>NC_088884.1:132841668-133526668 GCF_037157495.1 Lathamus discolor | reverse complement strand
AGTTCTGTGGCTGCAGTTTTATGTAAAATAGTCAAATGTGTGACTATGAATAGTAAAGAAATGGTAGTTGCTATGCTTTTGGTTAATATGAAGTGGGTCACTTCAAAAGCATTTTGTGATTACAGTATAACAGTAGTACAGTAGTTATATCCTCTACAGCTGAGAAATGCTTGTGTTATTCTAGGTATTTGTGCATAAAATACTTCTTGCGTTTTCATGCTGTGGTATTGCTCATAAATCCGTAGTGCAACTGTACATCACAGAAAGAGAAAGGAAGCTTTGGATGTTAATGCTGTGAAGAGGAGACCTATAGGAACATGAATAAAATACTTGTAAGTGGTATTTTTATGCACAGGGGTTATAGTGGCCCTTATATGCTCTGTGTGGCAATGTCTTCTGGATGTAAATACTTTTTATTTGCTTTGCAATCAGACACCTACAGATTTCACCAACAATCTCTGTCCTCCACGTTGGAAAACTGGTTCTTGAAGCTAGATCTTTGGGTATCCCAATATAAGTACTTCTAAGATATGCTCTTGCTAGGTATTAGCTTTTATCAAACCTATGTTTCTGGTGGCTATTCCCTGTCCTTAAGCACTGTTTTACTGAGATAAAGCTATGTAGAGTGTTTCTTGATGCTTTAGTCCAGCGTTTTCCAGACATAACTGCTGCTTTGGACCTGCAGGTCCTGCTTCTGTTTGGCAGCAGTGGCAGGGCTGTCTCTTGTGGTTCAAGGAAATATTTGTGCCCATTTGGCATCCCCTCAAAGGCTATGATGTAGCCTACTGAGTTGAATGAGAATGCTGTCTGACAATATTTGGCTCTTACTTAATACTGAACTTGATCTATTATTAAGAAATAACAGGGATAGTGTTATGATTGTAAATACCTCTTTATGAGCACAGAGTAATGCAAGTTCCCTGCCTGTTATGATAAATCGTAACAGATTCAATAAGCTTAATATATTTTTTTCCTAAAATAGCTTTACTCTTGGCCTCATAGCTTCTGGAGAAACTGGCTGCTATCTTCTTTCATCTGCAGGCAAAACACCTGCTACTTGTAAGCAATTGTTAGTTAAATCACTTAAAAGATTGGCATTTGTTTTAAATGGCAATTAAACTATTGCATTAAGTCACATTTGTTTCTACTGTACTAAAAGTTCAGTAACCTAGTGTACCTTGATATGTACCACATTTCATAGTTGCAAGCTACAGGTCAAATGTAAAGACACTGTAATAACAGGTAATAAAATACAGAAATAGCCTGGCCTGTCAAGGCCTAGACATGCAAAGCAATGCGGGACTGCTGGGCTTGTGGCTTTTGCATTTTTGTCAGCGCATTTCTGCCTGTTAGTTGTAGGCGCTGAAGGCAGAGCTAGCTGAATAGAGAAACATATTTTTGACTTGTTCTCTATTTAGCAGAAAGAAAGATAGTTCCTGAGTAGTCAGTATAATGACTATTTTTGACTGCTGACAAAGGTGATTAACAGAAGAAAGTGTACTTATGAATAAACAGCTTAGCAAAATGTAGGAAAAATGTGTTGAACTGTTCACAAATAACATTTAACTATGCTGAATTCAGATTGCTACAACCACTCATGCGGTGCTTTTTAGCTAAGAGAAAGCAGCCTTAATTAGGTTTGCTGCTCCGTATATACCCTCTCATTTTCTATACCTTTTAAAAAGTAACATGTCTTGTCCTATAAAAATGCAAGAGTTCAGCTTTCCTGAAATGTACTGCACATCTCACAGGCCTGTGGTATGAATTCCTTGATGACAGGGACAGTGAGTGGTACAGAAAGTGTTAAGCGTTGAAGAGGAGAATATAGATTACTGTGCTGCAGGCATCTATCACAGCACTGGGTGAAATAAAGAACGTTCAGGAAATAGACATTGCTTCCGACAGAAAAACAATCAATTTTGGATCTATATATAACACAGCATTTATATTATTGCACTAAAAGGCATCCATCTTCCAGTCAATACTTTTATAAAAAATAAGCCATCAAAAGGTTTTTGTAAGAGGAGATAGTATGTGATATGCACTGTTGCAACTAACTGGTCAGGGTTCTACATCACTTGTGCAGTTAGTGTTTAAGATGTACTCATATTGATCAAAGAGGATTTTGGACTGACTCACCATGCAGACACACATCTGTTAAATGTCAGACATTAGGCGGTAGAACCTAATAACTCCCGAAAGAATCATTTTACATTCTCCACAAGTCACAATTCGCATCATATTCAGCTTTCTGTTGCATAAGGATTTGTTCCTAGCAGGTTGTATATATGCATGTGACAGCAGGGGCAAGAATGACTGTGATGAGTGTTGCTGTCAGATCATTATGCTTACTACCATAAACAGAGGCATACGGCTCTAGTACCTGCCTGCTCCTTTCCTGTAAACAGCTAGGATCAAATGAAATATATTCTGACAATAAGACCTAGATTAATAATTACACTTGTTATAAATGCAGAGTTGTGGCTTTCATGAATGTGGTGCAGTAGTGCACAACTGTTGGCTAAGAGATTTACTGTAAGTGCAGGAAAGGCCCAGCAGATGAATATTATTTTTCTCTCTTCTGAGACTGAAGCAATACAGAGTGTACATTTTAGCAGCTGAGGCTTTCAAGGAGTAGCAGACAACATTGGTTAATTGACCATTATTTCTCTGTCACAAAGATTAAATCAAATAAGATTAACTAGATATTCTAAATTACTGACTGTATGTGAGGTGCAGGTCTGGTGGCTGGGTTTTTTAGGTGTTTGCAGGTAAAATACCCTGGGCTTTGTGTAAATGCTTGTGTTTTCGGACTGCACTGAGCATATCAGTGGTAAAGGTATTTCCTTTCTTGTGGTATTGGAACTGCTGAGCAGCAACAACATGGTGAAAATCCTATATTCCTTTTTCTTAAAGTTGCAGCTCACATTTTATTGAGTGATATCAGAACAAAGGCTTTTGTAATTTTAATTACAAAAAGAGAAAAGAGAAAAAGGCACGACTGAGGAAAATGGACAGTGATAGGTTGTAATTGATGCTTTTTTCTTCTGCTCAGTTTGACAGAGGTAGTTTCTTGTCATGATTCTGTTTATCAGTCTGTTTTCCTCCTCTGATCAATCAGCTTTATGTTATATTTTGTAGGAGAATTTTCTCTTCATTTAAATACTGTACTGAATTAACAATGTTCTATTTTCATGCACGAATCTATGGTGAGTAGAAAACTTTGCTGCTGTTGAAATACAAAGTGATGCCCATGCACTGAAGTCCTAGTAAATAGGCAGTGCAGTGGTAAATAACATGTTCACTGTAGCGCAAGCTATGTACACTGTGGTTTACTGGAAGCTTTGATTGCCTCAGATTATCCTATAACATAGCACTTTAAAGCTATCATTTAACATCAGTTCTGCTTGTGCTCAGACACGTCATCTTCTTTTTGAGATCTACTAAGTTTGTTACATGAAAGACATTTGTGGTAGTCTTTTGTGTAGATTTGCTTTGATTTTTTTCTTGTTAATAAAATAATTGACCAAAACTCATGTTTACTGTTTTTTTTTTTTCCAGAAGAAATCACATGAATGTACTTTGGCAAGCATTTCTGCAGGAAGTAAAGATTTTCTGTTATCCTTCGGGATTAGAACTCTGGGTTTGTTCTTCCATGTGGTGAATGTTTTCCACGCCACCTATGATGACTGATGTCAGACTCTGTCAGGGTCACAGTTTTACTGGTTTTTGTGTCCGGGAACTCGTGGAGTCCATATGTTAGTCCAATTGAGAAGTATGGTGTTTTTATAGAGTCAGATAATTACCTCCTACAGTTCTGTTTTTACTGGCAGAAAGTAATTTTTAAACAACATTACCTGACCCCCCAGTTCTGGTAGTTTTTAGGTTTTCCATCAAAACCAGTCTGTTCCAAATCCCTTCTGCATGTACTTAATTCCTTGGATCTAATGACCCACATCTGTCATGGTGAATGTGACAGTAATTCAGAAGTGTTACAAAAGGCAGCAGTCACATTACAACTCACTAAAGATAAAGGAACTGTTTCTAAAATACAGTCGATTGCTTTGGTATTTAACTGTAGGTAGCTTTATGCAGAAAATCTTGCTTCGTAACCCTTAAAAATGAAAACTTAATTTTGCAGGATCTCTTTTATTACTAACAGCATAACTGAGTATGTAGGGGCTGCAGTGAAGAATAAGATACAAAGAAATCTGAACTGAAAAAGTGCGTGAAGTGAGGTATGATTAAGGAGAGGTAGTTATATTCCTTCAACCAGAGATTAAAGGGAGACATTCACAGACAGCAGTTTTATAACTGGTCTCCACATTTATGCTGAGAATTTTTTTAACATTAAAAATTGCACAAGGGAAGATTTTCCTTCGGAATGGAAGGAACATTTCATCTGCCAGAAACAAGGAAGTGTTGGTGGCAGAAAAAACATGAAAAAGGTTCCCTTGCTCACCAGCATTTTGCTTTTAAGCTTTATTTAGTTTAGATGGAGTACCTGCTGTCACTTTATAGAGCCTTATAAAGTACAGAAGTTAGGAAACCATTGAACTATTGGATGGGGGAAACAGAGGCTTGAGAAAGATAGAAAAGATAGATTGAATCTCTGCCTAAAGACATATTAAACATCATAGTCATTAATGAGAGATTTTCAGCTATAGATCCATGTTGATTTGAGTAGCAAATACCACTTAGAATACCTGTAGGTCCTCCCTTGTCTCCCAAGACATAGCATATTGCCGTGGGTTTTTGTAGCATGAGACACTGAAGTCTGAAATGTTTAATTCTACCCTTTCACTTATACTACTATTTATTCTGGTAGCTGCTGCTTCTGATTAAAACTAGTTTAAGGTATCAGTGAGAGGAGAATATGACTTAGTGACTTCAGGAAAAGTTCATGGGCAGGAGTGCTGTGGTATTCAGTTCAGCCCCAGGATTTCTACACGGGTCAGTGAATACTGTCATAGCTTATGTCACTCCAAGCAAGGGAAGTTAAAGTGCAAGAGTGGTAATGTTAATTATCATTCAGTGGGATCTTATTAGCTTGTACAGACTGTTAACTTTCCTTGCTAGAGAGCACTGCCACTTTTTTTCTCTCATTCTAGGAAAAAAAGAAAGCTGTGAGGGCAGAAGCCTCATTTCTTCCCAGCAAGTAAAACGTCTCTTTAAAATATTTTAACAGGAAGTAATTGTCAAGGGGTGAGATGAGGGTGATGGGGGAAAAAAATGTAGTGTGGAATGTGTTCCTTCTTCATTAAAATCAGTAGTCTCAGTGTTCATTTAGGCAAATGGTTTCTCTTCCACAGCAATTTACTCCAGTCTCTGCAAACCTTGCTTTTGTATTTGAAATGAAAGAAGAAACCACCAATGTGTCACCATTTAGCAGACATTAGGTTTACTGGGCACTAGGTTTGTCTTTTTTATGTTATTGTCTGTCTTACCAAGCTTGCTTTTTATGCTAGATCCTGACTTGCTGTAAATGGACATTATTAATAGAGCTTTTTCAGCATACATAGATCCAGCTTTGTCCCACTCTTCTCCCAAGTACATCAGTAATTTGTATTTATACTACTAGTAAATTTATTCATACATGTGCTGAAGTCTTAAATTCTTGTAGATACTATTTTATCTTTTCTCTGAACGCCCCATCCCTGCAGTGTTCAAGGCCACGTTGGGTGGAGATTTGAGCAACCTGGTTTAGTGGAAGGAGTCCCTTCCCATGGCAGAAGGATTGAAACTAGATGATCTTTGAGGTCAAAGATCTATAATTGTAAGCCATTTTATGATTCCACGATTCTATGAATTCATGGATGAGGGTATAGAAAACAGCAGTGATGTACTGTCAGTCTGAAAATCATGGCAGATTTTCAAACTCAGGCTCATAATGCCAGAGTTCATTAGACTGTATAAACAACTTGTACTGTATGTTTACAGACAATATAAAACACCCAAATCCCACTTGTTTGTGTTTCAGGGGCTAATTCAATGATGCATTATGAAATCTCTGTTCATCTTTCATACTTAGTCATGGACACAAGTGCACTATGTTTTTATGTTAAAGTTTCCTAGGAGTCTGAATTTTTGCTCATTAGGCTGCTCTGTAACAGGCTGCTCTGCTTTGGTTCCTGGAAGTAACTTTCCTTCTCTGGTATGTTCTCTGAATGTGCTCTACTAATTGGGATCACTAGAACAGACAGTGAAGAAGGTTTGCAGCGTCCTCCTATCTTTCATACAGTAGCTCAGTGTTTAGAGCTCTTATTGATTAGATGCTGTCTTGTTAGACAGGATCAATTCCTTTCTCTGCCTTGAAAGGTGTGAAGACAATTCGGGTACCTCTCATGTAGCAGAAATATTCCTTTGCATCTGAGCGTAATCTTTTTTCAAGCAGAAATAATATTTTCTTCTCTTTATGAGTGAACAGTTTACCACCATTTATTTTCAGCAACCTTCTACATGTTGAAAACTTGTAATTTTCATTTTCATTTTTATTTTCCTTTTTTTTTCTTTTTTAAGAAATCCGTGAAGGTCTGTCTCTTTCAATTTTAATCCAAAATAGCTCTTTTTCTAAACCAGTTTGTATTTTTCTTGGTCTCCTTTTTATCTGGGGGCTCAAAGGGGTAAGTAAAGTGGAATTATTACCCTCATATTACCGATAAAATGACAGTTAATATATTTGAAGCTAAATTTCACTCCTTTGCAGTGCCTTTTCCATTTTTAACTTCTTACTCAGTTTATAGTTGATTTGCTTCTTCTCCATACTACCTAACTTAGGCAGGTCTTCCCAGTTTCATATTTGGGCATTGGATTTCTTCACCCTAAGTACGGTGTTACCCCTGTCCTTATGACTTCAGCTTCCGATTTTGAATAATTTCTGCAAATGTTCAGAATTATCCTGAACATAGAGGAGAATTGGAAGTACTCGCAACGCTTTTATTTTAAGCTTTGTTATCTGCAAATTTTTGTTTTCTATTTTCTGGTTTCCCTGCTCTTCATGTTCCATGTTGCCTGTAGTTCAGATCATCAATGCAAATATTGGCTAGAAATAGTTTTTTTGGTGGTTGTCTGAAATGCTCACTCAATTTGCCATGGAAACACTGAAAACTACTTGAGAGATTTTTCATGCAGTTGTTCTCCCAGGTTAGAGGGAGCTAATCCAGACCAGATTTTCTTAGTACTTATGAGACTGCCATAGAGAACATTACAGAAAAAGAAAGGAAAGCACAATGCTAATGTTTATCACATCTATTGCTTCCCTGTTATCCATTAGCTCACAACTCTGTCAAAGAAATAAATTATGCTGGTTTGATACATCTTTTTTCCTTGACAAATCTATGTCATATGGTTTTTATCATCATATTATTCTTGAGGTGCTTATAAATTGCCCAATAATATGTTCCAGAATCTTTTCAGGAATCAGTTAGGCTGTCTCCAATTCCGCAGTCCTTCTTTCTCTCCTTCTTAAAGATGGTGCCATGGTTATCCTTCTGCAGTACCCTGACACTTTCCAGTCCACTGTGAATTTTAGAAAAATTCACTAAAGTTTGATTGTTTCTCCTGGTTCACTGGATCCTCAGGACTGAATTCAGTCAAACCAGTTTACATGGAATTTATCTTACTATTCCTTAACCTGTTGTGTCCCTAACTTGGCCAAGGCTCCTGTTCACTTTCTAAATATCTGATTACAATTCACCTTATTTATAAAGAATAAAGCTATTTGATGTGCCAGCCTTTCCCTTTATCACCAACTCACCTGCGTTCACTGTAAAGCAATCAGTGTCTATTTTCCTCTGATTTTGTCTTTTAGTATATGTATAGGATCTTTTCCTGCTTTGTTAGTTGACTGGTACCTCAGCTTTTTAATTTCAGTTTTATGTGCTTGGGCTTTATACTACATTTTGGATTGTTATTTTGACTTCCAAAGTTCTTAAAGAGTTCTTGAAGTAATCATTAGTCTTAATAATTTTTCTTTTCATTGAGTTAGTTGGAAAATGTGATTTTAGTATAGTGTCTTTCAGAGATTTCCATTGCTTGCAGTAGAGTGGATGCAGTCCTTGTGAAGGATCAGACACAGCTTTTACTTTAAATTTTGCTGTGGAGAAATGTTATTTAATTGCATTTGAAAGCTTAAAGCCATGAGCTTTGTCATGAAGTGATAGATTCAAACTGTCTTCTACTTTCTCTCATCAAAACCCTCAAATTAAGTTTTGATTAGATATGGGCTAATTTTAGCTCCTTTGCATTCTGTATGCAATTTCTCTTTAAAAAAATCTTGAGTTGAAGTAATGACTTGTGTGGCTTTGTCAGTATTCAGGAACATAAAGACGTGTATTTTCCTCAGTCTGTGTAAGATGAATCAAATAATTTACTTGGCTTTTACACAGTATCCATGATTTACCTAAATTCCCAGCTTGTGCTGAATCATCCAGTATTGCTGGGTTTGGTTTTTGTGTTTTGGGTTGTCTGTAATTACTTTCAGATCTATTGCAGAGCTCGTTGTAGGCATCGTAACAATATGATAAAATTGAAATGTGCTGTCTCCAAAGATGAAGATCTTGATTGCGGCAGTTTCTGCTTTGGAAGTGGAGAAAGCGGGAAGCGAAGGTAGGATGGGATTCTGTTTGGAAAGCCCTTGCCTTTCCTGCTACCAGGATTTCCCTTTTTATAGAGAACATAAAGGATGGAGGGGGTTCCTTTTTGGTTACAGACATAAGGAATTCCCTCGAATGCTTTCCTTGTAGGTGACATCTACAGCCTTACACCCTGAGGCAGAAGTGGGCAGGTATAATTTTAGATCCTTTTGGAAATTGATTGTTTTGTGTAGTTTTTTGCTTTCTGTGTATGTCTGGTGTGGGTTCAGCTAAGTCAGAAATATGTAGGTTATTTTCTTGTTGTTTTGGATGTGCTGAAATAAGATTTCTCTGCAGAAATAACTATAGCCTTGGGTTAGCCAGGCATCTGAGCACGAGTGTGACAGTTGTTTACTACAAATAGATGCTTTTTTGAAACTGGAGCCTGAATTTATGTGCTTACCTTTTTGCGAACTGAGTCCATACCAGTGACCACTGAAAATTGGATGAATCATGAGGTCTCTTATATTTATGTTTGCTGCCATTTTCTAAATCAGATAACCCAACACTTCTCTCACTCTCACATTTCATTGTTGGGTTGGCATTGTACACTAGAGTTGAATTTATTATTGTTATGGGGTTTTTTACATCTTCTTTAAAAGTGTCTTGAGATTTCTTGCCTTGAAAAAGCGCTGTACGTCTTGAATTTGTTGGAAAAACTTTGTGCCATAAAACTGATGTAGGGGTCATCCGTTTCCAAAGATTTAATACCAAAGGGATTTTTTTTTTTTTAAGATAAGATGATTTTAATACACTAGATTGTGTTTATTGAGAGCCAGCAACTACGAGTTGAATTTTCTTGGAGATGATAATAGGTTTATTACATCATCTTTACAGTGATTTCTCATGCCTGCATTAAACTTAAACTTTGGTTTGGGAATAACAGTCAACTGTCCTCAGTTTCTTCTCACTACTGGGTGGAAAATTACTGTGCTCATCCATGTTGTAGCTAAAACCAAAGAAGTATAGGGAAATTGTTAGTTTTCTGATGAAGTAATTATCTCATGTCCATTTAAAAGAAAAGCAACATCTAAAATAGCATGAGAGCTGGTGCTGACCAGATCCTTTTCTAAAAAAATACTTCATTTGATACAACATTAGAGGAACTCTTACATGAAGATAGAGACAGAAGGAAAGATTTGCCTGGGCAGATCAGCTTGAAGAGTTGAGGTCTGTAGTTCATAATTTCAGTGACATTTTGGTCTTCTTGTTTCAACTTTGCTAAGTCCACAAATAGTCTTCTCAGACTGATAACCAACAAAACAAGACAATGCCCTTTTCCTAGGATTCTTCTCATCCTTTTACCAGTGGACACTGGATGATAAAACAAAACAAATAATCCAGTGTAAAAGAACCAAGAGAAGAATCAGATCTTTTCTACTTCTTGTCTAAGACTATTCTTGCAGTTTTATTTGACTCATTACCTAGTAAGGACAAAGATGTCAGAAATAGGAAATGTACGTTAGATAAAGTATCCAGCAAGGCAGACGAAGAACTGAGACCATGGTGAGCAGTGGGATCTCCCAGCAGTATCAATAGGTATTGCCGTCATGTCAGCAATGCTATGCATGTCTAGCTTTGATGGATTTTGCTGTTGCTATTCTTGCCATCAGTGGAAGCAGTGATTATTGTCTTATGGAAGAAAAATAAGATTCTTTGTACAGCTGTCAGCCTAACACTTCTTGACACATCTATGATTTGCTTGTTCTGAAGTATTAGAGGCTTTACATGTTATATGTTGATATGCACTTTGTCATTGTGCTTGGAATCTGACAATTAGCTGTCAGTTTGCAGCATTGTCACTTTTACATTTTAAACTGAAGGGAAGAACAAAAAGAAAGACACTGTTATTTCAATAACTAGATGAATTAAATATAGGGATAGCATAGCAGAAAAGGGGGCAAGAGGCATTAAATATTTATGAACTTTTGCTTTATACTGCTTATTTTGATGTGAGTTCTTTATTCTACATGAGTAGGCCACACATCAACCAAAGAATTTCACTCACACTGGTAGGTTTTGATTTTTGTTTTTTAGAACTTTTTTCAAGAACAACCAGGCTTTGTAATTTTTATACATCTAGGAGAGTGTGTAGTATGTATGGTCCTTTCTTCTTATTGAAAGAAACTTAGCAGTAGTAAAAGCAGGTGCAGATGTGGTATGCAGAGTATTTAAACTGTGGCTTATCCTGATTGATAAAAGAATTGTATCTGTCAGTTTAACAAACATCAAATTATACTTGTGTGCTGCATAGCTTTTGAGCTATTTTTCTATTTTGCTTACATCCTAAATGAGCTAAACTTGCACCTTCTTCAGTGAAACCTGGAGGATAAGCTTTCAACCTCAGGTTGTCCTTGGCTTATCCTGGTGGGAACTTGAAGTCAAATTGTTTTAACACAAAATGCGAAGAACAGATAAACAAATAGTTTATACAGGTATTTATTCCCTACAGCTCATTGTTATAGATGCAGTTTTTATCAGGTAAATATTCTGCGTTGTGGTAGCTAGTGAAAAGTGTGTATCCTGTTTGATTATAGTGATAATCATGAGCTCCATCAGGGGCTTATAGCTGCAGTAAATCTTTAATATACCACAAGTAAGTTGAGAAACTTTGGAAGAAGGGTTTTAAGAGCAAGTGGAAGATCTATATGTCTGTCATTTAGGATGCCACCTGATTTATCTGATAATTGCATAAGTCTGTTGAATTTTTTAGCTGCTGCATTTCAGCTCAAATCTTCCAGATTTGATGCAGGATTATTTGAATGCTTAATTGCAGGCACTATATTGTGTGGCTCACTGCCTAGTGTAACTGTATCATAGCTGACACTGACTTTGCCCTCATTTTACATCCCTGCTTGTCATTGTTCCAGGTCTTGCAGCCTTTTTAACCACTTCCTTTTAATTTCTACCATTCCCAGTGTTTCCATTCCATTAAACTTAAAAAAAAAGAAAAAGTATTAAGAATAACAGTGCCATATTGGTAGCTGTAGTGTGTGTGTAGTGTTGCCTTATGGCAGTGAAACATTAATATTTAGCTGCTGCTTAGGGAATTTCTTTTTCAGCAGAACCTCTTTAGGTACAAGCCTTTCCTGGATGGCAGAGACCAAGCACTGCTGAAGCTTTGCATCACCTGATCTGTTTAGTGCTTCCACCCCACCCAGTGCAGGACACGTCTAGAGAGGTGCGGCAGCACTACCCTGTGGATGCTTAAAAATCTGGATGCTGTGGGGTTACAGGGAGAAGAGAAGAAAGTAAAAGCTTAGGTAGGACTCAAATAAATCTGTAGTAACTAACTTCATCTTCACACTGCATCCTGAGAACCGCTTCCTTACTAGATTTTCACAGCCTCTTTGATGCAGCAACTTGCCTATAGTCAGGCCTAATAGAACAAAACCATATCTTAGTTTCACCTGAGGGTGGCGGAGAGCAGTTTAGCTCACAGGTTCCCTTTTGACAGCATTTGGTTAGTACTGGGAGGTTGTGGAGTCTCGCTGTCTGGAGACATTCATAAACTGTGTGGACATGTTCCTGTGTAACCTGCTATAGATGGCCCTGGCGTGGGAGCAGGGTTGGAGTAGATCTCCAGAGGTCCCTTCCGACTCTAATGATTCTGTGAACACATACCATTATGGCTTTTAGAGTATTGGGCTGAATTAATAGCAGGAGTCCATTACATCTTTCTATGAATTTGTTTGTCTTATGTTGGGATGAAGACCTTGGATGGCTTACAAATATTTTGACTTCAGAGTGAATATTGCAGGGAGCTGAGAATGTAAAGAGAACTGGAATTCTATTTTGAAAGAAGAAAGAGAATTCTGAATTCTGCCAATTACTTAATCAAGAGCTACATAAAAGATAGATAGGTGGATAGATAAGTATTATTCCAGTAGTATGCTGGAAAAAATGGGATACCCTTCTCAGTCAAAACAGAAATTATTGCAATAGAAAAAAATTAGAATATTTCTCTCTCTCGCCTCTGCCTTTTGGTAAACAGAATAAATGGCCTGAGTGGGAGAAAAAAGAAGAAATGAAAATTATCATAAAAATATTTTCAATAAAAATCCCTTCACTTAGAAGGTAGGTATGATCTCCAGTCTTTATCTAGCTCTAGATTAATATTTAAGAGTTCCCAATCTCCTCTGCTTAACACTTGATGTAGCTCCTTTCAGTCCCATTCATCCCTGTGCTTATGTACAGCAATGATCTTTCTTCCTCAGATGCCTGAAGCTCTTTGGTAGAATCATAGAATAGTCAGGGTTGGAAAGGACCTTAAGATCATCTAGTTCCAACCCCCCTGCCATGAGCAGGGACACCTCACACTAAACCATGTCACCCAAGGCTCTGTCCATCATGGCCTTGATCACTGCCAGGGATAGAGCATTCACAACTTCCCTGGGCAACCCATTCCACTGCCTCACCACCCTTACAGTAAAGAACTTCTTTCTTGTATCTAACCTGAATTTTCCCTGTTTAAGCTTAAACCCATTCTCTTTGTCCTATCACTACAGTCCCTAATGAAGAGTCTCACCCCAGCATCCCTATAGGCCCCCTTCAGATACTGGAAGGCTGCTATTAGGTGTCCACACAGCCTTCTCTTCTCCAGGCTGATCAGCCCCAACTTCCTCAGCCTATCTTCATACGGGAGGTGCTCCAGTCCCCTGATCATCCTCGTGGCCCTCCTCTGGACTTGTTCCAGCAGTTCCATGTCCTTTTTATGTTGAGGACACCAGAACTGCACACAATACTCCAGGTGAGGTCTCACAAGAGCAGAGTAGAGGGGCAGGATCACCTCCTTCGACCTGCTGGTCACACTCCTCTTGATGCAGCCCAGGATACGGTTGGCTTTCTGGGCTGCGAGCACACACTGCCGGCTCATGCTCATTTTCTCGTCAACCAACACCCCAAGTCCTTCTCCGCAGGGCTGCTCTGAATCTCTTCTTTGCCCAGCCTGTAGCTGTGCCAGGGATTGCTCCGGCCCAGGTGTAGGACCTTGCACCTGTCATAGTTAAACTCAGCTGGACACTGAGCCATTGACCACAACTCTTTGCATGCAGTCATCCAGCCAGTTCTTTATCCACCGAGTGGTCCATTCATCAAATTGATGTCTCTCCAATTTAGAGACAAGGATGTCATGCGGGACAGTGTTGAACGCTTTGCACAAGTCCAGGTAGATGACATCAACTGCTCTACACCTGTCCATCAATTCTGTAGCCCCATCATAGAAGGCCACCAGATTGGTCAGGCAGGATTTCCCCTTAGTGAAGCCGTGCTGGCTGTCACCAAGCACCTCGTTGTTTTTCATGTGCCTTAGCATGCCTTCCAGGAGAATGTGCTCCAAGATTTTGCCAGTCACAGAGGTGAGACTGACTGGTCTGTAATTCCTTGGGTCATCCATTTTCCCCTTCTTGAAAATGGGGGTTATATTTCCCTTTTTCAGAGGATCACTTCCAGGGCTACTGGTCTTTTAACAATGTACCTGTACAGCATACATATACTGCTTTTCCAAGAGGAAGAGGTTGTCTTTAGGCAGGAATATGATGCAGTTTGTCAGTCTTTTTTCACTCTGTAGATAATGTGTGTCTGTTTAAGCAACAGTTTCCACCAGTGAAGCCTGTCTTCCACCTGATAATTCACTTCAATGAGAACTCGTTGTGAGTAGAATACAGTAGCACATATCAGGCTTATAAGTCTGCTATCACGGATGCTAGAGCAAGTAATAAACACAGCAAGATGGAATTAGGACAGGATAAGTCCTATAATTTTCAGAGTTTTCAGTATGTTTTGGGTTGATCTAATGGTGACAAAATTGTGTGAAATTGAAAATTGCTGTGAAATTAAAAAGGATGTTTTTCCTGATGGGACAATGCCTAGTGAAAATGAACCCTGGAATGAATTCAGAGTGTCAGAACTCCTTAGGTATCCTTGGTTTTAACAGAGAGAGCCCACTCTTGCCTTATGTTTAACAAGTGAGATTTTAGATGGCCAACAACTGGCATGCATGTTCTAAAGGGGCAAAGAAAAATCTTTCAGAAGGGGAAGGAAAAATGCATTTTTAAGACCTCCCTGGAAATAGGGATTTAAAAATCCTCCTTAGAAAAACTGTCAGCACTATCTCCTTTTCCTTTTCTTAAACCTTTTAGAGCTCCCTGCAAGGGATAAAACTGCTGCAGAGAATCCCAGTGTTCTTGGGCTGTGGCACAGTTGGAAGCCTGACTGTACATCAGTGTTGACTCAGCTGGGAACAAGCATATTCTTGGGGGTTTGTTGTGGTCTCAGCAGAAGGGTGAATGAGGCATCAGAAAACAATACAGGTTTGTGAGTTTGAAAAAGCTATATATTTCTCTAAAGAAAATTTCAACTGGGAAACTTCTTACTACCTTTACATATAGAGGAATAGTATTGTCCCCCTAGTCTCTAAAATAGGCAGACCAGACATGCTCAGCTGGCACAAATGGCTGTCACTAATTTCAGAGTAAAAGGAGAAAGACTATATTCCTCACTAGTAATATGCCTTCTTTCTTAATTTTTTCTAGAAGTTGTAGTCCCATCTTTACCGCCCGCTGTCCTTCCTCAGCTGTAATTACACCATATGCTGAGCAAATGCAAAATAAGACAGTGTGTCCAACTTTAAAGAATGACAAGATTAAGTTTTAATTTTAGGTTGCTTTCTTCAGCCCTCTTTCAGGAACCAAATCCCTGACTTTGGGATTATTGGTGTCCTGTTTCATACCTCACTTTCAGTAGTTTTTCATCTGTACTAACAGAGGGCAAGAGTGGGATGGTTTTGATTGTCCTTACATTATCCTGGATTATTATTAATTTACCATTATGCCCAATGAATCTCTTTTTCATGCTGGTGGATAGCTTTAGTTCAATATCCTTTATGGTTTAAAGTTTACTCTGTCTTCCTTGTATTGGATGTAAATACTGGCTACTGCTCAAGCTGAGGCAGATGAAGGAAATTTTAATTACCTTGAGGGAGTTAAGATTGCTTTTTCAAACATAATAGACTATCACTTAAAGTGGATTATTAGCCTTTCTATTTCATTTTCCAGAAGGATCAGCTGTGCTTTTTAGAGGATATTCAATTCTGTGTAACGCCATTATTATTCAGATTTACATTCTGCAGTTTTCATTCTGTCTTTAAAATTTGGCAGCTGTTTTAGATTTTTTTTAAATAATTTTTTTTTATTACTTGATATCGCTGAGCTTGATATTTTCTAACAGCTTTTGTCAAATACAGAAGGTAATGCCTTTCAGCTTTTTATTATTAACAGGGTTTTTTTCCCCCGTCTGTGTTGTGCAATCTGGTGTTTCTTCCAATGTTGTTGTTCAGTGTGAGCATAAACTCCAGTTTTTTTCTCTTCCTCCTTCCGCCTTTGTGCAGGTAGATGTGTGGAAGAAGAAAACAGTTTCCCTGGCAGTACTATTGTATACGGCAGCAGGAAAGACAAAGATAAAATAATGCACACACACCAGTTATTTTAACAATATAAGCAGAGAAACAGTGAGCTTCTTTATCTGCCAGGGAACAATGAATTTGTGTGATTTGCCTGCAGGTAATATTTCTGGTGTAGTCTTGGTTTGAAAAAATAATTTCATTGGTATATATGCTCAGAGTTTGAGGTTTTGTGTCTTTCCCACTCAAATCAGTGTAACCTTTTCTTGAATCCAACAGTGCTATCCATAGACAGTTACAAACATGTTTGGAATAAATTAGCTCATAAACATTTTATTTGCATCCCTTAATGGGGAATGCTTCACAATGCACTGTCAAATATGATGAGATTTCTTATTTTATGGCTCACTTTATCTACAGTCTAGTAATTGCACTTTCAATGGCACAGTATTTGTGTGGAGCAATGTTGACATTCAGTGCCCAGTTAGACTACAACGTGATTAATCCTCTGCATACGTTGCTTAAGGGTTTTATAATTCATATTCTTTTGTTTTACAATGACAGGTATGAATTCAAGAGAGAATCTGAATATGAAATAAGTTTATCTGCATCAAATACTGAGTTGCTTGAAATACTGAATGCATTTTCCAAAGGGCTGACTGCGTAAGAGTGATCTTGCAGATATTTTTCCACTTAGCAGGGCTGAGTACTGCACCTGAGGAAATGGGAGTTTATACTGGTTCTTGAAGAAATCTGGACATAAACTGCATTATATGATGTGCAAACTCTTTATAAGCTTTTCTTGGTGAAGGGTTAAATGTAAAAAGCTTTCTTGGTGAGCACTTGAGTGCTGTCTAGTCTGTGAAGAGTTACACATGATCAGAGTGAGTGGACTGTATGTTAAGCACTATTATATAGAGATTTTAAAGAAAGCTACATTTTAACTGGAGAATCTAGTTCTGTTTAAGTGAAAGACAGAGAAAAAGTTTCAAGTCCTCTTACCTCTTGAATTAGCTTGTTCAGTTTCTTGGAATTAAGGAGGAAGCGTGTGCATCACTTAAGCCCTCTGTGCATCTCGCATGCAGTAGGTAGACTTGTAGTGCTAAAGTCCCTTAGTGTTCCAGGTAAATCTAACATACTTTGAATTAATCATACATGTACAAAAAATAGCTATGGGTGCTGCCTTTCTGAAATGCAGCTTTTGAATGAGATCATGTATAATATTCTCTTGGTTATTTGCTCATATTTGCTCAGTATGTGGAAGACCAAAGCTCAGTGTTTCATAGGTGTGAAGATACTGACATACAAATGTCTTACTTGCCAGTGTAGAATCTTTGTCTCAGACTATATAATGCATGGAGAAGGGAAAACACTTCTTACTATGCAAGCATGCAAAAGGTCTATTAGGCAGGAAAAAATCTCAGGGAACATAGCTTCAAAAACCAAAGTTTTAGAGCACTGGCCTGTGCTTCAGTTGAGCTTGAGGACAAGAAAGGACTTTGAGGACACAGTTTACCAATTTATTATCACAAAAAGTAAGAAGAGATTTTGATTTCTAGCTCTGAGATATCTTTTATATGGTGTTTTACATTACACCTGGGTTTCTTCCCTTTGTTAAAACATCTTTGCATCCTTAAAGTTTTGCTTACTGAAACGTATTTGAGATAGTGTACTCAGCAGGGCAGCAGCAAAGCTAGCTTAACTCATTAAGACTCTTCTATCAGGCTTCTCCATGTTCCCTTCCCCCAAGCAGTGCTTAGGATGCATTGTACTTTTATCACACTCTATGGGCTAGATTGCTTTGTTTCTGCTTTCTTTTCTAACTTGGGGCTTTGTCTTAAAGTCATGGTCTGGTCTGTATACTTGGATGCAAACATCAATAGCCTATTAATCCCAGGTGTAAATCCATTGAAATCAGTAAAGGTAGACTGGTTTGGGTTTAGCTCCTAATCCATGTTATTGGAATGAATTATTCTTTTACAGCTGAGGACCCCTGCTGATTTCTGTTGGGCAGCTGAGGGTAGAACTTATTTCCTGAAGTCTATTGGAAAGAAAGGCCGCTGAGTTAGCTGCCAACACCAGACTGCAAGTAGTAGACTGAACTTTCTTGTGTTGAGAGCTGTAAGAAGGTGGGGCAGCTTCTATAGTTGCATGACTGATGTTTTAGTCTGGTCATAGAGGACCCTCTTACTCTCGCTGTTTAGTTCAGGCCTTGCAGTTCCAAAAGGCTTGTGCTAGTTGTCACCACTTCTACTGCCCGTTCACAGTCACCTGAGTTGCCCGTGTCTTGCTGTCCAGCACCATCCCTCTTATGTAGCCTTATTTCTCTTATAGTCGTGGCTTTGTTTCCCAGACAAATCTTCTGACCTAGTGCACAGCCTAGAGCCTAAATGCTAGTCCAGCACTCTGCTTCTCAGGCTGCAGCTACGAACACAACATTCGTGGGCTGACTGTTGTACCTGCCATAGTTGGAGAGTCTACCTATACAAGTGTTTTTCTCAGTTGTCTTTGAACTGATGTTTTACTTTCAAAATTTGTTTAATATCAGATTAATTTACTTTAATAGCTTGTGTTAGGATGTCTTGATGACCAGTGGCTGCTGCTGTATTTGCCTTACTCTCTTAAACAGAGGAGTATGTCTAGTGAATGGAAACCTGCTGAAGCCTGCAGAAGACTATCAACTTCCTTGTAATTTGTCACGTGTCAGTGAGAGAGGTTGATTTTGATGGCAATTAATTTATGGCCAACATAAAAAATAACCAAACAGTATGTGTATATTAGTGATTCAAAGGTAGCAATTAGCTTAACTGACAATTAATAGAAACAAACTGTAACAGTGAAAATATGAGCAAAATTCATTCAACCACTCCAGTTTATCTAATGTAATAAAAACATATTGACTTAATTGATCTTTAGCTGCTATAATTAAAAACTAATGACATGAAATGGAATTTAGATATTGGCTTCAGGGAATGATATTTTCTCATGTAATAAAATACAATGAGATGCACATAAGTAAATACTTTATGTTCACCATTAAAGGAATGATGTAGATTTCACTGTGGTAGGATAAATGCCTATAAACAATTAATATGGGTAAATCTCCCTGTTTTTTAAAGCATAATCTCTGGCAGCAAATGCAACAGGGACTTATATTGCTAAATTAAATGGCTATGGAAAGAACTCGATAGGACATATTTTGTATCTTCTCCGTTAACTCGTCCTTCAGGGCACACTCAAAATGTCTTTGGTATCACCAAATCAAAACTCTAGTATCTCTTTCTAGTCTGGGATTTCTTGATAACCTGTGTGTCATTATTGATAACCTGACCTCTAAAGTGTCTTAAGGAATCACTATTAATGTGATTTTATTTTGAGGTTTTGTAGTTCTATGTAAGAAAGACTAACAGCACCATAAAGACCATTTACAGTAACTTCAGAAGCATTTTGTTTATGTTCTATTTTCTGTTCATAGTTATATTTTTAATAGGGAAAAAATTGCGGTTAGGCAAACATGAGAGATCCAGGCAGTTACAACAAACATGGGCTATGTTTCATCACACAACAGAAAGCTAAGTACCATTAATTTAATATGCATGTGTCAAGAGAGGTATTGAAATTTTCAGGAATGAAAAGGAAGAACAAATTAATTTATTGAAAATTATGTGGTACCTAAGGTAAAATCAGTGATTTTATTTACACTCACAATTCAAGCACAAGTTATTGGCAGAAAGAAAATGAGGGGAAAAAGTCCTCTCTGTTCTTTCTGTGGCTTGTAACAAGCAAGTTAAAATTAAACCAAATATATCATTAAACTAAAATCACTTTGGTTTTCATTAAACTAACAAGAAATATAAGTGTATTGTAAGTATTAATCAGATTTGCAATTAAAATTAAATAGATGAACCAGGCAATGAATCAGCAATGATGTTAGATTGAATCATCAGGTGGGCAATTTTACCCACTCAATATTGTGCCGAAACACACTATGTGGTAATGACAAGAAATCCTTTTTTAAACTGAAGGTTAATTTGTTTCCCTGTAGCCTAACATACCAGAAAAGCATGGCCATTAATGGCACTTGCTATATTTTCTTTGGTGAATTTATTTAGTTGCTTTTTGAAACCTTTTGTATTTAATTTTCTCTGTAATCATAGAATAGTTAAGGTTGGGAAGGACCTTATAAGTTTCATAGTTTGGATATTCATTGTGCAATGATTTTATTTATTTATTTATTTATTTCCAGACCCAGGGGAGCCCTTAACTGATGAGAAGACTCATGGCTGCTTAGAATCTCCTGGATGTTAGCACATGGGCATACCCACCAACTAAAGTTCCTGTTTACTCTTGAAAAGGTAATATTCTTTGGTTTTGTTTTAACTGCTGTTGGTATAGCAGACTTTTTATGAGAATGGTGACTCTTCCAGTTTCTTCAAGTCTTATCTGTCCATCATGACACTTGCCTCTTTGGTATTGAAAGTAGTGCCAGCTTAGTTGGCAGTTTTGTCTCCCACGAAACATGTCTGCAAATGTAAATATTTGTCTCTTAGAACAGCAGTCTTCCTGTACCTCCTGTTGTTTTGTTAGGTTATTTGCCAAAGATTAGTCAAAAATTTTAGGAATAGGAAGATCTTTCTGAGCCAGTGTCTTTCATGTAATATGCTTTACTGACTGGTATAAATCTCAAAAGGGATCTGCTATTGCAAAAGTTTTTGAAGGAACACTGACACAAGACAGTTGTATTTTTTTTCTACCCGAAGTATTAAAACCATCTTTGTTTTTTTGTTTTGTGAAATGTATTCCTTTTGTGAATACATTTACATACAAGAGCTCTCCTGCATAAAATGTATTCGGATAACAGTAACTGTAAGGTTAGGTTGAACTTCTTCTTTAAGCTACTGTGTGGCTTTAGTCCTGTTGAGATGAAGTTAACAGCTTGTTATTGTAAACCAGGAAGTGTTCTGTGAAGTTAAGTGAAGCCACTGACTTTGGCAGTTACAGCCCTTTCAAAGTTAGAAGCTTCCAATTTTCCAGATGATGGTTACAATTTGTCTGTGCTCTAGTTTATTGGTTTGTCGACAATATCTTTCTTCTGGGATTAACTTTGATCCTGTTCTTCGAAGAATTACATGTAGGAAAGTGTCACTCATATCTAGGGTAGACTAAAACTGAGGGCTTTGTCACAAGGAGCAGTATGTGCTGGTTTGAAGATCTCTGATGTTGCTTGGTCCATCTGAGTGATTGGAGAGTTTCAGTCTTGCTTATTTTCCTTCCTGTTCTTCAGAAAATCATGGATCTACTTTGTTATTGTGGAAAATCTGTAAATGGACATCTGATGGAAGACAAACTTGGCTGCTTTTGAGATTTATTTTTTTTTCCCCTCAACATTTGGTAGTTTCTCTCCAAGTACAAGAATAGCCATGCTAGTGTCTGCATTCTTCATCCAACTTCAGCCAAGGGTTATCATTCACAAATAAATTACCTGACTCTTCATGAAGTTAAAAAACTTCAGTTAAAACCGCTGCAGTGCTTTCCTTACAGCCCCTACATGTTCTTCAGAGGGTTAACATAAGTAAAGGGTATCGTGCATTTAAGGTAATTTACCTCATCTGCAAGTTCTCAGAGCACATCTCCATACATTGCTGGAGGAAGCATGTGGATTTATGTATTTGAATGGACTTCCTCCTTAATTTGCAAAAAAATTTGCATTCTTAGGTTCATTTTGAAGAGCAATGTGGGTCATATCCATATATTTGATATAGACTTCAAGGCAAAATACAGGTGGTCAGAGGTAGATTAAGCAGCTCAGAGTGGATAAAGTCACCTTAGATTCAGTGTAACATCGATTTATAACAACCCAAATGAATGTCCAATTAGCAGGCTCTTGGCTTTTTATTATAGGTAGATTCTTTCATACCATCTGTTTGGAACTTCACCACCGTATATAAATTATACACATTTTGAAGTTACTACTCTTGTTTTTCACATGTCTTCAGTCAGTCTCCTTCATTCTGGTCCAAGGATCACTGAATTAAATTGCCCAAAGTGGCAGAGCTCCAGCAGATGTGCAGAGTGACCGTCAAGGCTGGCAAGAAAACATTCACGTAGTTTGATGATGAAGCAGAGACTTGAGATTTTAGCAAAGAGAGTATGGATAATATTTCTTTACAGGATTACTCCTGTAGAAAAGCACAGGCATTAGTCTAGTATTCTCATTTGTCCATGCAGTACCACAGAACAGTCAAAATGTCATCACTTAGGCTTAATTAAAAAAGAGGTGAATGATGTGACTTCCAATAATAGCTTAAAAAAATCTCGTGTTTATAGTATTGCTTTGATTATTTATTTTTTTTCGAGACTGTCTTTTAGTCATTATTTCTGTGACATTGACTCCAGTGCATTTGGAGGCCAGTGCTCTGTGTTGGGAATTGTACAAACATGGTAGTGTACAGAGGTTCCCTTTTCTGGTAGCACAAGCTTTAGTCTACCTGTTGCATGGGTGCTTTATAGCGTATGCAGGACATTCCTGGTAAATTAGAAGTAGTGCATTTAGTTTCCTCTGTGCTACCTTGTGATTTCCCTGACAGCACGCTTGCTGATAGTTTCCCTAACTTGTGTATCATGCAGTAATTGCATATAGTTGTATGTTAGTTGCCAGAGTATGTATTCCCTTCCACAGCTGAAATTCTTTCTCCACCTTTTCACTCATGATGGTAACTGCTCAAATCAGATTGCATTTGAAGCCTGAGCTCCATTTGAGCAAGTCTCTATCATTGTACGTTGTCATTTTGTAATAGCGTCAGGAATCGGTGGAGGTTTGTTTTGTTTTTAATGTAGCGCAAACAGGATGAAATCTCAAGTAAGAATCAACATACTTGAAATAGTTCATTTCAGTTTAAATTTTGATTGTTGTAGCTCTTGTGCTGCTATTAATAACTAAAAAGAAAGTTTGATTTTTGTCAGTTGTCTTAACAAGACCTTAAACACTCCAGTTTTGGCAAGCTTTGATCAGTGTTTTTCCTACAAATAAGCCGGAGGCTTACTGCTGGGCAAACTTCCCTGTTTCCCTTATTTCTGTTTCAGCATATCCCTTTTGAAGGCAAATTTCCATGTGATAAACCAAGCTGCTTAGAGCTTATCCACTTCTTTCTTAGGAAGTTGCCAATTTGCCTCTTACTTGAAAGTCCTTCTTTAAAATCGATTCTGCATTTCTGGAATAAGATAGCAGATTTTTCACAGGAGTTTGGTTTCTAATCCCTTCCTTGTTTTCCAGCAAGCATATTTCATCAGCTTTAATTTGTCAGTAACCCACTTCTGACTCAGCTCTGCTTTATTTGCTTAACTTTTCTTTTGCTGTAGCATGAAGATGTAGAATCTTTCTCCCTTTAATTATAATAATGTAGGTAATTCCCAATCTGCCAACTCCTTTTGCTTTTAACTATCAAAATAATTTCTGAAAGGGGTTGATTTTTAATATAGGTTTTGTTTTGCAATTTAATTGTGACTTTTAATACAATGATTATTAAAATGTGCCTCCTCTTCTATTACATTCTGCCTCCTGCCACGTAAGGGCCCTCTTAAGGGTGTTTTCACCACTGTATCTCCATGGAGGCAGCAGGTGGGAGTGAGTTTGTTGCACTCAAGTGCTGTGAGTCAGCTCAATCTTAGAAGTTTATTTTAACATGGCACTAGGCCTGAGCTAATAAGCTTATTGGGTGCAGGATGTGTTGGTTTAGGCCCAACATCTTGTTAACATCTCTGAGTAGCTTTAGGACTGCATCATCTCAGTGTCCAGATGAAGAGAACTTCTATCCAAGTGGAGTGAGTGCACCTGCTTGCACCTGTCTTTGGAAGAGCACACCAATTCTTTCAGCGATAGTGCTGGTAAAGCCCAAACTCTTCCTTTCTAGCTTTTCCCAGAACAATCTGAAGCAATTTCCAGGTTATCGTGTTAGAGACCAAATCTTCGAAATTGAGCCAGTTCTGACTGGTTCAAGAAACAAAATTTGTTCAGACCAGGATAACTCTAAAATTGGAATTTCATCAAACTTCATACCAAAGCTCAAATACAGCAGTTACTGGTTCAGATTCCTCTTCAGAGTATGAGAAATACTGTGAATGTAGCACAGCCCAGTCTCACATTGGTGGTCTTTGAACCTCCTTGCTAGAAGGAGGTTCTTTACAGAAGCAAGACCAAGCTGAATATGAACTCCAGTGTTCTGGTTTTTAAAGTCTAGAATTATATTTAGCCAGCCCATCACAGTCTCTTACACTTGATTAGAGTACTGGGGAAGTGGCCAGTTTTGAATTAAAAGCTATAGTTTGTGGTCTCTTTTCCTCAAGAATCAAAATAGAATTTTACATTTTAGCAGCACAACCACTGCTTTGCAAGTCATTCAGAGCACTTTTTGAAGACTTTGGAAATCTGGCCCTTAGTGCCTTTAAGCGCACTCTTCTCTCAGTGAAGATATTCCCATTAATTTTACTTAAAATTAATCCCAGTAGATTACTGAAATAACAAGTAACAAATTAGGAGAATGGGCCAAAACTTTTTACCACCTTCTTGCAAGTAAGAACATGTTATATATTAACACTTGATAAAGTAAGTATGAAGTTTGCAGTCAGTAACAGTGGAGTTACTCAGTTGGACAAAGATTAACACCAGATATGAATATCAGAGCTGAGATATGAATATGAGAGTGCTGTTGGGATCAGCCTTAACATTTGCAATTTATTAAGAACCTTGGGGCAAATGTTTTGAATATATCAACTAGGTTGTCAAAGCATTACTCCAATCTACTTTCTGTAACACTTGGAAGGAGAGACAATGAAAATTTTGTAACCTGGATATAGCAGGAACTTATGACTTAGCTCAAGTTTCTGTCAACCCTGCCCAACAAGCGTGACTGCAGGTTCATGATACCCGGCTGAAAGAAATCCACTGTGTGATGTTTACCTGCTAAAAATGCCTCCTGACAGTTCTGTACACTGATTATGATAGTTCCATTTATCAATGAACATGGGCTGTCATTATAGTAAGCTTATGATATATTTTTTAAAATATGATCTACCGTTTAAAACCACATTGTGAATCCAGATGTTGAGTAATCAATGTTTTTGTAGCATCCTGAGCTCTAAAATTAGCCTTCCCTGTATATAGAACTTGTAGTTGAGGTTATTCTGTGGTTTGCTCAGCACTTGCTAGGTGCCTTGAATGAGGGTGGAGGCTGTCTAGAAATGAAGGAGAGCATTCCCACAGCTACTAGGAATGTTTTAAGTTGTGTGTGCTGACTCCGCACCTATGGCACATGTCTTGTAATTTTCTTGCACACCACTGAATGGGCGTGATTTAGCTACCTGATGGAAGAAAGTGTCATTCTTCAACTGTGTTAGGGACAGGAGGTTGGAAGATCTGGGTGTTAATGGTGAGGTGTTTCAAAATATCTTTATAATTCCTTTCAGGTGATTTTTCTGATTCAGTTCAGTTTTCCTCATATAAAAGTCAGAAATATGTTTGCAGTTGATTCCAGGCTAAATTAATCCATATAAATTAATACCTATAGATCCATATAAATCTATAAATTGCCTTGAGATATTTTGATAGGAAGCATCCTAGTGCTACAGTGCCCTTTTCTTGAAAATTTAATTTTCATGGTTAATTTTCAGAGGCAAGATGAAAGATTGCTTTTACTACTTTTTTCCGTGCAGTGCTAACAAAAGTAGCTAGGGAGAAAGACCTCCATTTTTAATCACTGTCTCAGGATTGCTCTGTTTCTAGAAGGAGCTTAACAGCTGAAATTCATCAGTCTTTACAAGCGTCTTGGAGCAATTCAGGTTCTGAGTGACATTCCTCTAAGGCAGGCTTTTCAGCGAGAGTCTGCAGATTTCACAAAGTCCTTTGTTGTTCTTGTGTCAAGGTCATGCATCTTTCCTAACTGACATGTAAAGAAATTCTGGCACATACAGAATCAACATAATAGTAGTCTTCGATGCCTTCAGGCAGTAGTAGTGGTTGGGTATAATTTTACATAGCTGACAATCATTCCATTGTGAAGCCCAGGAAGAAAGCCTTTCTTCAGTGCTTCTTCCTTCTTCTTACCAGTATTGTTTTAATCTTGTGTTATTGTAGTTCGACCTTCTTTTTAATGCCATGTAATTATTCTGTCACCTATTGATATTGAAAAGCAATCTGTACTGGTACTGAATGGTAGCTTCTACTTTGTCTTGTAAGCTCAGGGAGAGCAAATAGTTCTGGACTGTCACTATTTGTTCATGATAGCATCTTTTTATCTGAAGCATAACCAATTAGGAACAAAAAAAGTCTTCTTAGTTGCTGCTGCCAGTGTTAATCCATTCATTAGCTGGTACAGTTGATGAATGAGTGGTTTCTCTAGAAGATGAGCTTGTTGCCTCCCCAGTGTAGATAGGGTGACCTGGTTATAACCTGTGTATGATTTGAGTGATAGCTCAGCTTGCTGCTGTAGTTCCAGAGTTGGATCAATGCTAATAAAGGGTGGAATGAAGAAGGGTTATAGACACAATAATGATCTCACCGAGGTCTTTCAGGGAGTAAAGAAAAGCACAGTTTTACTTTCATCACTTCTCACATATTAAACTGGTAGCTGAGTCACTTTCCCTTTAAACTGAGAATAAACAGACTCTGTAAGTGCACTGTCTACCTTGTCAGATTTACAGTCTTAGCCTTAGTCGCCTAAAGACCAACTCTTTAAAAAATGACTAATCCAGCAGTAATCTCCAAACTGTTAGCTTTGTAATTTCTCAATAGGACCCATCTTACCTATAATTAATACCCTGGAGTCAAGGCTATGTTTTACAAGATAAGAGCACTTGTGAAAAGTACATGTGTGACTTGCTATCTAGAATGCTGAAGGGATGATACATTTGTGCCCCGTAATGTAAATAGGTTTATAATGAATTGTTATTGCTGGATTCAGCAATCCTTCCATGTACGCTGATTTGAATGCAGTTACTTATACAGCACATGCAGCAGAGATAAATAAGGGCTGCTGTTACAGATCTCCTCACGGTTAGAAGACTAGATCTAGTTGGGTAACGTTTTAGGAATTTTCTGTGCTATTCAAATTTCATAACAGCTCTTTCAAGGCTGTTATTTTCCTTGTTGTCCAAATATTTCTATTAATGTGTTTTGTATGAGCTGCTGAGATAATACTTTTAGCAGAAAGAGTATAGTGACACCATAGTTAGACTTAATTGTCTGCATTAGGTAATTTCCAGTGTGGAAATAGAAAAACATCAGTTGGCACAGACTCTAGTAAAAATGGATACATGCCATTCCATAATTGTTCCAATTTGTAGAGGCTTATTAGGATACATTTATTGTGTGACTTTCTCATCTATTTCATGTTTTCAGTTTAAAAATAAATAGAATCCAATACAATATCCTATTACAAGCACCCTAATGGATTCAAATAAAAAGGCAAAAATAGTTTCCAGCGTAATTACACTGAGTGCTGTGGTATTATACTGGAAATGCTCTGCAGAACTTGAAACACACAGAAATAAATATGCTAAAAGCACAATATTTATGCAATAAATTTCTTAAAATAATCTGCATTATTGTTGCTGAGAAAAGAAAGAAATCTAACCCCTCTGGCACTGTGAGGCCCAGAAGTAATGGCTAGTTAAGTTTGCTTTAAAGCCACTTGCACAAGAATTAGGGATTAAAGCACTAGTTTATTGTAGTATCAGTGTCACCAATGCTTCTTTCCTACCTTTTTCTTCATTAGAGATAGGAGAGTAGCAACTTCTTTGTGCAACTGACAATATGTAGGACACTGTTCTATACAGTCTATGGATATGTAAGGCACATGAAATTGTATTTTTAAAGGTAGTAGGTTATGGCATTTCGTATATAAAGGAACATTTTGAAGAAATCTGTAATTGAGACAGGGGCGCAATGAAAAGGAGTTTGTATTTATATAATAAAGGACCATTTATAACAAGTGCTGACATGAGACTGGATTTAGATTGCCTTGGCAAGCTTTATCCTAGCATGTCTTAGCTTCTGATAGGTGCATATTTTACTTGTCTCTGTGATCAAAAAGTAAGCTATGGGAAACCCCTGAAATTCTGGGGTGTGGAACCAGAGGCATATCAGCATGAGAGGACTGATGGACCCAGCAGCTTCATTGACTAGCAATATAATTGGGTGTTTTTTGGATTAGCATCTCTCAAGTAAGAATAATAGGCACATGCTTTCCCTGGGATTTCACAAGTATTTGCTGAGAGCAAGGAAAACTTGCAAGGAAACTTGCATTACATTCCAGGTCTCAGGAAAACTGGGCTAATTACCTAATCTTTGTCCATTTCTTTAAAACTGATCCTGTTTGCCTGTGTCCTCTCCACGCTGTCGTGCAGATTCCCCTTCTGCTTCTCTCCTCTCTTCTTCTTTCTGCATGTCTCCCCACTTTACTCTGTATAGGTACTGCCAACAAAAACACAATACAAAACCCCAGCCCAGCAAGTCATTACTGTGGACATTGGACCTGTGCTTTTCAGGCATATTAAGTACAAGGTCTCCTTCAGTCTTTTAAGTTCCAGCATGAGCATGTCTAGTAGTCTGGGAGGTCTTAAAAACTCAAAGAATGTAAATCTGTTGATATCATGATTTCAGGGTCATCCAGTTACCAGAAAACTATTTTTCCTTTATTTCTAAAATATATCCCTACTATAGCAAAGGCTTTCTGCACTGTACCTTTTCTGTGCTCTAACATTTAATACAGGTTTAAGAGAGTGTAAATAGCATTAATTAATTAGCACACCGAGCTCTAAACTGAAACTTTAAATCTCTTTTAGTGTACTAAGGTTGTCTCTATTTTATAGGTCAACAAAATTCAGAAGCATTGGTTAAAACAATACAAAACATGTAGAAGTTACTTATAAAAAGAACTAACAGTTTAATTTAATTGGTTTCACCTTTGCATTTAGAAAGGCAATAGAGTAAAATTGTCACCTGTAATTACTGAAATCTAATTTTGTTTACTAGTTAGATCGTTGTCAGCTCACGTCACCTGTCAGAAAGGAGAAAACCAGAACAGGGTAAGCAGCATTTTAAACATCAGATTTTATTAGAATGCCTATTTAAACAACATTGTAAATATTTGAATGCCTTCAGGATATATAATGGACTTTATGAGACAGTGCAGCATTTAGTATTGGTATTGGATTTATAGGCCATAGAAGAAAGAAAACAATGTTTCATTGTTAAGAATGTGTCACATTTCCCAATTTTTTTTTTATACTCTTTCCTCCATCATCTCCTACCTTAAAAAAATTCAGTAACAGGCCTTACTAGGAAAAACTATAACAAAACAGATTGAGAAGTTTGGTGCAGTAAAGTCATAATCTTAAAAACCAGCTAACCTGGATATCTCTACCACAAGGAAAAAAAATAAAGTAAAATCTTAGGAACCTGAGTTTTGCCACCCATCTCCTGCTCAAATCTGGATTTACTTGCAATTCAAGAAGTTTTGATGGTAAATACTAACAGGTGTTTGTTAATAAACAACAGGCAGTTAAGTCTTGGACAGCATGGCTTTTTGGTCCCAAGGTAAGAACTAGTTGCCAAGCCTGAATTAGTGAGGTTATCAGGCTTCAGCAGAGCAAGAGGAATTTCTTTTGAATTTCCTGTCTGCAACTGTTTACATCTCACACAAATAGAGTATTGGGTACACTTTAACTTTTGCAAGTACCATCATCACTCATTAGCTATAATGGAGTCAGTCATCAAGCAATATAACCCAAACATACTTCTCATGAGGCTGTGAAATTCTGAAGGAGAGAATTTATTGTGCTATTTAGAACATTTTGCCTTCCTGAAACTTCAGACCTGTTCATTTCAAAAGCAATGAAAACGATGTCTCTGCTTTTCTCCCATCTGTTCCACCCAATAGATTTTTGAGTGGTGAATGCCATGAAGCCTGCCTGGGTAATTACCTGAAGGTCCTCAGCAACCAATTAGTTGTTACTATTAGTAGTGTTTTAAAGAGTCCTGGGTGAGATGCCATGCTTGCTGAGATGTTTGGGGATATACTGGTATGTGCTAGACACAGTTTAATAATGAATGAATATAATTGTTTCACACAAAGGTCTTGCATATGTTACCAGTAAGAACAGAATTTGATCTGTAGATTTTAATGTTATTCTAATCCTGAATGCTTCTCTCGTTCACTGGTGAAAGAATGACTGTCTTGGGTAAAAAGTTTGGATTTTGTTTTGATCCTGATTTAGAATATGGACTTCACAGAGTCAAGAGCCTAGGCATTTGTTTGTGCCATGGGACAAGTCTTAAATGAGGCAAAATTATTAATTGCTGTTGAATTTTCTGTGTTTTTGTGGTAAACTTTTTGAAAAGTGTCTAAAGCACGGATTGTTTTAAATCAGAACAAACTGCACTGCTAACCATCTGAAGCCCAGAGGAGATTAAGCAGAGACAGTGTATACTTGTAAGTGCTTTCTTTTCCCATTCTGTACCAAATGTGGTTCGTGGTTGCAGAGTACATAGTCCAAATGTAGTCTTATCCTAGAGGTTCACTTTTAATGACAGGTTAAATAGCAAAACATTAAAACACATCCTAAGCTCTTCATTATCACCTGGCCTAGCATTTAAGTAACAAGTTTTCACCTGTTTCTTGTGTCTCAACTGCATCTTTATACTTTAGCTGGTGTTAAAAAGCTATAACGTTAAAATGAGGGAAGAATAGCTAATGTGGATAGCTGGCTTGTGAGAGAATCTGTGCTGTTCTTTGTGAAGCTCTATAAATTCAGTGACTCCTGATGTCCTGATCCAGGCTCTGAAATGCATGTTTGCATCCAAAATTAGATGTTACAGTAGAGTTCCTTCTAGTCTGGTGTATAGACTCCTTGTACTGTGCTTGTTGCTGTGTTCCATCAGTGTAAATCTCTGGTGTTTGTATCCTGTATTTGTTAACTTTCTTGGGGTATCAAGAAGAGTCAACCACTTTTAAAGGGTGGAGGTTTAAAGGATTTATGTGCTTTGTCATATAGATGCTCCTATATAAATATTTTGGCCAAAGATTTTATTGTTCTTTGTTAGTGTTTATAATAAAAAGCTTGTTGCTTCAATGGAAATAAAATTTTCATTGCAATATTCACTCAGACTGGAGGCATACCAGTTCTTTATGCCTGAATCCTTGCTTTTGAAATAGAAGTACTATTCCATCTTTTTCTCATCTCCAAAAAAATTTTGTTGACTATAAATTGTGTTGTTTGTTAATCAGTTTTCAACTGTAGTGGCAGCATGTCTTATGAAACCCTGGCTGCAAATTCTTGCGCTGATAGACTGGCATCAAGAAAGGTGACAGCTGGTCTTCTTTTCAGGGAAATACAGTAATTTTTTCTGATCACTTGGCCCTATAGGCTGTCTTTCTACATGTAAATGAAAGGACAGCATCAAGTCTCAGCTACACCATTATAAATGTGAGAATATCAGTGGGTGCTCCAACAGATGTCAGGGTGGTTGAAGTCTGCCACGAGAACAAGGGCCTGCAAGCGTGAGGCTTTTCCTATCTGTCTATAGAGTGCTTCATCCACAGGATCTCCTTGATCCGGTGGTCTGTAACAGATCCCCACAGTAATGTCTCCCATCGCTGTTCTCCCTTTAACCCTAACCCACAAACTGTTAACTGCTCACCTGTCCCCAGACAGAGTTCCATACTCTCCAGCCTATCCCTAACATAAAGGGCAACTCCCCCTCCCTGCCTGCCAGGCCTGTCTTTTCTAAAGAGCCTGTAACCTTCCATTCCAACACAGGAGCCATCCCACCATGTTTCTGTGATGCCTATTATACCATACCCCCATAGACGTGCACACATCTCTAATTTCTCTTGTTTGTACCCCATACTATGGGTGTTTGTATAGAGGCATCTGAGCTGAGCTCCAATTGAAGCTGGCTCATTGGCTGGAGCAGCTGGAATATCTCTGCATTGCTCTGAGCATTTATTATAGGTGCTGGCAACTGACTGGGTGTGTTGGGATGGAATGATGCCCCCCTCCCCCAACACATCTAGTTTAAAGCCTCCTTGACCAGCCTGGCAGGCCTCCTACCCAAACTGCTCTTCCCCTTCTTTGTCAGACCTTCTTTGTCAGACCAGCTCCACCAGCTCCTAGTAGACTGGCCTCCCAAATCAAGTCCCATGTTCTAAATACCCAAAGCCCTGACTATGGCGCCGCTGTTCTAATCGTTTATTAACCTGGCCAATCTGCCTAGCCTTTTTAAGGTCCTCACCTTTATCCTGGAGAACTGACGAAAAGACATCTGAGCTCCAGAGCCTCTAACCACCTCTCCCAGGGCTCTGTAGTTCTTCTTAATGTTCTCCGGGCTACTGCTATCTGTATCAGTAGCACCCACATGGATCACTAGAATTGGGTAATAGTCAGTGATACAAAAAAGAGTTATGGAACAACTGCATTGCAGGAATTGTATTAAGACTGTGAAGTCCACACCTGAAAAGTTAGGAAAAACCATACTGAAGACTGCAAGTACACATATGTGTATAATCTCTTCCTTAAATCATGCTGCCCATTTACAAGCCAGAATGCAGATTGGGTATATGCATGTAGTGCTATATCCAGCTCATAAATTCTCAACCTACGCTGAGATTTAGGCACTTGAATACTCCTAAAGCCTGCAGAGTAATCAAGCTGTCTCCATGCTAGCACTACTTAATCCGAAGTGTGTCAGGTTTGGCGTGAAGATTCTTTGTTTCTTAAGCAACTAAAATGATCAGAAACACTTTCTTGGGGAAGAAATACGCTTATTCTGTGTTAAAGTTCCAGTGCCATCTAGGTTTATAGGGAGAGTTGCCTAAATTGTGGTGCTGGAGTGGCTTTTGAAGATGGAAGTTAAGCCTAGAAAAAGGGTTCATGGAGTCTGACGCTTGAGGAAGTTAGGACCTACATGTGACACTGAAATTTGGTAATTCTGGAAGGCAATGACAAAACCAGAATATTTTGGTACGATAAGACATAAAAAGGCTGGGAAATCAACATCTGTTTGGGATGACCAGATGGATAATTTACTTGGACTACAATGTCAGTTGTCCCCAGATAGCTATCTATTATGCATATCTATTTTGAAACTAGAATTTGAAAATCTATGCTGATTGCATAGCTGTATACATTCAGGGAAAGTTTTTTTCCCTGAGTTTAAAACATAAACCAGCATGAAGTTGTGTGACTGAAACTAATCACATCTTTGCTTATTACATGATTTCTATAACAGTTCATGTTGTTTACACTGACAGACTGTGAAATAATATACAGCAGAATTTCAAACAGGTTTACATTAAAAAAATACATTGCAGACTTGTGTATCATATGCATCAAAGTATAGTTCTCCATGATGTCTCAAAGTAGACATCCAGAAGTTTGAGTTCTATTTACTGAAATCTTGATTATTTGTTTACTTCCCTTCCATTTCATTAATAATCCGAAAATAAGCATTGCTATAATAGAAGCCTAGGGGTTGTCTCTCATTGCTTCATATGTATTTATTCTTACCAGTGAACAATTTTTATTATCCAATCTGTTGTTTTCATGCCTTGCTGGTATGATTTTCTGTTAATTTTCTGCCCTGCTTCTCATATCCCAGAAAAGTATGTTGTACCACTTTTCCCCATAACTAACCTAACCTTCCATTTCATATCTCTGATAGATTTTAATTGCTTTTGGTGATATTTCAGTTCGTTCTACAAAGCTCCTTACAAGGGCTATTAATTGCAATAAAAAAAATCCCAGTGAACCAGTTTGACATAATAATCTATAATGCTTGAATGGGTTTATAAAGAATACTGAAAATATGAATGCCGGCATGACCTACATGTGAGACAAAGCTATTCCCTTAGGGAATGGAGATAATTTGCTTTTGTCTCATACATTATGCATCTCCTCTTTTACACCCTATTTCCATGAAAAATATTTTTTGTTATGTATGGAAGAGTTGTTAAAGTTGTGAGTGGAGCATTAGGCTCAGTTTGTTGGGATGTTAACATTCTGCTAGGATTTCTGCAGTCTCGGCTTCTTTGTTTCTTATTACCTATTCATAATGTCTTTTGCTGGTCTTCGATGCTTTTCTCTGAGTAGCTTTCTGTTTCCTCCTTTAGTCTTTGAAGAATGAATGCTGCTGATTTCTTTTTGTTGGGGAAGAGGCACAGAAACGGGAAACTTTATAAACCAAAAGTACACTGTAGATGTTTCATTGATGTAACCATGCTGTCGATTAATAATTAGCCACCTTATGTTAAAAATGTAGACATTATTTAGTTCTCACTGACTGATGGATTTCTTGACAGGCAGGGAACAGGCTTGGCCTCTTATAAAGTACTGCATTGTCTCTTCAGACACTGCAGGATTTATGAGAACTTGTAGTTAAGGGAATAGTTCAAAGTACAATGGGTATTCAACCCTGTAAGCAAGAAATCATCTCTTCCACAGCACTTGAAGAAATTATGTGCCTTTATGACAACTGAGTTGCTAGGAATGGATTTTTCAGTTACTTTATAGTGAGAATAAAAGATGTAGATTAGCACTGTGCTAATTAGTGCCCTCTCTAATTTGTTGCATATTGCTTTCCTTTTCCAGGCTGTAAAAGAAAACAAATTGGCCCTTTGAAGGTCATATATCTCCAATTCTGCATCCCCTGGTCTTGTGAAGAGATATGTATTATATGGGTTAAATTGTAGACAGCTTTCTAGATAGGAATATGCCACTGACCCTGACAATGGAAGCATAATATAGTAGGTTTCTTGTCTGCCCTTCTGAAAGTACCTATTTATTTAATAGAGACTTATGCTGAGGTGCCTCCAAATCAAGTTTTTAATTTAAAACCTCACCTATATCTCACCTCCTGGGATAGCAGTAAGAAAAAGTATGCATGAAAAATCAAATACTACATAACAATTTAGTAAGCTCTGCAAACAAATGATGTTGAGGTGAGCCAACTCCTGAATCTGTCTATCCAGTTTACTTACTGCTCTGTTACATATTTCATAGACAGTAATCGGTTTTTTTTAGACAATTGTGTTTGAGGTGTGTCTGTTTTTCGGTGACTTATCATTCATCATTCTGCAGGCAGGATACCAGTGTAGCTCGTGTATATAACCATGGATTGGAAGACACTGAGGATTTCATTTTTGTTCTAGTATCATTTGACAATATTCAGCTGGATCTCTTATTTGCATGTTTAAATTTTTATATTAATAGGTAAGTATTTTTTTCAACTGTCAGCAAAAAGAGGCATTCATGTCCCTTTACCTTCTATGACAATATTTATAGTACCTAATTTTCCACAGAGTTATTGAGTTTGATTATTACTCCAGTCACAGTATGATGTATTTTATAACAAAGGACCCAAATGGGTTGTTACTACAGTGCCATTAGCTAACATGAATGCTCGAAAATATATCGCTTGTGTAATAACCAGAATGTGAGAGAAAACACTGGTTTGCTGCATGAAAATACTGAAGCAGCAACCTGACAGTGTGAGGAAAGATCGAAATCAGCAGAGAGTGGCCTGTAAGATTGTCAGACTCTGAATAATGTTTGAACAAGTGTGAAGCAGGAATATTGTTAGATGATGCATGTGATGTACAGGAGACTTGGAAATACCACTTTTCTAGCAGATGAGTTACTGTGTGCGTCTAAACCCTGAATATCATTCATCTGCACCACACTGTGTTAACTGTGATGTGCTGTATTTCCTGCCTCAGAAATTCTGATGAATATTCTATAGGGTTCTTTTGGTAGCTGAAGTTCAGTTTCTAAGTCTCTCTCTCCTTTTTTTATTATTTTCCTTCGAGTGATGGGCGTTGCCTGTAAAGTTCTGGCTAGTTTTATGGTTGGGATTATGTGAGAAAAGCTAACGGGGGAATGGCAACCACTTTTCTTCTTGTGAGAATAGCTACAGTACTTAGGTTGGCTAAACACCTTATATTAGAGAAATTCTTTTCTTTTAGGGTTAATCCTGATTGGCAGTGAAAGCCTCTAACAAGGTGTTAAATGCTACAGATTCCTGTTAACTTCAGTGGGAATAGTATTTAAGGCTTTAAATGGCACTAGAGCATGGGATGCAGAAAATCTGTGGTGTTTATGATCAGGAAGTCATATTACTGCTTTGTCCTTTTCACTGTTGAAGATGTGAAATTTTTGCTGAAGGATGTATTCTGTTACCAAGGGTGTAATTCCAGTGTTATGTGTTTTTTTAATTTAAGATTCTTGTTACTGCATAATCAGTCATTTTAACTGTGTGTTTCTGATGTGTTTGTCTCTTTAGCTGTTGTGTATGTCTGTTCCCTTGTGCTTTTTCACACTTCTCTGTATTCTTAAACATCCTCTTTCCTTTTATGACTAGCTTGCTCTCACTCCTATTAACACTTGTTGTCTTTGTCAACATTATTACAAGTATGGTATAATCCAGCCTTCTCTTCTTGCTGTTGGCAGTTAAAACACGAAGGAAAAACAGACACCATAAAAAAAAAAAAAAAAGGCACAAACCAAATGATATGGTATGATATACTCGCTTGACAAGCAATCACCTCTAAAGAAAAATACTCCCTCTATTGTTATCTCTTTGTCCTTTCTTATTCCCCACCATGACTGTTGTGATTATTTAAGGTTATACTGACTTTAAATCCTTCAGCTCCTGTCTACATGAAAACAGGAGAGATTTTCAAAGGTACAAATGGTGTGTACACACCCAGTTCTTGTAGAAAAGATGCATTCCTGCTGCTTATGGGTACATAAACAGCATGAGCATGTGCGACTCTTTCTCATTGTTGGGAGGGATTTTGCTGTTTGAGACACTGAAATTCGAGAAGATCCCAGTAGGAGAAGATGACCCCCCTATGTCTGTGATCAGTATCCTTTGTAAAAGGCATTTTGTTACTATAGCTTGCCTATAAGTATATGCTGTTTTGTTTATGTAGGTGGTGTGGTTTAACCCTTTCCAGCAACTAGGCACCACCCAGCCACCTGCTTACTCCCCCTCAGTGGGATGAGGGAGAGAACTGGAATAATGGACATGAGAAAATTCATAGCTTGAGATAAAAAGAGTTTACTAGGTAATGCAAAAGCTGCACATACAAGCAAAGCAAAACGAGGACTTCCTTGACTACTTTCCATTGGCAGGTGTTTAGAGCCATATTCAGGAAAGCAGGGCTCCATCACTGCATCAGCAGTTACTTGGGAAGATCAGTGCCATCACTCAGAATGTCTGCCTCTTCCTTCTTCTTTTCCCAGCCTTATATGCTGAGCATGGTGCCTTATGGTATGTAATATCCCTTTGATCAGTTGGGGTCAGCTGTCCCGGCTGTGTCCCCTTCCAGCTTTTTGTGCACCCCAGCCTACTCGCTGGTAGGGTGACGTGAGGAGCAGAAAAGGCCCTGATGCTGTGTTAAGTAGTTCTCAGCAGTAACTAAACCAGCCCTGAGTTACCAACACTGTATTTCCAGCACAAATCCAAACCATAGCCACATACCAGCTAACATGAATAAAATTAACTCTGTCCCAGCCAAAACCAGCACAGTAGGCCCTACTGGCAACAGTAGTGTGAAGGCAGGAAACACTGTCTACCAAAAGAACTCTACGAGATATTCCTACTGTATCTCACTTATATTTTTAAGACATTTGAACTACTACTCACATCTATCCTATCTTCTTTTTTTCTGTGCTGTGCAGTAGTCTTGCAATTTCTCTGGTAAAATGCCTCATTGTAGTAAAACTATCTCTGTACTAAACTTTGAATTTATTGTTGATGATGTTTAATAGGGTTATCTTAGGTGTTGTGAAGCATTGCCAGATGTGGAAATCATAATCATAGGGTTTGTGTGGTTCAGCTCAGCTTGACTAGCCAAGTAGTACTCAGAGCAGGAGACAGGAACAGAGTTGGAGAGATGGACAGTGACTTTCGAGTGACTGTCTTGATCATGGACTTTTGAAGTGGATTGAAATGGTTCGTAATCCACTTCTGCTCATGGTCACAGAATATCTTCTTGGAAAGCTATGAAGCTTACCTCATCTGTACCTTCTTTTCTCCAGTCCTGTTAAATGCAGCTGGAAAGAACTGTTAATTTTCAATCTAAAACCCAGGAGGTTTCATTATATGAGAAACTGGAAAAATGGGAAGAAATGCAGTGAACAGCCACAGGGTTGAATATCTACTAGCACGTTACTTTGAAATGCTGTTTCCATTTAGAGGCATCCATTTCCAGAATGGCTGTAGTCATAAACATACAACAATAAGTACTATTAGTATGTAGGTGGAGGGGAGCTATAACTTCAGAAACATTCTGAGGAGCAGCATTAAAGCCCTGTGATTAGGTGTGCTTGAAGGTGGGTGACTATGTAATTCTGTAAAGAAATGTCAGAGAAGAATGAACTTTGTAATACCTGACAGGAAAGGCAAAGAAGAGCTGGAAATGATTGGAAGTGTCTGAAACTTTGTCTCAGACTGCATTGACACGAATCAGAAATAATTTATATTGATGCCTTTATGCTGATTTCTTATTCTGGTGTGTTACTGTCATAGTTGAAGTACGCATGCTATTTTAACTTAATAACACCTGACAGCTCAGTTTTAGCAGCACTTACTATCTGAGTAGGTGGTTATAGTCCAGAGGCATAATTCTGGGTCATGACGTTTTTGATGGAAGTTCTTACCTGTACTGGTGATTGTTCTGGAGCTTGTTATTGTTGGTGTTACATTTGTTGTTATGCTAGTTGTGGTGCTGCGAATCCAGCAATGCAAACCTGTATGTGTCATTTCTGTGTTTGCTCACAGATGATCTATTACCTGAAAAGGGAACCATTGTGGTTTTATCTGTCCAATAAGGTTTATGAAGCAGAGAGAGTGCACCTACAGATTATTGTGAACTTGTATCCAATTCTGAATTAATGATACAATCTTGAAAGTTTGAAAAGGCTTGAACAGGGCAAGAACATGCCCACCTTAAGACACTCATTTTAGCTCATGCTTGTATCCTTTAAGGATACTCTTAACGAACATTACCTGCTATGCATAGATTTAATTTTATCTTCCCAGCTTTAACAGCCTTTGGAGTCTGCCTCTAACAAACCATCTAATGGCCATTTAGAAGAATCCTCCTTACTTGGACTGTATTCAGTAATAAGGAGTCCTTCCTGCTTGGCATGTGACATATGTCATGAGTTGATGATATGCCACTTTCAGTCAACTAATTAGGTGTGTTTTCTCCTACTCCTCAGGTAGCCTGCGGTAGCCACGGACCAGCTGTTAGTAATTGGTGAAGGTGGTGCTGACAGCATAAAATATTTAGAAAAACAGTGGTGTTCACACAGGTAGCAATGCTTAAAAATTTGAGATTTTCAATGGGGTTCTGTCACTTCAGACAGAGAGCTCCACGCTTGGTCGGTACTTTTCCACACTAATTGGTTACTCTTCAAAGGCTTAGTTACCATACTGAAATTACTTTTGTGTCCTGGATAGATACCAAAATGCTAGTATCTTTGCAGCCATGCACTTTGTAGATGGGGGTAGTGTTTTCTAATATAGCAAATATAAAATACAGGGCAGTACTTGTTACAGATGTAAAAAAACTCAGAAGGAAAACCAGCTCACTATGATTTTATTGCTGTAATTTCTGGTAATCTCATGTGATGGGATCTTGCTGTACTTTGACAGCACTGTTTGCACACACCTCTGAGTGTTTAGAGAAGACACGAGAAAGGCAAAAAAATTGTTCAGGGGATGCTACTGCTCTTTCAGTTTCAATCACTGAAGAATGACTGAAATCAGGAATAATAATAAAACCCACCTGTGCATATGTATGCGATTTTGGTGAGAGGAGGAACAGCATCGTAAACTGTTGACTGTGAATCCAGAATAATTGAGGGTCATTTTGCCTATGTGCTAACGTGTCTGCAGTGAGGGTTGGCATCTCTGTGTTTGAAGGAGTAAGTTTCTACGACGTGAGCTGAAAGTTTCATTTCTCTTAGTCATGATTCTAGCAGCTCAGGGCTGCATATGGCTGTGATATAGGTGGGCAAGAGGGCTGTGTGGCTGTAGCATTGCCCTGAGAGAGGAAGGTGGAGGAAATGATAACCATTTTAGGCTCTCTGTCCTTCCCTGATAAATCTGGCTACAGGCTCTTCCACAACTGATACGTAGTTTTGCATCTGTCAAAAGAGGAGAGGGCACAATAGTGAACAGTTATAGGTAGAATAGATAAAGTATTTGTGCATGACTTCATGTGTGTCTCTGCTTTTGAATTTTAGCACAGAGTACGTATCTATTATTGGGCACTGAACTGATCCACAAAGGATGATGCCTTTAGCTAGTCAGAAGAGTGGTTTACTTATTACCTGGTGGCTGTTTTTACAGAATACTGATCTCTTTCTTTTAGGATGCCATTGGAATGGTATTTGTCCAAATTTTGGTCTAATCCCATTCTTTGGCTCTTGGAAACAATCTGATTTTCCTACTAAATGACTTGATTGAGCTTTAAACTTAAGAAACAGTTGCATTTTATGAAATAGTTGGTAGATTGCACTGTAGTTGTAGCTCAACTACACTGTGGTTAGACAGTGATTTTTTAATCCTGCAACTGTTCATCCATTTTATTGACAGGTTTACCATAAGACTGCATGTGGACTGCATGTCTTTGTAGGAATGACTTTTAATAACCACAGCAAAATGAGGTTGCAAAGTCTCAGATGGCGGTCTCCTCAGAGTTTCTTTCTGGTAGCCGTAACTCCTCCCTGGTTAATGTACAGGTATATGCAGTTTTGATGAGACATGCGTATTTGTGGCAATTCCATTTTTAAGGCGTCAATTTCTTTTTTTTCAAATGGAAGAGACAGTAGGCTTCCTGAAGGAGCAGAGGTAAGCCAGCAGATCCGGGCTGTTCCTTTTAGGACTTTTTTCAGAGCCAGTTAAATCTTAATTGCTTTATTTGTGCTGCTTAGCAATTCACTTGGTAGGTTATCCTGAGCTTAATTGAAAGTGCTTAGAAAAGCACTTAGAAAGTGCTTAGAAAAATTTCCAAATCAAAGGAAATAAGCATGAGAGAAAGGGTCTGAGTGTATAAAATTCCTAAACAAAGCAGAAAATCTGGAGCTCTAGTCTTGCTTTTTGGGGTCACAAATGGCCATATTTCAGTACTTTTCTGTCACAGTGAGCATTACATTACTCAGAAATTCTCGTTTTTGGAGCTGGAGTAAACAAACTCTTGATGTTAGTGAAAGTGATGAACTCTAGCAGAAAACATATTCAAATCCTAGGAAATTCAGCTGTTTCATTAACTATTTTTAGCTACTTTGTGACCTGTCCTAATTAAATACATATTTATTAAACATACTTCGCAAACTGGGAAATGGGTATTATTTGTCTGTCTAAATATAAATGTGTCTGTCCCCCTTCAGTGTCAAATGAAAGTTATAGAACAGGAAGACCTGCAGGAATTGGCGTTGCTACAAACTGTTAAAAAGCAAGCCTTCTCCCTGGAAATACCTTCTGCTGAATAAAGACTTTTAAATGAAGTTTCAGTTGGTTTAGCAGGGACTGTGCCTGCTGCTTGGTGTACCTGTGCGCAAGAGCAATCAATACCTTGTCTGGTTTTCATGGGGACCATTCTGTTCAGAGCTGTCAGGTAAGCAGAAGGCTGGGGATAGAATAGGGAATATTGGCTTGTGATTCTTGAGGGAAGGGGAAAGAGGAGTGCAGCATGCAACATGCTGCAACAGATGTAGCCCATCACAAGAGATTTTGGTGCAAGGTGGCAGAAGCTTATGCATATAATGGAAATACTGAGTGGAAAATATAAACACTCACATTGAAGTGCTCTTAGCAGACTCTTTGCAATGCACACAGTTTTTCCATGAATTATTGCATACTTCCTGAAGAACATGAAATGACAGAGGATTTTTGGCTGCTCTTTTTCTTGTGCTTCCAAAGATTTCCTTGGAGAGTCTATATAGGCTTTCTGCTGAGTTCACGTCAGCATATTTTGCTAATTGTTCCTGATGCTTCTCCATATTGTGAACTTTTTAGCAGAAAAGTAGCAGCAGATTGCCTTCCCTAGAGAGGAACAAAGAAGTCTGTTGTTGTGATCTAAAAAGAGAAAGGGGAAAAAAAATACCACTTAAAATAAATATTTCCATTTCAGTGCATACAGAATGAGTAGTTAAACGACAACAGAGAACTTTGTAATTGAAGGCAAAGTCACATTTCTTCCAGAGTTTCTCCTCTTAACCTCTTAATTTTTGCTAAAGCTGGATTACTGTTGTGAAATGACTTACCAGAGAATCTACTTTTGCAGTGATGCTGACAAATGAATTCCGTTTTGCATTGGTTAGGACAGTTACAAGCTGTGACTCTTAATAATATAGGTTGGTTACCTTCTCCTCTCAATCTGTGCTCACCTGTTGTACTGATTACAACAATCTATCATGCGGGTTGTCATTTGTCTTTAGCAGGTTGGCCTCCTTGTTGCATCTCTATTGTCTATCAAAAATAATGGAGTTGCTGGACACCGTTAAAGTACAAAATGAATGGTCATATATTCAGAAGGAAAAAAATAAAATAGGGCTAGAACTGTTCTAAGGCCTGAAAGAGGCTCATTGAGTAGTTTTTACAAAACTGCTGATAGTCTATACCTCATAACCATTCTAGTAATGATTCACAAAGCCGACATTTTGTGTATTTGGACATCAGATTATGCACACTCTAAGAAAACAATCAACTAGAACTAAGTAAGTGACTGTGTTGCTTCATCTCAAGGCTGACCATGGCGTGGAAAAAGCCCTTTCACATCTGGGACTAAAAAGAGCAAAACTAAAAGAAAAGCAGAATCCTTGTGACAATTTTTGATAAAATACTTGTAAATATCATGAATACCAGAATTCAGGCCTGTGTGTACAAAATCTGTGAAGATTGCTAACTAAGTTTTTGGTAGATGTGGTATATTGGACTCCCACTACCTTGGCTTCTCTTCTGAGTGTTTTGAGTTGTAGCAAGATCTGACAGCATGAGGTGGAGTTTTTTGGGACTTTTCCCACAGTGCTTATTTATCGAGAACCTCCTGATTTGGGTTTTTGGGGTTTTCTGTGGGCAGCCAAGGGCTTTATTGAATCTAATCCTTTAGTACTTGCCGTAGCTGGGGCATGTGCCACAGTTTCAGGAAGCACAAACTGTGTGGTACGTGCTACTGTGCAGACTTCCTCCGCCCCCCTCCACCCCCCCCCCCCCTTTTCTCCCCAAGCTGAGTACAAAGCAAATTGCCTAGATCGAGAGCTGGGGATGTATACTACTGTAATGCTTTCATTTGCTTTCACTATGCAGTTACTTTGAAGTGATCTTTCTTCTCAGTCTGCTGGGCAGGACTGCTTGTGCAGCTTTCCTCCTAAACTTATCTTATAAATAAAGAATTTTCCACTACAGTCTTGTGAAACCTTTCGTGACCCCAAATGATGCACTAAATCTTACAGAAGTGTTTGCAGCCTCTTGGAGAGCAACACTTGCATGTATTTTTAATTTCTCCAGGAATCTCCCTGTGGTAGGGTGAGTTGTACTGTTCTCCTCTGATGTGCCAGTTTGCCAATTTTTGTGCCCCAAGAACAATTTTTCATCATCAAGTTGTCAAGTTTCATTTCTATGCTGATGACACAGTTATGAGTGTCTTTGAAACGTGACATCTCTAGGTCTTTCTTTTACCTGCAGGCATTAAATCATTAATGTTTCAAAATCCAGTGCCTCTGAACATGGCAAAATGGGGCTGCTAGTTGACTGGTTTCTTAAATTTGCTGAGAAATATCAGTTTTATTTTTCTAACCTTTGATGACCTCCAGCTCTACTTCAAACAGGTATCTAGTGGTTACCTTTGATTGAGGATTGTTTCTTGTAGTTTTGTATGTATAAGGAACTGCCTTTTATCATTGAAATCTTGCTAGATTGTAGGTATTTTTCTCTATTATGAGACAGAGGCACTTTTCACCAGCAATTTGTATTTCAGATTAGATTATTGAAATTCTTTATTTCTAGTCTTTCCAGAACTTCGAATATTCTGCCTGCAGAGTTTTCCCTATCTTCTTGGGTTTTTTGAATCACACAACACATCAGTGCGTTAGTTTGTCATAATTAGTAATCATTGCCTAGCTAAGCCTAAATTGATTTGTTTTGGCTTTTTTTTTTTTTTTTTAAGCTATTTTTCACCTGCAGGACCTTTTAAAAACTCTTCCAGAGTGTATTTACAGTGTCTCTTGCTGTCAATAAACACGCTTTTGCTCTTCTTAATGTTGTAAATATAAAATTTCCTTAAAAGTTTACTTTCTCCATTTTAGTTAGGGTGGTTATTTGCAGAAGACAGCCAGGAAATGGAAGGGTATTCTCTACCCTTGAATAATCAGGGAGCACCTGCTAGGAATATATATATGAGTAGGAATATTTCAGTAATCAGACATTCATGCCCTGTGAACTCCACTGAGAAACTATCAGCTTTTTGATTAAAATGAAATGCAACATTTCTGCCTCTTTGTATAGCACTTCTCATCCATTTTTCCCCTTCCTTTTTCCCCCTGCAACTCAATTTCTTTGTACCCCAGTAGCTACTTTCTGTCTTTCATGTCTCCTTTCATACCAGTTTCTTTTCCTCACTTGACTCCTAGTGTTTGCTGGCTTTTTGATTAGACCACCTCAATTTTTTTCAGACTGTAAGACTTCTTTTTTTTTCATTCTTTCTTTTCTTCCTCTGAGAAGTCCACTTACTCTTGGCATTTGCTCCCTAGGGTTAGTTTTTATCTTCTATACACAGAACCTTTTCCATAATGCTCACTTTGAGGCAACTTTGCATCAGCAATGAGCAATGTCAAAGTAAACCAAAAGATAGTGATGCCAAAGTTCAAAGTTTGCTTTTGTCGAATGCTAGAGAATATGAGCTCATGGCTTCGGTTTTTGAGGAAACCTCTCTCTGTCTGCTCTCTAGCTATTTCTAGCTAGCAGAAGGTTCTCTCTTCCTTCTGTGACACATATATAGTTGGCCTTAGCAGTTTTCAAGTGAGGCCTGACACTCTTATTCCTGATGACTGATACAAGGCGGTAGGTAGTCTTTAAATGCTAAACATAAAATACGAAATCCTGCTTGTGTTGAAATGAATGACACAAATTTCTACTGACATTGCCAGAAGACTGCATGGGGATTGTTGTTACTTCTGACTTTAGGGAATGCAAAACTGGATTCTGGAATAAAGAGAAAACACTTGTATACATTGTATGCCTTTCAGACCTTTGAAAAGCCAGAGCTTACTGATGCTCATTTAATTACTGGATGATGTTGTACAGGAGTGTGAATCTGAGGTACTCGTAGCCTGGTGGGAAAGATGCTCAGCCAGCTGAAACTGATTTGTATTACACTTTGAAAAGGCAGCATCAGAGCCAGGCTGGCTGTTGTTAAATCGCTTTCTAAAGCTACTATTGTAAGTAGCTTGCTGTAACCAGGGATTCACTTTTATTTTCCTGAAGAATCAGACTGTAACCAGGGATTCACTTTTATTTTGCTGAAACTGGTTCAGACAAACCTCTGTGATTTCCCTAGAGAAGTCCTTTATGTTCATATTGTTCACTCCAGGTGCATGGCCACAGCAGTACACCTTACTTCCTCACAACAATTTACTATACATGTCAGCATTGGCTTTGCTGCTGTGACTGAGATAATTTGTTTTTCTCATGAAAGGGAAGTTGAGAATCAAGGCTGGTGGAGAGAATGTCATATTACACTCCAACTAAAACCCACAGGGAGGGGTTAGTATTATACAAGACTGTCTAATTGTGATTAACAAAATCCGTATTAATTGTAATTCCTACCCCACTCTCAACAGCATCTGTGAGCTATCTCACAGAAACAGTTTGATTCTCACAGGGAAGAAGAGGAAGAGATGGATTACTTCTTTTTGTTACTAGCTTTTGTGATTCTCACTGTCTCCTGCTATAATAACGATGGAAATGATGATGACAAGCTTTGGAAAGAGGCAGCTATGCTTCTGTATACAACATGGTGACAGCTTTGAAGTAAAACATTTTCCTCATGTACATTATGGACAATCTTTTTCTTGTCACTTCTCTTGCCTGGTCATTAATGGGGTTTTGACGCCTGTTTTCTTCGTAAGTGAGAAATGTCTAAACATAACTGAGGGTATCTGCTTGCGTGCAGAAACTTGGACAGATAAAAGGGAGTTCTGCCTTTACAGAAGAGGGCTTTTGGCCATTTCTAGCTTGTTCAAATCTATTTTAGCATGATAATAATAATGCTAGTAGAGTTTGTTGAGAATCAGCATTTCTGCCTTCCAAATACTTTGATTTCCCCTCCCCCCATATATTTTTATTATGTCCAAATTTAAGCAGGGGACATGCATATATATGCATCTAGGCATAAAGTCAAATTTTCCTCTAAATAATAAATAAAGAGAAAAATTGTATTAGAGCCTGCCGCTCTCAAGTGGGTCCACTAAGAGCCAAATTACTCCAGCACTTTTCAGATTTTGTGGCAAAGAGCCCGAAAGCTGGCTCTGGGCATGGGTAACCATGGACACCAGGATTTCATCTTCCACGGCCTTATGGCATTCCAGCTTTGCTATTGCCATTGGCTTTTGAGGTCCTGAAGCACCAAAATTTAGTCATTCTTGTCATCTCTTGTGGTCTGTGACGACTTCGTTTTAAGTCTAGTGGAGAACGCCTCAGAATGATGCTGAACCTGAAACATTTCAGCTCAATAGTTTACACTCAACAGCATCTTCTGATGAGGTTGTAAGGTGATCTGAGTCTTAGCATTTAAGCACTACATTTCCTGAAGACCGACTTTCATGAAAATAAGTTAACAGTATCTTCAAGAAACCTGCTGCCCGTTATTTGAAAGTTTCTTCTGTTCACTGTGTATGTGCAGTGTCAAATTGAGAATAAAACTTTCCGTAGTTGTGGGCCCTCTGGTGGTGTCCTTGGAGTTGCGGGTCCAGAAAATTGCAAGACTGAAATGTATTACCTAGTTTATGCGTTCCAAAAATTTGCTGGTCATACCCAGCAACATGTAGTTATTTGGACTCCATTGTGTCCTCTGATTATATTATGGAAAAGAACATTATTAGTATTATCTATGCACTCTGCCCATATAGTCTTCTACAAATGAGTCCATTTTTAATCTTATTTTTATTACAGTTATTAAATTAATGAATCTGAGTTATTAATGAATCTGAATTAATGAACCTGGCTGTGCTGATGTTCCCTAAGTATAAAACCAACAAAAAATCTCTGCTTCAAAGATCTCGCTATCTAGAAGTGAGACAAATGTTGGTCAGTTTTTTTAGTCCATCATCAGTCAGCAGCCACAGTTTGTTTTTCACAGCCAGCAATAAACTGGCACCCTTACTGAAAGAGAAAATCTCACCTTCCCATTGTCCATGATCATTCTTTTTATTGCTCTGCCACCATTTCTTTTGTACAGGCACAGTGGACTGGATGAGGAACTGATGCAGCAGCACCCTCCCCCCTCCAAAACAAAACAAAAAAAGACATAATCTTTTTATAATTTTCTGTAATATGTAAAGAAAGTGCATTGACTGATTAACAAATCAACAGTTCAAAATCTACTCAAAAAGGTTGATGAGTGCTAATTGGACCTGAGTCACAGTTAACTTCAGTTTATAGTACTTTCTTACGAAAGGTATGCTTGCAACCACTCTTTTACGTAGAGATAACAAACTGCTGTTCTGGCAAAGAATGTTGTTGTGATTAATGCTGCAGTAGGACTTTTCCATTTGATCACCTACATAAAGAATACCTTTCTTCCTACAATGCAGTCTTTTTTTTCTGATTGTTTGCTTTTTCTCCTCTCAAGAAGTTGCTGCCAGAGGAGAGTGCAAGAATGCCAGCTGTAGTAGAAAATTTGATTATGCAAATGTACTTCAGAGTTCGTACATAGATACAGAAGATTAACAGTGTGTGCTATGAGAAATGACTGCAGCTTCTTTTTCAGGATGAATAACTGCAAGCTAATGCAGATCTTTGGTTGAAATGTTCAGATAAAATCACCAATTGTAATGGTCTTCTGCCTCCCTCTCTCCCTCCACTTTGCTTCCTTGTTTTTTATTGAAGATTCTACAAAATTCCCATTTTCCAAGATTCTGCAGGAGATGGTCAAAGTATACAACATTGCAAGTGGCATAGATATTTGAACGGGGAACAGGGCCTGGAGGGCATGCAATTACAAGTGGCAGGTTCAAAGCAAGCAAAAAGTAATACTTCACAGGGTACATTTTAAAGCTGTAAAAGTTTATTGTCCCAGGATTTGGGGAATACTAAAGGAATCAAAAATTGATTAGGTATGTTTATGAAAAGAAAATCTATGAAGGCTATTGCCTGTGACTCAGAAAGTCTGGAAGCTACAAATCGAATCAGGAAAAAACTATTCTAAAGAACTATTTCTGTATGCGTCTTCTGCTCTTACATTCCTGTCTACATGTGCTACTGGCCACTGTCAGAGACAGGATGCTGAGCTGGATGGACTTGGCATGATGTTTTTGTATCCTCAGAGAAAATCAGATTCTGTCTGTTATATTTCAGTTTTGTATTTCTTTCAGATCCTCGCTTCCAGATGGGGCTCAAACCACAAGCACTAGGTTATTCACCAAGGATTTCTTAATATCATTTCCATCATAGCTGAAACCAGAAGGAAGCATAAATTTCGAGGAAAAGTCTTGCTGAATTCTTTCAGACCAAATTAAAACAATCAGCTTCCTCCCCAGCTCCCTGGCCTTCTGGAAATAACAAACCACCGAATGAAGACAAACACCTCCTCACTGGTCCTTAAAGATTTAAGATTTTCCCTGAGTGAAGATAATGGATCTTCCTTAGACAGGAAGGTTTGGGTATTCTGGCAGGCTGAAGGCTCTCTTCGCGTATGTGCGAATTGAACTGTGTCTTTCATGCTTTCATTAAGAAGGTTTTGTGCTAAGCACAGTTCTCCACTTCGGCGTCCTCGTGACACATTGTCTCTATACTTTTGTAAAGAATCAGTATTGGTTTAGGTCATAGTCCTCTTATATTATGCCATTCTTTTTTGTTCAGATCTCATAGGCTTTAACCTTCTCCATCTCCCTTTAAAAAGATATGCCTTGAAAATCAGGAATACTGGGGTCCTGTTATGGCGGGAATGCTGTTCATGTGAAAGCTGCTGATTCTTCATAAAACGGGGTTGTGGTCCTTCATGATAAAATTTTTCTCAGAACTTGTCAAACACTTGAGTAATAGGAGTTTTAATAAAAACAAATACATGATTTTCATGCAGTATGACTAAACCGCCTTGCTTTGATAGCTGCTGAGGTTTCAGTTTTTGGTGTTTTGAGATGCACAAACCTCTGTATTTGAATGAAGAAGAGATCATAAAAACCTATATATCTTTTTTTATTGTTATTTTTCTTAGAGTAGAAAGCATATTTGTGGTTGACTTAAATTCCTGCATCAGAGTTCCATGATTTGAGGAAGACAGAGGAACATGAAGACCATGTGAACTGTGGAAAGGGTCCTTTTTGATTCCTAGTTCTTCACCGCTTTGTGGCATAGTCTTGAGGAAATACTATAATCTCTCTGTGCAGGATATAGTGTATGTAGATCCATGCACTGTTACCGGTTGTTCAGCCTGTAACTCAGATTCTGGGAAGTGTTCAGTGTTACTGTTCCACTTGATCCAGGTCACACATGGCAGCAGTGTGCAGAAGCAGTTATAGCACAAACTGGTAGCGGAGTAGTCCCGAAACATCACATTTCTAGGTTTTATTTCCATGACTGTTCCTGAAAGCATACAGGCATTTTGCCTTCTAGCTGAACAATGAAAACAGCCCTGTGCAGCTAATTTCCAACCGTGGTTATTATTTTGTTTCTCTGCGAAGATTAGGACATATCTTCAGTGCTCACAATTTAATAATAATATGAAAAGAAGAATTGTGATAAGTAAACTTGGTGATAGGTTTGTTACTGAAAATGTCTTAAAAGCACTAATGAAAGTAAAATCTTTACATTAATTTAGCACAAAGGGATGGTTGAAAACCCAGCAACATCAAAAGCTAAGAAACGGCTGAACGAGAATGGAAAACACTTGAAGAACTAAGGATTAGACAACTAGCTTTTTATTGTCTGTGAAAATATTTCATTTGGTATTTATGAGAACAGTTTAAGTGGTCCCCTCACCATATGGAAGGTTTATAACGACAAAGAAATAGGAGAAAAGGAAGGAGGAAGGGTTTTACAAAAAGTAGTTTGTAAAGTACAGTATTATGTTCCTCCTGCTGAGATAAGTAGTTGTTAGATTAAAAGGGTGTTAGTGAGATCATAAGAATGCCTCCTTTACTGTATATGACCATGAGCACTATTTTATTGTTACTATGCTTTCCAGCAGTTTGCACAAACAATTAATAAAGGGTTAAGCACTTTAGAGGGCTGAATTTGTACCTCATGACTATCTTGATGATAAGAGGCAGCTGAGGCCTGCCTGCCTTGGACAGGAAGAGATCTGATTCTTCTTGAACTTAGCCCCTTTGCCTACTATGACAGCTAAATGAGACACTTGACTTTAAGTCATCTGAACTCCTAAGTGCCTGTTCCACTGGGGGGGCTGGGACCATGATAAGATCAGGTCTTAGGTACTGTTGTGGCAAGGTATTATCTTCTTATAGTGGAAAGAGTTTCCTGAGAGTTGCATGTTAGGGAGCTCAGCTCTCCATTGTTGAATCTGTGGCAAAAACATATTAGCTTTGAGGAGTAACTTTTAAGGAGCCCTCAAATTGAGAGGAATCGCAGAACGTAGAAAGTTGATTAGAAATTAAAGCTGATGTTTTGAAAGCTAAAATATTTTGCAGTGTAATATATTTCTTAGTGCCTACAGAAGTCAGACAGTGTCTTGTCCAGCTTTTCTGTATTTTGATTTTAATTATTTAAGTAGTTAAAAATTCAAATATGGCATATGTTTGTTTGCCTTATGGATTTTGAATGGTGAGTTTACAGCACAGTAGAATTTTTAAATAATCAATGAATGAACTGATCCAGGAATCAATGATTGTTGAACAGTGAGTTGATGCATTTACATTTAACTGCATGTTTGCAAACTTTGGATTATTGTCTTTTCAGTTTTATTCTTTGGTTTGAGCCTGACAAAGATTTTATGCCATAGTACTGACTCTCCAGAGGGAAGGTTGGATTTGCTATGCTTGAGATCTCAAAAGAAAAAGGAAAGGGAAAAAACAACAACAACAACAAAAAAAACCAAACCCAAACTTCTCAGCTTTTTATCTCTCTTTTAGGAATGGGCATACGTACAGACCTCAGTCCCCCAGATGTACGGCTTAGTGTATAACCTATAGGAAGATGGCTATAAAATCCCAGCATGCTAGGGTTTTCTCAGTAAACGACATCAACTGACACTGAGAAGCAGAGACCTAAATAATATGTAGAAACCTCTAAATTACTTCACTTGAGCCACTGAAGGATGAACCTCTCTTTTGACCTTCTCAGTTGAAGTTTTATTCATAAATGAGAGTAAAACATGTCCCAGTCTCCGTACATTTGAACTTGTAACTGATGTTGTACTACTAACTAGTTCGGTAATAGCTACAAGACACTTCTTGGCTAATTTCTGTCATGAAGACTCTCACAGGAGTGCAGAATTTCACAGGCAATATTTGTTTTGCCAAGTTCCACAACAATACTTATCTACAAAACATAAAAATGTATCCGAAGACTTCATTTACCTTACATTCAGAGATACGTTGACTGAACCACATCTTTTGGGAATAATGTTCTGGACATTTTCTAACACATGTTCCCTAGTTTTTTCCTGTAGAATCACTGTTGCAAAATGGAACTCATGCAAGCTTTTTGTTCTGTAGGTCATGGCATCTTTTTTCTTAATGTAATGTCATTTACAAAACTTTTTGGAATTCCATTTTCATAGAGTTTATTTTTGTTAATTTCTGTTATTTTTGTTATAATCCAGTTGAACTCTGAAGTAGAGTCTGCCGATATCATTTGAGGTAACAATTTGTCATAGTTTAACCCCAGTCAGCAACTGAGCACCACCCAGCCACTCGCTCACTCTTCCCACGTTCAGATGAGGGAGAAAAAAAAGAGTAGTCTGTCATCTCAGTAATGTGAAGTTGTTTATGAACTGAAGGACCTGAAAAGAAGAAAACTCCCTTCCTTTTTGACTCTTCTACCAGTTAATCAAGGGTAAAATTAATTCATTGATAGCTGAGAACTGCTTGGCTAATACTGACAATAGAGAATACAATCCTACAAAAATCCAAGATTGCATTTTGTGAGGAAAGGCTTACTTAGGTTGCTCCAGTGCAATCTTGACATCCAGTTGCTAGGATTTTGTTAAGACTACATGTTAGCAGAGTCAGATAGCGTGCCCTGAGCAAGACTGTGAGCTCCAGATGCACCTGTTTTTTAAAATTAATCACATTTTATAACATTCCTTGATTAACATTAACCAGAGTTTCAAGTCTTCACTAGAGGCACCAAATCAGAGTTTAGATATTTGAAGTCCACGTGTCATATAATCTATCAAGTAGTTCTATGTAGTACGTTGTTGGTTTTTTTTCTCAGATGTGAGGATGTATTGTATTCAGAACAAAGTGGAACACTGTTCCTGTCCTAGGAGCTTCCATTTTAATTATGAATACAGACTGTCAAAATTGAAACAACTCAAATAATTAACCTATAATTTGTGTTAGAAGATTGCTTTCCATGACAGTGTGCAGAGGAGAGAAATGTTACAGCATGTTGGCTTAAGAAAAGTTACGAAATGCTTGTTAACGATATCTATAATCTTGGAGAAAAAAAATCATTACAATATCATGGAAACTTGTCATTGAAATAATTCTTTATAGTGCTAAGATAAGTGACATTATTGAATGACAACATTTTTGTCAGTATGTATTGATTGATTATCACCTTATAGTCCTTGCTGATAGTCATGTTCTTTCCGATCAAGTGGTAAGGTATGTGACTATGGAATGATGTTACAAAAAGTGAACATTTAAGAGATAATGTTACCAGAAAAAGATCAGATTAAATGCCAGATCTTCCTTGCTAGCTCTATAAGAGCCTGTAGTTATTTGGGGAATCTGTTCTTGAACAGAAAATCTTCAGATGTACAAACAGCTGCTTTACTACTTCAGCTGTAGTAAATGAGACTCTTATGGAGAAGCCCAGGAGTTCTAAGCAAAGAAGCCAGTATCATTTTGCAAAATAAAGCTTTAAAGAAGGTGAGGAGGGATGCCATTTATCCTAGGAAGTTAAATTAGCAACATAATAGACCTGAAGAAAATATTATTCTCCTGCAGCCATTATTTACTTTTCAAATTGCCTATAACATTGAATTCTTAAATGTGGAGTTAGGTACAACAGAAATTCTTACCTCTTCTAGAATAGTGAATATTACATTTGAGTCCTGCATCGGTGAAATCCAAAGAAACATAATTAGGCCAGAATTCTAAGGTGTACTGGATGCTATTGCAAAATTGCTACAACAAATTTCTTCATTACAGTTTTTTTCTGCTTTTCTTTTGGTGTTAAAACCGTTTGTGGGACCCTGGATAAAGTCCTGTACAGTTGGCCACCATATGTAACGTTAAAGCAATCTTCACCTGTGCTGTCATACATCATCAGACTTCCTGCATCCATGCTAATCACCTGTGAAGGGTTCAGGAAGTCATATTGATGTTTTAGGCTCACCATGCCTATGCTGATGCAGTCAGCATTGGTCCTTTAATGAGAAAAACAAAGAAAGGTTCAGTATCTGCTTGCTGATAACTGAATTACCTATACATGGCATTGTTGTAACAGACTTTCACTGGAACAGTCTTACCAGTAATTGCACAGTATCTACTTCAGAGACTTTTCCAGTGATAGAGCTAAGTTAAATTAATTCTGCATAAATATCAGTGCTGCACTGTCTGTGGAAGTTGCCACTTTTTGTCATTGCCAGAATATTCTCATGTCGGTGTGTGTTACCAGTTTACCTCCAAACAGAGGTTTACTCTGTATCTGGACCACAATTTTATCTCATCTAACTGGACCAAATTAAACCAGAGATTTCTAGATAATGGATGACCATGTTATATTTATCATTGGACTGCAGTGTGTAGGAAAACCAAAATAAACTATTGTTTGTTTCCTTAGATTTTCCTCTTTAGTCTCACATGTTCTTTCTGGAAGCAATGATATTTAACACAGATTTTGTGGTTTAATAAAGCATTGGATTGAGATACAGTTTTTCGTTATCAATTGTAGTTAACTGTAGATAGTGGCATGTAGCTGAGAGATCATTCAGTTGACATGAAAGTTACTTTAATGTGGTGTTAGTTATTCAAGGAGCTACAACTCACGTAAGTGTGGCTCTTTCCTGAAAGAAGGTGCAGTGAAACTGGAAATGAAAACTGGCAAAATGGCAGTGAAGATAAGACCTTCATATTCTGAAAATATAGAACATGCATTTTTTTGTAGCTGTAAATTTCATGGGGAGGATTTCTGTTTCATTACAGGAATTCTGCACTAATGAAATAGAAATTTGATCTTACATGGATAAAAGAATCAATTGTATTTTAGAGCCAATACATGTTTAAAGCTCTTCTGCAGCTAATCTGAAGTTAAATTTATTCACAAATTCACATTGGATACACAAAACATAGAAAATCTCTTAAGTTAACCTACCACAATGATGTTTAGTTTAAGTTTTATTTTTGCATGAACCATGGGATTAACTTGGTAAATGTGTAAATTCGTTTCAACTGGATCATTCTTCACCCTGAATGTGTCATTAGTAACCTTTCTGAAGGTATCCTGGGTAGGAATTGACATCTCATCATATGCATTCACCAAAGCCTTCATCACACCCTGTAATGATGCCTGAGAAACAGGGTAGGTATTTCTGCTAGTATAGGTAACTGAGTTTGGACAAGCATGAAAAAGACATTTCCCTTACTGAACCTGGATGGACTTTCTTGCTACGGTAGGATTTTATCGTGATTGTCTTCAAGGATTTGCTTTGCCATGGTATTCTTTATTCTCTGCCTTGTGCCTAGAGGTATCTGAAATATTAATTTGGTTGTTATGCAATGATACCTAATAATTCTATATAATCCTTATAGCCTTGGAAGTGAAAAATAAGGCCAGTTGTCAACAGTCCTTATTCAGGATGGATATAGTTATGAATATGGTTATATACTTTCTCTCCATGAGGTTTGTTTTTCTGTAAGGATTGCTAGGTTCATTTGAGGAGCTTTTGCTTGGCATCTAAGTTCTGGTTAACTGCAGGAGCTTGCTTCATTAATGAGTATGTGGAAGTACAGTGGGTCAGCTGAGCATTCATGACGTTCCTAGCATCTGAACTTTATCTAGGTGTGGTGGGTTGCTAGCTGCCAGACGCCCACCCTGCTGCTCTGTAACTCTCCCTTCTCAACAGGACAATGGGAGAAAATAAGGTGGCAAAACTCATGGGCTGAGGTAAAGACAGGGAGATCACAGACAAAACAGGCTTGATGTGGGGAAATTTGATCTAATTTATTGCCAGTTAGAAATTGAGTAGGATGGTGAGAAACAAGGACAAAACTAAAAGCACTTTCCCCCATGGCCTTTTTCCCAGGCTCAACTTCACTCCTTCATTCCTGACTCACCTATCGCCTACAGCCCCTCCCTCAGCAGCACAAGAGGATGGGGAATGGGATCCCTCTCCATATTTCTTGTAGACCCCCTTTAGGCCGTGGCAGCTGCTCTAAGGTCTCCCCAGAGTCTTCTCTTCAGGCTGAGCAAGCCCAAGCTTTCTCAGCCTGTCTTCATAGGAGAGGTCCAGCCCTCTGATCATCTTCATGGCCCTCCTCTGGACTTGCTTAAGCAGGTCCACATCCCTCTTCTGTTGGGGGTCCCAAAGCTGAATGCACTACTGCAGGTGGGATCTCATGAGAGCAGAGTAGATGGGGAGCATCACCTTCCTCGACCTGCTGGTCATGCTTCTTTTGGTGCAGCAGAGTATACAGTTGGCTTTATGGGCTGTGAGCAGACACTGCTGGCTCATGTTGAGCAATTTTTCAATCAACACCCTCAAGTCCTTTTCCTCAGGGCTGCTCTGAATCACTTCTGTGATCTATCTGTATCTGTGTCTGGGATTGCCTGTCCTAGGTCTAGGAGCTTGTAGATATCTTTGTTGAACTTGATGAGGTTGGCACAGGTCCACTTCTTGAGCCTGTCAAGTTCCCTCTTGATGGCATCCCTTCTCTCCAGCGTGTTGATCGCACCACACAGCTTCATTCATCGAATCCTTGGTCTTTTCTCACAGAGGCCAAACCTGCAGCAACCCTGCTGCCAACACCTTGCCACATAAACCCAATACACTGGAAGAATAAAATTATACTAGCAGTGTACACTAGTAAACAAAATTAATCAATATCTGGTAAGAAGCATGCTAAGGAATAGGCCTAAGATGAAGGAAAAGCTGTTGCATCTTTCGTTGGAGGTGGAATGTAGAGGAAAGCTGGAGCAGCAATCAGGAAGTTTAAAAAGTGGAAAAGAAATAGCTGGGAGCAACAGCAGGAGCAACAACAGGAGCAACAACAGGAAGACTGAACAGAGAACGAGATCAGGACTAGCTGTAGTTGAAAGAAGCTGTAGGGCTCATGATTCACTGAAGAAGTCTGCAGCTAGGAAGTCTTAATTGAGGGGACACAGTATTCTGGAAGATGGCTACTTTAAACCCTAAAAAAAAAAAAAATAAAAAATTAAGAAGCAGAAAATAACATAGAAATGGTTTTTTTGTTTTGGCCATACAAGTGTATTGCTTGTGCTGCCTGAAGGATGGTAGGCCTGAGACATTTTGCAGAACAGGTGTGTGTCAGGGATGCTTCTCTGAAAAAGTGAAATATGAAAGTTTCTGTCCACGGGCCTAAAACTCTGGAAAAAGCCATGCCTTAGTAGCAATGCAATGTAAATTTTTGTGAATTTCTGAACTTTCAGCTTTGAAGGACGTATTTAAATCAGTTTAGAAGCAGTTATTGACTTTTGTTGGCTTGTAACCTAATTACATTTTCAAAATAAATTTTTCTTCTTTCTCTGTCTCACTAGGAATATTGAAAAGGTGCCAAATAACCCTTTGGCATATGGACTGAGACACACTTTTAATGGCTGGCTTGTACTTGCTTTCACTCATATTTTTGGTCTTCAGTCACTCAGATATAACATCTGCCATTTTTGTGGATCAGAAGCTTTTTGTATCCTGTCTCTGTTGATTTTAATTGTTTTATGCTGAATTTTACAGTTCGTGCCTAGAACACAGATGGTAGATATTTACCATATATATAAAATTATTATTATGCTGCTCACATCACATGCCAGGCACCACTGATGTAGTAAAGAAGGAATGTCTTGATCTGCATAAATCTGTTGCATACATTGTCAGTTTCTCTTAATATTTTTTTCCTCACCTTTCTTCTTCTCTAGTTTTGTCTCCGATTTTATGACAACTCACCCTGGATATTCACTTTTCCAGCTGTATACTAGCCCTTGAATAAATATGTGTTGCTTTGACTAGATGCTTCCGTTGCCAAAGCTACTCCATTTCAGGCAAACTGGGGTAGTTCAGTTCTACATTCCAGTATGCTTGGAGCAGACATATCCTGACAGATGTCATCTTGCAAGTATGAGTACTTTCAGAAGTAAGAATTCAGCCTTTGTATAGTTTCAGGAAAAAGCTGCTGTAGCATATACAGTAACCCAGTGGCTTATAGGCCCTATGCATGCATACGCTTAGAAGTCCTAGTAAGAAAGCTGTTCACGTTGAAGCTTGTGCTCAATATGTGTCTTATGTTTCCATGTATGTTGTATGATACACTACTCTTGTGTACAGATCTGTTCCTGCCTTTCTGTTGTAGGACACACTGTATTACCTCAGTACCTGTGGCCCATACACCTTCCACTTTAAGTTAATGTTAACAAATATTCTCTCCCACAGTAACAGGTTTTAGGGGATGCTGGGATCCAGACAGACATGGAGAGAGACCAAACTACTGTAAATGCAGTCAGCCAAATACCTCGTTGTTAGTAGTTTACAATAACTAAGTGTATTAAGAGGAGAAGGGAAAACAATAATGCAGTGAAGTTCAGCCTTATGAGTCCTTGTTCATAGAGCTCATTTCATCTGGAGATCATGTTTCCAAACAACTCTGGTTATAGCTGTCTGCCAACCAGTGAGTCCTTTTGAATTCCGCTTCTCCAAATGTTCAATATCTTATTGGTAACATGATAGTATCACCAGAGTTATAAAACTCTGTTCACCACCACAATATAAGCATTTGGATCCTCTGGATACAGAAAGTGTGCACTTTTGCAGTTATTTTGCTTGTAGGATTTCTTTTCCAATGTACAGCTTTACAGATCTTAAAAAGTATCATCAATCTTTTCAGTTGATTGTCTCTTGAGTTGCTGTTCCTATTTAGTGTTGCTACTTGGTTGAGTTTTAAAGCATTCTTTGTTCACGAAGCAGGACCAAAGCATTCTGGAGCTAATACAATGTTATATACAATAGAGACTCTTAATATATGTTCACGTTTTTGAAAGATTGTAACTTGGATAGATTCTCATGGCCTAATTTTAAACTGATTTATGCCACATGCAGTTCCATTGACTTGGCAGAATTCCCTTTACTAAATGCAGTTGTACATGTAAAACTGAAATAGATTTTTTCCCCCTTTTGCCCCATTTCTGTTCTCAGTTTCTTGTGCATCCCTTGCACAGCCACATAAACACAGAAGTAATATTACCATAAGTCTATTATGTTTTAAGGGTGGCTGCTGAATGTTACGAGCCTAGCTTGGCAGCTACGTAAAATACATACAAAAATACTTAATGTGTAATGTAATATGTTGGTACATTGGTTTCCTTGACATCTGCGGCTCTCTACCAGTTCCCATGCCAGAGACAATTTTCCCTCTTAGTTCCATTGCCATGCTAGTAACTCAGCACTTTTCCAGTACATTTTTCTTTATGCTGTCATGTTAGCTCCTACAATATTATAATGGGGTTTAGTGGGTTGGTGAATAATACCCAGGCTGACTAACAATTGTTTTTGAGGTAAGACCCATGTATATACATGCCTATATATATGCATATGGTAGTAAACACTTTTGCTTTAATGAAAACTTACTTTCCAGCAAGAAAATGAGAAGTTCTTAATATTTTTTTGTTTTGTTTGAAATAATGGACTGAGAGAAAATGGAGTGTTTCTAGAGTTCAGGGCAACTGTGTTTGATTGAAGTTTTGGCATTCAAATCTGAGCATTTTTAGGAAAAGCCTCTTTATCTTAGGTAAAATGAAGTTTTGAAAAGTGAATTTCCAAGGTTTTTTGGGGGTTTGTCAAAATAATTCAGCAACAAATATGGGAAACATCTCAATTTTGCCCTTCTCCTATACTTAATTTACTTTTCACTACATCCATCTACCTACAGCTGAAGCAGCTGATCAAGGAAGATGACTGTTTTATTGCTAGCAATTGTCTATTGCAGGCATCCTATTTAGAAAGCGCCTGCACAGAAACCTGACATGTCTGGAGCCTGCGACCATGACAGCTCTTCAAATACTAAAGAGTGGGTTGAAAATTTTTACTCCCTTTGTTTGCTGAGAGTGATTCCTGTGTTTCAAGTAGTGTGGATGCGTCTACAAGTAATATGTTGCTTGAAATCATAAGCAGATCTGAAGTAAAAAGATTAGCCTGGATGGTAATAGCTTTAGTATAGTTATGGCCTCAGTAGACCCACCAAGGGAATAGGTACTAACTATTTGGCACCTGGCCATGATTCAGGCTGTGACTCCTGTGGCTGTACTGCCTAAGCTTCCATGTTTGGATGTCTGCACATCTGCACCACTTTGGATCTGCCTTCATAGGTTGTGGCCATGTACCTTCAATGTAGTTGTTAACTGTGCATGATAATCATTGTTTATCATGGCTATATAGCTGTCCTTTATGCTTTTCTCATTGCAAAGTCTTCCATTCTGCCAAATGATGTAAAGAGATAATACATGATACTTACAACAGATTCCGTAAGTGCTTACTTTTATTTTCACATAAATACTGTTGATGAGCAGCCCTGTTCTGAAGTGGAAGCCTTTCTCTTACTTGAGTAAACATCTATCTTAATGTACCTTAGTTTATCAAAAGAAAACTCTTACAGAGTACATGCTGTTAAGGCAACAGATAATCTTATCACCTCATTTAGGTACTTTGGCAGAGCTGTGTAGTTAACACCATTGCATAAAAGAACAGATTCTTACAAATGATGAACTTTCTCTGAGGCTGACAGAAAGTAATCATTTTATCATGTAAGTGGCAGATAATAAGAAATGGCAAAAAACCCCCATAGAAGAGAATGTGGTGCTAACCGAAAATACAAAGACAGTGCTCCTTAGTTAATGTTTCTTCAATGATCATGGTTTTGAGAACTCTACAGTGCTCCTACACATTACAAAACCCAGAGCAAGTACTTCCTGAATCTTACTTAAAAAAATCCAACATGTAGCCTATACAGCTTCAATTTCATATGTTACATGCCTGTGCACATATCCAACAGTTTTAGGTGATTGCAGCACTGTTTATTTTGCATAGGAAAATGAAATAGATTTGTGAAAATGTTAATTTCTTATGGCTACCCTTACAATCTATTTTAATTCACAACAGGAAACCCATTTTCATATATATACACATATAAAGTAGCTCTTTTAATAATTGTTTATTTAATTATTATTATTAGGAAATAAATTAGTATCTTAAAACATGTAAGAAAATCTTGGGAAAAATGGAAGTAAAACTATGTTTCTAGAAAGAAACACTTTATGTATCAGCATGGCAACAGGAGTTTCATTATGTACGATAACTTATGCAAGTGATTTCTTTCAGGCCTTTAGAAGTTTTCTATGATTTATTAAGTATTCATTGTCAGATTCTGCAAGTTGCAGCAGTGGCTATGCTAATCATTTTTCCAAAGCAGAGTCCTTTGTGGAGATTTTTGTACATTTAAATTGCAATGATTAAGCAAAATTTTATTTAAGGAATCTCATTTTTCTCTTGCTTTGTCTCCCTGTCTTTCTTTTTGTTTTAGAGTGATATTATCAACAATTATTATTGTATTCTCAACAGCCTCTATAGACTGATACTGCTTTTATAAAGACATAATTGTCATGGTATGGTATTTTTCTGTGAAAGAGATCAGGCAGACTCAGAAGTGCATTTAGGTTCTTTCTTCACTTGTTTGGTTATGATTCACTATGTAAAGACTTGGGGATTGAAATAAATTTGAAGATTACAATATCTGTTTCTGCAGTCATTAGTCATAAGATAGTCAATATGTCAAGTTATTTATGTATGCTAATTTAAATAAATTTGTCCCTAAATGACTACAGCAACCATTAATGGTTTATTATTTAATTGATCAGTTGCATTGCTTTATTGTATTTGCTCTTATTCTCCCATTAGTATCTTCCTGTTATCTGTCGAGATGCATATTTTCTTCTGTCATCTCCCCATTCTGCTAAACATCCTGTTTTGATAAGAGTTTTCATTTTGTTTATTTATTTATTTTTGTATGCATACTGCCATATCAAAGAAATGCAACTGGGCATTTGTAGCAGAATCTTTGTGGGATACCTTCACCAGCTAGATAAAATCTGTTGGGTGCAATAGTCTGGTTTGCAGTAACTGTGAAATTCATGGCAGCTAAGAGCGCTTTGCACCCTAAAAAATGACACCTCAAAGATGTATCAGGGAACAGTTAAACAGAGAATTGACCAATATCTGCGTGAGAGCATTTGTTTTACTATCCCAAAAACAAGTGAGGGAACACTTACGAACTTTTGCAGCAAATGCGTGAGAAATAGACTGGCAGCTTCAAGTATTATCTCTGGCTTTTCAGCTGTTACATTAAAGTGCACGTTTTCTTTCACTGTACCTTTTTAGAAATGTCTCGGTAGAGTCTCTGCAAATGTAAATTTAACAAATTGCAGACAGGAAAAGGCACATCTTCCTCTACCTTTGTGAAGTCTTTTCTTTCTGGGATTTACATTATGTGATGAAAAAAGGTAGGTATCTCTTCCTACAACCCAAATCTGTAACCAGCTTTCTTTCACCTACCTGTTAAAAAACCCAAAACAATAGCAACTGATGTGTACATGAAAATATCTTTTGTAATGATGATTTAGTGCTCAGTTTAGAACTTAACTAAGGGCAAATGTTTTCCTGAATCACACTCCAAATGTAAAAAACTATTAATGGTCAAACAATCATAATACTCATTTTAGATCTGGAATTAATGCCTGAAGACATTTCTCCTTTCAGAAATAGCTAATCAGGTATAGCATGCTGTTTGCTTCTTCATCACAATTTATTTGTTTGCCATGAGGGGACCAGGCGTGTTCATGGACACTGATTTGAATCATAAGCAAATTAAATTTGTTGTTGGAAAGATACCCCTGTCTTTATTGCAGCCTGTCATCTACTCACCATTTAAAAAAGGTGGTTTATTATATTTTTGAGGACCTGTAAATAATTTTAATATGATTAAAATGGGGACAGTCAGGTACGCAAAAAAAAAATATTCGAATTATGATTGGAAAAAACTTTTTATGTGCACTTCATAATATAGTGGTAAAACTGAGGCTAAAGATATATTTTTCTGAAAATGCATCAGGATTATGGGCATCAGGAAAAAGAATGCAGATTTTGAATTTAGAGGGCGAATGATAAACCATGTATGTCATATTTCTTTTCCATTTTGCCCAACAATATAACAAAAGTAAAGTAGTATTCTCACAAAATGGTTTAATGAAGGAAAGGGTTTGAATGCCTATCTGATAACCATTTACAGATGGATGTACAAAGGCAATACTTCAAAATGTAAAAGATAATCAATGTGAATAAAAATTGGGCTTTGAATACTTTACTGCAGTGTTATTACTTCCTCTATGTGGTGTGTTTCCAATTTGGAAAAATAAAAACCCAACTGCGAGCAGGAAAAAAATATATCCTTCAATAGTGACTCAATTTGTTGAGAAGATCTAATGGTTTTATTTTCCTGCTTAATGCCTGTGAAGTTCCACAGACCATAATTCCTAAATCCATCAGGAATACCAGTGTAGTACTGTTGCCCTCAAAACTATCTGTAATGGATTGCTTGCTTTTGATTTGTAGAGTGACATGGCAACCGGGATTAACTTTCACCCCTCCCCCTTCAGAAATATATGTATTTTAGACCCCATTAAAAAAAAATTAAAAAGGGAAGTCATAACTGTTAGGTTAGATCATGTTTTTGAATTCTGGGCTCAGATCCCTACACCCAGGCAGTTAAAACTAGAAGACTGATACTTAATGATGTTTCTTGCCCTTTGTTCCGTCTGTCTAAGCTATAAAGCAGATTTGACAAGCTCTTTTTAAAAAGTGCTTGGAGAAAAGGAGAAGACAAATGAGAGAAGGGAGGGAGAAAATAGGTTCTTAAGAGAGGCTTTGGCATCTGAAGAGTTGGGGAATGGCTTCCGTATTTGACAAGTCCACAAAAATATCTTATAATGCATACATTTGAGAAAAAAAAAGAAAAGAAGGTATTCTTCTTTTGATTAAAAGATCAGAGTTAGATGCACTCTAGGTTTCATACCTAACTATACACATATTTCCTTCTATCAAAATATATTTTCTTTAGGTAGAATCATTGAAATAAGCAAATACAGAATATAAGACATCATTTTAGGCATGAGAAATCCTTAACAGAATGAGAACTTTATCCGAAATTATTGTTTCTCAATTTAACAGCAGAGCAGTAGTGAGTAGGATTTGGAGGATTAGATTGCTTCTGTGTTTGATGCAACATCTATCAGTGTAATATATTGAATTATGATGTTTACGCCTTATTTAAAAAAAAATGGTTGTTGTTCAGAGAAGAGTTAGGAAATGGATTAAGGAATTATAACCAAACGTTTTGTTGTATAGGGTGTAAAGAAATCACGAATACAATGACTTCAGTTTTTCGCAAAAGACGTAATGTAGTGGAGGACTCAAGTTTAACAACAAAAGTTATGATAAATCATAGGGCTAGAATTTGAAATGAGAAAAGTTGGGAATAAACTAAATACAGAGTTTTTGTTAGAAATGCCACAAGACACTGTGCATTCTCTGCCAATGAAAATTCCAAAATAAAGGGGTTTCTTTAGGGTATTGATTATTTTTTTTTTTCCCTGAGATTTAATTCAAACACAGTTGCTGGACTTGAAACAGATATGAATTTAGGGAAGGTTGTGGTTAGCTTTATACAGGTTATAATGAAAGATTGCACAAGCTCCTTCTTGCCTTAGAATGTGTGATTAGGAGTTGATTCTTCAATCTGCCTCAAGTTTTTATGTTGGCGTATCTTCATCAGAGGAGGTGTTTCCTAGGAAGAAAGGAAATAAAAGGGAAGTGGAGAACAGAAAGTGCAGGCGAATAATCTATTGAAGTGACCTTCTCTTTGAGTGTGGCCAGGTGGAAGAATAGACTAAGTGAAAACTTTTCAAATGGAAAAATTTGGCTATTTCTGAGCAATCTCTCTCCCTGTGTGAAAAGCCTGTTACCTAAAGATGCTGAAATGCGTTAATAGGTATTTTTTCTGGCTTTTTATGTACAAGGCAGCACAAGTTCAAGTCTGCCATCAGCAGCACTCTAGTCAAACTTTGGATTTGCTTAATTGTTTCCAGTGTCTTAAATCTGAAAATCCAAGACTTTGTTCATCACCATCTTGTTTGGTTTATTCTTTTTCTCTTCTCAGGTCAGAAAGCAGTTCTAAATTGCTCAGTTGTTAATTCTAGACTCCTGAATCTTTTCACATGTCCTATAGCTACTTAATACAGTATTTCTAGGCAGTATTCCAAATCTTCAAAATGTCATCAAGATACGATTTTTCTCTTGGTTATCTGTCAGTCCTGAAAATATCACTTGGTTATCATCCAGTATCAAAAGATAATACAGTTGAAATAATTGAGGCAATAGACTTAAGAGTGCAACATAATTATTTGCACATATGCTTTTGTTTAAATCAAATGTGAATGTGAATTTGGCCTAGATAAATTTACATCCTCTTGGACTGCAGACTTGAAAATAAGAGATACCCTTTTCTATACCATTAGTGAATCATTATAACACGTCAGTTAATTAAAAGTTGCTTTAATAGTTTTCAAGGGAATTTAGTAATGATCTTTCAAAAAGAGAAAAATCGCTATCCTTTTTATAGCGTTCAGTAAGGTATAAAAGCGGCTACTTGAGCACATTTCATTTTATTAAAGAACAGTAAAACTGAAAACAATTTAGTTATGGAAATGAAAAGAATTTTCCATGTTCCTGGCTGTCTCATCACTGGTTCCCCTTCTGGCTGAAGGGCAATTGATTTATTAATACAGGAACCAGAAGGGTGAAAGAGATACTAGTAGTGTCCCTACAGAGAAAAAGAGTGTCGTGTGAGGTCAGTCCTTATCGGATTACAGAAACTTCACACATGACATGGATTTCTGAATAGCTCATCTCTTGGAAAAGCTCAGCTCTGCCATCAGTGTCATCTCTCAGCAGGCGCCAGGAATTCACTCCCTGGTTGGGTGTTCTCCTTGCAGTTCTTCCGACACAAAATCAGATGGGAAATTCCCTTGCAGTTATAGCATTTTAGATGTGATTTTCTGATGTCTAAGAGGATAAGCTCATTCTGCATACTTAATATAAATAAATTAACCCATCATGGAACAATGAAGCATTAATCTACCAGACATGTGGCATCATTACTTCTGCTGGTTTTATAACAAAACCACAAGCAGCAGCATTTCTTCACTACCCCAAATCTATTCCATGGACACCTGACAACTTATTAATGATGCCCAGTCCACATGGGGCATTCTGTAATGGTGATACTGTACATTAGCCAGGACTTTTGTGATTTTATTTTTCCAGGTTTGTATGAAACCTGTGTACAACTGGACAAGGACCAATCAGAATATGTAGAGAAAGAAGTCTATGAAGGGGAGACTAGAAGGAACTCATGCACCCCATACACTGATTTACTTCCGGAATCATTTGCAGTGATAATTAGCCAGTAGTGTTTACTGAAAGGGTTAAAGGATTAGCCAAAGTTGGAGTTTTAAACTCCTGCATGAAAGAACTGCAGAAATATGTTGAGTGTTTAGCTCTAGCAAGTGACTGTTTATTTTATATTTACAATTAGGATTGATTATTTTCTGTTTTCTCAGAGATGGCCCCAAATTGACAAGCTCTTTTGATGTATATTTTAAGAATTCAAGAGCTCATCTCTGCTTGTTTCAAATTCAGTTTTGTGTTTCTACCAGTCTTTTTACTGGGGAAAAAGGGAAGTTACTTTTGCCCTCTTGTCCTTAATGTAGACAAAGCCCTTTTATTAAATTTTTAAAATTTAAACCAGCTGCAGTATTAATGTTCTAAATGACAACTGCTGCAGCAGTGGCTTTATCATGCAGGTTGTTACCGTATGTTTAAATGGTATTATGTGTGTTAAAGATCCAAAGGAGCAACAATGGCATGTTGGATCACAGAGTATTTCTTACCTCCCCTCCACACTGCAAAATACCACCCCCCTCTACCCAACCTAGAGCCCAAACTCCATACAGATTTATGGGACTGTCCCAGAGGTCCTGAGTTAATAATACATAGCATGTGCACAGGAATGATAGATGAAACAGGAATGGCTTATGTCTCTGTTAAATACTGCGTTGTAAAAGTTGTACCAATATATGTTAGTGAGACAGGTCCTATTTCTCTCGCTTTCCTGGAGGTTACTGATAAAGAAGGTGGTAGCTTCTGAGGTTTTGGATTTAAGAACCCTGTAGTGTGCTGCAGACTTTGAAGGGAAGCACTAAAGCACCATAAAATTTATAATACAGTTCAGAGCATTGTGTTTTCTTAAGCCCTGCAGTTCTCAGTCCACATGTCTGAATTTCATATTAAGGAAAACAAAAAAACAAAGAACAAAACAAGTGCAAAGCTCTCAGGAGTGCAAGTGGGAGATAGAGATCATAGTGTGTCACTCTGTAATATTCTGTATCTGGAAAGAAAAGGGCCAGCTGCCTTGTCACAAAGGCTGTTCTACATTTAAAAGTGAAGATTATATAGACAACACAGGAACAGCCTCCTCCATATTCAACTCACAGAGAGTACTGTAAATAGGGAGAAACAATTTTGGGAATTACTTCAAGTTTTTTACATTTGTAGGCAGGATGAAAAATTGTGAAATTTTGAATGCTGAAATGGATATAGAACAAATAATTTCAGGTTGACTTAATTTCAGTTTCATCTCTTCCAAATTGTAATTGTAGATATTCTACAAAGTCACTTCGAATGAAAAGGCACTATGAAATGAAACAATTGTAATGTTTATTCTTAAAATGTCAAGGTAGGATGTTTTAACATTGTTACAGTAGCATTTATTTATTATTAAATGCTACTTACACCTTGTTCTTCAGTATGGAGAGTAAACACAGATCATTTGGGGAACCAGGCAGCCTGCTGGCTGCAATTACCAGGAAAGTATGAAAGACTAAGCTACCTGACTGTTCAATGTCTTGAGTGTCATTCTCAAATCAGTCTTAAGTCTCTACCTTAATTTAAATAGAGATTGTCAAGGTGTTTTTTCATCAAAGCCTTCATGCATGGCAGAAAATATTGAACTTGTGTTTGCACACAGGTTGCGTTATTAGTCAGCTACTGGAAACAGCCTGTTTTGGAGAAATTGAGCTATTCTAAGACGTGGGGGCCTCGGACTCTCAGTTAAGCTCTCATATAACTGGGAACCTGAAAGCACAGGGAGCAGAAGGTGTTTGGCACTGTAGAATGGGATGTGAGGGCATAAACCCCCCTCTACTTAAACAGGCTTGTTGAGTCCCATTCAAAAAACTGTCCCATTCAGCTGAGTCTTCCTGGAGTCACATAGTTCAGGGGCTGAGTCACAGTAGCCATTTGCTGGGCTTCCTTGCAGAAAAGTAGATGAGCTGAAAGAATAGTTTTTCTTTCCTGGAGAATGTGAAAAAATGCACCAAAACGTTGTGTATTTTGAGACGAAAGCAATTTCTTTTCTATATGTAGAAATGAAAATTACATTTTTCTTTTAATTCTGGTATTAGAATTGATATTCTTCTCAGAGTGTCAGAGCTTTCTGATAATGTGCTTGATCTGTTTTGTCATCTGGTATCAGTGTATTAATGAGTATCTTGCTTCTGTGTTTGAGATCAGCCTTCGAGAACAGACGTTTCTGAGGGCATAGGCAACAAGCTGTGATGTACAGAATCTAGACATATAAAACAGAGAGATGTCTATAACAGCAGTCTGTCATTTGTATGTAAGAAATGTAGGAAGTGATAGGTGTTTTATGGTAGTTCCTCACTGTCCATATTGAATGGCACTTTATGCTAAGCAAGAGCTGCTGGAAGTTGGCTAGTAGGTTTTTCTTGTTCGGTATGGCCAAATCTCTTTTTGCTGAAAATCAATATGGGGAAGCAATGCCAGCAGGCATTAAAGTGTAATTGATGGCAAGAGTGAACCACCCTTCAGACTTGCAGACAATGAAATATTACATACTGCTATAAGCCACCTAGTTCTCCTGAGCTCATTTACAAGCTGAGAATGTGTAGCTTCTACAGCAGGTTGTGTCTTTCTAATTACATTTTTATAATCTCATGCTCTGTATCAGTTTAATTTGAAATTCATTATGCCCTTTGTTTTCCCTTTTCCACCCATAAATTGTTATCTTCTACAGTACTGAAGTACTGGGCTTCCTAGGAGAACTAGATTACCTGCAGAGGCAGATGTGCTAAATGGCAATGCAAAGATGATTTGTCGAAGCAGATTTGAAAGCTGACATCTGATACTACCTTCGGCACTGTCAGGAGAGGAACATTGTCAACAAGATGTTAAAAATGACTTCTAATGGCTGAACAAAGTAGATGACACATCAAGAAAGTATTCTCGTTTTTACTGATTGCCTGGTTTAATTGGCACAGTTTTATTGAATTTTTTAATAGAACAAAATGAGATTTTAATGTAATCTCACTGAGGTTGGTTCTAATTGGATATATTAATTTATTATGACTTTCTTGATTAGAAGAACTCAAACAACTAATTAATTTCTTTTGTACAAAGTTATTTTAGACAAAGTCCCAGAACCTTCCAGCTGTATGTAAATTCTTGGTGGATCTACGGAAGACTGTGGAAAGACCAAATAATTTATTTTACTTATCTTGCTGAAATTCAGACTTTAAAATCAAGTAAAAGCATGGATATTTTCTGCTATTTTTTTTTAGATAGGATTCTCTAAGCTTCTTAGCCATTCATACATCAATGGTAGCAACCTCTTCGATTGTTGCAATAAGAGTGAGACAGGGATAACTAGATTTCTTTGCTTAGATAGCTGTTTAAAGGCCTAATCAGCTTCTGGTTTCATGTTCATTCTTGGTGACCTAAAAACCCAGATAGACAAAGAAGATGTTTAATTTTGTTGGCTGAGATGTCAAGGGACTTTAGTGAATTTTTGCTTTCAAACATGCAAAAATATGGTTTTCTACACTTAACTTTATTACTACAAGGCATTTTAGGCACATGAAAAACAGCAAGTTGGTTTGTGACAGCCAGCGTGGCTTCACTAAGGGGAAATCCTGCCTGACCAATTTGATGGCCTTCTGTGATGGGGTTATGGAACTGATGGACAGGGGTAGAGCAGTTGATGTCATCTACCTGGACTTGTGCAAAGTGTTCGACACTGTCCCGCATGACATCCTTGTCTCTAAATTGGAGAGACATCAATATGATGCATGGACAACTTGGTGGATAAAGAACTGGCTGGATGGCCACACGCAAAGAGTTGTGGTCAATGGCTCAATGTCCAGCTGGAGACCAGTAATGAGTGGCGTCCCTCAAGGATCGGTGTTGGGACCAGTCTCGTTTAACATCTTCATTGCTGACATGGACAGTGGGACTGAGTGTGCCCTCAGCAAGTTTTCCGATGACACCAACCTGTGTGGTCCGGTTGATACACTGGAGGGAAGGGATGCCATCCAGAGGGACCTTGACACGCTTGTGAGGTGGGCTGATACCAACATCATGAAGTTTAACCATGCTAAGTGCAAGGTCCTACACCTGGGTCGGAGCAATCCCTGGCACAGCTACAGGTTGGGCAGAGAAGAGATTCAGAGCAGCCCTGTGGAGAAGGACTTCGGGGTGTTGGTTGATGAGAAAATGAACATGAGCCGGCTGCAGTGTGCGCTCGCAGCCCAGAAAGCCAACCGTATCCTGGGCTGCATCAAAAGGAGCGTGACCAGCAGGTTGAAGGAGGTGATCCTGCCCCTCTACTCTGCTCTTGTGAGACCTCACCTGGAGTATTGTGTGCAGTTCTGGTGTCCTCAGCATAAAAAGGACATGGAACTGCTGGAACAAGTCCAGAGGAGGGCCACGAGGATGATCAGGGAACTGGAGCACCTCCCGTATGAAGACAGGCTGAGGAAGTTGGGGCTGTTCAGCCTGGAGAAGAGAAGGCTGCATGGAGACCTCATAGCAGCCTTCCAGTATCTGAAGGGGGCCTATAGGGATGCTGGGGAGGGACTCTTCATCAGGGACTGTAATGACAGGACAAGGGGTAATGGGTTAAAACTTGAACAGAAGTTTAGATTGGATATAAGGAGGAAATTCTTTCCTGTTAGGGTGGTGAGGCACTGGAATGGGTTGCCCAGGGAGGTTGTGAATGCTCCATCCCTGGCAGTGTTCAAGGCCAGGTTGGAAAGAGCCTTGGGTGAGATGGTTTAGTGTGAGGTGTCCCTGGCCGTGGCAGTGGGGTTGGAACTAGATGATCTTAAGGTCCTTTCCAACTCTAACTATTCTATGATTCAATGATTTTGGATCAGGAGTAATCTTGGAAGTTCTCTTGTATCATCGAAATTTGATCACTTCCTTCTGAGGTTTATGCATTGACCACATGTGGGCTTCATGGTACCATGAGGAGGGGGTAAAAGTTTATATGGATTCAAAGGTGCTGTTCTGATTGAGTCGAGAGATGATTTTGATACCTGCTATTTAATATCAGTTGTGCTACAGTATATACTGGAGAGGAAATGCAAAGCTTTGGTAACACTGGACTGTGTTCTGACATGCTGTGCCTAAGTAGCAAAAGAGAGAAGCTGCCTTCAACTTTGAATTGTTTTGGAATGCCTACAGCTAGTGTTAGGTATTGCGTAATACTGAGGTAGTTAATGGAGGCTATGTAGATATGTGCCTTAGCTTCTTTTGGATCAATTCCTGAAATGTAAAATACCAATAATAATAGGGGACTAATTCCCAGTTTCATAGAGATGTTGTCAGGATAATTTGTTTAATAAGTCTGTGGGCATGCTAAATATATTAGTGTCCAAATAAGATGTTATTAAGACTGCAGCAGTGATCTGTTACATCTTTTTCTTTCTTTGAATCTTAATTGGTTTATTTCTCAGGCTCACACTGATAAGAAAACTATGTCCTTATGATCTTCATTTCTTAAGTCAGATTTCATCCATCCATTTTGCCTTGCAGGACATGTCCATAGATGTGTAAGACACATAGAAAAATGGTAAAACTCAGAATTTTAGATAGGAAAATTGTCTATTAACTCTTCAACTTTTTCTAGCATTCCAAACAAAAAGTACAGCTAAATATGAAGACACTAGCTATAGTAGCATTTTTAAGTGGTCATTGTTAAATACCAGGAGTGTGTCTTGATTTCTGGTTTCATGTTTTACTGTACTGCACAGGCTGCAGTTGATGTTTTCTTTTTGTTCTGATTATCACTCTCTGGCTTTGTTGAAACCTGCATCTCTGTCAATAGGTACTTTGGACATTGGTCTTACATGACACTGTTCTTGCTGCTTCCTTCTGGCAGTGTTTGGAACAAAATTTAGCCCTTTTTCCCCCTTATATTCTACTAGCAAAATGAGCCATATAGGAAGATGGTATGAGAAAGATTTTGATAAGAGTTAGGGAGAAAACCCAACCACTTATGGTTAGCTTGAGCTCTTCTTGCATGACACAGAGACACTTTTCTGCTAAATCAGGCTTGACTGAACACTTGCAACAGGCTGTGAATGCCCTGATATTTGACAGCTCCTGTTTCAGGTTTCCTGCATGACAGCATGGTTCACTATCAACTGATCCACCCCTGAAATTGAATCTTAAAGCTTTCTGCAAGTCCTATGCTACACTCTCGTCATGCGGGAGGGAAATAGTCTGTTGCTCATTCTGGCTGTGAAATGATCCAGTGCTATATGATTACCCTTCAGTTTGACTCTGGGAAGTAACTTGAACCTCATCAGATTATGAGTTGTTTGGTTTCCCTGTGTAGGTGAGCACTCTTTTCACAGGCTTTCTGAAGTGTTCCTGTAATTGCTGATTTGTGTTGATTTTTCTTTTCACAAAACACCATATGCTGCAGTTGAGAGCTGTGTTCATAACTTGTTTTCACACAGGCTAAGTCCTGAATCACACACACGTTGTGTTGCTGCAATTTCCTTTGACAGTCAAGAAAGCCTCTTACAGTTGTGGAAGCGTTAAAAGGCAGGCTTCTTGTGAAAGCTGGTAGACAGAGTGTATGTAACCTAAACGAGGGTGGAATAATATAACAAATGTGTAAATGAACGTGTGATAGTTTCACATTTGTGTCAGTTCACACAATGAAATAATAAAGGTTGTCCCCAAAAAAGGAATTAAAAAATGTTTTATGTGAAACGTTTTATTTTCTTGGGGAAAAAAGTGATGTAGTAGTGTCAGTGGGAGAAAATTATTGATTCCATGAAAATAAAAATACAAAAATCTCCTAAACAAGAAAATAAATCCTCATAAATTTGCAGGAGGATGAGTGTTTATGGATAAGAATACCCCAAATCATAGGTAAGCCTTAGAAAATCAGGGTCTGTTCAAAGTTTTAAGGGGGTTTCAGTCAGTAGGGTGAGATTTCTGTGTGACAGCTCACCATATGCCTGTCTCTGGTGGGGTTTTAGAGAAAAATAAAGGACATATCCAAGGCTAGCCACTGTCAGAGATAGGACCTGAGGCTAGATTTATGTCTATTCTGACAATACTCACAGTAGTGTAGCTGTCCTGCCTTCTACCATTCTCTCCATCATTGCGTACACACAGGCTATTTTCTTTAAGCCAAGTCAATACCTTGGCCATTATCAAACAACTTGATGAGCCAGAAAGTCATTTTACAACACTTTTTCAAACTTAGAGAAATAAATTCAATAGAAGTGCGTCAGATCTTTTGGGAGCAGTGACAGTCTAATCATTAAGCAACTTGTTCATTATGAAACCTCAGAACATGTCTGGCTGGGGGCAGGAAGAGTTATATGTGGTTCTTGAACTTACTTTTCTTCATGAATTTAGTCGATACCTGTGTAGGCAGAATGAAAGTGTCCATTATTGTGAGAGTTACTATGTAACCAGGGTGTGCATGATAAGGACAAGAGTGTATTTACCAATGGAAGTGATGTTGCCATGTATGCAGTGGTAATTTTCTCTGCTTGGTGTTTTAGTTTCCTTAAATTCACAGAAAGCTCAATTAATTTTTCCTGAGGTATGAATAAAATAAGTCATTAAACACAGTTGGCTAAGTTCTTTTCAGTTGATGGGATTACTATGCTTTTTCCTTTTGAGTTTATCACAGTGATGTAGATATAGTGACAAGAAATTCTGTTCCACTTTGGTACTACATTGCTGACCATTGGGAATGCTGTATGGATGTGTAATAGTGAATACGGTGCTTGTGCTGTTTACTTGTTAGAGTTGTTATCCAAATTCTTTTATCTGGTGGTCTCATTCATCTTGTAGGAATGGATAGTTGTGGTGCAAGGTTCCTAGTCACAATGGGAGAGGAGGCCAGGGGCCTGGGTTAGCTGCAACGTGTACTGGTCCACAACTTTGAGGTAGCATAAGTTTAATAGCAGTTGTCTTGCATGCAGGTAGTACTACATGTGTGCACTTTTATTACTGCAAAGCAAAGCTGTTTTCCCAAACTGCTGTTCTCTTCTCAAGGTAGGTATTATTTATAGAGATAGTACTTTGCTTTTTATTAATTTTTTGTGATACCTTAAGGCTACCTTCTTCATGGGCAAACCAGTTCATTTTTGACTTCCAAAAGGTGCAGGTAGGGAATGCCTACAGTCTTCCATTGCCTTGTCCTTTTAATGAATTTTGTGAATTTACTAATTTAGCAGTAGCAACATAGGTTGTCATGAGGGTGTTAACAAGTTTCTGATCTTTTCTTGCATAAGATAAAAGTTAAGGCCAGGTATGAATTGTCTCCTAAAATAAGAAAAGCCTTTTAAAGCATAATATCTGGTTAGCATTTTGCTTCCTAGGAATGTGTATTATGCAGTATCTCTAGATGCCATAGCATATATGTCAGCTAGCCTATATCTGTTATAATGATAAATTCTAGGGCATCTAATCCAAAATCATATTATGTCTGAAAGCTTCTTCAAGTTATTTCTCAGAAGAGATGCAATCTTATAATGAGATTTAAACCACTGACTTTCTGCTGCCAGTGAAGAGTGTTTTTGTGCTTTTGAGAATCTCATCTAATGAAAAGCGTAACTTAACTGCATACTAGTGTCACATTAAGAAATTCTGATTAAAAATCAAAGAAGTTTGGGTGTAGCAAGTGTGGACAAAAGTTGAACTTCTTGCTCATAGGACTCCTGATTTTTAATGTCATTGTACTTCCTATGGCAAATTTATCATCTGCTAGTTAATGGTGCATTCAGGGGTTTTCCGATGCTCGATTTATCAAGGAGACTGGTGCTGAATTATTTTGTATTTTATCCCAAGTAGCATGAGGATAAAAGATACAAAGCTTCTGCGGTGGACCTACTACTGCCAAATCATAGTTCATGACTCTGCTCACTGCTTTTTTTACCTGGAGTTGTGTTATCTCTCTCAGCTCACATAGTTTTTAGCATTTAAGGAGCTACTCCAGAGGAAAACCGCCATATTCTCTTCTTGGCTTTCAGTATGACCCCTGGCAGTGACTTAGCTCTTGTGTTCCTTGGTTTATTTACACGTAGAAAGTGGAGATAATTACCCCGATTGAGGAATAGTTTAAGAATTATCCCTTTACAAATAAAGAAGTTTCCAGGGGTTAGTGGGGCGAGTCAGAAGGGGACCAGCCTGCTGATTAATGTAAAAACCAAAACCCGACCCTGCCGGATTGCCAGCTGTGCAGCTCCACTTGTGGTTTACTGAACTTCCCCGTTTGAGCAGAAGGTCATGAACATGTGAAATTATGAATGGATTTTAAATTGCGTCTCAAATATTCTCCTCATCTTCTGCTGAGACTGGATATGGAGGATATAGTCACTACTTCCATCTCTGGCATTTTGTAAGTTTGTTATGAAAAGGGGACACTTTCCGTTTTTCTGTTTATTCATTTTATATGAACCATTCAGGAACAATAGTAAAACAACCTGAGCTTATCGTTTACCCTTACATTATATTTAGGTCAAAGAGTGATTCAGTTGGATTAATTTAGCTTACATTTAATTAGAAGTTATGACCATATTTGAGATTGAAAGATAGGCTTCTGTTGACTTTGCCACCTGAATTACTTGCAGTATAAGTAGTATACAGAGTAGAAGAGAAATTGAAAGCAATTATTTTTCTAATTTTCTGTGTAGTAGTCTTTTGACATTTGTGTACCTGAGCAAAAACAAGACACAATTTGTGGCTCTAAAATATTCCTGAGAAAGCAGAGAGCTGTTGACTCTGCAGAAATGAGAGGCTTTTTTTTAACATTTAGGTAGTACAGCTGTTAACAGATTGGCAAAATGTAAATGTAAAAGATTGTTTTAATCCTGCTAAATATTTTCTTTGGCCGATCTCATGTATTTCATGCTAAAATTGATTTTAAATATGAATGTAAGCAGTCTGCTCCCTCCAAATCGGTGCAACCTCCAGATCAGAGCGACCGATACCTTCCGCAGGTACATACAGAAAGGGCTAGATACTGATTTTTGACTCTTGTCTTCTTTCCTAATAATCAATCAAGAAGTGTGTGACAACAACTACTTCTCAGTTGTTACTATGAAATATTTCTCAGGACAGCACAAGAAGAAAATGTCAAATTTTGTTTTAAGAAGGGGTTTATTTATTTCTTTATTTTTACAAATAATGTAGAACAGAAGCCTTCAGATAGCAACCTGCTGAACCCAGGACACAACCCAACCTTATATGCTCTTCCCAAGACTAAAACATGCAGGCTAAGGGGAGTATTTTCGGTTCTTCAAAACTTAAATCACTTCTGCAAAAGTGATTTGGAAAGCGAAGATACCTGTGGCTGGTGATCTGAGAGGTGAGGATGTAGACTTTGAACTCTCCCCATGTTTCTTGCTGTATAATGAACCTTTACCAGGAAACGTCTAGCTAGAACATTTGACATTCAACTTAGTCATTGTGTATGGAATTTGGTAATCTGGACTCCCTCATGAAAATGTGAGTAGTAAGGGGAAAGCCTGCCTAAGGGAACAGTATTCAGAGAGGTGAAAGCTATCTCCTGGTGTTTTCTATTCTGCTTTCCAGAAAATTATCAGTGACTTGTGGTTGTGAGAATTTCCATGGTTCTACGGTGTGTAGAGAAATCAGGTGTAGCTGGTAGTGAAAGACTGTAGCCTTAAGGATAGGTACATGTGCATGTGACATGGGATGAGACAAGAGAGTTTCCTTCCATAGTGGTTTGACCACAGCTCATCAGCTGAAAGGGGAGTTTGGGGGCACTGTGTAGGCAGGAAGGACCATCTGGCTGGTCATTTTGGTGGGTAATACAATGCAGTAGCCACTTAGTTTTATCAAGGCTTGTCCAGGTCAGGCTCTGACCTGGCCTCTATCTGGCCATGTAGCTTTAGAGCTGTATAGTTTGTATTAAAATACCATAGACGTTTTTTGTTTTTCAGACACTGGTTATGCTTTTGAAAGAATTCCCTTGTAACCACCTTGCTGTGCTAAAGTTAATCCTTCCGAATCCTGAGCAGCAGCTGTGACACCTTGCCTCTTACTGTGACACAGACTGCTTTCACAAATTAAGCAAGTTACAGAGTGATGAATGGCATGTTTTAATGCAAGTCTCCTGTTATATTGTCAGGCAACAGTGCAAAATAATAATTTACAAATTTGAAACTGGCTTTCTCCAAAGTTAGTTAAGGTAATAGTAAGTACTGCTTTTCCACAAAAGTCTTAGTTGGAATGTTGATAATCCATCAGTGGGGGTGGATTTGAACTTGTAATAATATGTGATCATTCTGTACTGATATCGAAACTGCCACTTCACAGCATAATGTCAACTATTCTTGTTTATCTGAATAGAAAAATCTGTTTGTCTTAAGATCTTGGTATCTGACATATTGGAATATTTGAGTATCTGATGTCATTCATTTACATTTCATTCATGCTATTATGACATGTTTTCTGAAACATTTATTTTGACTTATTTTTAAGTAAATGCACAAGCATTTAGAGGATTTTGGTAACATTTTAGCAAAACAACCCAAACTTCAGCAGTAGCTCTGAAACATGTGGTGCATAATTGGTAAATTTAAATTATTTTACCAGTGTTTGTTTTATTATGTATCTACATTGATTTTATTTAAAGTTAATTCCATGTGGATTTAGACTTACAAGCCCCTGGCAGTTGCTGTGTTATCATAATTCTTTTTTTCTTCTTTATTAGTATAGTTAATATTTTAACATTTGAAATTCATTAAAATGTGAGTTTAAATTGCTTGTTGATCTCTGTGCTTGCTGTTTAAATAACCAGCCAGGTCTTTTCCCCATCCCCTCCGTCCCACCCACTGTCTAAGTCCAACTGTGTAAACTCCAAATATCTGTTGTTTCATTCTACTTCTCCGCTTAACATTTCCAGGCCTAAGTTGGCTGAAAAGTTTATGACTGTGATCAGGAGACTGTACGGCAGTTTTTTCTGCCTGTTTGAGTTGCACTTAATTATTTCTTTGGTAGAAGAGGGTATAAGAATCTAAATACTTTCATTTTTGGGGCTAGGTTTACAATCTAAAGAATCACTTTCCTTTCTTTGGTAATCTAATGGTTTAAGGAGTAGAAAACCAAGGGCGTGCCCTAGTCAGTGGTCTGTGGCACCCTTGATTTGGGAAAGCTTTTCAGGGACTAAAAAGAGTTAACAAAAGGTTTTTTTAATGTTTATATATTTATTTTGGTTCACACCCCAGGTCCCCAGATCTGTAACTCTTCTTGTGAGTGTTGGATTTGGGCCCTCTAGGAAACCAAGAGGCTGGTATTTTTAAAGCATTGCAACGGTCGCCTTTGTGAGTGGAATCTTTCCCTTTGCTGCAGCCGTGCTTGGCTTTTAATGCTTATTTAATGTGCAATTTAATGCTGACAGAGTCAGATTTAATGTGAGATGCCTGTTTTGCTCTGATTTAGGGAATACACATGTGCCTTGCATGCTTTTTTCCTTGGAAAAGGTGACATGGCCTTGAGAACTGAAGCATGCTGAGAAACTTGCCAAGGAGTGAAGCATGGCAGACATGCCGTTCAGGTATCCTGCTGGAGACAGCCACACTTGGGCTGTGTTAGAATCATTACAAAGGCTTAGCTGGGAAGTTTGTGGCTTTTAATGCCATTTCATGGTAGTAAAACTTGTTGTCCCACCAGCTAAAGAAGTTGGTGTTTTAATAGAATAAGCGTTTGATTAATGAAACAACATGTACTGTACAGAAGAAATGGTCATAAAAAGCTGCTTTTTAACTGCCTAAAGTACCTTTTGCAGCTTGGAACCTTTTATCACCTTGTAAATCACCCCTTGAGATGAATAGCTGAAGTTAGACAAGGCACACTTCCATTACCAGCATATCCTCCTTTGGATATTATAGAGCTTGGGCTGCAGCTGCTTCAAAGCTGCTCTTCTCACCAACACATTTTTACATCTTGCTTTCATTATGCCAAGGGCACATTCTGTGTTATTGCAGTGGCTTTGTTTTTAATAATCTTCTTGATGCAAACATTCAGACCTCAGGGAGGTCCGCTATTTCTCCTTATGGTCACATTCCTTCTCTTACAAGGTGGTGACCCTTTTTGCCACTATTGTTCTATTTTATAGATAATGTTCAAAGGTGCTAGTTGACAAAGACTTAGGCGTACTCAGGAGGGGAGGAAGATGCATAATAAAGCCTACTGTAACCTGAATATAGAAGAGAAAATAAAGTTATGTCATTTCCATTATGGGGGATTGAAAACTTTTCATTGCTTTCAGTGGGAGCATAAGTAGGAAAATAAAAGACATGACCCTAACAACAAACAGATGGCATTCCCTTTTCTGTGATTTTGTACACTTTTGAAGTTGTAGAGGAGCCGCATAAGCAGTCATGCTTTCAATTATTTTCCCCACTAACAGCGGCAGACACAAAATTTATTTGTTCTTTCTGACTGATTAGTCTTCCATTCCAGTCAGTGTGTCTGAGCTCTAAATTCTCTCTGTGAAAGAGAAATAAACTTCAGAAACTTTTTTGGCCTCAAAACTAAAGGAAATATTTGACTAAGTTTAGATTCTCATTTTGCTAACCTCTTACTTAATTTGCCCTTCTTCAGAATTAAAATGGAGGCTGCAATGATATGTCTTTGGTTTAATAGAGCACCCAGAAACTCTGCTTTTCCATCAGAGGCATCTCTCCACAGAAAGAATAGAAAAGCCTTGCAATTTCTTTTTCTTTGCTTTCTCCATCCTTGCTGGGATATAAAACAAGCAGGCAGTTTTTAATGCCCTTTCTTCTTCACAATAATTGCAAGAAATCTCTTATCTTATGTTGCTACAAACCTGAAAACATGGCCTTATAAACAGAGAATATGGTAAATCCCATAAATACTCTAAAATTGAAACACAACACAATGTCAAAGCAGTGAAAATTAAAATAATGTATTCCCAATATGGCTTAGAAATAGCTATTTTGTTTCATAGTAATGATAAGCTTAGAAACAAGAGCATTTTATGTTTCCCCATACTTTTATGCAACAGTCTCAAAGCACTTCACAATTGTAAATTAAGCAGTGTTATAGATGGTGGGGAAGTAAGTTACCGTCTTGGAGATGAAGAAACAAAAATACGGAGAGGGGAGAATAATGTAACCCTTAGTTAGAGGCAAAAGTAGGAAGGCAAGCACAATTTTTTGATTCATGTATCTAGATTCTGTGAGCTTGACAGTCATACCTCACAACACATATTTTCATGGAGATTTTGAAACTATACTGCAGCTACCTATAAATCAGTGGTCAGGAGGAAGAAAATAAGGTATTTCTGTTGAGTTAGATTTCTGATTCTGCTGTTGATTTGCTAGGTGTCTGTGTCTTAATGTAGCTCTGCAGTTTACTTGTCCTTTGGATGCATGCACTGATATCCTTGGAAGAACTAGATAAATGGAAACAGGTTTCTTTCTCTACTGAAGATGCTAGCAGATAGCTGTGACATCTCTGTGCAGGTTCTTCTCCTTCATCATGCTCCAGAACTGATAATTAAGACCTGCATACTGTTCAGAAACTAATTGGAGTTTTCCAGAAACTTTCATTGGCATTTTTTCAGACTCTCAGGGTACAATGAGATAAGAAATAGCTATGGGTATACTGGACAGGGCTGTTTGTAGAAGGTATTACAGGAATCCTCTTAGCAGCTTTCACAGTGATATGATTTCTTATTTGTGGACACCAGGGATGGGGCTAATCTGCATATATTGATGAATACTTTTACATTTTAGATAGTTACTATAGCCCTTGGCATGGCACATATCTGATCTTTGTCCTAGGATGTGTAGGTAAGGTGTGATGTATTGTGCCTCTTTGTGTCATAGAAAGGAAGACTTGAATGACTGGCTTAGATGTAGTCATCTACACTGCGTGCATCTACAGTTAGATTACTCCAGCCAGCTCTGCTCCTGGATAGCATAGCTTACTTTTGGAAAACTGCTTTGTCTATAGGTCTTGGCCAGAGGAGTTAGAATCCCTTTTCCTTCCTTTTAGTGAATTTACCTTAGGTGAAGTCCCAGGCCAAAGCCTTCAAAAAACCATGTTAACAGTCTTTATCAAGTATTGTTTCCCACAGAATGCAAAGAAAATCAGTTAAATCTGAACTGAATGACTGTATTCCCTGTGCTTTATATTTTCATCAAGCAATGATTTAATAACCCAAGCAGGCCTGCTTTTTATTTTTTTCCTTTATGTCAGCCTTTTGTGTGAAGAGTCACTTAAACCTACCCTTTCCTCTTTTCCCATGCTATTAATTTCCAGGGTATTGCATCCTTGATCTTAGAAATATTTCCAAGAAAAGCAATGTAACAAAATTCCCTGTAGTGAATCTTCAGTGAAACCTTCCTGTCCTAGTCAACCATGGTTTCTAATTAGGAATAAACCAATATGTTTCACTTTCATTAATTTTTCAGTGCAGCGTTCTTGCTCTGCTCTTTATATAGTGCACTCTCCGAATCTTCGTGTTTTGATGATGACAAATAGTATTTCACTGAAATGCTTGCAGTTTTTTTCCTCTAAAATGTAGTTCTATTCTTCAAGCTTAAACAATAGCTCCCCACATGCTTTTAGACGTTCTAGTAACCAGTTTGCAGTGTTAATGACATTGAATTTAGAAATGGTCCAAAGAGACAAATAGCACGTATGGATGTAATGAGACTGGAATTTTGAAAGAGAGTTTTAATTATTTGGTTATCTTCTAAGCGAGCTGAGGGACAGCTGTGTTAAAAAGGCTTTGCTAGAAAAAAGCAGAATCAGAGGTAAGGATGACTAATGCTGTTCACAAATTCAGCATGTTCCATTGTTTGACATTCTGTGTGTGTCACCGAGAGTTAAGATCTAAGCGATGAGTTTCTATTATGGTGTCGCAAAGGACGTCTTAGTCATAGCATTTCTTTTCAAAGGAATATGAATAACTTGGCTACATGAAGAGGTAAGGTACCTCTAATAAGCTTTTTTTTTCTTGTTGCTTTAAAATCCTTTTCACCAAGTACTAGACACACGAAGGACATTTGGATTTCTGTCTTTGAGCAACAGAAAGAATGAAGGGAGCTAAAGAAATGTAACTAAATACAAAAAGTAGCTAAGTAGAGATCTCTTACAAGACTGTTCAGGTTTTCCCTGTTTCAGCTGGTAAGATTGATATGAAGACACATGATTGATAGTTGTAATCTAAAAATTTGATTATCTGTCTACACATGACAGAATTCATCTTGCACATCCAAAGTAGGAAGAAACTTTGGACGTTAAGGCTTCTTACTGACTTAGGTGGTCAATAGACCAAGCATGTACATTTTCCCCAGTTTCTGGAAATAGCAGAAGAAAGAAATGAATAATCTTTGTTGCTTGGAACCGATGAGGAAAATACGTAATTTCAGGAATAACAAAAATGGGAGAAACTTCCACAGTCAAGGAGAGATCGATGGACTTGGCCTCTGCTGGGTTCTCTTTATCCTCTTTGGGGCTGTCTCACTTTTGAAGCAGGTCTTGCTTTTGATTATTCATATATGGTCAATTTTTTTTTTTTGTCTTTCTTTTTGGCCCTTGCCTTTTCACGTGACTTTCTCCGGCATTGTTAGCTGAGAATTTTAAGGGAGTTGGCTGTCAAATTCAGAGGGGTTTGAGTACCAACTTGCCGTGAACACGTCAATTTGTGGTGTGTGTGCTACAGTTCTGCATTTTTCCACATTTCAATTAACTTATTGGAAATATTAGTGTATTTGCTGTTGTATTCAGCGGTCATTTTACATATATTCAAGATGCATACAAGTGTTAGAATTCAAATGCCTCTTCTTACTACCTCAGGAAATTTGAATGATGTTTAATATAAATGTTCAATAATTGTTGTGTAAAGCAAAAAGAATGCGTATTTCCTGTTTTTGCTAGTGTATTTAAAAGCAGACTGAAGTAAACAACTAGCAGCCAGTGAATTAAATGCTGTGATTTCTTTAGCTTTTCCGAGAACATGTATTTTCTTAGTAGCTGTCAAATGTTCATTTCATGCCCTTCTTTAAATTCTATAAGAAAAAATGGCGGAACCAATTTAAATTGAATTTTTGAGGGAGGAAAAATATATATTGCATTTGAGTTGACAGCTTGTAGAATAAGTTTCAAGCTTATGGGATTCCAAATATTTGTGTTTTAATGCCTGTAAAATAGGGAATTTGTACTGGAAACAACCATGGTGCCAGAAATACTACAGTGATGTTGCTGGTAGGACTGTGACTAACTGAAAGATGTAAGATAATGCACTGATACATTATTGTAAAAGTACTGTGAATTTGTAACAAGCTGAGTTTGAAATTCTGTTGTTGGAATCTGACTCTATTTGAGAAAATCATGGCATGTATATCAAGAGATCTTTTTCGTTCTCTTGATCTCCTAGTATTTGGGAATGTTCTTTTGAGCTAGAAGTTATTGCCCTTTCTCCAAGAATGTCTACAGAAAACCAGACAAATGAGTTTCCATGGCTTTGGACTTGCAGCTTTCTCATAAAAAAAAAAGTTGTATTTGATAGATACAGCCCTACCAAGGTTGACTGCAGCAGATTTAATTTGGTCTTTCAAGCACGGATTAAAAATATTGTTCTTGTTCCAGTTAGAACATAACCACTTAAGTTTCAATACAAAAGGGGCTTTTTCATCATCCCGAAGCATGCACTCTCAAACATTTTAACTGACAGCGTTTTAGTATTTGCATTATCTTTTCCTGCTTGTACATTTTTCACCAGTGACAGATGATAAGAGTTTATGTGAGGAAAGATCTGCAGTAACATCAAGAAAAGGCTTCGTATTCCATATTATTGGGGACTGCAGAAGAAATTGGTGATGGCTAGAAACTGCATGAAAAATCATTGCATTTTCCATAAGTGAGCATTTTTGCATATTTGGCTGATGCTGCTCTTTTACAAGGAGGCATGAATCATCAATCTTGTTTCAACATTAAAGCCAAATTTGTAGAGAGTTGTAAAAGTATTCATAGACCTCAGGGGATGATTTTGCATGGATGAGATGTAGAATTAAAAATTCATCCCATCTCTGTAAATAGAAGTACACAGATGTAAGAAAATTATTTGTATGTAAGGTGACTAAGGCTAGACCCTAAATTTACTTGCACCTCAGACAGCAGTGCTGACATCCATGGTGGTGCAGAATTCTAGCAGCAGTATCCAAAGAACACTGCAGCATTCTGCGGTTGGCATCATGGTTTCATGCTTCAGGAGTTCACATCATAGTGCTTGCTTTGATAGGGGGTTCCTACCGTACTGTCTGCCTCAGAGGGCCCCAGTGTCATGTGCCGTGTCAGGCAGACTGATCAAACCATGAAGGTGTTCTGAGAACGCGGCAGTGTGGTGTAAGATTCAAAGAGTCTTCAGTTACGTGGGTTGGCTGGTATTCGACTCCTGTGCACGGGTGGGAAACGTGGAAGTGGCCAGCCAGGCTAAATACATTGGCTGTCTAAAGCTTGCATACCGCAGAGTGCTGCTATATTTCACAGAATTTATTAGGCATTAAGATTACAATATCTCACGCCTGTGGAAAAGATTGTACTGGGAGCTAAACCAGCACTGTATGCAGTTTGCTTTCAGACTATGAAATGCTAATAATTTACTCCTGCCTAATTGTAATAGATCCCTTTGTCTGTGAGCTGTAATGTGTAGTCCCACTAATCAAAAATGGTTTATGGTAGAAGCATCAAATCTGTCAGGGAAGTCATCAGTGTGATTGTACGGATAAATTGTCAAGCCCGCAGAGGACTTTGTATGCGCATGCAGATGCTTTGTGTGCTCTTAGCTTTTAAAGTCTTGATCCAAAATCCATTGTATTCAATGAAAGAGCCCTTGCAGCTCAGAAAAAGCTGTTGAAGAGAACGCTCAATGTGTTTCTGATAAACTCTTTTCCTGGCAGAGATGCCTGTGACAATGGATTGCTAAAAAGATTTTTTTTTCCTGCTTAGACAGAAAGTTTGCTATACGCAAATTGAAGTCAACTGTCTGAAGCTGTTTGCCTGTAGTTCTGTCCGGAGTAGTACTCTATGTGATTGGGACTGTCTACAGCAACAAGTAGGGCAATGCAGTAGGAGCTGGTCTATAAAGCAGAAGAACTGATCTTGAGGATCTGGTATTTGTGCTATACACATTTCAGCACCCTTAGGTAGAATTAACTCAAGCCTGTTCCATGGGTAGAGAGTACACTAGGTGTGCTCCTAGCCTTCTGTTTCCTTATTTAGTTCAACTGGAAAGCATCCAACTGCTCTGAGATCACTCTGTTTTACTAACTCAGGTATGATATGTGGGGAAAGTGGGAGATATATGTGAAAAGCACATTCCTGATACTGAAAACTTTGTTGGTACATTCAGTGTTGACTTGATTTGAATTGTTACTTGACAGAACAAATTATTACTCAAGATCAAAATAACAGATAAAAAAAGGCAGATAAAACAAATAGCCATTTGACTTACAGATTATGAAATTTTACTCAGAATTCACAGAAAATGATTTCTTAAATAGTTTCAGATTCTCTCTGTTAGTGGAGAGTATTCATCTTACTACAGGCACTGGCAGCATACATTGTAGGTTTACATATTCCCATTTAAATGAGTAACCTGACGGTGATGCCAGATGGAGCACTCTTTAAGGCACATGAGCAATGAAATCTGATAACAAAGGAACTGGGAACTGAGCTTATCTGCATATTGAGAAGTACTTGGGAGGTATTCAGTGTGTTTGTAACATGAACAAGTGGGCTAAGAAATGTTCAATACGAAGCTCTCATATGGAAGTGTCAGTCATACTGTTAATTGTCTTTCTTCCTAAAAAATTATGTTCCCATTTCTCAGCTTCGATCTAGTTTGATGATAGTGGAAGTGTTTCAGAGATACTAAGTCCCTACAAGTTGTGTGCAAATGCGATCTAGAGTAGAAGAAAGAGATACTGCCTGAGCTGGGGAAAAGCTGTAACTGAGCCCTCTTTAAGCAACGGAGAATCGACACTGGAATAAAACAGAAGCTGTTTTGGCCTAGGACCTTATTAGGCACAGGAAAATCCACCCGAACATAACAAAATGCTCATCAGTTGTTTTGCTAAACATGAAAATTTAATTTACGTGAAGGTTTTTGTTCTCATCTTTTACTGTGAAAAACTGAAATTAAGAAGCCGGAATAGAGGCTTTGTATTACCAAGTACCACTAGGCTATCTGTTCTCATTGATTTAAATGAAAGCAAGGTCATTGCATTTTACAGTTCTGCAATTTCTAGGCTGTTTGTTTTTGTGGTTCACTGAAGCAAATACACAAAAGAAAGATGACTTAGTTACTGAAGCCATGTGTAAAGCACACTACCAGTAATCGGGAGCTGCAGTGATGCTGTAACTGAATTTTACTGTTGTGGAGAGATGCTGGATGATGCTGTTGCAGGCTTGCTGTTTCTTTTAGCTACCCATAGAGCAATGATGTTCTTTTGAAAAGAAGTGTTTAATGTCATCAGTGGTCACTTGACAACTCTGCTCTGTGAATCTTGCAGTCAGTTTTAGGAACAGCAGGTTAAGTGTTCACATTTGCAGTCACTGGATAGTGCCGGCTTTCCAGAACTCCTGCAGGCTGAAGAGATTTACTTTCTACTTCAACACGAGGATCTCCAGCCACCTGAACAGCTTCCTACATTGAATTTGTTGTGAATTATCTCATTCAGGCATCCTTATTTCATTTCCCCAATCATTACTGACTGCTTTCCCTAACTAATGAAAATACATATTTACCGAAAAAATTGAGTATGGAAATAATTGTAAGAATGACTTCTGGCTGGAATGACATTGCGTTTACAGCTTGATTTAATACATGCTCTTAAATGTCAATTTAGAAAACTGAAAGAACATCTTCTGTAATAACATATGTTCCTACAGGATAGCATTAAAAGTGTCTGCCCATCTGGGGAAAATCATACATTTGTCACAATGAAAGGCTGCCTTTCCAAACACATACCTGTGTATTTCCCATCACAGTGCAGGAGCAGATGAAGGGGATTTATCTCATTTCAGTTTTAGGCATAGACTCGAGATCTCAACTTTCCCACTCATTTGTTGGAAGAAGTTGCCATCTGTAAAGGAATTAATTTTTCTTGTAAGTGTTATGATTTATTATTTCTCAACAAGCAGTTGGCTAACACTTTACATTACTGCTTGCTTTATGCACTTTATTTCAGTAAAATATGGTTCCTCACTGGTTACTCCTCTGAAAATTATACCTAGGTCTGAATACATCTATAAATATGAAAAAGTTATAGCATTGCCCAATACTTCAAATTCGTATTGGTTTAGATTAGTTTGGACTCTGTTACAAACCTGTCAATGATAATGAACATTTGGTGGCCTTGCTTCTGATCTAACTTATTCTGGTTTTGCATCAGCTCCCTGTCTTGAGTAAAATAACTTCTGATTTATTTCATTATGATACCAGATTTAGGGCTTTTGTGGATTATCTTAATTTAGTTAAATTAAAATGAAATTAATTAAAAATCAGTTCTGGCATGCTTTATCAGATACTACATGTTCAATACTAGTCTGTATTATAAAGTAAATTTTGTACAAATTTACTACAAGAATGTAGTTTCATTGGTTCTAGCAGAGAAATTTTGCTTAGCCTAGGTTTTAATTTGATTAATGTGGAAAGTATAAAATTTCAGATACTTTGTGGGCATTAGAAATGCCTTCTGATACAGTGTATGTGCCTGCATGGACATGCAGCTCAACTGACTTAGTCTTATGTAAGTCATGGTGAACAAAATTTATCCCATTGCTACCAGTTTTCAAGGTTTTATGATTTCAAGTAGTTCTACGGAAGCTAGTGGTGCCATTTTTAATGAAGGGCTTCAGAAGTATCCCATTAGACTATTAGTGGTTGTAGGCAAGAATCATCATTTTAGAGGAAAAGCCTGAGATAGATATTACAATTTTCCGAAGAGCAGACAAGTCTCTATTTAAAGAGAAGTCTCTTCTTCATTAAGTAGTAAGAGATGTTGCTAAACATTCTCATTCATAGGCTCAGTATATTTACAAGTTAAATATTCTTTAAGCATTATTCACTATTTGCAAATATGAAACCTATCTGTACATAGGAAAAGACATAAGGACTGGATTGCACAGGGTGCCATGACGAAGGTGACTACAAAACTCTGCCTTGGATTGTAAGATGGTATCTGCACTGAATGAAGTGGTGCCTCACCAGCAAACAGCAGAAAATTAGGGTTTATATATATAGGACAGCACAGCAACGGATGATGAAAGAAGGATAATCCTGACTCATTTTTGCTTTCCAGTGACAGTTGTGGGGTAGAGTTTTAAATGTTGTACTCAGGAGAATATGTGTGTCTAAAATCCAAGTAGTATATTCTGTAAAATCTTTACTGGAACAGTTAAGTTATTCTTTAGTTGAAGAGGAAGAAAGATAGGAAGAGATTAGATTTAAAATAGTTATTACTTGGTAGATTTTGTTCATCTTTAATCTACAGGATACTTGTTAGTTGAGAAATAGAAAGTATTTTCTTCTTCCAGTTTTAAAAATCCTGGTAGTGCCTATGTAAAGACAATTGCATTCACTTCATGTTTTATTCCACTTCATGAGTTGGAGTATACTGGCAGTGGTGATGCTTTGGTCAAGACACATGTCTATAGGATGGATATTCTCAGATCTTATATCAGTTCATGGTCTGAGATCTTCCTATGCTTTATTTCTCCCTACATCTGTGAAATGGGGGTGATGGAATAAATATTTTTGTAGAGTTCCAAGAATGCTAAAGAATGATACATAGTATATGCAGTAAATACTGTGGTCTTGTGCCAGATGCTGCTGCCCTTGAACATATTGAATAGTCTCCAAGGTTTGGAATAGTCAAATTCAGATTTTGAGCAATGTGACAAGACTTTTTTTTACTGTAAAACAAGTTTTAAACTAACGACGTTCCAGAGTGCTCAATGGCTAGTCAATTATTTTATTTAGTTGAAATTAAGGGTTTGAACCAGGAAGACTATCTTGATTCTCAGTTTTATTTAATTTAAATATGTTTTTCCAAGTCCAGAGAGGTTATTAATTTTGTATGGGTGAATAAAGAATCCAGTCAGTAGAAGTGTGAGTGATTGAGATCCAAACACAATGTTCTAAAATCTTCAGGGAAAGTTATTCATTAGCTGAAAAGAATGAGAGAGATAAGATTTAAAAGAGTTAAAACTTGCTAGACAGGCATCCGTGGTTTGAAATCTCTTCTTATGAATTCAGATACAAGTTTTGTTTTCTACCTGAGAGTGTAAATGGTAGATATGCATGTTTTTATCAGTGAATTTTGCTTAATTGCTTTCTGATGTCATCAGATACTCATCAAATACTAATAAAACAAATCTGTTCTTATGAAAAGATGGGCTGTAATCACAGTATCTCCTCTACTGCCAAATTCGAAAAAAAGACATTAGAGAGTCTTTTAATTTCTATTTTTGAAATCTGTATTAGAATAAATAAAGACCACGGTCATACAGGGCTTACATTTTGAAGTTAGTTTTCATTGAGTTTTAGATGGAAGATAGCTAAAGTCCCTGCTGCTATGTATTTATTTAAGATTTTCAGTTTTTCTTTTCAAAGATGTTTACTGGTGCTAATTACCCCTATGGCAAACACAAGGAGCACAGATATATTACCCTAGGTTCCCATATGAGTTGAGAGAACTGGGAAAATATTAAGTGTACTGTAGTACAAGTGTACTGTTTTCTGAGGGTTGAATTACATCAGATAATTGCCATCACATGTGTAATAGAATATTAAATCAACTAAATGAGACCTGAGACAATTACAGCATTCTGATGGAAGTATAAAAATCACAGTTTTCCAGATTTATTTTATAATACCTACCTGCAGTTTTGTGACTTAAAGAGAACATGATTCTAACCAGATGTTTAAGTTGGTAGTGATTTCTGTTCAGGACAGGAGAGCTGGTCAAAGATAAAGCTGGTGTTGGCATGAATGGAGGAGTCTTGACATGCGTATGGTAATCCAAGAATAAAACGCTATGACCAAATATTCTAGATAGATGTACAAAATTTGATGCATCTTTAGTAAGAATTCATTTAAAGAGGTTTAAAAAAACCCAAACCAAACAAACCGAAAACCTAACTATTGCTCTGTCCAGTATGCCGATGGGTAGGATGCTTGCATAAAATGTGAAGAAAGCAAGTCTGAGTGCTCGTCTATGCTAGACCAACAATGAACCTTGCTCTCTGCGTTTTGGGTGAGTGTTCTGACTGTCATATTCACATCTATGATGTGGTCACTGATGATCTCTCTAGTGAAAATGCAGATGGTCTGAATTTCATGGAAAAAGGGAATGGGAAAATCTCTAAAGAATCAGAAAGCTCCCAGAAGGCCTCCAGGCCCCCTGAGTATGCAGGGAAAGTTCATGGGGTGATGAATACCACCCTCATGAGCAGTCAGCTTGTGTAGGCTGCTTCTTCCTCATCTTTGCTGCAGTTGTTAAAGTAAAAAGACGAAGAGAGCAAGAAAGCCTGTGACGGTGGAGAATGTTAAAATTCAAAGGGACAGTGAAATCTTTGCTTTACTCCTTCTCTCTTTTAAAACAGATGGAAAACACCCTCTGCATTTGTGAAGACAACTTCTGAGTCGATTATTAATCAACCAATGCAGAGATCTTTCTTGCTCTTCTGTGTTTTCCAGGTTTGAAACATGCCCTGTATATCTAGCAGACACCAGAAAAGTGGGTTTTAATTAAAGGATTCTGAAACTTTAGAGTTAGACTCATTAGTTCATAGTGCTATGATTCAGTTAAAAATTTAGGACTGGAAATGATGAGCAAGTAGTAAAAATTTCCGCTAACTGCTCAATAAAAAGAAAGAACTATATTATTTTTACATTAGTGAATCTTAGCTTATCATGAAGAAAAAATAATTGCATTAAAATCTCAGCTATTACATTTAGGAAATAATCGTGCAACAGAAGAGGAGGAAACAGTAAAGATTTTGTGACGCAGGTACAATTTACTATGGAGTTCCTGGAAAAGAGATTAGGGGTTTTTAAATAACATTAAGGCACTTCTTTTTTTTTCAACTTCAGCATATAATCTAGCAACAGTATAATGCTAACTAACATCCGGGGCATTATCAAATTTGGAATCTGCTTGTGACTGCATAATTTCACACGGGAAAGGAAATCAGGAAGATTTAGTTCAGTCCCTTTAACTTAGACTTGAAAGGTTGTTACCAGTATTCCCTGTCAGCCTATTCTTTACCTATGGGAGATAGCTGCAAGCAAAAACCACCTTGCTGCCTTCCTTTCACAAGCCATTAGACTTGTTGATGTGGCACCAATGTGTCCACATAAAATGGTATGTGGCAAGAAAGCAAAGTCTAATATATCAGGAGCTGCTGTTCTTTGTTTTAGGCTATTCATGAGATACCAAGGTAAAAAACCAAACGCCAAATGTCCAGCCCTTCAGTTCATTGGTGATAGTAGGGCTTGACTTGTTGCGTTTCTAATCTCAACCAGCAGTCTCACAGTTATGGTTATTTTATCTACTTAAAACCAGATTTGTTATTTTTTAAAGAAGACTCATCTAAAATGATGTACCTGTCAGTATTCATGGTACATGTCATCCTTTAGACTGTCATGTCTGAGAAATGAGCTATCTAGAACTCTAGGGTGAGGTGTAGATGTGAGGTTATATATTGGCAGGGTTGTTTGCTCTATTTTATGAGGCCAAGTAAGGATGTGAAGACAAGTTCTGCCATCAGGAGAATAGCGCACAGACTACTATCAGCTTCATGTGTAGGTTAAAAAGTGCCCAAAGAAGCCTATTTACTCCCAGGTTGATTTACTTCTCAGTTAGGCAGGATCTTGAGTTGCAGAGTGACCTGAAAACACTTTTCACTGAAACAGCACATATTTTGCTAAAATAAAAGGTCTATAGGCCCTGGTAGCATTAATTTTACTGCTTGGCTGTGAGATCCACACAAATAGTTTTAACAGTCTGTGGTTTTGTTTTGCTTTTGGAAATAAGCAATTCTTTATCTGTTTGTCCTATCAAAAAGCCACTACATGGTATGAGTAGGAAAATGAACTCATTTTATATGCATATACTATTCATGGAGTCTCATTTTATCAAATAGCTTCATGTAAAATCTCCTTTTATTCCAATATCCATGACAAACACATTAAAACGGTGAAGTCTGTTCTCCATCAATTTTACAGTAAACTCATCACTATACTATTGACTGTGCACTCAGCTAGCTAATCAGTGTATTGGAACATTAATTCAGGCAGAGCTCTGATTCAACAGATTTTGCTTCTTACATATGCATTTGGTCTGATTACTGAATTTGCAGAAGCAACTGGATTACTGTCTTCATGCAGACAGCAGGAGTTCACAGAACATGAATATTGCTATATATTTGCAATCTGTGTGGCACTGCAATTCTGCTTTAAAAATGATGGCATGGTATCAGACAACTTAAGCTGTTAAGCAGAAAATCAAATTAATAAAGATGGAGACTGTTCTGCCTAATAGCTGCTCTGTTATTTCACTTACTCTCTGTGAGAGCCTTTTTAATTTTGAAAATTCACACATCTTTTGCACTTGATTAATATATTATTGCAGTACAAAGACATTCCAAGCTAAAATTTGGCTTGGCTGCCGTCTGCATAGCAAACATGGTAATAGAAGGTTTTTTCTACTGAGAGCAAGGTATAGGTGAGTATTACCACCATCTTACTGATGGGGGCCTGACTTGTAGGGATATGTCTGATAATTGTTCATGGTGTCACTGGAAATCAGAAGGGAACTGGAAACTCGAAAGGGAATCTGGATTATCTGACTGGTTGTCCTGTTCTATATTGACAGAGCATGCTTTTTTTTGCGTATCATTCTGCAGTGATGCTGTTCCAGCTTCTGCAGTTCTCTTGTTGGTGTCTGGAAATCTCTAGCCTTTCTCTTTTTCTTTTATAGCACTGGACCAGATCATCCATTTAAAGTCTGTGAAAGCAGGCTGGGAAGCACTAGAATAATGTTCTCGCTGAAGCTGAGATGCGTATCTTGGGCCATGAAAGTGAATGAGTCACCACTGATGTTGATTCTTGTTCATCTTTTATGAACAAGATTGAAGCATTGGCCTTCTGTTTCCTTGTTTGTGTCTCCCCTGAATTTATCAGAGTTCATCTAACCTTCTTTGGTCTTAAGCTTTCAAAGAAGGACTTACTCTTCCTAGTGATGACAACAAAAAGTCAGAAGTTTCTCTAAGGATCCTGAAATAGTACATAATTATTCCCACTGAAAGTAATGTTTTGCATTTCAGTGCAGACATTTTAACGCATAGTCTGTTGTACGACTACCTTACGTTCCGCAGCATTTCTGATGTGGTTCTTGTTTGCCTGGATGGTGGGACCCCCCCCCCCCAATTTATATTAATAACATTTCATCTCTGAGAACAACCTCAAGCAAATAAGTTAATTTCAAGGGTATATAAAGTAATATAACCTTATTACTTTAAGGAAAGGGTTATACATTTATTAATAAAATGATCACTGATAATTTTTCTACAGTTTCCCCTTGACTTGAACTGACACAGAGCTTGATTAAAAATAGTGTAACACCAAAAGGAGGTCAGAATAACTCCTCCAGGAAAACAGATCCTTTCGTTTTACTTACACATACTTTAACTGCTAATAGTGTCGATTCATTTGATTTATTTTATGTAGTTGCCAGTGAAACAACTTTAGAGGCTCCAAGCTTCAATTTGCTGCAGACAGGCAAGTGGCCTAGAGACCATCTTCAGTATAATGAAAAATGCATTTTAATTCCTAAAGCAGCTGGATAGAAATAATTGTAAATAGTAAAAATATTTGTTAGCAGGTGGTGGATGCAGGCTTATTGAAAATGTATTCTCAAAGGGTAGTGGAGTTGCATTTTCTTTTCTATTTATTCGTTCACTAGTGTAGACTGCACATAAAAATAGTTCTCTTGCATGATTTTGAAGAAACCATGTTCCACAGAGTAGCTTTGTTATGACTGTGCATAGTGGCGGTTCTTTTACATTGTTTCCTATTGCGCTTTCAAGCACTGTCACTTTGTTCTTATAATGTTAATTACCTCCACAAGATCCCTCTAGCCCTTCTTAAGAATATGATTAATTTTAAATGCATTAAAATGACTTCCATCTTGTGTGCATATATTAAAAATAAATACACTTGACCCAGGAATTAATCAACAAAGAAGTACAGAACAATGAAGTTAAATAGCCTCCTTTTTCTTTTTCCAAGGCAGCATTGTGTATGTTTTGCTCACAGTGAAACATTTTTTACATCAACAGTAGTGCCATTCATATGGCAATAAGGATGTTATTTCTCAATGGAAATGACTGTATAATACAGGCGCTCAGAGCAGACTACCACGGAGGTCCTGTCTGATGCCCGAAACTGTATGTCTGTAACTGCTGGATTTTAAATATAAAGGATGTTATTATGAACTTACTGAAATCAGTGGGTCTACATGTGAACTCTCAGTGAGATGACCTATCTCTTGGACATAAACATTAGAAAGACCTTTCAGGCTTCTGAATTCCTAGTCATTAAAAACACCCTAGACCATTTCTTCATATCTGATATAGGACCTTGCTTGCTGCACATGGCTGAGCCATCCACTACTGCTTCCATGGACTCTTCCATAAAAGCTTTTCTTCAATCGTGAGTTACTGAGAAAAACTGCTCTTATAGGATGCCTCACAGAGCTGCAATTCATTCCTGTTCGGGACACAATAAGCTACATAAAGGATGGATATAGTATCCACAAGTATCAAGTTTGTTTTGCCATGCTTAGCTTCAATATTTGATTAGTGTTTGACAAAACAAATATATGTAAATGAAACTTCTGACTTTTAATTTAAAAATCATAGAACCTCTGACTGTAGACTACAGCAAAACCTCCCAGTGGGACTAGAGTAGACTGATACTCCTAGTGTAAAAGCTAGGTCTGCAGAATTGAACAGTTCTGGCAAAGACTTGAAGGAACCAGGATTTCTCTCCTTATACGCGAGGACACAGAAAGAAAGAAACTCTCCTTATCCAGAGAGTAGGGAAAGGACAAGGGGGAGAAAGCATAAACCTGTTCTTCCACTATTCTTAATATTTATATTGCAGAAATGCTTCCAGGTCCATCAGGCCAGGTTTCTGCTTTGCACATGTTCTTCTCAGGTATTCAGACGAAGGAAGCCGGTACCGAAATGCCTACTGTCTACAGTGCTTGTTACATTGACTGTGGGAATGCATCTGTAGTACCTTTGTATAAAGAAATGTAAGTCAGGTATTGCTGTTGCATCTTTCTACCTGGTGAAGTGAGGAGATCACTCGTGTACTCTTCTGGCATATTGAATGTAGAAGTTTAAATAACACTCCTTTAACTGGGTTACTGATAATGTGTGCAAGGTTGCTGAGAAATATCACTATGTAATATGTAATTGAGAAAACTGGCAAAAGGATTACATGCTGGTCTTACTTAGAGGTTCTGATAAAAGTAGTGCCTGTTTGAATACATTACGGCATGGAAGTGTTCTGCTCAATATAGAATAACAGAAAGCAAATATTAGGTAATTTCTTGAAACTGCTATAAATTACCTGGGGACAGAGGAGATGGTATATTGGGAGTGAACGGTTATTTGAAGTTAAATTTCCCTTGCACTGATCCCCATCCCTTATGTGCCCTTAATAACTGACTGATGTTAGAGATGTGTGTAAATTATGGTTTCCAAAACACATCTGAGGTTTGGGCCAAAGTTGGGCCAGTTTTTGCCCTTTAATGTCTGTCATTTTAAGCATGCAATAGCTTCAAGTGTTCTTGTCATGGAAAATTGCCTGACAAGAAGAGCAAGAAGAATAACTGAAAATCATCCCATTTATTTCCATTTTCAAGTCTCAGCAGCAACATTTCCCTTGATTCTCTCCTGCCCACAAGACACTGCTTTCTGGAATAATAATTTTGTGGCTTCCACCAGCAGACACATATGCTCTTGCTTCCAATCTCTCATCTAAAGTCACTGACTGGCAGGTCTGACAGAAACAAATAGCAGGTGGGTTGATGGATATTGTGTTTGGGTTTGCTTTAAAGTACTTTATCTTCCCCTTCTTGTCTTTTTTCTTTCTTTCTTTTTTTTTCCTGTTTTAGCACCTTTTTCTGTATAATCATTAGGGTCACAACTTCAGTTTGCTGGGTATGTGGTCATGGGTCACTCTCCTAATATTATCACAGCTGGGGATATAATTTCGTGTTACTTCCTTTGGAATATCATGTGCTCTTCCTTTTTTGTTTTTTTTTTTTTTTTTTTCATGCCTCTGTATCATATTCCTTTAATTCCTTTGAAAAGGAATGTTTTTCAGTTTTCTTTACAATATTGTAGGATAGACCAGCAGCATGCCAAATAGCTTCTAGATCTCTTGCTATTTTAATTCTCTTCTCAATAGGGGCACTTTTGTAGATGCCAATAGATCCCATCTGTGCCCTGGTTAAAATACTATGAATGACGCACATTAAGACTACAAGTTAGCAGAAATACCTGGGGAAGCTTGGGCAGATCTGCTTTTATAGTCCGCCGGGTTCTTGTTCCACCCCGAGAGAAGGGGCAGCTGGGCAGACCACAAAGAGCCTTGGCTTCAGAATTTGCCCCCTCTGTGCACTGGCTTAGGGTTCAGATTTGGGAAGTAAGTTCACAGTTGTTAATATTGGTCCACTTTTTACAGCTTCTTTGTTCCTGATATAGGAAAGCTTGATAGAAACATAGAATCCTAGAATCATAGAATAGTCAGGGTTGGAAAGGACCTCAAGATCATCCAGTTCCAACCCCCTCGCCATGGGCAGGGACACCTCACACTAAACCATCCCACCCAAGGCTTCATCCAACCTGGCCTTGAACACTGCCAGGGATGGATAGTACTACCTCTAAAATGATCATTTTTTCCCCGTGTATTTGCTGATATCCTTTATTAACGAAGGAAGTACAACTGTATCAGAGAAACTTTATGTTGAAATTAAGCTCTAGAGGTAAGTGTGAGGCATAAACCAGTTATCTGTGGCTGAACCATGTCAAGGGAATAGACCTATTTTGTGCACAGTTACTGAAATACATCTAAAATTGTAAAAAGATATATAACATAAAAAAAATTAGTAAGACCTAGTGGTAATATCAGCTTATTACATAGCACTTTTTGCAACAGCTGATGAAAGACCTTACCTGGAATTAAGGATTAGTATATCCTTTTTACAGAAGGAGGAACTGAGGCAGAGAGCATTTAACTGGTTTCTTCAAGATGACAGAATAAATCAATGACAAGAACTGCATGCAAGTTTCATCTGACACAGAGGTTTGACTGTATGTTACTGGGATTTCTGTCAGTGGAAATCTGCCATAGAATTAAAATGGAATCTTGTAATTTTGTGATGCTTGGAGGTAATTATGAGCTTAGTGCCTCTATGAGATGAAGAAAGGGACTAGAATTTGCAGTACTTGAGCCTGTACAAGATTATTTTTACTTTGTTCACTATGTTTTCAGAGAGAAATTGCAGTTTTCTGATACGAGTGTCCATTTGGGAGTCTGTTTGCATGTTATGTCATGTCTTGTTCCTCCTTGTCATTCCTTCAGCAAAAGCCAGAAGATGCATGAGGGTCATGTGTGTGAGTTGTTTCAGTTCAAATTGCCAGCAACGAGGAAGTTGCACTCATGTATTTTTCATTGCTATTGCACTGATGGATTATCTTTTACTCCAAATGTGTGAAAAGGTTATTTCAGAAGGCAACCATTTTTTTCTAGATGTTTAACAGTACCAGGCATACCATATGTAACAAAATAAGTATTTGTCATTATCATCAGGGTGTACTTGTGTGTTTTAGCTTTGTGAGAGAAATGGACTTGAATTGTGATTTGAAATAGTGCCATCATTTCCTTGTGGCAGAGGGGAGGCTGCAGAGGAAGCTTTTGAGGAGCCTTGGTGGTTTGTTTTCTTTCCTTCCTGCTCTGTTTCTGTTCTAATTGGAAGGCCTGGCATGGCTTTGCTTTCCCAATTTTAAGGATCGCCTAGTGCTCAAAGTGTTAGAAGCTCAGTTCTAAAACCTAGAGGTGTGAGAGGCGAGGGAGATGTAGCAGTGGGTTTATGCTGTCCTGTCAAAATCGAATGGAGGGGGGAATGAAATGGAAGACTAACCCACCAAAACACTTTGAGGATAGAAAACCTGTTGAGGTCGGGAAGTCTAGGTGCACCGTAGCAGCTTCCTTGTCAGCCTTTTCACTTTAAGGTGGCAGATGGAGGAGGGAGTTAGACAGTATGTAATAAGGTAACAAGGAGTTGTAACTGTTAATAAAGGAAAACTGAAAATTTATTGCTTGAATAAGGATATACTTATCCAAATGTCTGAATCTGCTGAGAGCTCACTGGCAGTTCATCTGTCAGCATCTGCCTAAATCGCTTTCTAGCACATTTCATTGGTATAGATAGAAGTTAACAAACATGGCAACACTTTAACCCTATGAGTATTAGTAAGAAACAAAATTCACTCTAGGAAGAAGCGGTGGGAAACTGTCTGGGGTAACTGGCTGTGTTGGAGAGTCAAAGGGAAAAGGGTGCTTCACTTCCCTCGGTTGCTTTCAGATTCCCAGGAGGAGCTGCTACATTATTAGCTACCGGCTTGCAAAAATCTGACATTACAAGAATTTTTAATTTTTTTATTTTTTTAAATAGCAGTGCTATTGAAAAATAGTTCTATATAATAACATCCTCCCTGAAACAGGAGGGAGCATGTGGTATCAGCAATTGCAGAAAGTAAGACCCTTACACAATTAAACATTACTAAGTAGTGGGCACTTTTTTTCTTCATTCTTTACGATAACATCTTTGTCTTTTGGAAAACTACCTATTATACATTAGCTGTATATGGGTTTTTGGATGGAGCTGGCATAGTTGAATACAGATACTACTCAAAAAACAGTTGTCATTAACTATCCCATTGTCGTGGTTTAAACCCAATCACACAGCTTGTCCACTCACTCCCCCCCTTCTTTCCCTCCCTCTACTCCCGGAGGGACGGAAAGGAGAATCAAAAAGAATGCAACCCCCACGGGTTGAGATAAGAACAGTTTAGTAACTAAGGTGTAACACAAACCAGTACTGCTACCACCAATAATAATAATGATAAAGGAAATAACAAGAGGAAAGAATACAACACCTCAACACCAGCCGACCAACAACTCGCCCCACTCCCCCCAGCAGAGCACCGACCCATACCTCGTCCAACCCTGCAGTCCCCATGCCTTTCCGGGTAACTCCCCATTACATCCTGGGCATGACGTGCTGCGGTATGGAATACCTCTTTGGTCAGTTTGGGTCAGGTGTCCTGTCTCTGCTTCCTCCTGGCCTCCCTTCCTCCCTGGCAGAGCATGAGGCTCAGAAAGTCCTTGACCAGACCAAACATTTGAGCAGCAACTGAAAACATCGGTGTTATCGGCTCTGTTCCCAGGCCAAAAAATGAAAACATAGCAGTGCACCAGCTACTAAGAAGGAGAAAAATGACTGCTACTGCTGAACCCAGGACACACATGTATTGGTGTACTCCACAGAAAGGTGAAGCATGGGATGGACATGATGAAGGAAACCTACTAAATATTCTGTGCCTTGTAACCAATTCCCACAACCTATTTTGAAAAGCACACTGGATACTCCCTCTGTTGTGCTTTCTAAGACAAGAGGGTTAAATAGTCAGCTGTTCCTGTCTTGGACAAGCAAAGCACTTAACCCCAACGTTTAATATTATGAAGAGTAATACTGAATGGCTGGATCCTCACAGTATGTGCAGTACCTTTGCAGAGGATTTCTGGTAGTCCAGACTTTTCTATGTTGATTAATGTTAAAACCTTACTGTAGAAAGACCCTTTGAGTATTCTAGTTATTGGGGGTTGGAAGTAGATGATCTTAAGGTCCTTTCCAACCCACACTATCTATGATTCTATGATTTCTAAAAAAGTATTTCTTAGGCTACAGAGAGAATTCAGAGGTCTTGTTTGGGTGATTGTTTCCATGATCATTAATCCCAGGATCCGGGGGAGATCGATAATAATGAAAAATGTGCTGCATTGATATTAGACTGTAGTGTATATATATGTGTGGACATGCATGTTTGTGAGTTTAGCTGAGGATATCCTCAGCTAACAATTATTAGACCTTTTAAAAAGTGTTAATGATCAGAGTCTCCCATTTTAGTGTCCTGTTTTGGCACAGTAAAAGCTGATGCTGACGGAGGTTCAGAGGATAACAGGAACTCTAGATCATAAACCATGAGATTTAAAGCTGAAATAGAGCTTCAAACCAGAAACTGCAACATAAAATAGTTAATTATTCTTAAAGTACTTTAGACTCCCATAAAACTGTATAGAAGTTCTCTTTAACAATATAGAAGATTTTCTTCATTTGCTAACAAAGATAAACATTTATATTTAGTTGCTTTGGTATTTTTGCAGGGCAGTTTGGGGACATCTGATTAACTAAGATTGCAGCCAGTTATCTGCTTTATTGAGTATTTGTTTTCATTTGAGTGATCTTTGTGATGCTTGCTGAATAATTTTTGTGTGGTGAGGAAACTCATTAGAGCTTTTACTATACCTGCTTTCTGTGGTCTTACTCGTCTGAAACTGAAAAATCCAGCTAACGTGAGTTGAATTTGATTGGAGCTGTAAAGCAGCAACTACCTTTGCTTCATTAAAATGTGGAAGAGTATGTGCTTGTTTCAATTATAATTTATAATTACTTCTCTTTTTTTGCCGCTTGATGGAAATTGGAACTGGCCTTTATTCTGACATAGAAAATGCGGCATCAAATCAACAACTTTATTTTATCACATGAAACAGATGGTGAAGATCACAGAGATTTCCAAGAAAAGACAATGTAATTTCAGTGCTAAATTACTCTTGCTGAAGTGCCTTACCTCCAGGAGTTGATAGGGAATACGACTTCATGGTGTATTTCTTGTTCAAGTATAGGCTTATCTCACCAGGGGCTAGCAAAGATTGAATCTTTGCTTCATATTGTTGTTTAAAGTGGAAAAATCATGCCACGGTTTAATCATTGGGAGTTTCACAGCTGATACTAGTGGGTCTTCATTCACTCAGTGGTTTGTGCAATTTATTATCATGTATAAAAAAAGTAAGTAAAAAAATAAAATTCCTGCACTATTGAAGCCAGTAACAAAGCTTTCCCTGATATGCTGAGGATGATTTAGTCCTTGTCTGTGCTGCAGTGCAACAATCATTCTGCGTTTTCAAAGGTATTTCTCATTTTAGGAAACAAATGATAGTTGCTTTTCAATGGGGGCAAACAAGAAAGCAGAATGTGTACAGCCAAGCTTTAATGACAACAGAATGTAAGTAATTCTTTCGTGCTGTGAAGTGCCTAGAATCGCAATCTTGGAGTAAATGGAGTTTATATTTAAGCATGTATTTTTTGAACTGCTGGGAAGGACACACGCTAATGCAGTCTTGGCATAGGTAGGTTCCTTTGTTCCCCAAGTCACCCGAAAAAGTTAAAAAAGAGGACAAGTATTTAGACATAAACATCCTGGGAAGGTGGGAGTTGCAGGTGTGCAGCAGTTGATAGCAAATGTGTATTCTAGAGCCTCGCAGAAAACCAGTCTGGCTCTGGGAAAAAAATAGGGTTGCTTTTCAAGGAGAGGACCTAAATATTGCAAGTCCTCAACTGCTGGAGAGCACATAGAGGCAAAGACCATAGACCAGAAACTGAAGACTTTGTTAGATTTGTGCTCAGACAAGGGACCAGTGTGTGCTACAGAAGAATCAGTTCAGAGTCAGATGGGCAGCTGGTTACAAGGTGTTTTCTTTTAGGTGCCCACCAGTAGGGCATGTTTTACAGTAACTGATCAGAAACTGCCAAAAACTGTCAAGAAACTTGGTGATACCACTGTATCGAGTGAAGTCATTCTGTATGCACCCAGCTAGCATACTGTTAGCAGCTGACTGTGTCTGCAGATAATTATCCTGAGGAGAGGCCGAGTTGATTTAAAAACTCCTCTTATGGATTTCTACTTGCGGTTTGTGATGCATCCTGTCTAATTGAAGTAGCGTGCCATTTTCGGTAAGCCAGAAGCGATACTGGGTTATGTAAATAAAAAACCAGGAACGCACCAAAGAACTTCCCAGTGGCCATTTGTGTGTTGATGGCTCAGTTTTTGACACTGATCCAGCTGAACTTTTTAATCAGAAACCTGCCGGGGCTCCTGCCATTTCTGCTGCCTGACCTCCTCAGCAGGCTGCCTGTCACCACTTTGGAGCGGAGGATTCCAGGTTTCCAGGTCAGTGGTTCTCAGTGGTTTATCCGTCACTTTTATATTGAGAGGTTGTAATAAATTGCCACAAATTTATAGACTGTCTTAATCTGATTTTTCTGCTTTATGCATCATTTTCTGAAACAGAGTGAAAGTTACAGTTTTTGTTGCATCTAATTATAGTAAAGATTGACTTTCAGTCGTCTGCTGGGGATCTTTCTATGTTTGCCTAAGTGCGACACCTTTAAGTGAATTTATTTCTCTGGTTTATAGAGCATGTCCAAGATTTCCAAACTTAGTTTGAATTTATCCAACTTAACATTAGGTAGTTAATTGAGACACCTAATTTAGGAGCATCTACCTATCTCATTAAGTTCTCTTTCCGTTTGGTATAGACAGAGGCCAAGTAACATCTGAATTGTCTTCTGTATCTGGATACCTTTCCTTACTGCAGAGGAGAAGCCTTGAATGAGTGGAGAAGTTAGGTGGCATGGGTCTGTACCTAAAATCAAGTTCTTGTGTTTAGGTTTAGATACCTGTTTGATTTTCCACTCTGCTGAGCACTCAGTGGTTCATAGAGGCCTTATTTCTTGTTCTGACTAAATCAGACGTTTTCATCTAGTTGCTTTGATGTTTCTGCGGCAAAGCTGTGAAGGATGGATGGCAGAATTGCCGCTTTTGAGAATCAGGCCACTGGCCTCTTTTTAAATGGCTTTAGAACCTTAGCTTTAGTCACGTAGCTTGGAAAAATCTCTGATAAAGTTGCAGTTGGTATGTGTAAAGAAGATCAGATTGCTTACAGGTGTGTATACAATCACATTGAGTTGAACAAGAGTTTCTTTAACCATTTCTTTCAGTTGTAGGATTTTGTTAAATGAAATGTGAAGTTGTTCATAAAAATTATTTCCGCCTTTTGCTTGACTTTATGTGATGGAAATAAAAAGATGGCTTGTAGACATTTCTAATACAAGAGTGCTTTCTCTAGGCCGTTCACCTGTGGAGGTGACAGGGTTGCCAGGTTACCTTGCAAGTACTTGGTCCTGTTTCTGCATCCATTGATTTGGAAATGGAAAAAAGTCAACAACAGGACTGCTGTTAGGGCTGCAGGCAAACTTACCATTTAATGCAGTATATGCTCCCGCAATGTCCTTAAATAATACATGAAGTTTAAGGATTATAGGATTGATTTGAAACTGCTAAAGTTGATGGGAATTTTTCTATTGGCTTAACTGCACACAATTTCAGTGACTGAATGATACTGAGTCTGAAGTAATGAAAAAGCGTGAACAAGTCTGTCTGAAAGTCAGTCTGAAGTACATGTGCCGTCATTATTCCACTGTCGTTCGTCATGGGCAGTTTGCAGGGAGTAACTTTTGTCTTTCAGTGGGCTTTCTTGTGGAGTGGGATGTTTAAATTGTAGAAGGATGGCAGCACTTCTCTGCAAGTTGCTACCAGATTACATGGTTGCATAGTTTCAAGACTGCTATTTGAAGGAGATTGAAGCTTTGCAGAAACTAAAGGGAAGCTTAGCATTAACTTCAGTGGGGTCAAATGTTTCAACTCCATTCTTTAACTTTCATAACAGTTATTCAGTTTATCCGTGATTTTGATGAAACTAACAACAGACCAGAATTCTAGCAACTGTGTAAGCTGTTTACATTAATATTGTTCCTTTCTTTCCTCCTTATGAGGGAAAATGGTTAAGTCAATCATTTTAAAATTACTGTAGCTGTGGAGTCACCCCAGTTAACTCCAGGGTTGCATGCTATAGACTTAAAATGGCCTGCCAGAAAAAAAGAAAAAAACCCTACACCAATATTTTGTGTTTAATACATTAGAGTGTAACCGAGTTCAAATACATGTACTTTTATGGGATAATTTCAACAATAGGTACCATCTGCTTAATGTGTTCGTAAACCCAAATATTAATTTCCTGGTAAATCAGTTGTAAACCAGAAGGTATTATTATTATTGCAGTAATTTTTGCATAAGATAAATGTCTTGGTGGCTCAGAAGGTTAAAGTTTAGCATAAGAGCTGGCATTCACTTTTCTCTGCAATTTGGCTAAAATTTAATCACCTGATCATGAATCCAAGTCATATTTTATCTTTCATTAAAACAGCAAAGACCTGGAAACAATCTGTAGACCACCAGGATGTCTGAAAGTTATTTTCCAGTTATAAAAATAAACTAGCCTTGAATTTATTCACCATCTGTCAGTCTTCTCTTCCTACCAAGGACCTGAATTTTCAGACAGGTTACTTGCAGTGGTAAGGAACAGCTGTAGGAAGCCAGGATACCAAGATTGCTCTAATTATATTAAGACACGGAGCAGCTTTTGGAAATGTGCAAGAGTTCAGTTACAGTGTCTGGGGAGGGATTTGACGTTCTCAGGACTGTCAAGAATGCATGCGTTTCCTACCATGTCTAAACCTGAAAAGGTTCATTCAGAGAGGATGGAAATTAGCAGAGTGACCTTCCCGGGTTAATTGTCTTCTCCAACAGAATCAGTGTGCAGGGGTGGGAGCAGTACAGGTGAAGCAAGAGACAGCATTAATCTTATTAAGGTAATGCTCAGTGGCAGGAAGAATATTACTTTGCCATCATAACCTTTGGGGACCTACTAACTAACTCTTTTATTAGTGGTTGCTATTATGTTTGAGAATGAGAAGCAGAAGGTGATTTTTAGTACATGAACAAGGTGATGACTGTTTGCAGGTGAGTGTGCAGTGTCACACGTGTATGAAGAGGTTCAGGTTTACGAGCAAGTTCTCTTTCACTCTGATCAGGACTCGTGTAACAAGATTAAAGTCGCCTCTACTGCAGAGAGGGACGTAATCAACCTGTTTGTATTCTGAGGTTCTTTTTCTTTTATAATTATTGTAAAAACACATCAGTGTTAATGCACTCAATAAAAATAGGGGTGACTGCATTTGAAAAAGCCCAAATCTTTTTTTGACTGGCTGGGATTCTTATTGACGCAGAGATCTGGTTCAGGAGTGGCTTTCCCTCTCAAGAGTGAAACAAGCAAAGAGAAAGCTGAAAAGCAGAACAGGAGAAGTATCTCTACCTGTATTCCATAATGGATTTGCCTTCAACATAATAACAAATTAACAAACCAAAAGACTTTGAGACCTAGACTGTCTGACCTTGGGCTGTAAGAACAGTGGTTCAGATCTCCTTAGAAGCCTTTAGAAGTGTAAATGGAAAGCCTGTTCCCGTATCACACACTTATATAACGAACTGAAGAAACTTGCTTTCCAGAGTGAATGAAGCATAAGATTAGTTAAGGAATTATCTGAACAGTATTTTCAGCTTGAAGATAAATGATTTTGTATATGTCTTTCATCTTAGTTCTTTTATTTGAACAAAAGCAGATTAAAATTACTATGACATATTCAGGAAACTACTGACAGACATCAAAACTTGCTATACCAGGATATGCAGTGAGAAAAGGAGACATGAAGTATGAAACTGTGATGTCTGTCAGACTTATAGAAAGCCTGGGCTATGCACCAGATTTATGAAACAATGCAATAAAATTGCATACAATAAAATTGAAAGGATAGGTCAGATTTTTCCTAAACTTTTTAAGTATGCTCTTTCTCAAAGCCTTGCAACAAAAGGCTGTCAGTACCACAGCTACAAGTACTGTGAAGTTGAAAATATGTATGAGGAAAAGCTAGATGGCTGGCAAATAATATATTCTCATAAGAGTTCATTTGTGCTACTGTTACTCATGGTACTGCTATACAAGTTGTCCTGCTCGCAGCAAAGGACTCCTGTGAATATGTGGGCACAAAGGCTGAAGAACTGGATGCCTGACATTTTATAAAAATCTAAGGAGATAAGTCATTATTAGTACATTAGAACTACATCTCTGTTCTTCAGTCCCCTTGGTATCACTTCTTGGCATGGAAATTCTGACCCTATTAATACTAGCTGAGCCCAAGGTTTATTTTTGGAAGCTTTTAAAAAACAGCTGGGGACTACCTTTCACTTTTAGTCACACACTGTGGCTTCTTCTTCGTGTCTTAAAGTTGAAAAAAATCCCAGGGCTCTCCTTGGCCTTATGTGACTTCCATATTAAAACATCCATGTTCCTCATCTTGCCTGCTTTTCGTGAGGGATAAAAATGGCCAAGTGGTACCTCTGTTTGATAAATTGCAGGAAGCTTGGTTCATATCCTGGTTCCTCTTAAACTTATTTTTTTCAATTCACAATTTTGCAGGCTTTGCTGGAAAATTAGAAATGTACCCTGAGTCTTTATACTGTGTGCAGTATTTAGTTACAAACATGATGCCATTTCCAGCTTACTGCTCTGTCTTCAAGGGGTTTACTGTGTAAAGCTTTGGGGCAAGGCTGTCTGAATTTCTGAGTATTGTACTACAGAAGTCCGTATTGAAATGCAGATACTCTATGCTAATCAAATAGATCTCTGCTGCTTCCACGTAGAATTTCCTTCAGGAAAGCAATAAATCACTATGTTACAGCAGGACCTTTCTTCCCAGAGTTTTATACTCATGATTCAGGTTAGTCCTTTCAGCTGCTTTCAAACCTCATCCATACTTGTGTCTCCTGTACATTCATAGAAAAAAAACAAGATCAGTTCATGTCTTGTGGTAGGTGTGGCTATCAGGTTTTTGTATGTTCTCATTTCACATTCTAGTTTCCTACTGTCTGGAGTGCTGCTCCTAAACTATTATGCATGGGCAAATTACTGGACATGTAAGTCTTTCTTGAAAGATTAAAAAAAAGCATTTTTCTCTTTGTAATAAAGGTGCAAAACCTGTGCTGCGGGGAAGACTAGTCTCAAAGTATTATCAGTGGGCTTTCACTAATCATAGCAATTTGAATAACCCTTAGCCTTATCATCTGAGTTTACAAAGCTTACCTATTAGTAATTCATAAATTTTCTTGGATATATTTTAACAGGACCACTAAATGGGATTTTTTCTTGCTAAAAAGAAAGAAATAGACCACCATGATCTCAAAGGAGCATGGAGTGCTGGAGCCTGCTTGCTGGGAAGGAGCTGAGCAATAGCCAAAATTAATTTGTTCTTTATATCTTACTCCTCTGAAAATTCCTACCCTTCAAGATTGCTTTGGTGATATTTGTTATCTTTTAACACACCTATGACAACTTCAGACGACATTTTCAGAGCTGATAAGAGAAATGAACTGCTCAATCCCCACTAATTTGTAATAGGAGTTACTGGAATCCAAGAGACTTTTCTTCAGGAAACAAGCTTTTCTTTATGAAAACTGCCCAGATTGACTTCAGCTTCTTGAATTGTTAATATGTTTGCCAATAAAAGAATAGGGAAAACCTATGTAGAATAATAGACTCATAGAATGGTTTGTGTTGGAAGGTACCTTAAAGCTCATCCAGTTCCAACCGCCCTGCCACAGGCAGGGACACCTTCCACTAAGTCAGGTTTGTCAAAGCCCCATGCAACCTGGCCTTGCACACTACCAGCGATGGGCAGCCACAGCTTCTCTGGGCAACATGTGCCAGTGCCTCAACACCGTTATAGTGGAGAATTTCTTTGTAATGGCTAATCTAAATCTACACTTTTTCAGTTTAAAATAGTTCCCCCTTGTCCTATGTACTTCAGTTCAGTTTTGTCAAAGTGAGACATACATACTTGGTTTCCAGAATTCAGCTTCATTTGGAATAATCTATATTTATTTGTGAAAGCAGAAGAGATAGCATAATCCAATATCTCCTTTTTAATTTTAACAAATGTTTCAAAGTGTTTTGTTTTATGAGCTCAACCAGAACTCCCCAAAATATTTATTCACACAGCTCAAGGAATGCGTGCCCAAGTCATTTAGACTCACTGCAAATGTGCCTGGCCAACAGGAGCTGCTTTTATTGGAAACAAAATTACTTTGTAAGGAAAATGAATTTACTGTGTAAGGAATATTTTTGATTTACTTAATTTGGGTTTTGGCCTCAACAGAAGGAAAGAAAGAGGAAAGAGTCAGTGCATATACAAAAATACATATGATATTGCTGGCTTGATCAAAAGACCAGTGATGGGAAGCCTTTCCTTAGATAACAAACACATGGATGACAGTGAAAACTAGTATGTTAATGATATCTGCATTACATTGTATTATAGAACTTTTGGCAAAGAAATAGTAAGTTTATGGTACTGAAAGTAGGTGAACCAAGATCAGGCAGTGATTTACATTTAGACCGATAGCTTAAGACTTGATTATGTACAATTAGATAAAGTCCAGATTTCGGACTTTAGTCACTCTCAAATGCGTAACTTGATTTTCTGGAATGCAGAAGACTTGTAGCTGTCATTTAAATCATGCTTTGTAAACTTAGGTTGATGTTGTAATTGCAATGAGTTATTATTACTAAAGATTTACTTTGATACATCATTTGTATATGCTCCGTGTGTTGCCATATGCTTGAAAATAATCATAGTGTGCATAGTTACTGAAAAAGAGTAAAGGAGGAGAATTTTGGTTGACCTGCTAAGACACTGACCATCTGAATATAAATGAGCAGCAGGATATCTTAGTGAATCCATAAAGACACTGAATTTTCAGTTGGAAACATCCGGACTAAAATGGTAAATCTGTGATCTGTCAGTCTAGCCGTAGATCTAGAAGTGATATTTCAGTGACCATTTCTGGCTTCCTCTTCTACGTTGTTCCTCAGAATATGAATAATTTTTACTTGCCCTCTCAGGAACATATTTCTTTGGGAATCTAGAGAAGGTGAGGCTGTGGTTAACTCTTGGTTAATTGTAGTTACCAAGAAGTGAATTAGTGAATAGTCTGTTCTTGAACAATTATTGCATACTGTACTGCAGTGCAAATCTGAGGTTTTGAGAATCTTTCAAAATAAAACCTGACTGCCAGGAAAACAGGAAGAAATAAAAGCACAGGGAGCAGTGATGTCCACATGAATCTTTTTGAGTATTTAATCCTCACATTAAACCCATGGAATGAGGATAGGGTTCCCAAATCCAAGCCATAGGCAGACTTGAATTCTTCTAAAGGACCAATCCTGTAGACAACTGACACACATATGGTATAAATTCTAGAGTGCTGCTGCTGTTTCCTGTTCAGATACCAAGCTCCTAGCCAGTTGGCAATGAAGAAGAATTGTCAGATAAGTGTTGTCTATAAAATCAGTGCTCAGTCAGATGAAAACAAGGCAGATTTCCTTAATGTTCTGAAAGGATAACTTGTTAGATCAGGCTGGCCAGCCCTAATTTATGGCAACTTTTGATCTGGCAGAGTTTATTGAAGACTTTTTTCTTTACCGGCTCCTTCAAAAAATGTTTCTATTGACTGCACCTCTCTTCCACTTGGGTTGCGCAGCCCTCCAGCCACCTTCCAAGTGAAGGAAGTACAACTGGATGATGTTATAATTTACAGTTGGATTCAACTAGAGCAGCTTTCATGATTTGACACTGATAGTTCTAAATCTCACAAGTAGTCATTTTGATGGAAAATACCATAAAGTGGAAGATGGAAAAAAAGGCTAGAGCTTAATCTGCAGTCCCAGATTTATTCTCAGCTAAGTCAGATGAGGTACTATGTCTAGTCTGGTATAATTTTATATATTTTGTCAAAAAGTGCTTCCATCAGCAAATGGTGTAGTAAACTCCATATGTAACCAGGTATTTTAAAAGATTCAGCTTCATGGCAAGCCTATAATAATAATATTTATTTTGTGGAGAAGTCTGATTTCACAATTCACACTGAACTGTGGGGAAAATTCTTTCTGTAGAGTACATTATTCTATGCTGCAGTCTTTGATGAGTGTGTTGAGAAGCCGAGTCAGGATGGAAAAACAGGCAAAAGAGTATCCTGCTGCTGCAGAAGGCAAATTCGTTCAGTCAGAAAAGATTGGCCGGCCAAGCCATTAAAATAAGTGCACTTCCATAACTTCCTGGGAAAGGTCTGCTGTTGTTTCATGGCTTTAAGCGTTGTAGGACAGTGGCCTAAATCAAGGGCATCATAAAGTTTTTACTAAGCTCATTCTAATGAGGCATTGTTAGAAGCGAAGTTCTTGTTTTTTTGCTCTATTTATGCTTTATTGGATCCTGTCCTACTACAATTAACAAATTGACAGCTGCTTTTTCAGAGGAAGATAGTTAATTTTCTTGTTTGTTTCTTTGCACTGTTATATTTTCTTTGGCCTCCCTGCTCAGTCATTTGACCTAAGATCGTGCAAAAGACATTGTCCAAACAGGGGCTTTCATAAGAATGACTTAAGGAGGAAATATGGTCCTGGCTTACAACTTGCACACAGAACATAATAGTTACAATCCAAAGGAGAGATTCACTGATGCAACTAGTTGATTGCAATCTCCATATATCTTCTTTCTGCTCTGAGACTCTTTCAAATTTGTCAAAATCAGTATCTGTTGTCATTCTCTTGGCGCTGCGCTGCCCCCTGTTAAACTTCCATGAGGAACTGATGTTTTTTTCTGGAGATGTTACTTTTCATGTCTTTCTTTCTTTTTGCTTTGTTTTTACTGTATTTAATATTGCTGAGGTGGGTCAGAAAGACTTCCATGCTTTTGGAAGTTGTGACTCAGTTGTGCAATTTGGAAAAAGGAATCAGCCAACTGGTCTGGACAGGAAGACAAGCAGAAATTACTAAGACACTGCAGGTAATTTAATTAAAAATAGGGTTTTTATGAGCAGTGTTTATGTGTGCTACCTCAGCTAACCTGACAATAAAGGTTTTGCAAGCTAGAATGACATCTGGCACAGGATCACATGTAGGAATTATGCAGAGGCAATAAAAGACACTTAATTAGCATTGCAAATAGTATTCCAACATTTATGAGATGTCTGAAAATTTGCATACAGATACGTAATTACATAATTTGCAGCTGTTGTCTTTGTTTCATAAGACCTTGCCAGTTTATTAGTAGAATACGTAAATCACGAATTAATCCCTTTTATCATCTGCTTTCTCAGTAGCCCATAAATATGTGGCAAATCATGGGAACTTGCTACGCCTTTTTTACGTGGAGTTTCTCATCTTGCCTCAGAATGGTATAAACCAAAACTTAGCTTACCTAGCTTGCCTAGCTCTACTAGTCTTTTAAGAGGTTTGTAAATGAATCTCATTTGTTATCAGTTTTGTACTTCTCATTCATCTCCGAAAACTTAGTTTGCAGTGTCGTGCTGCAAATCTCTTTTGATTTATTCTCTTTCAGTTTTAAAGGCAATTAAGTTAATATTTGTTCTCATTAGTACCTCTCTGATAAGGGTAGTTATGTTACAAATAAACCAAGAGGTTTCGGAGGGCAGGATGTCTTGCCAAACAAGAGTGCAGTGTAGGTAGGTTACTGAATTCAAAGTGAATCTGGGCAACTCAGATGCCTAAAAACCAAAACTGGACCAAATTATTTGCTAGAAAAAAATACTGCTTGCAAATCCTTGGTATATAAGATTTCTTTGTCTTGATAACCTTGGACAATTTTCACTTGATATGAAAAATAGGTATCCAAGTCAGCTTTCTTCAAATATATTTGCATATCGACTTCTATTGCATTGGCTATATTAATACTTTTGTAGCATTTGTATTAGGCTCAGGGGAGATACAGCCAATTAACAAATGGCTGGTGGTTCTGGCTACAGATTTTGAACATGGCATTAAAGCAACTGAGTTAAGGACTAGAGAAGAAGTTGTTATTTGTTTTTATTTTCTAACATGTTTTTCCTTGTGTGTTTTGAAAGTGCTTTCACTGTAACCATGACATGTAACAGAAACTTCCCCTTATATTTGAGTCCTGTAAAGAGGTAAGTTCAAAGCAACGCAGGAGTTCAGAGCAGAAGGGAAGAAAAGCATCTTAGAAAATGGTGACTGTGCTTTCCCTATGGAGAAATTGGGTGTATCTAAGTTTAATTTGTGTTTGGAAGTTGACTGGATTGTGGACTGCCTCTTCCTCTAGCGCTCTTCCAATAGATGAGTTAACAATGCATATATATTGAAGAGATTCGTTGTTGTTTTGTCTGAGTATGATAATAGGAATTGCAGATGAAATCTTTCTGATTGAATGACTGATCTTCCTTACAGGCATTGCCAGCACTGGCTTTTATGGAGGGAAGGAAGTTGTTGCAGTAGCTGAAAGAATAAAATAAGGAACTTGCAGAAATGCACAAGACAAAGAAAGGAGCAACAAATGTTTCTTTTTCTTTAAACTGAGTGGGTGAGCACAAGGGTTAATGTTCTCTCTGCTGACTGCCCCAGCAGTGCTGCTGCTGCTAGTAGCTCTGTTGAAAACAGAAAGAACAAAACCAAGATCTTGCTTCATGTTCCTTTAGCTAGACCTGGGTTTGTGCAGTTGATCTTCACTTTTTAGGGGGGAGCTCATGAAACAGAGGGTGAGCTGGTGTTGGCAATGGAGATGGTTCTGAGCTTTCTCTGCATTTAACACTGCAGAATAGGAAGTTGTGGGAATGCAGATTCAGAGACAAAAATCCCTGTGACTCAAGCCTGGTGCAGCCTAAGTAGTGTAGGCTGGCTACTAGCCCAGTGTAGATGGAGAATGTGTCTTTTAGTATATTTTTTGCTTCTGCATACAAGCTTCTGAGTCTGGATGGTATCCCACTGGGCCCCAGAATTACCTGTTAGGTCTTCAATAACATATACATCTCTAGATGGAGCTTAAACTTTGGCACTGTCACCTCTTCTGTCCTGCTCTGACCGCTGCCCCTCCTTACCTGGCTGGAATTCTAGTGCCCATTGTGTGGATTTCACGTGCTGGGTCTTGTGAAGGTTCAAAATATCTTTTGCTAGAAAGAAGCTGGGGAACTATTCTCTGTTATGGAGAGAGGGTTGTACAGAAGTGACAGAGCTTGGGGATGGTGCAGAATAAGCAGGCAGGGGCTGACTTCATGTTTGCCTGCTGTGGCAGGGTTGAGGACTCAGGCCTCAGTTGTGGACCCAGGGCTCCAAGCAGCTGCCTTGACACAAAGGAAACGCCAGAAACATTCCTCAATGAATTCGTGTGGCTGTGAGTCTTTCCCTGTTTTTTCATGTGAAGAAGATTTGAATCTTCCAGCTCAGGGTAGATGATGATGAAGGTTATTTTTTTCATCCTCTAATGGTGCTTCTGCTTTTGTTTTCAAATCCTTGTAGCTACAGCTACTAATAGGTACACTCACAGAGGGTATCCCCTTGAACTAAAGGTCTATGGCATTTTTTCCTCCTCATTAAGCTATGCGTTTTTGACATGTACAGCAGAGCTCTTTCTTTTTATGAGGCAGAGGCATTCCTAGGGCTTTGATCTGTTTCTGAACTTATTTTACAGCTTGAAAAAGATTTTTCTGATGATTATAACTGATTTTGTTGCCAGTGCCATGCCACGTCCGAATCTAGGCCAAACCAATTAGAAACACACGTCTTTTGTCAGCTGAATAAATCTGGTGCAACAGGGTGGAAGCCTGGAAACTCAGACTTTTCAGGCAGCAGGTGGCCTGGAGGAATTGGCAGTATAATGCCCTCTGCAATGCTGAGGGCAGGCAGCAGCTGAGTCACAACCTGTAACCATGTGCCTTCGTTTCTTAGGGCTTACTTAGAACTTTCAGCTTGACAGAGACCTATCCTGTTCTAGCCATGGCTCTTTACGGCCTGGATGTTCCTTTACTATTAGTAGTAAATTAAATAATATATACAAAGGTCATTACATTGAGCTGTTGAAAAGAAACTGTAATTACACATGTTTCTGCAGCACCTGGCACAGACCTGGTCTTGTCTGTCATCTCTAAATGCTCTTGTTATATGAAAAACTGAATTCACTTTACGTGAACCAAAGAAATAATTTCCTTTCTTTCATTGAGGAATAGATGGTGGAGAAAATACACTATCAATTTAATTCATCAATTTCACTGGCTGTATTTCAAATTTAATAGTTTTCAAATATATTCATAAAATCATAGAATCACAGAATGGTTTGGGCTGGAAAGGACCTTAAGGTCATCTAATTCCAAGCCCCCTGCCGTGAGGAGGGACACCTCACACTAAACCATGTCACGCAAGGCTCTGTCCAGTCTGGCCTTGAACACTGCCAGGGATGGAGCATTCACAGCTTCCTTGGGCAACCCATTCCAGTGCCTCACCACCTTTGCAGTAAAGAACATCTTCCTTATATCCAAATCTAAACTTCCCCTGTTTAAGTTTTAACCCGTTATCCCTTGTCCTATCACTACAGTCCCTAATGATGAGTCCCTCCCTAGCATCCCTATAGGCCCCCTTCAGATACTGGAAGGCTGCTATGAGGTCTCCATGCAGCCTTCTCTTCTCCAGGCTGAACAGCCCCACCTTCCTCAGCCTGTCTTCATACGGGAGGTGCTCCAGTCCCCTGATCATCCTCGTGGCCCTCCTCTGGACTTGTTCCAGCAGTTCCGTGTTCTTTTTATGTTGAGGACACCAGAACTGCACACAATACTCCAAGTGAGGTCTCACGAGAGCAGAGTAGAGGGGCAGGATCACCTCCTTTGACCTGCTGGTCACGCTCCTTTTGATGCAGCCCAGGATACGGTTGGCTTTCTGGGCTGCGAGCACACACTGCTGGCTCATGTTAAGTTTCTCATCAACCAACACCCCCAAGTCCTTCTCTGCAGAGCTGCTCTGAATCTCTTCTCTGCCCAGCCTGTAGCTGTGCCTGGGATTGCTGCAACCCAGGTATAGGACCTTGCGCTTCACTTTTTTGAACTTCATGAGTTTGGCATTGGCCTCCTCTCAAGCTTGTCAGGGTCTCTCTGGATGGCATATTTCTAATTTGCTACCAAGAAAATTACAGTGAAATTCACAAACTCCTTCCCAAAGGCACTGTTCAATACAAACTAATCTGCACCTCAGGAAGAGATGTTATTTTTTTTTTGTCTATAACTGCACATAATTAGAGTTTCTGCAACAACCATGTAACTTCTATTAACTGTGAAGAGTTTGGCAGGGGGAATACCTCATTCATTACCTGCACATCTAATAATGTGCAGTGCTGCAATTCGTTGTGAGATGCCATGTGTAGTGAAGAAAAGCTTTTTCTTAACTATTTATGTATTTTTAGTTTTAGTTTTTATTGGCATAGCAGAAGCTTTGCAGTCTGAAGCAAATAAAAAATAAAAATGGACAATGTGTTGGAAAGACATTTATATAAACAGTGAACAGTAGTGAACAACAAAATCCAGTCCCACGATCTGATGAATAGCTGCATGTTTCAAAGACTCTGGGAATGCCAGCAACAAAAAAAAGTGCATTCTGATCACCATCCAGCAATCTGGAATATGGATCTGTGTTTTTATGTTGACGTTTTTGAAATAATATGACAAAATGGCATAACACTGGAACATGAGTAAACATACCATTGCTTTTTACTGTTGGCCTTTGGGCCAGCATTATACAGTTTCTTAAACATGCAACTTTACAATGAAATGAGGTTACTTATCTTATGAAATTATGGATGTAACTGCAGACAGGATCATTTAGAGGATGTAGCTACAGACACAGACTGGCACTAAGAATTGCTCAAGTGTTTTACATTGGGAATTAAAAAGATTGCAGTACTCCAAATAACGAGTTGCTATGTGAAATCACTGCCTTCGTTCCCATTTTTCTTTGTTCTTTTGGATGTTGCTTTTCCTTTTCATTGACTACAAATGTTTCCCAAGTTTTTTCATAAACTGTGCTTAGGAAATAAAGATAGGATATTAAAGCTGTATTTATGAAACCAAACAAAAATCCAAGAGAGCTCTGCCACTTCACTTTTTTGGGTTTGATTTTTTTTAAACTTGTTCAGCTTATGCAGTAACACATGAAGGTCAGGAAATCAAACATCTTTACCTAAGGAAAACCACTACATAGTGAGGTTTTACTAAGGGGAGCTCTATGACATTACAAATGCTGAAAGCTTATATATAACTTTTTTCCCACTCCATAATTAATGGTCATTTTTACATAATTGGATACTGGATATATTTCCAGGACTCCAGAAGGTACATTTTAATCTGAACTCTCAGTTTCATTTCCTGAAAGGGGAGCAGTTATTTTGAGGTTTTCAACCAAACACAATGCTTGAAATGAACCATGTTATTCCAGAAACAGTAACTACTGGGAAAACCTCTCAGTCAAAGCTGAAATTCGGGGAGCTATTTAGTGAGATAAATACCAATAAAGTATAAAATTACAGCCTATTCCTCTGAGATTCTGTGCACCAACAGTTAGTCTTAAGTGATTCAATCATGACTAATTATATATTACCACTCCTGATCTTTAACATTTCAATCAACCTTTAGTTGTGCTCTTTATACATAATTTGTTTATATTTTTATGTGATAACTCTGCCAAACTTAATTTCATTAAAGTTGACATAGAGCTGGTGGAGGCTTTGCCACATCGTTTTTATTTTTTAAATACATCGATACAGAAATTAACTGCAGATCTGAATGTTAAGAAGTGCTGAGAGCTTGACATCAAGGCTGTTTGGGCACAGTCTGTTTGAAGGTCCTCTGTGGCCAATGCAAAGGCTTCCAGGGATCTTATGGTGTTGTTAAAATCCCTATTTTATTTAATGACAAAGCCTATTTTAGTTATTCCTGTATTTTTCTTTGCTCCACATCGCATTTTTTTTTGCTCTCCAGCTTCTTTTCCTGACTTCCTCTACATAATTAGCTGTCTTCGTTAAGCTGCTGGGAAGGAGAAAGGGGAAACCAAGCAACTCAACATTCCAAACATGACCAGTTGGGTTGAGCATCTTGGAGTAGTGTCAACTGCTGAAGTACATGATGTAGCTGAGACCAGCAGTAGGGAACCTGGACCTGTTGTGCCTGCTCTTTCTGGGATCTGGGAAAATATTGCAGTGTGCTTCACTGCCCTCTGAGACATGCCAGTCTCTTTGGAAATAGATAGTTCTGCGATCAGCGTGGGATCTTTGCTGTGTGGAGGAGGTACACTCTTAAGCCATCAAATCTGTGGCTGTGAATTAAACATGCAGAGTCCTCTTACTGTACATGGGAAGAGCTGGACACCAGAGTGACACCAGTAGGAGCCACTAATCGAAGGGGGTGGGGGGGGTGGGGGTGTGTTTGCAAAAACTGGTAACCTGAGAAGTGTTGTTCATCTGATTTTCTGACTAATGAATTAGAGTTGGGCACCTTCTTGATGGTCTAGTGAAAGGTTCCCCTGCCCACGGCAGGGGGGTTGGAACTAGATGATCTTAAGGTCTTTTCCAGCCCAAAACATTCTATGATTCTATGTGGGAACCCTGAGATAGGATTGCTCCTCTTGGAGTTAACCTTGTAAGGAGTGGTTTTTTTTTCATGCAGTCTGTGATCCATGGCCTAGAGACCTGAACTTTCTATTTCCTCCTTGTGAGCCGCATCTCTTTTAGTTCACCATTCATTTTTCTGGCTTCTGTGCAGGTGGTATCGTTTGCTTCCTAAACAGTGTCACAATTGCACACTACTTTTGGTGAGACTGATAAATATCAAGTCCTAAATGTGTTTGGAGCATGCTGACATATTCAGACTTTGTTGATGAGGTAGCTGTTCCCAGTCAGTTAAATGTTGTACGGGGACCTCTATACTGTCAGTTTGTGCTGCAGCTCTGCACAGCTTTTTAGGGGTGGAAGGGAGGCTTTAAAAACACCAGACAGTAGAAATAGAATGGTTTAGAAATCTGGGCGTATAGCACTGGCAGGAGACACCTGAACTGCAATCTTCTGTTTGACTTGAAGCATGTTTACATTTGTGGGTGCAAAATTGGCTCTTGTCAGTTCTGGATGGAAAAGTGCTGAGTGGCCTGGTGTGGTGACTCTTGTTCCTGGCACCATGACAAGCCTCATAACACAAGGAACTCTGCTTCTTGAGCTACTTCTGTGCTGTGCTGTGCTGTCCCTTTCTTCATGAACTTGTGTCTCGGATGTCTGCTAGTTTAAGGATCTCTGTGTTGCACTCCATTTCATGATGTAGATGTGCTGCCAGGATTGCCTGTCTGCATAAATCCAGTCCAAGGAGTTGCTTTAAAACAGAGTTCACATCTAGAGCCAAACATTTTGGTTTAGACCTCTTTTAGCATCAACTAAATGTCAACTGTAGTCTGAATGAATGTCTCCCAGCTGTGAATGTGTCAACTGCAAGATGAACCCTGAGCTAATTCGCTGCAAGTTTCAGGCAGAATCTAAGTTCGGTTGTGGGGAAAAAAAAGAAACAAATAAAAAAATGTTTTCAGTTTTCTGACTGCAAAAATAACATCCCACTAGGGGCTGAAGCCATGCTCCTTAATCTGTGTTTATGTACTTGAGGCATCAGCCTTGATTTTCAAATATCTTCTAAAGACATGTAATCTGTAATGGGAATGACTGGGTACTGAGCACTTCCAGATACACTCTGCAATATAGATTTCTGTTGATAGGTCAGATCTCCCTTTAACAAAATGGCCTATAGTTTTGCCTTTTTTGACTGTGAAATTACAAAGCACATGTACTATTTGAACAAGGTAAGTGCAGACACAAAATATTACCAGATGGTTATTGATAGAAACTTTTCTGTTAATATTTGGAGCAGGAAAACAAAATGCTTTCTACCTGAGAGTAACTCACAGTTTCTGAGGTTGTTCTAAACCAAATTTGTTTTGACCTCATGAGCTGGTTAAGCCAAATGTCTCTCATTTTTGAATTAGCAATACATAGGAAGTTATTTCCTTGTGTAAAAAAAGATACTGCATCCAGTGAGGGATGCATTTCGAGGTGTTAAAGCCCCTTTTGAAAAGCAGTAGTTTGTGCTGGTGCAGTTCTGTATCTCTCAACTACTACTTTTGTGTGAAGAGCTTAGGCCGGATTTGTTTTCCTTTCAGTTTCCTTGGCCAAAGCCCTCTGTGCTGAAGAAATGCAGGAAACATATTGTGGTACTCAATTTCACACAGAACTTCTGGAGGTTTGTACTGGCCTTTTAAATCATAGAGGAGCTGCAGCCATAGTTTGTTCTTCATCATTTTACAGTTATTAATACTAGGTTATACATATGTATTTTTGGAAATAATATGCACTTGGCTGCTGAAGTAGCCTGTTTGTTTTTAGAAATACCAGAGATGGGTGCTAAATGCTGCATTACGCCAGCTCTTAGATTTTTTCTTGTGCCTACCTTATTGAGGAAAGGAATAGTTTATAAGCTTTGGATTTAAACTGTATTTTTTCATTAAGAAAAGGCATATTGACACATTACACATAAATGTGAAAAAGATGCAACACCTTTTAAACAATCTGTATTAAACTTCATCACAGTCTCTATCAGTTTGCTGGGGTGTAAAGTGATAGAAAAATGAATTTTGCTTGAACTGATTTTAGTTCACGTATGAAATTCCTCTGTGAATTCACTCTCTGAAGCAAGTGAGTGGCAAGAAACTTATGTTTGCAGAGCAAGTGGGAATCTGTTAGAAATTACCTCTAGATAAGGTGTATGAGCTGCGTAATGAAATGCTTTCAATACCACAGAACATTTGTTTTTAATATAAAAGTAGTTGGACATGGACTGCTCCCTAAAGCAGTTCTTGGACAGGTGATTTCCTGGCAGTAAAAATGTTTTCTAAATTTTTATTGAATTAGTTTCCAGTTCCTGCAAACCAGTTATTCTGAGGTATGAAAATCAATTCTGACATTTCCATTTTTAACATTTATCTTAATGCCTATTTTGTAGAAAGAAAAGTAGCAACTTGTGCACAGACATCTCTAAAATCTCTAAAAGCCTGGTATCTTGCTCATGGATGTGGTGGGTAGTCGATGCTTAGGGGAAGGCTTAGAGGAGCGAGACGGATGTGGATTGGCTCTCGCTCTGTGCTAAAGATTCCTGACAAGCAGAGAAAGATGGCAGCCGTGCTGTTCTTTTGAATAGCCACTGGTAGACATAATATTCATGAAGTTGACCTACCTTTTTTAGAACTATGCCAATATTCATCTACCATAAAGTTCTGTGGCAGTGAGGTTCACTATGAAGTATGGGTGCTGGGGGAGAACGTCTTTCCATTTATTATTTTTTAGCTTGTCTTGTGCTGAAGAGTGAAAGATTGTTCCCTGTTCACTTTCTCTACACTCTTTATGGACTTGTAGACTTCCTTCAAATCCACTCTTCATTAATTTCCTGTCTAATAAATATAAAAGCGTTAATCAGAACAGGAAAATAAAAGAAGTCACAGAGCATGTGCTGAAGTATTGTGTGTTTGGGAAAATAAAATAGCTATAGAGTTCTGTGGCCAGCAGCATAGCAAACCCCACACATTTGACCCTAAAATCTATTTGTGTTGTGTCTAGTGAAGAAATGTTCCTTCCAACACGAAACTTGACTGCAATTATGCTGTAATTATATTACCATAGTTTCCTTAATAATTTTAATCCCATAGAAATGGTTTGAGAGACCAGTAAACACAAAATTGAAAAATTGTCTCCGTTCATGTGGGACAGAATATGTATCAGTGCTGAGACTGCCTGTTTAGAGTGAAGGCACTTAAAGTCTCCAGTAGTTATGTAGTCTGCTAGATTTCACTGGATAAAAATCATAGGTCAGAGCCAAACATTCCGTAATTCCCACAAAAGGTCAGTGAGTTAAAAAGACCAAACGAAAACCATTCATTTTTAAGTACTACAGGGACTTATCACTAAAAACATACACTCCGTTGTGCTCAGATCTGAACTAACTTACCTGGAAATGTTGGAAAATTAAGCATAGTGAAAAGGGTTGTTCAGATAAAGACAATATTTTAAACAAGTCTATTCGTTACTTATATCAATCTCCTGATGGAAGTTTTACAAAATTAAGATAAAGGGAAAAACAGTTACTCAATCTTGAAATATTAAAATTTAGCATTCAAACTTAAAGCACAGCTTTCCTCCCACAGTTCATTTATAGCCTTTCATTTTCACCCAGGAGACCTATGTGATAGAAAGGAGTGTATTTTCTCTTACTGCACTTTAATCTCTTACGCTGGTGACATAAGTTGTGTTGTGCCCTGTTAAGAAATATGTTAAAATCTAGCAGGATTTCTTGCCCACCAGTCTCTTTCTGTTGGTGAACACAAAACTACACAAAGACACAGACTTTCAGGCTTGCTTTTCATATTACAGCAGGCTCTATTAAGATGTTGTGGCTCAGAATCTGAATCTTAAATCTTCTATGTCAACCTTGAGAGTCAGAACTGTGTTCTAGGTCACTGGCCTGACATTCTGAGAGCAACAGAGTTTAAACTCTGAAATTAAAGCTTCGGGAGATATAGAGACATTTATCAAGGCAAACCAATAAAGGTGGGTTAAATTGATCACTTAGACATAGCATGCCCTGTGTTCTTCTGCAATTACTTTTTCGGCTAGAGTCTTCTGGAGATTCAAACTGGAGTTCCAAGTGCTGGGAAACTTGAAGCAAGTTTGAGGGATACTCACATTTGTAATCGAACAATGGCTTTTTAAAATCTGATAAACAATAATATAATTTTCACATAATTTTGAAACACATAATCTTTTCCAATTTATTTGCAAGGCTGGCTCTTGCAAAGGATCCGTTACCACTGTAGACCTGATATACGTAAAACCAAGCCCAGAGAAGAGAGAAATGTGATTTTCAAGTGTATTTGCCTCCAAAATTCTTTCCAGGAAAACTGAAAAAAGATCCCCAGCTTCTTGATTCTATCAGACATTGACTGTTCCACCAGCTAGCCTAGAGGGTTCGGTGCTGGGTGTATGTTGAGATCACTGGAATATTTAACACTTACTAGAGAGAGGCCTTTTATATTTTGTATGAATCAGTGTCAGTACAGTACTATTTTGAATCCTTATGCAGAAAAGCATAAGAATAGCATAGCAGATGGGCTTCTCAGGAGATGTGCTTGACAACTTGTAGTCAGATAATAATATGTAATTCCAGTTACCTCTGCCGATATACACAAATATAAACCAGTATTCTGATATTGCTTATTCCCTTTCCTAAGCTCAACAGCTCCCCATTTCAATCCACTCTTCAACCACACAATCTTGTATAGTGACAAGATCTGGAATATTTTACTACAGGTCCACAACAGCTGTTTTGATAGATTTTGATACTTCAACTTTAGCCATAGATAATGCTGTTGCCAAAGTGGTTAAAACACAAGAATGGTATGCATCTCCAAGTAATTGAATCCAGTCCTCTGCTGCTTCAACAGCAATATAATCTAACTGTATCTGAATTGAAGAGATTTTGTTTAATCCTACTTTCTGCATTAGGAAGTTGTGCTGTCAGCTCACTCCTTAGCGGTAAAAAGCTTCTGTCTTCCCCTGATCTTTCTCTTGCCTGTCCCTGGGCTCTGTAGCATTCAGTTCTTCCTTTACATCATTCTGATATCTTTTTGCACAGGCAAAAGTTTTTCTAAAATGTTGCTACCAAATTTCATTGGCACATTTATCTCTTACCCCTTTTTGTACCAAGTTCGTTACTGAAAATATGAAAATAGGAGTGATATTCTGAGAATTCTGTTGGTCATCTTCTAGCCCAGTGTATCTTCATCACTACTTCTTACCTTAATTTTAATAATTTCCCCTGTCTTCCTTAGTTATTGTATTAATCACTCCGTTTTCCTTCTAAATTAATAATTATCTAATCTAATCAAATTAATAAACCCATCTCTGTGGATTTAGCAGGCATTTGACTTTCTGCTTAATATTTAATTATTAACCATTAATTGTGAAATATTAATTGATAGATCTACACAGTTTCTGATGGGACATGAGTACCTGATCAAAGAAAGTCAACTTATCAAACAAAGCTTTCAGATAAGGATGATGTAATCCAGTTTCAATAGGTACTTGCTACCTTCTGTTCATCTAATGCAGTTGAAGACAGCTCCTTCAGATCACCTCAATCCAGGCTTTCCCAATTATGGATAAGCAAGGGAAAGTGGAGGTGTGAAAAGACTCATTAAAACTGGAGACATAAAAAGGAATCCCTGTGATTTGTGTTTTATTTAGGAATTACAAACATGATTTTTCCCTCTCTTTTTTTTTAATAGTTATTTCATGGACATTTATAGAGCTATTATTTTGGTCTTACAGAGTCCATTCAATTAGAAATCTTCATGTATTTTGCTCATCAAGATGATACAGTCAATATAGTTTTGTCCTCTGTAATTTCTTCAATTTTAAGACATATCTGCCCAAGTAGAAGCATGGCATTCCTCAGCGTATCAAAGGCATAGGATATTTTCTCACTAACCTTTTAATAAGGATGGTGTTCCTTGGTTTTGGCCTTTCCTTTCCCAAAGTGCCTACTTTTGACTTCCCCACAATTACTGTCGTAGCATAAAATAACTGGTTTCAGCTGTACTGATCCCTCCTCATCCATGAAAAAACTTCCTGGCTACTGTAAATCTTCATCACCAAGGGTAATTCCCTTATAAGTATGGAGCTTCTGTTTGGATTAGCACTGAAAAACGATTAAACCCACTTACATTTATTCATTTTCTCAGATTCTGTATTCAAATATAGGAGGCAGCTTTGGAAGGCTGTGACTATTTTGATACCCTGTTATTATATTGTTTTGATCCCTCATGTACTTCAGTGCTTAACCTGATTATTATTTATGTCAAAACCAGTAAATTAACAGCTTTGCATTGATGCTTTTAGGACAGCTTTTACAGTCTGACAGCTTAGTCGGTATTCATGATTTCCTTCTACAGAACATTTATTCAAGTGCTTATTGAAGGGAAGTTCATGGTAAGTTAGCCAGGAAAATAAATGTAATGATAATGGCATAATTTCTTTTGAGTTAAGGTTTCTGAACATGCAGGTTTAGTACTCGCAGGTGTTGAATCCCTTGACTCCCATAACTTAAGAGAGATTTAAGACTCAACTCTCCAAAGAAGAGTCCAGCACTCTGCAGAACTGAAACCTCAGTGAGCATTGTTTGAATTGCTGTGTTGGGCAATTTATTCTCTCACTTTCTGTTTTCTTTATTGTCTTCTGATTTGGATTACCCCACATTGCACTCTAATTTATATTTTTATTCTAGGTAAGAGTCTGTGTGTCTCAGAATATGTCTCCAGTAAATACATCTACGGACATAACCACATCAGCTAAGACTCTGAAACTGTGTAATCTTTGAAGCCAGCTGGAACCGCTAGTATAAATGTTGTTACAACACAGAAGTGAGTTAAATTCAGAGATATGTGGGGCTTGTGTTATGATACAAAGCATAGCTTTCTTGGCATAGCTACAGTCATGCTGGATGTGCTCTGTTGTTATAGGGTATTGTTATAATTCCTCACCTATAAAATGCAGTGCAGTCATTGCTTTGACAGTTCTGCCCAAATGAAATAGGCTGTCTCCATAATCTAGTTCCTCAGTCAAAACAGATGGTCCAGACAGTCATACAAGCATGGGCCTGTGAAATATACAATTCTTTTGTATTGTGGAGACATTGCAAAAAGTTTACTTCATTTCCTAGCAGGAATGCTAAGTAGAATCCATAAAATTGTTGATACTGGAGTGAGAGACCACAGAGATTTACCACCATGGGCTGTGGCCAAGCACGTTAATTGGTACCAGAAGATACGCAAGCTTCTAGGCCTGTTATGGTTGTGGTTTTGCAAAGGTCCCTATTCAGTGCTGAGCTTCATAACACCTTGATGATCAGCATCTGTAAAAGAGAAATCTCTGGTAAATTAATATTAATGCATGAATAATGATCTTTTGGTAATGAAAATTACACTTCCAGGTATTCCCTAGCAAAGTGAGGGTATGTAGCTCAGCAGCTAAAGAGCTAGTTAGACCTCTCTAAGCCTTCAGGCAGTTCTCTTCACCAATGCAGTAGTGGGCTGCTCTTTTCTTAGCTCAGTTTATTTCCCCTTAATGCTTTCTGGCAAGCTAAACACTTCTAAGTGTGACATATTGTCATGAAATGGGTTGTAGAGGTTTTCAGCAGATGATCCTGACACGTGCAATGAACGGGGATTCCCCACCACCAAGGTACCTCACTCTTCTGAATCACCTGAGCTCCTGCTGTGTGTGTGTTGTCTGAACCCCCATCAGAACCCTTCCTGAGTAATTCAGTGTCCACTGCATTTTATAATTTTCCCTGAGTTTATTTCGATTCTGTGCATAACATTGGCAGTAATATTTAGTTGCTTCTTTTGCCTTCATTTCTAATGCGTTCCAATCTGACCTTTTAGAATGAGCACCATAAGTGTGCTTTGTAATAGCACCTCACCATCCCCATTTCTGATACACCAGCACAGCAGGTTTGCCTGAAAAACACCTGTCATGTGGAGATTGAAAGGTTAGTGGCTGAGGTTAAAGTATTTGTTAAGGATTATACTGTTGAAAACTGCTGGCAAATACCTTTGCTTTAAGAGGTCCTCAGGTGCTAGTCAAGGTTCTTAAATTCCAGTTACATGTTGTGTTTCCACTGACACCTCATTAAGGTGAAATAGAGGGACACAGTTGATACTTTTGTGCATTTGGTGTTAAAGGCTCTGTAAAACTGACTGCTGCAAGGGTGTGTTGACTTATATAAAGAAAGACTCACATAATGCAGGATATACAGGAAATGGGATTACTGGTCTATTAGCAACTAAATACTGATGGACATCTGATGGAAAAATCTCTGAGATTATTTCATTGGGCACGATGCAGAGAGTAACATGGGAGGCAAATAGACCATGGCAGTGTTCCAGAGATGCAAATTTAAGAAGCCTATATATCATAACAATGAAATTAACTGAATGAACCATTCTCTACAAGTAATGCTTTCCATAGTGTTATGTAACTATTAAAAGCTGTTAGTGAATAGAAAATGTGATGCTGCCATGATCATCCTTTGTCAGTGTTTACCACTTCTCTTTCCTTTTTTTTCAATTTTGTGGGATTTTTTAGCCTGAGCTTCACTTGTCCTTCTTCATTGCTTAATCCATTGTAGTCTATGTGGATAAATATGTGAATGATGCCATTGGAGAGGTCTGTATGGGTAAATACAATGGAGACATGGCACCAGCGTAAGCACTGGCCTAAGGTCCTGCTTAGTTGTTAACACAGTTCCTGGCATGGTTTTTGGCCATGCCATTTATATTTCTGCTAGGTAATGTGTGAATATAATGTGGGCCAGCACAGTTTTTTCAGTAGACAGTTTGGATGCAGCCAGTCTGTCTTGGAAGAGAAGAGAAACATGCACATGAGCCAGACCACAGTGTTTAGTCTCAGAGACGTTCTTCAGTTGATTTTAGTTGTTTGCACATATGCAGCCCCTGGTTCCAAGTTAAAATCGGACAGATACTTGGCTATTTTTCCAGTGCCTCTTTCTTCTCAATTGCTTTAATCTGTAGATGGAGACCTTGTCTTTTAAAGTTAGTGGTAGGAGAAGAGAGAGGAGACCAGGTTTACAGAAGAATTGATACACACTCCTCTCATCTGTCTTTGTGGGAAGTTCCAGGAAGAAGATACGAAATAACATGTGGATTATGAAGGATGATAGGTTAATAGGGTACTCCAGATTGGAAGAGACCTCAGGTTCCAGCCAAGCAGGCCCACATGAGATCAGACCAGGTTGCTTAGTGCTTTATCCAAGCAGGTCTTTAAAATCGCCAAGAATGGAAATTGTATAGCCTCTGTGGGCAACCTGCTCCCTTGCTTTACTGTCGTCATGGTGAAAAAGATTCTTCTTATATCCAGTTTAAAATGCTCATGTTTCAATTAAAAATAATTTTCTCTCATCTTTGCAGCATGTACCACTGTGAATAACCTGTCTGTCTCCCTGTGAGTACAGGGGACTGCCAGTAGATCTCCCACAAAGCCATTTCTTCTCCAGGCTGGAAAAGCTGCAGTCCTGCAGCCTCTGCTCCCAGGGTGTGAGCTCCAGCCCCTGACCAGCTGAGTGGCGTTGTGCTGAACTCATCCCAGTTTATCATTTTCTTTCTTGCACAGGAGAATCCAAAACAAGACACAATACATTATGCCATCTAATGAGTGCTGAGTAGACTGAAAGAAATGTTATCCTTGATCTGCTGTGTTCCTGGTAATGGAACGTAAAGCCCAGGATGCTGTTGCATTATTTTGTTGCCAGGGTGCACTGTGGGCTCATGTTAAGCTCACACAGTGACCTTGTGACCCCCATAGCCTTTTCTGCAGGACTGCTCTCCAGTCAGAAACCTTGAAGAGATGGAGTTTTTTGCATCTGTCCTTGTTGAAGAGGCCCTGAGGCCCATTCCTCCAGTCAGTTTGGGTCGCACTGAAGGCAGACCTTACCTTAAGTGTATTGACTGCCCAGTTCAGTGTCTTCTGTAAACTTGATGAAAGTACACTCCATCGTTTCCTCCAGCTCATTGATAAGGACACGGAACATGACACCTAGCCAGATAGATCCCTGTGGTCCTTCACTTCTCACTGTCCTCCAGTTACAGTATGACCCATTAGACACTGCCCTATGAGTCCTTTCATCCCAAAGGTAGTACAAAATCTCTGTGTAGAGGGAACTAACTTTTTGTATAATTGCAGGGTTTCTGGGAGACCTTTTCTGGTTCAGTTCAAGAAGTTTAGGTCAATAGATAAATGTTAATCCCTCGTGCCTTTCCCATAACAGGTGGAAGTCATCAGAACTTCACAACTATATAGACCTATCATGAAACTGTTCTGCTTGAATGGGACTTGACTCTGAATAATCACTGGTCACATTGAACGGTCTCTAGTGAAAGTCATTGCTTCATAATGTCTTTAATTTTTGCTGCTTATCTTAAAGTCGAATGTAGAAACTGAAATTTCAATCTGCTTTGGAAATAAGTGTGTGTTTGTAGCTAAGGATGTTTCAGAGAAATGATTGTATTTCTTTAGTCATTGGCATAAATTATGCTGTTCTCTTCGATTTTTGCTTGCCTTTAGGACTTCTGTTTTAGAATTCGTATGCTTCAGAAGTCTTAATTCCAGTCTTTCTTACAAAACATTCTGTGACAAAAACAAGAAAACTTCAGCATGCATGTAATTTTTCACTTACTGCAGCAATGACTCTATTCTCCCTTTTAATGATTATCAGAGAGCCTGTTAACAAACAGATCCATCTGCTCCTTGAGATGAATGGCTTAATAACAGCAATTCAATTTGAAATCAGGACTTTTGTACCATGTTTACCTTTTTAATGTTTAGTCCCACTTGTTGATGTAAGTTATGTAACTGAAGCAATCTATGTGTTCTTTGCATAATCTTTTATGAGAATGCTATGATGATCACATATTGCATGCACAAAACAAGAATTGTTATTAAACTGTAGTACTTTGAGACCTGATGCTCAACTGGCACCCATTTTGCAGCTATCCAGGATACCAAAACCATACAGAACTTTTCGAAAACATATACATTGATTACCACCTTCTCCCTTTCTAAATATTATCAAGAGTGTTTCATTTCCATCTGTGAGTAATAATTCATTCAGCTTCTTGTTGGGAGTTGGAAGAAGCTCACAAACTGTTCAGAAAGCAGTGCATAGTATTATAGGGGATGACAATATAGTATTGATGTAACTTTCTAATCCTTTAGCTATCTCTTGGCTATCTCTTCGTATGTACATAAATACTATATGTAGAAAGAAGAATAAGAGGAACATATTTGTGTTCAAGAAAGATGGATTAACACTGGGAAAGGTGAGAAAAAAAATCACTAGGACAAAATGAAGAGCACACCATAAGCAGGGAGGCTGAAGAGTTGAATTAACCTAAAATAAAGGGAAGAGATTAGAGGTTATTTGTCTATCCACATATATGCATATAATATACAGGCTTTAAACAACAGGAAAGCTGAAGAAAAACTTAAGATTAATGACAGTGTTTGCACCTGAACAACTACATTACTCTTGGATCATAATACACATTATTTCTGGAAGTGTCAGGTGTTCCAGTCAGAATGGTAGATCAAACTCATGTTTCATAAGGCAGAACTTCAGAATAGAGTTTACCATATTCATATGACATGGTTATATGTGAAGTTGAGGGGCTGGACTATTTGCCTTTTCGTATCCTTATGCTTGAAAGTTATAAAGTCAAGAATGTGAAGGGGAGAAAAGGAATGGCTATATTACCAGGGAAAGAATAATATAGTTTCTTTCTGTGTCTCAAGCACACACAGAATGCCTGAGAAAATATGAGGGAAAAAAGGCAGTAGATTATATTTATTTTCAAAGATAGAGTAATTGTGTATGCAGATGAGGTGGCCTGGTTAAGCTTGCTCAGGCAACTGTAAATCTTCCTTTGCAGAACAATAGCTACTTGTCCTATGTGCTTAAACTTCATCCCCAACTGTGAAATGAAAGAAGACAGTAAGCATCCCAAGAGGAGGGATGGGCACAAGCTTCTTAGACTAGGAAGTATTTGAAGAGCTTGGCGTAGCTCAGATTTCCCTACTCCCACTTGAACCTTGCCTTCAGAAGAGGTAGCTCTAGGTGGCAAGACTGGGGAAGTAGTGAGGTCACCAATCACCTGTTTAAAATAGTCATGTTGTAGACCGTTGGCATTTTTGTTTATGGTCCTGCAAGTGAGAGAAGAGGAAATGATCATGGATATATGTATTAGGAATATCACTAGAGAAAACAAAAAGGCCTTTTCTGAAACCTCCCAAACAATGAATGCAGATGGACTTCGCAAAAGTGTACAAGAAGTAGAAGAAGAGCAGGCAACATATATTTTGGAAGTGCACTACCAGTCACATTTCTAATCACAAAAGAAGTATTTACAAATAACCTATGTGCCACTACGTGACAAATTTTATGTTAGTTTACATTCAAGAATGATAATGGAGTATGCTTTATAATGGATAACAAAGTTTTACAAAGGCACAAAAGGAACCTACACCATTTCCACTTCCTGGAAAGAGAATTAAGTGTTCAAATCCCCGAGAGGGACTAAAAACCTAAGTTTGTTTTGATTTTGCCTAAGCTGACATATTTTGGGCATTTTGTTTGTACCTTTTTAACTTTACTCTTTAAAACTAAGTGAAGTTAACAAAGTTGACAATAGGACAACACTGTATTGTTGTCCTGTTGACTTCCTCCTTTCCTGTTGCTCTCCCCTCTCTCCCGTTTTTGATTGCATATCCTATACTCCTGAGGGCAAGTAGTTTTCTGGGCAGTATTTACTGGCGGAACTATCCACTGTGGATGCTTTTTAATATGCATTACATTCTTGGTGACCTGTCAGCTGATAAGTATTGCTTGAGATCAAAGGTGTCTGATTAAAAAAAGCCTTGTGACACAGTGCCCTTGACTGTGGGTTAATGGTGCTATGTAATCCTTGTCAGTGAAGGCAGTCATAAGGATTTGTAAGAAGTGCAGTGAGTGGCTGGCCAAGAATGAAGGCCACAACAAAAATGTATGTGGAAATGCCCGAAAGAGAAATTGTGTTTCTGTCATGGGAAAAGAAACCATTTTTTCAGGAGAAAATTAAATAAATGTTCTTTAGTGTCCTGAGAGAGCTTCAAAGACATTTTATTTAGAAAAATAAGACAGATCTTTTTGGTTTCCAAGTGTAACAAAAATTAGTAATAGGAAGGACATTCTATTATCTGAAAGAATCTTGATGGGTATATGATGTAAAATTATGAATATGTATTTAGCTGTTCCATTCCTTTAATTGTTGTAGAACATACAGGGTTCAGCTTGAACCGTGTGAATCCTGTAGTATAACTTTTCTCTTTGTTCTCCCCATGGAGTAGGTGGGCATGTCATCCATTTCTGCGAACTATGGCTATGAGTCACCTAACAGCATGGGCCAGCACTGTCCCTGTAGTAACTCTGCTGAAACTAATACAATTAACTGCTGTGTCAGCTTTTCTATTGTGTGTAGCCCATAGAATTACTTCACTAGATGATAAGAACTTAATTAACTGACTGAATTTTCAGCATATTTTCTCTTTCACTTCAAATAGCTTTTCTGCTGATTGGTAACATATGTGAACATTGGTCATGTAGTGCTAAGCTCCGTCTTTCTCCTTTCTTGCATGTTATCCCTTTAAATGTCTAAAGCACAAAGCATTTATCATTGCATCTAATATGACCTCTTTGTCCTTTTATTCCCTTCATCACACCATCATTTTTGTACATTTGGTACATTCTGTCCTCCAACACAGAAATGTGAGGCATAAGCATTTCCTTTAGCCTAGATGGGAGAACAAGTAATAACCATTATCATTAAAGGGATTTCAACATATGGCTTGAGGTTTCCCCAGAGATACTATTGAAATTTAATTGAGGTCATTATTAATTTTGATCCTTTCTTTCAGCTGAAACCTTGAGCTGTAACAACAGTCTTCTCTTTGAAATGCCTGGTTTCTGCAGATGTCTGTATTTTAACTGTCTTTTAATTCATTTATTTTCTCCCTAGTGAAAAAAGTATGAATTGGAAGGAATGGGACCACTGAATCTGTGGAAATAAATACATAACATTTCTGAGCTTGTCTCAGGACTGTGTGGCACCCTGGGTAGTCAGCAGTTAGAGGGCTGTATTTAGCTGCAGTGATTTGAAACTTTACCATTCTGGTAAAGACATCACCGCCTTGGCAGAAGAGGCAGAATGGGCCTCTTGCCTGCACTTCAACCAGTCCAGACTACAGTTCAGCACTTCACATTGCTGATGGGCACTGATGGGCTGGGAGGTGCCCTGGGGATGCTAAGGTACAGTCACATCTTCTTCTGCCTCTGTCAGAGAGAATTCTGAGTAGTGTGGTTGGAAGCAAGAACTGCGAAGTACATTTGCAATGGTAAAGAAAAAGGAGCATTCTTAATCTGGGTTGCCAAATCTGAGTTAGCTGACTCAAGTAAGAATAGCCGAGTAAATGATAAACGTAGAAGTTCCAATTTTTTTAGGGGTGTAAAAGAAAGTTGGCTGCTAGCTGAAAATCAAACCGAGTTGACAGTGTTTTTACCACTTTTTTAGCAATTGCTAGTTTAGTGTGGTTAATCTGAGACTGAGAACTGCTTAAGAAAGAAGGTTTTGTTTTGTTTGGTGGTGGGGTACACATACATATAGAGAATTGAATTTGCTTAGTTTGTGATGAAGAAAATTTTTGTCTAACATTGTGTATCTCTTGGGGTAGAAAATATATTACAGGAAAAAGCTCTTTAAACTAGCAGATAAAGAAAAGCTCGTAGTAGAAAGGTGAAGCAAAACAAATTAGCAGTATGATTTCAGGGGAAAGGTGTAACTAATTACTGGAACAAAATGCTGTGAGAACTGACAGATTTTCAATTTTCGTGTCTTCAAATCAAAACTGGATATTTTCCTGGGGGATGTATTTTAGCGCAACAGAACCTATGTTTTAGTCAAGTGTGAGTTACAAACAAGCATTTTCAGTGAAAATAAGCTAATTAGGTAAGATTTAGAGGCTGAGCAGATGATCTAATGGTTTCCTCTGTCATCAGCATGTATATATGTCTGAAAATACTTGAAAAATGGACCAAGGCAGTGAGAAATTACAGCATTTACACTTTTATGAATAAACACCTATGTTTATATTATGGTAAGCTGTCTGAAGTATGTGCAGCTGGTCTACTTCTAATCTCATTTACACCCATTAAATGAACCTGATTTACCCTCTGGTGAAACCAGAAGAAACCCTGTTATTCCCTGCTGATTTTAATAAGCATCTGCCACCCTACTGATACTGATGATAAAATACTGCATATTAAATAGTCAGGGGGCATTTGGTACTAGTAGTTTTCATGTAACACTTCCAGGAAGTTATTCTCAGCAAAAAATATTAGAGTTTACATGGTGTGAAGCAGATAGAGCAATCAATACTTAGACACGCTGGCTGGAGCTGGTTTTTGGTTTATGGGTACTTTCCTGTCCTACGTCTCCAGCTCATCCAGGATTACACTTATCAGTGATGCCACCACACCAGGCAGTGTTTCATTTTCAGCATTACAGGGTTTTTGGAGTTGAGTTTTTCTGTTTGATTTTACAAAAGGCGTATTTCAGCTGATTTCATCCACTGTACTATACAGAGTAATGCTACTGCCTGGCAAGGCGTATGGTTGGCTCCTAGACATGCTCTCTCATCTCCTGCAGTGACATTATTGTCATGAAGAAAACATCCCTTAGTGGGCAGAGCCTTCTAGTTTGAGTTCCAGACTGCCACTGGTGGATATATAACAGCTATATTAGTTCTGCCTTGGATCCCAGCTTGTGACAATGCAGGATACAGATGCTCGTGCTTGTAAGTTGCAACTGTAACCCTTACAGTATCCTGTACAGCTGTGTACACCACACAGGCTCAAACATGTAGTATGTTATTCTTTATTTACAAATAGAAACCATTTAGTATTTCTAACAGAAGAGTTTGCTTCTTTCTCCTTGCTTTGTTCTTAATTGGGTTAGGTGTGGTACTAAATCTGATGCTTTTAATGATTTCTAACCTATTTCTGTCACATTTTCTAGGCCCAAGTACATATAATATTTAACCTTTCAAGAAGCAAATCTATCCTGATATTACACAAATTTCTCCAAATGAATGTCATATTTTCTTAAATTCTCTCTTAAAATTTGGCATTTTATTCTTATAGTCTGTTGCATTGTTAACTTATTCTAAAGTTTATGAATAAAGGACATGAAAGACCATGACTATGTCTGATGTATCGTACAGTTATATAAAGAGAAGCAGAAGTAATGGATTTACAAAGTGCCTATAAGCTCACAAAAGCGTGAGCCATGCATCAAGCCAGGATAGGACAGTGCTGTGGATAAACATGATGTGATCACAGATGTTGGGAAGCACTTGCAGGGGAGCTCTGGTCAATGAAAGCTGTGCAAGTAAGCATGCTGTGGTTTTGTGCTTTTGTTTTTTCAAGCTGTGAATAGTATCTTGTCCAACTGCAGTCTACCTTCTAACTCAGTCTAGAACCTTTTTTGGTTTACTTAGCTCTGTGCTTGAAAGGAAAAGATTGAAAAGATAAACATGATGGCATGTTTTTAAACCCAATGAATTAGATTAAGAAGGAATTGTATTAGTTTTGAACAAAGATATTCTAGTGGTGAGACATCAGGTAAATATTTCAACCTTCAGTTTACCTATAATGTATAGTATCAGTACTCTCTAGAACTGCAGTTTTGAGGACGTTTTTGAATGCAATTTTATATGATAAGGTTATTTCTTGTCAACAGTGGGTAAGTTGCAGATAAATGAAAAATGCTAAGTGGGTTTTATCTAATCTGGGAGACTGATCTAAATGAGGCAGTGGATGATGGTGTCTTCCAAGCATTGTCATTAGTGAATCTTCCAAAAGCTTGTACAGCCAATTAAAATTGTGGGTTTGCTACTAGCATGTATTGAAATGTTGCACCATTTTGTATGACCATAAAGCAAACTTCAAGAGCAGTCCCTTTTTTCTTCCTTGAATAGAGTCAAGCAGCAATTGAGCTGTGTGTTCATTTCTTCAAATTACCATATATCATGGTCCACATCATCGTATAACTTAGTAATGAACTTCTTTTTTAGACAGAATAAGGATATGTTTCTTGACCAAAGTTGTTTTTTTGGAACTGCTTCAAGGGCAGTCTTGTATTGGTTGAGGAGGATTTCCTTATGTCTATTTTGTAAAAGCGAATTAAAGCTTTTCACGAATACCAGTAGTCCCAGCTCTGAACAAGTCAACCCTCCAAAACAAAAAAACGCATTTTTTGAAAGCAGTAATTGCCAGAATGTTATTTCCTTTAAGCATCTGCTTTCTGACTACTTGCTGCACCACATTTTAAAGCTAGAGATTTTTTTCTCAAAGAACCAACAGTTTTGGAGTGGCTGTTTTTGTGACAGAATGATACAAAACATCTTTCAAATCTTGCTAAGTTTTCTGACCTACTGGAACTGTTCAGACCAGTTGAAATGCTAGTGATCAGTGAACTGACTCAGCTGCTTTGTCAGCTGATGCTCTCAGTCTTCACCAATGATCTTCAATCAAGATGAAAACTGCAGTACTGGGAAAAAAAAACATTTTCAGGTTATTTCAGCAATCAGCTACAGTGAGTGAAAGGGTTTAAAATGTCTGTTCCTACTTCTTCACACACTGCAGTCTCATGGTAGGACTTAATGAATAGATGTGAAAACACTGTACTTGTTGTATGAGTGAGTTTGGACAGGCTGCCAGAAAATTTTGGCAGAAAAAGTCTTAGTCTTTTGTACAGGTCAAAAGTCAGTTCTAGTGAACATTGCAGCACATTGCAAAAAGCTGCTGTCCTTTAAAATTTCTCTCGAATGCTTCTGTTGCCATAGACATTTTAATGGTCTAAATAAGTGAGTAATGGCATAATTACCTCTTATATAAGGTATTTCAGCCAGAGATTTCAAAGTCACGGTTATGTCAGAACCCAAGTACATTAAACCCCAGTGTGGATTCTTTCTTTGGGAAGTAAAGTAGGCTGAAATTGCCAGGCTTAAACTAAGAAGGATTTAACTGTAGAGAATCAAGGCCACTTTATTTCTCTATGAGAGCACTGAGAGAAGAATGTAATGCACTTTAGCTTGTGCTCCTAAATTGCATACCTACAGTGAACATACTTTAACACTCCTCTATGCCTTGTGGGACAAAGAAACAGAGTAGTATCTCAAAGTAGGGAGCCTGCTTCTTTTTTATCTGTGAATAAATCTGTAAGATTTTACGTAAGCAGTTTACACTCAGTTTTGGTAGATATTATTTTTTAGATTTTATTTTTTTACAGGAGGTTATGTAGGTTAAGAACCATTGATTTTAGTGCTGTAACAGCAGTAGGTTCACAGGGCTTAATTAAGCGGTTATAAATGCTATTTTAGAATCAGAAGCACTGTGATATTAATGAGATAATATTGAAATATCCTATTAGTGAGTGAGTGAAACAGAGTGGGATACTCATTATATGAAATCATAAGTTTCTGGGAAAGTCAAAAGTTTTTTTGTTCACCAGCGCTCCTTGTTTTTGTTCAACCTAATAAATTAAAAGGAGTAACGATTTTATAGATACATAGAATCATAGAATGGTTTGGGTTGGAAATGACCTTAAGATCATCAAGTTCCAACCCCCCTGCCATGGGCAGGGACTCCTCACACTAAACCATGTCACCCAAGGCTCTGTCCAACCTGGCCTTGAACACTGTCAGGGATGGAGCATTCACAACTTCCCTGGGCAACCGATTCCAGTGCCTCACCACCCTTACAGTAAAGAACTTCTTCCGTGTATCTAACCTGCATTTTCCCTGTTTAAGTTTAAACCCATTCCCTTTGTCCTATCACTGCAGTCCCTAATGAAGAGTCTCACCCCAGCATCCTTATAGGCCCCCTGGAGATACTGAAAGGCTGCTATTAGGTCCGCACGCAGCCTTCTCTTCTCCAGGCTGAACAGCCCCAACTTTCTCAGCCTGTAAAATATACTAATTAAATAAATAAATAAAGTATTGGAGAAAGACTCTCTAAGCTTTAATGCCAAGTGCCAGCATCAAAACAGTGCTTTAAATTGTGTAATGAGAGTATGCATAATCCATGAAAACTAGGTGAGAATTCATCTCTCGTCTCCATATCTTCATATTTTCCTTCCAAGAGCAAAAATGTGTCAAGTACAACAAACTAAACAGTGCCACATTCTTCATTCTTCTTAGAAGACTGAGTTTACAATCAAGCACTTGCTATTGCAATATATGGAAAGTTAATTATCTCCAGAATGCAAGAATCTCTGAATGCCAAACATGCCTTGTGTAAGGGAAATGTATTTTTGAAGAAAACATGTGTTGTTTCTGTGAATACAGGGTTATTCAGGATTCGCCCAGATACTCCCGCAGGACACAGCTTATCTCAGTTTTCTCCATGGAAATTGTCTCCATCTCCTGCCAGTTATCTCTTGGCAGCATTTATGATACTGTGATGGCTTTAAAAGGCTGGCACTATATGTAGTGCTATGTTTCTCTTTGTCCTACAGGAGAGAGACACAATTTTCGTATTTGCATGGAGGCTTTTAAACTTACACATGGAATGGCTGACTTTCTAAAACAGATTACTTAGCTTGCTTTCTGGCAACAGAGCAGAGTAACATATTTTATCTTTTGTGTTTTCATGAAAGCAAAGACTCAGCGTACCTTGAGCACACTTAAGGAGACACAGATGACTGAAACATTATAGCCCCATTTAAGGTTGCTGGTTTTATAACCTATTTTCAAGAATAAGAAGTACATCCCTTCTGTTTTGTTTTTGTTTTTGTTTTTGGTTTTTCCACACAAATAACTTCATTTCAGAAGCTAAAGCAATATAGATCCCATTAACCTCAACTATGAATGCTCTTTTTTGAACACCGATTTCCGAAACCTTGAAGATGTTGTCAAGAAATGGGAACCCTACATTTGAAGACACTTACAGCATGCTTCTTCCCAGCTGGCAATGTATTATAAATGCAGCCCCCAATATATGTGTAGTGCAGAGCTATGAGAATTTATGGCAAGTGAATTTAGAAGTGCTTCTAAAAGAAGTGCCACAAGGGGTTTCAGATATGATAGAGTGTTAAGCCTTTCATTGAGTTGTGTGTAATCTGCAGTACTGAGGAGAGGAGGATGAAAAGACAGAAAAGAAAATCATATTCAGTTATGTAGTCCTGAATGAAAACCTTTCATCTGAAGACTCTGTAGGCAATAGTATGAAGACTTTAAAACTATTTAAAATACCTGTCTAAGGTTAGCATGAATGAATATCAATTGTTTAAGAGCAGAAATCAATATTATTTATTTGTGAGATGTGTTCACATTCCCATTATTTTGCTAGTTAAGAAAACACTAATGTATGTGTGTAGTTGTCTTACATCAACAACCTCCTGTGAACACTGTATGTGTATTTTGCCTGCTTCATTTCTCTCTTTCTTCTTTCTAAGTACTAGTAAGGTCATGGCTGTTCCGGGACTCATTTTCCTGACATATATACACCAAGAGACCAAGTGGATAGATCAGGCAGGGAGACATTTGTGGTAACCTCCTTTATTACTGTAAGGATATACAGAATTATGCTATAAAACTTCTTGCGGGCACAAACTTCATACTGACGTAACCCTTATTCTGTAGTTGTTTCTAAGTTACACTTCTGTGAAGCAAAGCAGAAAGCAAAGCCAGTGGTTAGGCAGAAAAGACATTCAATTAAACATGAATGTTATTTGGCCTCTGTCAGTCTCTGAATCACAAACAAAACTATTTCACCACACAGTACAAAGGTGTTTTCAGACTTTTTGAGAAACTCAGTATTGATGGAGTTGTTCCTAACTTGAAATCTGAAAACACAGGGGTAGATTGTTGTTTAGGGTACAGAGGAGAAAAAAGGCACAATATGATGTTATTTTTAGATTTGTTTCTGCTTTAATTTTTCCTTTTAGAAATGTAATGCTGTAATTAACTAACAAGTAACTTGCCTGGGAATTTCTGCTTAGTTATTGAAATACAGCTGAGTCAACAGCACCAGCATTTTTTTCCACAATATTATGAAGGAGGTGATCCTGCCCCTCTACTCTGCTCTTGTGAGACCTCACCTGGAGTATTGCGTGCAGTTCTGGTGTCCTCAACATAAAAAGGACATGGAACTGCTGGAACAAGTCCAGAGGAGGGCCACGAGGATGATCAGGGACTGGAGCACCTCCAGTATGAAGATAGGCTGAGAAAGTTGGGGCTGTTCAGCCTGGAGAAGAGAAAGCTGCATGGAGACCTCATAGCAGCCTTCCAATATCTGAAGGGGGCCTATAGGGATGCTGGGGAGGAACTCTTCATCAGGGACTGTAGTGACAGGACAAGGGGTAATGGGTTTAAACTTAAACAGGAGAAGTTTAGATTGGATATAAGGAGGAAATTCTTTCCTGTTAGGGTGGTGAGGCACTGGAATGGGTTGCCCAGGGAGGTTGTGAATGCTCCATCCCTGGCAGTGTTCAAGGCCAGGTTGGATGAAGCTTTGGGTGACATGGTTTAGTGTGAGGTGTCCCTGGCCATGGCAGGGGGGTTGGAACTAGATGATCTTGAGGTCCTTTCCAACCCTAACTATTCTATGATTCTGTGATTCTGTGATGTCAGAAAGGCTTTGGCAAATAATCTTTGCTATATTATCTTGAGTAAAAATTTTGGTGTTTACAAAACAATTAGATATCTAAGTACTCTGCTATGGCAGATACAGAGTGCTAGTACCAAGTTTTGTCACTTGTCTGGAAAAGCATCAATGTCATTTTTATCCTTATGCTCCAAGTTCTCACATGAAGGTCATGTATAACACATAGCATTACCAAGGAATAAGATAAAAGCCTGAAATCATGTTAGGAAATTCAAGATAGAGGGCCTTCTTACAAGTTGTTTCTTGTTCAGTCCACCTCCAGTGAGGTCAGTGAATGCAAACCTCATTGCCTTTTCAGTGAAAAATCAAAAGTTTTTCTTCACCTTGGCTTTCCCAAAGCAGCATTATCAAAACAGAGTAACATAAAGTAAATAAAAAGCTGTTTGTGAAGTTATCTGAAAAATGCATGGGTTTCTTTTTGTGTTCACTTTAATTGGAGTGTGTTGGAACCTTGAATGCTGCAATGATGAACATGTTATAAAATACACATACCAGGTAGGGGTTATACATATCTGGTAAAATCAGACTTCATTCTATTCATCGAATTTGTAGGCCCTCCTGCTGTGCCATGTAGCAGAAGTATCTGTTAGTGTTGGCAATAACCATTTTTGTTTTACCAAGACTAAAGATAGAGGTCTGGTTATGCTAAATCAGGAACCGAACCAAGTTGTCAGCTTTTCTTGCCACACATTGATCAAAAGCTCTTTGTGGTTTGTGAAAAACAGTCTGTTTTGTTTTTGTTATAAACTGAGTCATTGTTATTGCTGTTCTGTAATTGTTCATTTCAGAAATCCTGAAATAATACATGTAAGGCTAGTCTTGTGATTTTGGTTAGCCTTTGGTAGGAAGCAGTAAAAGCCTGATGTAAAGAAAGGCATCTATTATTTTTAGTCCAGTTTCAAGAGCTCTGGTGAAATATGCAGACATCTGGTTGTGCAGGGTACTTACTGACATTTATGTCCAGCTTGGTCATTGCAGGCTATTTTAAAAAGAAGCTGGAGGAATGGTTACATTCTACAGGCATATGTCTGGTAATGAAGTTAAGCATAAAATAGGCAAATAAAACTGGGGGAACTGTTGGTTCAGTGAGCAGGGTTTGAGGTAAGATAAAATCTGCCTGGGCACCTCTTCACAGTTAGTCAGTAGGTCTCCTCTTGCAGGAGGTAGAATAAAAATCCATGAATTAGATCATCTGAGCAGAGGTGCGTGAGGAGTTCTACAGGCAGAAAGAACAAAGCGTTTTTTAAAACTCAGACACAGGGCAGTGTATCTCATCCAGCAGGGCCTTTTGAAAACTGAGCATTCAGGGAATTGCTAACTTTGTAGACTTGTAGCAGAAGAGAGCTAATTTAAGCATTGAGAGAGATGATCTCTAATTCCCATCTTCCTATTTACGCATTTAAATAGTAAGATATGTTTGTGACTGCCAGGAAAAGAAAAACTGTAGGTGATGATAGCTTGTAGTAATGTCTGTCTAGAGTCTGACACTGTGTTTATGTCTTACACTGTTTTTATTCAGTCCGAACTGGATCTGTAGCTGTTTGCACTTAATAGTTGGTCTTAGTTGCTATCTTTTTTATAGAATAGATCTAAGACAGCTGGCATACTAAACTCTTCAAAGAATGGCACAAAAATTTATTTTCTTGAAGACTAGTGTGAACACTATACCAATAAATAGGCATTCATCCTTTGCTTTTTGTATTACATGACTCCATGCACTGTTTAGAGGAGGTGGCAGCTCAGATCCCAACAGTGAATGGATATATCACATGACACTTTGCCTCTACTAATAAGCAGATGTATCTTGCTATTCTGGCATGAGTTTAAGCGCTGTTTGCATGCATGTCTCAGCACTGTGTTCTGTTGTGTGGTTTTGTGGTTTTGACATATCCTTCATATTTCTTCAGGCCTGAAAACCATTTTGCTTAGGCAGAAATAAACTTGCATAAAAAACAGTTGGGTATAGGGGACATACAGTAGAATTGTTGCTATCTGCTACGTGGAGAAGAAATAAGTAAATTTAGAAATGGGCAAAATGAGCAAATCCTGATCATCGTCACTTTTTGTTGGAAAGTTAGCATTTGAAGTTGACGAGTACGAACTGCTCGAGTTAGTCAAATGTGTCTGCTGAAATGAAGGCTGAGATATTTTAGTTGTGTCTTGCATTCCAAATTTGCCAAAAATAAAAATGGCAGGAAGAAAACAACTGGGCTGTATGACCTGTACATGAGCTCACATGCCTTCTGAACTTAAGGGGGTTTTTGACAAGACCTGCACCTAATTTTCTTTTGCTTTGACTTAACCTGTCCATCTCTGGCAAAGCAGTCTACCCATTTGACATATCCTTTCCTCTGACGTGTTAGAGGAGCAGACAATGCAACAGAAGTTGAGAGTTTCAGCATATTCCAGTAATACCTATCACATTAAAACTCAAGCAACTCTTAGGAAACTGCTGAAGCTACATGCTTGTCCATGCTGGATCAGAGAGCAGATGCGTTTTTCTGGTATGTCTCATTCAAAAGAGCATTGTCAATTTCCACTGACAAGAAGCTAGGCACCTCCTGATCCTTTATTACTATTAGTTTGTTCATGTGATTTCAATGCTTCAGAGTAAATTAGTAGATATTGTTTTGTAAAACCTCATGAGCCTGCTGTGTAATAGTACCAAGATAAATAAAATGGTAGTGATTTCTGTGAATGCATTTGGACAAAAGAAGTAGTAACATGAACTATTATCCTTTTTAAAAAGCATTTGAAAAACTTCAACTAATTGCCCCTTCATCATATCCCATTATTTTTCAGTTTTATGGAGCTTTTGTTCTATGTCTCTAATGAAGACAATATTCATAGATGCTGAGAAATGTTGAGAGCACTTCTATTTCAGATCTAATAGGAGGAAGAATATGGAATAATTCTCAAAAGGCCTGTGAAATTGCCAGCTCAACTTTGTAATCTCACTCTTCTCATGTGTAGAAGAACAGTGTGGAAGAAAAGTGTGGAATTTTGAGTGCCTAGATGGACTAAACTGTAGTTCTGAACCTTTCTGAAGTTAGTTTGCGTAGAACCAGTGTTTGTCCCATACCATAAGCCATGTTTCAGTCTTATAAAAAATATAGAAAACTATTATTTTTCTTTCTAGTCTTAAAGAGACAGCTTAAACCCCAGAAAATATTGTGAGTTTGAGAGAATCTAATGTTTCAGGTGGAAGTCGTATGAGAAAGAAGCGGTTTGCAGAGATGCATTGCATAAAGAATAAATACATTCTTAGAGCAAACAAACAAAGCTAACTTGAACGTTTATATAAAGCATCCGCATAATAATGGACACAAAGTGGCATTTTTAGAGAAATAAGTTTGCCATTTTATTCACACAGCAAACAATTCCATATCATCAATTCTTCGCATCTATGAATAAGTCGCTTTTAGTTTACAGATAAAACACTTATATGCTATTCACTGGGGAATAAATCCTTAATTTAAAAAACGCTTACAAAAATGATGCACAGCATTTCTTTACTGGCCAGTTGGATTTCAACAAGGCCTATTGCTAATTCCTGTCATTTTAATAACATTAGACTTCCTGGACGAATCCTCATCTGATTTTTGTCAACAGCAAATGGTGCCCATGGCTAGAAAAATGACATTGTTAATCTGGCAGTGTCTATTCTAGTATCCTAGTTTTTGAATTTTTATGCCAGATGCATATTTCTGATTTAACCAGAGATGGTGGAAAGATCGTATTCTGCCATTACTCCTTCACCTCCTTCTGTGACTTTCCTACTTCCTGTGTTTGGGTTTTTTTTTTGTTTATACAGTATTTGTTTACCTCTTATTCCCTTCAGGGTACCCTACATGCCTCAAAATGTGTTGGAGATCAGGCCCCTGTTGCCTTCACGTTAGCACTATCATTTTTGAGCAGAGTCATGAGATAACTAAGAAGTCTCAGAGAAGATGGCTTCAGTGAATGTAAGTGGGTCCTTACATCACTGCAGTGCAAATAGTAATCATAGCTCAAAAAATGAAATTAGAATCTGTCTGAGACTGAAATTGCAGTTGTGCCTCATTCTTATTTACAAGCAATACTTCCATTTCTTATACTTTCTGAAATAAGATTTTAGTAATCCACATGTTCTATATGGAACATTACTATATATTCCACGGTTGTGACCTGCCCTATATTTCAGATGTCATAAACAGCTCTACTCCTTTCCTATAAATCAGTGAAACTGCAAATAGGGTGGAAGAATTATGGCTAGCTTGTCTAATTACAGAACATAGGGAAGAGCAGACTAGAGTCACTCTTTAAATAGAAGGACATAACATTTAAACTCTGATTGTCACAAGTTAACATGGCACACATTTACCATTTCCTCATGCCAGCCATTGTAAGAGGGATGAGAAATTACAGAAGTGTTATCTGTTCTCATTAGAATGTGCAAACTTCTGTGTACTTTCTGTGATTGTGTGAGTACAGTATTCATTGTATACTTAAAAATCGTTACATCAGAGATTTCACAGTACTTAAATGCCAGATTCAGCAAACTTACTTTAATATGACAAGATGATCATTAAAGAACAATTTCTAAGGGCAAATATTTTTTGTTCCCTGCATTTAAAAGTCTGTTTTCCCCAAGAGCAATGTAAGAATAATCTGTAGTACTGTAGAAGATTTGTTGTTACAGAACTGTACGGGGAACCATAATTCTGTACTATATAATGCTCAGATTGTGATAAAACAAAGAAAATCAATTTTAAATTGATCTATTACTCGGGATCAGATTATCCCACGCTCAGGAACTGTTTATGGATAGAAGTGGCAACCTGAAAATGTGAGACTGTTCTTGGCAAAACCCCCAGGGTAATCCCCAGGTTAGAGCTTCTCAAGCTTCCTGGCACGGTTCCTTCTGCTGCAGCAGAGTTTGTTTTTTTTTTTTTTGCTGCAGAAAGTCAAGTGATCACTTGAATTCCATGGGGGCCTCAGAAAGATTCCCTTTTTTTTCCTGTAGTCTCAGCATTGCACTGGCTTGGAGTGCTTTGTCTTCCAACTATAAAGCTCTAACTGCTCTGCTTTTCTTTGTAAAGGAAGCAAAGACAGGTTTGGCAGCTCTGTCCGGCTGGCTTGCAGCTTCATTTATGTGTGCAACTGTCTGTGAGCAAGGGCTCAGGTGTGAATGGTGCTGTTTCAGTGGGCATGTGCTTGAGAGGGCCTACGATGTGCATGTTAAAAAATATTCCTGAAGGCCTACAGCCTAAGCACATGACAAAGATGAATAAAAAGGGGAGAAATGAACAGTGTAGGATGAATCTGTAGTGTCATTTTCCTATGTTACAGGTTATTGGTAATCTGAGGATTTTACTTCTGATAAAGGTCTCGTTTATTAGCTCATAACTGCAGCAGAACAAACAGCTTAGACTCTCTCCCTTTGTGGTTACATTTTGTCTTCCCATCTGTTCAATTGGCTATTGCTTTTTCTATAATGGATCCTCTGCAGTATTATAGTTCATAGTTATGTGAAACAAATGAAAGACATTATGAAAATGGCAAAGCAATGAACATCTCTCTTGGCTAAAACTGAGTTTTAGCATTTCCTCCATGACATGAAGAAAACTTGCATTATTTTCATCTTCTTTGGTGCATTAAACTTGTGGTATGGTAGTAGGAATTGACATGTCTCCTTTTTTTTTTTTTTTTTTTTTTCAGAAGCACTTGAAAATAAAGAATAGATTGAGTTTTGGATCAGTGTAATGTATGCTACAACCTGAGGTATGAATGATTTGGGTATGGCAAAAACTTTTAAAACTTACAAAATGTTCTTATGACATTGTTTAGATACTTATTTCTAAAAGTGCCCCCCACAAAGTGCTCTCTTTGTAACAGATGAAGTTTAAGTATTGGGGGTTTATAAGTAGTTCCAGGGAAATAATTTTTTTTTCCTGTGTGGAGCAAAGTTTTGTCGTGGTATTTCTATAATTTTGTCATTAGCTAAAAAGTACATTTTATTGAAGAATAACATGTAGAGAATCGTGTTTCCGTGTGATTTTTTGATTTTGGCACAATTTAGCTTATGGTTGTGACACTATGAGTGAGTGAGATGGTGGACATTTGATTGTACTACGTATCCAGAGCTAATTTATCAGTAAGGTACTTTCCTTCATAAAGGCTGAAAAAAAGTTGAATTATTTCATTTTTGCCACAGGCTAGAAAGAAGCAGGTGACTTGTGAGGGTTTCTTAAGCTTCTTAGGTTGGGAGACCATAATGTGGTCATCCACACTGTATGGTGATGATTTATTATGTTGATGCCAGACCCTGTGTGAGTTCCCAGGTCTCCAAGGCAAACAAAGATGCAGAAGAAACAACAGAAAATGGTGCAAAGAAACCTTCTGTGAGACAGGGAGGCAGAATAATAAATACTGACATTTATAGCTTAGCGGTAATGTCGCTTGCACAGAAGTACCTGACCTTTCCATAGTGCTCCCTTCCTTTTCCTCTTTAGATAAGTATGTTCAGGGGATTTGCTAAGTTCGTGGTCACACAGGCTCCCTCCTGTGAGGTAAATTACGCTGCAGTCTACAAAAACGTACCTGTTTGCATTTGATGCCTTGCGATTTCCCAGCACAAATGCAGAGCAGTAGTTGTGATGTATTATTACTACTTAGCTGTTTTTCACCATATGGTATAACTAGCTGTCCAGGCAAATGTAAAAAAAATACTTTATACAAATATATTTTAATATTGTATGATGACATATCCATTCATTAGAAACCTATTTTTTTTCCTAGGAAGCTTATATGGCAAAACAAATGCATGTACCTACCACCATACACAGTGAAATAGAATGAGTATCAAGTCGTAATTCACTAGTATCTCGTAAATATTTACCGAAATGGTAGAACATCAGCAGTCTGTTGAGGCTCAGCAATAAACTTCAGCTAATGAGTTACACACTTTAATTTGCTGCATGGTAATATATTATTAATTGGTAATTTATAATAAATGCATGCTATCAAATTTATATCAGCTAGTCCTATAAACATAATTATGTTTTCAAAGAATGCATTGTTACGAGTTTAAGTTTTGTGGTTGTCTCTGTGTACTTGTCTATATTGGATAAGGCCCTTTGAAGTACAATACCTAGTTTGAGCTGTACTCTCCTGATGGTAAATTAGCTATTATTTATTTATGGTTTAATCATTAAGCGTAGAGAATGTGCACTAGGTAAAAAACTCTATACAGATTCAAAGAAGAATCTGTATGAATTACCAGAAATTATGTTAACTGAGAGCTCTTTCTTTCTTGCTTCCACACTTATTGTAATGATTAAGGATTTTCTTGAGAGCATTGAAGAACTATGTCTTCAGGAAAGAGCTGAAAGATTGACCTGCCATGTCTTGCTCCACCACTTAGGTACTCAATGTTTGCAGACCGGATTGGATTTATTTATTTTTGTTTTAGAGATTTGGAGAGGTGGAATCTGGGAAGATCCTGTTTGGCATCACAGCAAAGCTAAGAACTTAACTTCAGAAGTTTAAATTTCACATGGCAAAAGGCAGAGGGGATTAAAGAGCAAAGTGATGTGGTTTTATTGGAAAAGAAGACAATTTTAGCAAGTTAGTTTTGAATTAATTGCCACAGAGCAATACTGACAAGCCTAAAAATCCAAATACATAAAACCTCTGTCCAGATTTCCACTGCAAGTTTTATGTTTAAAATAAAAACAGGTTTTGAGGATTTATCATTTGCCTTCTGAGATTTGGGCAACCAGATTTCAAGCTTGCAAACACATTTAATTTACTGGAGAGAATTCCTGCACCTTTTTACTGAATAACTCCTGATCAGCCTTGAGTCCTCATATTTTCCTTGTTAAGCTTCTGGGTGCTAATATTGCTTGCCTTACTCTTCACTTTAATCAGTACTTCCTGAATGACCATAAATCCCTCCATTTCAAGAGAGGGTCATCCAGATTTACAATCCCTGCTGCTAGCCCTTTTTCAACACCTGGAATTTCCTTCCAAGGGTTGGCACTGAAAAAAAAAACCAAACCAGAAAAATTCTACTAGCTTTACAGCCAGCAAGGAATTTGTAAGGTTTGAAGTAGAATAACATGGAATACTTACTGCTGGAAGGGACCTGCAGCAATCATCTAGTCCAACTGCTTGACCACTTCAAGGGCTGACCAAAAGTTAAAGCATATTATCAAGGACGTTTTTAAAATGCCTCTTAAACGTTGACAGGCTTGGGGCATCAATCACCTCTTTAGGAAGGCTCTTCTAGTAAATAGATATAACTGTTCATAATATCAAACCTAGTTCCGAAACAGTATCTGGACTAATTTTGAGAATTATTCCATCTTAAAAATTGCTTCTCAAAGACAATATACTTTTTACTACTTAATTCATGTCTCCTGGTTACAAAACTAGGAGATTATATGTCAAGAAATGCTTAGATGAGCAGGTTTTCGATGGATTTTCTTTTCATAGGTGGTCAATAAGCCTGTTAACAAGAAAATTTGTAACACAGGCACAGATATAAGGAAGCACATTCAGTTAACATCTTTCAGTAAATCTGGAGTGATGGAAAAGTACTGAAGAATCTTCACTTTTAGTTTTGTAGGTGGAATCAGGGAAGACAATAACTAGGATTTTCTTCTAAAAAAGAGTAAGTAAGTTCTGTCTTTACTAGAAAGTTCCTTTATGTCTTTGTGTGTGTGCGCGCATACATGCATTCACACAGGGATTATTAGTCACCACTCTGTAGTGACATTTACTGTAGTGACATTTAATGCTTTCATCAGGTCTATAATAATCTGTTTGAAATAAGTATGTATCTCAATTTGATATCACCAACTTTAAATGAAATTGTTTTTGTCTGTATTCTCTTTAGATAAAGAAAGTGTACAGAACTGTTGTCTTTGTTTTATGCTCACCCCTTTTCATTTCCTCTAACCTAAGAAAGTAAAAAGAACAGCAAAACCAATCCTAAAAAGTTCAGATATAGTGCATGTAGCCAGGGAGTGTTGCAGATAGAGATTATTTCTTAACTTCTAAAATTACACACTGTAAGCATTGCTGCTTCTATTTAGATTTAGTTTTGAACACACTGAGGCACACTTGGCAGTGCTGAGATCTATCTGACCTTAAAATTTTCAATGGAAAAATTGAATCAGATTTTGGAAAATGGTTCCCAATTATGTTTTCTTCCCTTTTCTTGACAGTTTTTGTGAACTTACCAGCTGTGCTTAGAACATACGTATAAGGAATCACAGAAACCAGAAGGTTTTTATTTTAAGGAAGCTGTAGACAGCAGACAGATTGAATATGAGAACCTTGGGGGACATTAGAGAGACGTTGCCAATCAAGAAGTTTGGTGGTTGCATCGAGGTCAAGGAGAGATGTATAACAGTGTCCTAGTCTGAGATATTCAGGTTTAGAGAAGTAGCTCACTGACTTGTACGTAGACATAGAAGGATCAGATTTTTTTAAGGGGCTCATTGCTCATTGTCAGGAGCATATGGGAGGAGTAGGATCACGCTGCATTTACTTCATGCTCCTCTCTTGCACATGTGCCTTTGACCACTCATAGAGAGAGAAGACTGGCTTGGATGGGTCTTTCACACAATCAGTGTGGCTTTTCTTATGTACTGAGCAATTTATTCCCTACATGTTCATAAACCTGGCAATTTTTTTCCAGAATCATGAACTGTGATTTTTAAAGACTGTGGAGTGTCATTTGTAAAAGGAAGTACTATGAAAATACAAAGACGCTATCTGAAGTGATACGATTCTTATTCAAGTACAGAATGCGCCCTTTTGTCTGTGCAAAGGGGGATTAATCTACCGTAGTGTACCTGTCTATGGTAAACACCAGAAAAATTATTTGAGAGAGATTTCACATGCCATAGTAGCAATGCCTCTTTTCACTGGGCTCCTTGAAGGTTTTGTTGGAATACACTGATCTGGTGAAGGGGAAAAGAAAAGGGCAAAACACTGTCTGCAAACCATGGAGCACACTTCCGTGAGCTGTGGCAGAAAGCTGCATATTCCCCACAACTTCTGTGTTTGATGAGGATTTCTTTGAAAGGTGTTTTTGAAGCTGAATTATCAGGGCTTCTGTAGGCCTAGTATATAAAGTGTAAGACCAAAAATATTGCAAACCCACACATCTGCTTTGTAGGAGCTCAAGTCTCTAAAGATATGAAGGTCTGTTTTTTGTAGTTCTTTGTCCACTGCAGACATGGGAGAATGACCCATTGATATGAAGTAAAAGCTTCTTCCTGCTTTCTCTGAGGAAAAAGAGACATAAAATGCCATGACTCTCAGCTTCAAATCTGCCTTTGTCCAAGTAAAATCCCAGTAACACAGTTTGGCCTAGGCTAGATAGCAGGCATAGGTTGTCTTTGGGTATTATATAGCCTCATTCTCTCATTTAAAAATATGCAATGTGGAACCTGAAATGGGCATTTGGAATAAAGTGAATAGGAGAACAGAATAAATTAGAAAGAAAAGAGTGTGACTGAAAAAACCCTATAACTTTTCCGCTAAAAGGGAAGGCATGCTATCAGCATGCTCTTTATGAAGACTCCTGTGTTTTCTGCTGAGGGAAGATAAGATGTGGGGAAAGAGAGAGTGAAAGGTTAAATTAGAATTGATATCAGATGCAACGATTAAGTATTGACAATTTTTCAGGCTTTGGAATGGTTCCCATTTGTGGCTGCAAGGCACTACAGCAGCTTTAGTATTTACGAGCACTTGGTGAGTACTCTGACAGGTTTATTATTTGTTGGCTTTCTCCAGCATTGCACAGTAAAAATTGTTTTCAAAGCATATTCAAAAGTGTAGCTGGCTGCCACTGTATCAAACCTAATCAATCCACCAATGTATTTCACGTTTTTGATTGATAACTGGCTCAGCGGTTTGGCATTTCAGGGAAGGAGTGGAAGGGGAGCAGGTCTCGATGGTTATTAATCCTTTTTCCCTGAGCCTCCCTCCAGCAATTGCTTGTGCCATTATCCACATTTCTTATTGCTATTTCCACAGTCCCATGGCTGCTCAAACCACCACAGATTCACCACTGTCCCTTTCACTTACCATAGACCTTTCATCACAGTGGCCTCCGCAGTGCTCCTGGGTTGATAATGGTCAGGCGGACATCTCTCTCATTTCTTTTTATTTTTTTAAAGTTGGGCCATTAATTTGGTTCCCTTTCACAGTTTCCTTTCTTCCCTCTAAATTTATGTTGTTCCTTACTGAACAGGAACATGAAGGTATGAAAGCACTTCCTTTAAAATCTGTTTGTGTGGGTTGGGGTGAGAGATGGCTTACGATAAATAAGGTAGTGATTTTGTCTGATTGCTGCACTTCCACTACTGGTTGAATGGGTTCTTCATGATGTTATGCCCATTCTGGTCTGTGTTGCTGTGAGGCTGAGTAAGCTATATTAGCTGCTGAGGAGATAGGCTATTTATTTATTTATTTGTTTATTCATTTATTTATTTAAATGCTGCAAAATGGGGAGGAAGCTCACAGTGTGCTGACTGAAATGTCAGAAGTAATTAAGCCAAACTGTTTCCACTGGGGGGAAAAAAACGTCATCTGTCATAATGAAGAGCAGAAATGTATAATTAATTGGGAGCTGGAACTTTCAGGGAGAAAGGAAAGAGAGAGAAAAAAACTACATTTTCCACATTTTGCTGTGTTGGCTTCATTGCACTAAGGCTACTGAATACTCCAGATGGGTTTAAAAAATACAGATTTGAGCTTCCCACTGAGGATTCAGGATAAAGTCTGTCTGTCATTTGCCAGCAATCTGGTGCTATGTGTAGCTGTGCTGCTATGAGTACTGCCTTGTGTGTGTTTACTATTACATTAAAGCACAAATGTCATCTCCACTTCTCCTCTAAAGAGTAATGTGTCCTGGACAAATCTGTTCCATATAATCCTTATTTAACTATCTTTAGCTTTGGAAACAGATTCCTTGTTAGGAAGGAGTGAAATATCTAAATGAAGGGAATTAATTGTGTGAGGAAAGGGAATTCAGGCAATGAAGGCAGTGTAAAGAATTTAAACAAAAGGAAACAGAAACAAAGAGACAAAGAACCTCGCTGGGAAATTACGAAAAAGAGTAAAATACTGTGGAAGAGTTGAACACGGGTAGGAGTCCTCCGGTGTCTCTGTAAATTGCAAATCTAAACCAGTCTCTGAAAACCTGCCCCCTGAAAGATTTTACCCATGTCAAAGCCTCCACTGAGCCCACTAGAATGACTGTCCCTGAATCAAATTCGTGTTAACAGTTTACAGGTCTGGGGCCAACTGCCTCAGGAGATCAGTATTTCAGGTGACAAAAACATTGTGTTTTATGAGGAGAAACTATTAAAGAGCAAATAGACAAACTGTTAATGCATATGGACAAGAAACGGTTTCAGGTGGAGGCTGGGAGCTGTATAAGCTTCAGGAAGAAATGAAAAAAGATAATCAGTATTGTATGGGAGTATTGCTCTTAGAGAAATGAGCTTAATTTTGTGGTAATATAGAGCTTGATAACCCATTAGCAAAACACCAGACTGCCTGGGAAATGGGCAGGATGCCTGTGAAAGTATTCTGGAACTGGGATGCTGCCCCCAAAATAGGATTAAGGCAGCGCTGGTGTGAGAAGGGTCTGTGCTTTCTTGAGCAGGCTCTGCAAGCAGCATTGCTGAGGGATTCAGGACAGCTTGAAAGAAGCACAGTAATTTTAGCAATTTACAAAATAAACACCAGTTGCTTTGTAAGCAGTGGAAGGTTCGAAGCTTAGTTTCCTATGGGTTCACGTTCCAAGGTGAGTCTGTTCTGTGTATCCTTTTGTGTCTTAAAGGGATGAACCAATTTTGTAGCCTGTCTGCCAGTAGAGGTACTTCAGAGTTTCTTTCTCTCTTCTATGCTGTTGCATTTTACCAGATTTACGGGGATTTTGATGTGTTCAAGATCCTCATCTCAACTTAATTTGAATTGGTGAAAGGGCACAGAAATTGTTGGGGAACAACAAGGAAGCTGGCAAAAATGGACTAAATTTATGCTTAAATAGTAATATGCAAACATTATCCTCTGGGAAAGAATTCTGCCCTATTGGCTGATTTCCCTGTGGCCTTTGCTATCTCCCTGAGCCAGTAGGGCAGGATGAGACCTAATTTCTTTTTTCCCCTGAAGAAAAAGTAACACAAAAAAGAAACCTCATTTTTCATATCACACTCCTGGCCGCCTTTCAGTATTCTGGACCAGCCGCTCTAATACTGAGATTCTCTTGTTAGAGATCCCCCGTCCTCCAGAATACCCCTCCTACCTGAATTCAGCCTTGCTATTAAATAGGCCATGGGGGAATGATATTGAAGACCTTGGCTGCTGCCTGGACTGCTTTAAAAGAGAAAATAAAAGTGTACTGTAACACTTGGAATACATTGCAGGATTCTAAAAATGTTGGATTAAATTAATCTGTGCCCTGCAATAATGAGTTACATGAAAATACAGTCTTCTCAGCATATGTATGCATTATTTCCCAAATCCTGTAGCTCGAGAATTGGGCTATTGCTTGGACTGCATGATGGCAAAGATAATGAGGAAATTAAACATTTGCCTTGGCTTGGAGTGTGCAGTGGAAAGTCCCATAGTTACCGGGCATTTATTCCTAAAGTTTGAGCCTTTAGCGGTATGTTCTGTGTATCAGGATGTGTCAGAATATTCACAGTTTATAAGTGCTGGTAATACTGACAGGTTCATCAAACTCATCTTCTTAGAGCTAGGACAATTTATTACATCTTTTTAACCCAAAGGAGTTTATGTAATTGATGGATTTGGGTTACATTACAGATACAAAATAACCTTGAGAGAATTGCTGTTCACTGCTGGAGCTGAATTTGATAGAGCTGAAGTGCCATTCACCCGGGGCTGCAACAAAACTGATAGTTCTAGGTTCTGTATAACCAATTTAAATTGTTTCACTAAAATTACATTTTCTGTCTTAAATATAGGGCATGCTGATTAAGTTTGAGGGAAAGGCAGTGGAGATCATATAACTTAACTAAAACCTCCTAAACCAGCAAAGATTCTTCCCATGGGGATTTTTTCCCTTTTTGTTTTTTGAATGTTAAGGGATGATGTTTCTAACATGTAACGAATATGATCAGAATCAAAATTCAACACAGTACACACAGTAGAGAGCTCTTTACTCTCCATAATGACTGGAGTTTATGCTGTCATGCATTTTTGCAAGCTTTTAAGAGAGCTATGTGTTAAACTAAAGCCTGTAAATTGTCATGCCTGTGCAGCATGGCAGGGTTAAATAATGGTTTCCAAAGGACACCTAGGAAAGCAAGATATTGAGTACTCTGACTAAGCTCACACATTAAGCCAGTGGCAAAGCTGTGTCTAGGCTGTAAACTGCTGGCTCTCTGGCATATGGAGTCGATGCTGTTTACTAAACTCATTTCCTTCTTTGCTGGTGTGAGTGGTTCTTCAGTCCTGACTATGCTTTACTACACTTGGGTATGTGGTAGAAATGAAATCCAGTGCTAAAATAAATAAGAAAAATATAAATTAGAAAGCAGAATATAAGATCGTGGAGAGATAAAGTTGTATTTTCTATTTTATTGTTTAAATGTGGTAAATAAATTATGATAATGCTCCTGCCATAAAAGCAGGTCTTGAAACAATGGCAGAGTTTGTTTGGTCATTTGGGTTTGTGGGGTTTTTTACTATTATTATTATTTAAAGTAAACGCATGATTTTGAGTAAGGGAATGAGGGTGGAGAGTGGAGCAAGAGTGAGATTCAGGACCTAATGAGGTGGTGGGAAGTTTTTGCAAATTTAAGCAGCCAAAGGATTCCAGCAGAAAAAGGATTATGAAGTAAATTAAAATTGAGGCAGGCATAGAAGGGGTCCAGATAGCCAGTGCAGCACTCTGAAAAAGTGTATCTTGCTTCACTGTAGGGAATGTCTGAAGAATTCTCAGCCATTCTTGTTTTCTTATTCGGATGTCATTTTCCAGTCAGTTTTGTAGGTGACTTGGTTGGGAATTTTAAAACAGTAATGACAATAATATCCTTTCCACTGTAACATTAACTCATCTACACAAACATTGGCAGGTGTTTTGGGGAAAATCCAAACATTTCCTTTGAAATGGACTTGAGTGTGTTTTTAGGTGATAGCATTAACATTTATTGACATAATAATTACAGTAGCTAAAGAATAGCTAGCAGGAGAAGCAACAAATGTAAATCATAATGGCCTTCTTAAATGTGTCATTGGATTAAAGTCATGTTTCCCTTTTTAAGAAGGTGCATATGCAACAAAGAGACAGATGTATTGAATAGAGAAATTTCTGTTCTTTTCATATGCGCTGCAACCTTTATTTCAAAATGAAGAAATGCATTTGAAGGTTAGCAAAATTAAAAGGTAGAGCTGCTCTTTTTGTGTGCTCCCCACTTTAAAGAAAGCTTAAAGAGACAGCACTCTTGAAATCTTCACTTTTCAGGACTTTGTGAACAGGAACTAGAAAGGCAGTTTGGGGGGGGGGGGGAGGGGTGGCACCAGGACAGGGAGTTTTCCTGGGAAATTTTATTTCAAATGCAGTTATTTCCAAAAACTCTCAGATGAGGTGGGAAGGAGGCTTCAAGGGACTGTAGCATACAGAAATTGATCATCCCTCGAGTGTTTTAGCTCTCCTCCAGTTGGGTGGCAGAATGAGCGTCTCCTCTGAAACGTAATCCATCCTCTCAGTGATGGAAGCAGTGTGAATGTGGGCTGAAGGTAAGAGAGGTGATCAATTCTGCTGAGTGATGTTACCTATTGGGATATACTCTGTATATGTCTGAAATGGAGAGGTAATAAGTATAATATATCAACTGTTTCTTTTATGAATTCCATATTTATGTCATCCTGCTGGTATATGCATATGCAAACATTTTTATTTTGGAATGTATAGAGTTTGGAGTTCTGTTCTATGCAATTTCAGCTAGAATAATAGCTAGCTGAAAGCCTTGTATTCAAAAGAATCGTGTGTCTTCTTGCTCTGATCCTTGTTAATGTTACTGTAGCTTTTCTCCAGGACTGGAAATGCTTATATGTCTATGTTAATATTCTGGCTACAGGTCTATTAAATACAAGATGTGTTATCATAAAGTTGTATTTTGTGATGGAGTATAGCAGTCATCTACATAAGTGTAGCCATATATATATAAATATACACATATATAGTAGATCTATATATACACATGTATATACATATATATGTATAAAAATGTTTATATATGGCACTTAGCTATATATACATAAAAATATACATATGTATTTATATTTATATATAGGTATGTTAATATTCAAGTTAAATTATAATTTGTTTTCAAAACTCCCTGATTTACTGTAATTGTTCTCTCTCCTTGTGTGAATATTACATTATGTTATATTATTCTACTCTATTATATTATTCTCTCTTTGAGAGAGTATTTGTTTCTAGTATCTAGTCATCTTCTGCACTCCTCATGTCTGTCAATTTCTTGCTCTCCTGCCCGTCTGTCACATCTCAGAGAGTTGTGACCATTATGGGCAGTCTACTGCGTTGGGTGGCCAGAAACAACAGATGAGAGTGCTTTTCTAGCATTTTCTCTTCCAGGTAGGAGCTTTGCATCCTGTGTTGCTACCCTGGAACAGTCACCTGCACTGCCGCTTCTGCCAGTGCTTGCTGCTCTCAATGAAAATTTGTGTGGCTAGCCAGGCAAGGAATTGCTGTTTACACATCCTTCCTTTGATGTAATTACAAAGCACTTTCCTTCTTCCATGTTCTTTACTCCACAGGAGATAATCTGGCCATCCAAAAGTTACACCTAGTGTAAAGGGTATATGCATAAGGTAATGTAAAGGGGAGCATTCTTCATTCCAACCAGAATTTTGTGAAACTGTGATTCAGCACAGATTGTGTGAAATGGAGGCTGTGTGACTGATAAACAAATTGGAAAAGTTGCAGATTTTATCACCTTTTTGGCACTACTACTTTTTGGTAGGTTGATACTGGTTTGTTTAGGGATATTTTAATCTGTGCTAATTATGCCATAGGAAGTAGCCTTCAGATTTTTATGCATAAACCTACGTTTGAATTTAAGCTTATTGAAAGTGGCATAGTTTGTAGTGTTATATTTTATTACCATTATGTTCTTTTGTTTATAAAAAAATCTAGGAATTTTCAGAAGTGAGAGGACACACATTCTGCATATTGTAAAATGCTGGTGCGGCTGTAATTCCTATACAAGTAGACAACTAGGTAAAGCCTACTTTTAGCTTTTAACTGCGCCAGACCAGTTTTTCAAGTGAAGGAACGATAATCTTGCTGTCCTGGCCAAATTAGATCTGAGAGAGCTGTTTTGCCTTTCAGTGCTCTCCTGTGGCTTTGATTCAATATGCTGTTTTCTGACAGTTTAGAGCAAGTCCAACAGCTTCTGACCTTTTCATGCCAACTGGATTTTTTTTGGTATTGACTTATATGATTCCTGAATCATTTTGCTTCTAAGAGTATTGTTGCCCAATATTTTAAAGTGATACTGCTGTGAAATAGTAATTCTTTCTTTCTTAGCTCTTTCTTATTCTGTATGTAGGTATGCAAATACATAGAGAAGGATAGTATGATTTCAGTCTACTTTATGAGAAAATAATATGTTTACTAAAGAGAAGATGTTCCATATAAATGAGATGAACCACAATATAGATTGGCAGATTTTATTTGCATTTGTTGATAGTACCTGATATATAGAGATCCTGTGCTGCTTCATGGCTCTCAGGGCAGGGAAAATAGCACCTCATGTTGTATAACACAAATGCACACACTCTCACACTCTCTGCACAATAATAAGTCTTTATCATGCCTTGCTGTTGTGTAAGGCATTTAGCTGTCCAGAAAATATCTTCCTTCACCTAGGGCAAAATCCCTTTAGTACTATAACTGAAAAAAAATCTGATTTATGTAAGTGAGCCTTGGATTGAGCCTATAAATGCAAATCTTAATCAAACACATAAATGCTAGAAATATACTACAAATGGTAGTATCCAGCTGTATCCAGAGCAGCAGAAAAAGTACTGGATTTTTCTTTCATACATTTTGAAGGTTGGTTTTGTTGATATTTCTTTGTCCTCTGCTATTTCCATTTGCAGATGAACTTTGAGAACAATGTAAATTATTTGATTATCATCTTGTGACTTACCATCAATTTTGTGGGTAGCATTTTTATTTCCTGGCCTCAAAGTGCAAGTATTTCTGGTTCCATCTATTACAACTATAGCCATGTGATCCTAGGAGAGGTCAAACCCACATTTCGGCATTTTTCCTCCTTCAGCTCTTTTATTCAAGTTTATGGTACTGATATGTTCATTGTTTTCAGATAATGCACAGTCCTGTCAACAGAACAATGCACAGTGAATATGTTGTCTAATGTATCATTGAGCTTTTAGTTTTCTGGCTACAGAATTAAATACTAGGCTGTTTAAAAGTAACCTATATTCCAAAGTCAGTATTTTAGTGAAGTTTTTAGGTAGTTACTGGTGCTCTGATATACTGATATACTACAGAGGAGCTTTGTTTAGCCATTAGGAAAATAACAATACTACCCTGATAATTTAGGGGATAATACTGCCTGTTACCAAATCCATACAACTGATTGCAGAATCTGACACAGTATGGTTATGTACTTCTGTGGCTTTAATAAGAATATCACCAAGCAAAGGACAGAAAAACATTTATTTTTAACATGATTTATGCATATAAGGTTTAAATTGCTATTGTGACATGAAGTGTGTGATATTGCAGGTACTGTAACAGTTATGACATGACTGTATAAGCAAAGATAGTGAACTAAGTCAATTCTAAGTATTGATGTTTAGATGGATGTAATATAGTTGATGCTATATCCTGATCTGATTAGTGGCAAAATCTACGGGTCCAAGTTGCCAGTTGCTCTTTGCATTGCAGCTATAGCTGTTGCAGGCTAGTGTGAATTGGAACTGGACTATGAATTTCTTCGTATTTTTTCTGAATTTGTCTGTTTCCTAATAAATGGAGCATATTGAGAGAATTTCTGTTCATTCTGCAGATTTTAAAGGTCAAAATAATCTTAAGTGTGGTAAAACAAAGAAACAATATTTCCTGGTGTTAAACAGTTATTTCTAGTCTCTTTAGAGATACTACGTATTTTATTTGTAAATCACCAGTATGTATCTGTAGTGAAAAGCTGCACTGTGGTCTGTGATACAACTTTATTCGTTAAATGCACACTGTATTTTTGTGCTAATCATGTCTTTGTCTCTCAGTTCCCTCTCCATAAATGGTGTAAGAAATTTGTATCAGAAGATACTTGAATATAGTGAAAAGGAGCACACAGAAAATATGCTGGTCATGTTACACTCTGATGGGTACCTTTCCCATGTGCTCTGCAGCTGTCCCAGTTCATCCATAGTGTTTATAGTGAAGAAAACTTGAATGTTTCTCAAACTGGCTTCTAGTTTGAGAAGCCAGTAACTGAATGGGCTTGAAAAAGGACAAAAGAAGCTCAGGTAACAATAATACGAAAAAAATATCTTAGCATGTTTCAAGCTTTGGAGAAGCAGTAGTCTAAGCAACAGTGCTCCATCATGAATCTCAAAATGTCTGCTGAAGTGTCGGGAGTGAACAAGGAATATGCTGTTGAGCCCTGGTGGGACATGTATGTATGCAGAAGAGATAAAATAAGTAAAACTGATCTCTCTGAACACCTGATTTACAGTAGAACCTATCTTTTTCTGAGTTACTGGAAGACACCATTGCTAAGCTGTGTGCTTCAGCTAATGTACTTTAAATCCAATAAACCCCTCCTCCCCCCCCCCCCCAACAATCTTGTGAGAGAGAGCTTGAGTAATGAGCAGTAAATGAGAGTTGACCTCTGGTGGCTTAATGCAGAGGGAGATGAAAAAGATAATCTATACCGACTCTGCAGAATGAGCAGGAACATTCAGCATCTTTCAAGAGACACATCCACAGAAGCAGCTGCAAAGTCAGGAGTGTTCTTGCAGAGCAGCTTGCCACTGTTCTCTCTACTAATGAACTTGGTAGTCCGTCTCCAGGGTAATATTGGACAGTTCAGCCTGACAGCTAGAGAAGTGCAGTAGAAAATAATACACGAGCCTGAGTAACATAAAAAAAAGGGCAAGACGTTTAAGGAGTTGATCTGTAATTACTGAAGTCCACAAACAATGAATCTCTGCAACTAACATATTTCAGCTAGCTTCTTAGTTTGCTCTTCCTGTCAAAAGGACATTTAAATTCACACTGCAATATATCCTGCAGACCATGTGTTATAGATGAGCTATGAAATGGGGATCATTGGGTTAGGACAATTCAAAGGGAGGACAGCAGGGGGTACAGGCAAGGCTCCAGTTCTAGCAGAGCAGAGGTAGCAGAGCAGCCAAGAAATCTAGCATGGAGGTTGACCAGTCCTTGAAAATAGTTATGGTCAGAATGTTAATGTGTAAAGCCTGTCATTAATACAGACAGAATATTTTAGATACTGTTTTGTAGTCTTACTAAATGACTTAGAGATTTTTGTTCAACGGCAGAGGTAACTGACATGAATATGAATATGTTCGCATCTGAGGACGTGAATGCATCCTCATATGATGTGGCTGCAAATGGTCATCTGCTGAATAACGGGAAATGACCCTGTAATGACAAAGAGCTTTAGGCTATTCCACATTTATTTCTAGTGCAGGAACAGGTATGAAATTTTATGAAATACTGCTTTTCGTTTAGGACAAACAAGTTTGGAGATCTGGTAAAGCGCTGAGAGAAAGGAAGTTCTGAGGATATATGAGAAGCTGTCCAAGGGGTCAGTTTTCTGATCTGTTGAAAGGGAAGATAGAACTGGCCATTTCCAGAATGTGGATTCTAATATTTGGGGTTTGGGGTTTTTTTTCAGGATTATGTTACAAAAATAATACTGTAATAGACATAAGAGATGCAGGTGTCTGCTTTTGGATGCATTTCAGGTCCCTGCCTAATGTTGAACTCAAGGTAAAACTGTCACTTCCATAATCTTACATGAATACTTTATAAAACCTTGGTCTTGCCAGCACTACTTCCCCCTCTGGGTTAATACAAACCAGTCATTCAGAAGAGTCGCTTGATGGGATTGAGCATAACCTGGCTTGACTCCCATATTTGGATTTTCAGAAAGCGTTTTTAGTTAATTCTGTGGTGGATTTGTTGGCAGTGTCATATTTGCAGAAAAGAAAGTTGTTCCAAAAGGAGAAAAAGCCATGCACTAAGATGCATTTATATTCATATTGTAAGCATATGCAGAAACTTTCAATAGTACAATGTGCTTTATGAGTGGTGTCTAAGTGTCTGAAGGAGTAATGAAATGATCTGTTATTCTAGTTCTAAAAAGACTAAAGTTCTGTTCGTGCGCCTGACATAGTGTAGGCGTAAATAAAGTAGGTTTTCAGCATTGTTCTCTCAAATTAAGGAGGTGGCATAGATAAATTAATCTCTGTGCTCTGTCAGGAAACTCATGCTTACTCTTTTCATGCCTGCTGTGTGTAAGGACTGTGACACAGGCTGACAAAAGCCTAAGTCTTTTTGGCTATAAAAATGGTATCATTCCACTATTTTTTATGAGAAAGTAGAGAAAATACCTTACAGAATTAATCAGCCAGACTAAGCATTTTAAAAATGAATGTGGTTCAAGTTTTGAGTCTCGTATATGCCAATCATTCTACTGAGACTCTGGTGGGACTTCCACTGGCCAGCTCCAGTTCTACACCAGCATTAATCAGGTAGGAAGCCAAGCCAAGGTATCAAAACATACAGCAAACAACAAATCATACCAGTTTCAGGCCAGTATTGTAACTGAAGCTATTCTGAGTCATGATGTACGCGGGCTCCCCTGAGTACCCACTGCTCATTTGTCTGGACTGAGATGTTTACAGGCAAGAACCAGACCTCTTCTGCTTCTGTGTGTGGGGAATGGTAGCACAGTCACTCTCTCTGGGAGCAATTATGGATGCCTGATTATTGCAAGAGGTGGAGCTTGGGGATTGCAACCCAGTGAAGAAAAGAGTATATTTTATGTGGTGGATCAATGCAGTCTTTTGAATGAGCTGTCCCAGTAGACACCTTTCAGAGCTCTGGCAGAAGTAAACATTTATGGCTCTGACATCTCTATGGAAACTGTAAGAACATTAAACAGAACATTATGAATGTAGAATGGTATAGGCCACTTTATATAGTCAAGACTGACAGGTCTTAGGAAAATGGAGAATAAGAAAGAAAGTTGGTAGAGCAAAATAGTGTTTGTGCAGTGTCTTTAATTTGGAAGGGTAGGACTCCAGGGGAGGATTGAATATGCGTAAATGGTTAGAAAGTCTTGTTAGAGATTTGGAAACATTTGATATGAACAAGTGTCTGTATGCTGACAAGGCAAGTAACAGCCTAGTCAACAAATGGGTAATTATTGTGGTTATTGAGATAAACTGATGCAAACATTTGGCTCGTAAGATGGTGGATGAATTATTCATCATCAACTGGAAAAACGTTAGAGGGAAATTCACAGTATTGACTGAATCTTCCTAAATTTTCTTTCATTGCACAGTACAATGCTGCCAGTTCTTGTCCGGTGGTACCTAACAAAGTGTAAGTCTGACTGATAAATAAGGTTTCCAGGGTAATACAGAAATACATTTCACTTCTGGATGGAGATACTCTGTAGTCAATAAAGTGAAAGAAATATTTTATCCTGATAACAAAGACTCGATTTTAAATAGCTCATAAAGGATGTGTGGGGCAAGCTTAGCTTCGTTTTTTGCTTTTATGCAGTTTCTATTATAGATGAAAAAATTACACCCTTTTAGGATATAATTTTTTAACTGCCCCAGAATGCTAGTCAACAATAATATTTAAATTATCTCTCTATTTTCTCTAGGTTTGGTGGTAACTATTGTGATGATACTTCTGTCTGGAAATAATTCAGAGGTATTTTCCAGCAGTTGGTTGGACAGAATGTAGTTTAGGATGTTTTGGGAACCCCCTGGTGAAATTTAGTATGTACGTTAAATAGGTAGTAATAAAAATTAGCAAGAATTACCACTTAACGCAAACCTCCTCATACCACTGGTATGCACTGCTGTATGCATGATCTATCAGCAACCTTGAAACCTTTCAAGTTATCTTTGGAAACATAGCAGTCTAGTGGAGAATGGAAATTTGAGGTATCTCAGCTACAGCTTCTGTAAGGTACTGAGTCAGTCCAGCTAAAGACTGTGCCAGTGATCCTGTAGATGAAAAGAGAAATTTTTAATCATTTTTTCTTGTGAGGAACAAACAAATATTGGGTTTGTGTTTGCTTAATAATTTATGTGAAAGATAAACCACAGGAACATGGATATCTCTTTCACAGGGGAAACCTTCCAGGAGTTCTAGCTGTGTTTTATTAAAAATGAGCTTTTTTGGTGAAGCTGCAGAGACTTACAGTGCTATTTAGTTAAAAAGCATCAAGAGAAGAATCTTTTCTGATTCTTAGGTAGCTGATGCCAGCAGTGTGAAAAAAATTCTATTACAACCAACACTGTTAATTGTATTCTATTAAGGTTTTTTTTATTTGATTAATGTACAGTTTTTAATTAAAAAGGTTATAAAGGTGCCATATACAAACCAACTTGTTTGATCTGCAGTATTGGCAGACTGCTTGTCAAAGATGCTGCAAATTTTAATAACTCCACAATTAAAACAGTGCAGTACAAAACAGTAAGTTGAGACTTAATAAAGTAATAACAGTTAGAAGGATCATACCAGGCACCTCTTTGTGTTCAAGATTCTGAGGTGAGATTGTCACAAACATTAGGTAACTGGAAATCTTTAATGGCAGTTGCTTTCAATGATGTTTTAAATGTCTTCAGATTTGCCAGTGTAATGGTTACTAATTTTACATCAAATCAGTCTGTTTCAGTCCAGTGGGTCAGAGTGCCTGTCAACAGCTTGAATTCCTGTTATGCACCCTCTAACTTTCCTATCTCTGTTTTTCTACTCATCTTCATTGCTACCTTTATACTATCCCTTGCCCTTGAAATAATTTCCCGTGTGCCTTTTTTCTGTTCTTTCATTCCTGTCTTTACAAGCCTTCTTGTCCGTATTCTGTCATTTATATGAGATCAGTCACAACGAACGATTGGCACCACAGCCAGTGCTGGCACAGAGACTTTTAAGCTAGCATCACACTTCTCAGCTGCAATGCTGTTTAAATCTGGTAACAGACAGTGGAAGTGTTTGCTGTCAGGGAGCTAGGTCTAGCTGATAGCTTTTTTGATTTTTTTTGTACAGCAAGTCCATTCGAGCACATAAGAGTTTTCTAAAGCACGCTTGTAACTTGTACTTCTGTGGAGCTACAGGGGTAATCACTTGTTAGGATCATAGAATCGTAGAATAGTTTGGGTTGGAAGGGTCTTTCAAACATCATCTAGTTCAACCCTCCTGCAATGAGCTGGGACATCTGCAATTAGATCCAGTTGCCCAGAACCACATCCAACCTGACCTTGAATGTCTCCAAGGATGGTGCATCCACCACCTCTTTGGGCAATCTGTGCCAATGTTTTACCACCCTCTTTGTAAAGAACATTTCCCTCACGTCCAGCCTGAATCTCCCCTCTTTTAGTTTAAAACCGTTACCTATTGTCCTATTGCAGCAGGCCCTGATAAAAAAGTCTCTTCCCATCTTTCTTGTAGGCCCCTTTTAAGAACTGAAAGGCTGCTCTAAGGTCTCCCCAGAAGGTCTCTTCTCCAGGCTGAACAACCTCAACTCTCTCAGCTTCTCAGGGGTTAAAGAAAGGGACAACATTTAAAAATCAAAAGTTGCAGTTGGCTCAGGATTAGTTCATTGTTTCCAAGATGTGTAACAGACATTTGAGGCACAGGAAGCTATTTCACTGCTGTGCTGAATAGAAAATTTTAAGCATTTGTATGCACTTGTGGAATGGTTTCCCTGGGTGATACTACTAGCCCCATGTTCTTCATAGCTTGAAGGCTCAGGGCTAACAACACTCAGCAAGCAGTGGATAGTAGAGGCCACCATACTGTGCTCAAACAACCTTCTTACCAACTTCTTACAGTGGTGACCACTATTGCAGGATCATACACTTGAACGAATCCAGGCCAAAGAAAGCTTCTAACAAAGAACTTGGATATAAGGGTGCTGGTGAGGGACTCATCATTAGGGACTGTAGTGATAGGACAAGGGGTAATGGGTTGAAACTTGACCAGGGGAAGTTTTTGATATAAGGAAGAAGTTCTTTAGTGTGAGGGTGGTGAGGCACTGGAATGGGTTGCCCAGGGAGGTTGTGAGTGCTCCATCCCTGGCGGTGTTCAAGGCCAGGTTGGACAGAGCCTTGGGTGAGATGGTTTAGTGTGAGGTGTCCCTGGCTGTGGCATGGGGGTTGGAACTAGATGATCTTGAGGTCCTTTCCAACCCTAACTATTCTATGATTCTATGATTCTATTCTAACTTTTTACTATCAAATTTAAGTATTTAGACAATAGAAGCTAACATTTGTTTTAAGCAAACCACCTGGCTGCAAACTGGTCTGACATTTCTTTGGTCACAGGATGCATTGTAGGAGCAACTCTGAGGCTCTGCTGGCTATTTCACATTTGAGCTTTTTTCTAAATTTATTGAGCAAAGAAGTTTGCATGTATCATTGCTGCAGATCAGCCTTGATGTGAATGCTAAATAAAAAGCCCCTGGTAATGTTTCCTGCCTTCTAATTTCCAGTTAACACAGTCCCACTTTTTGTCTTATGGGACATATCCTGTTCTTGTCAAAAGGCTTTTTAGTGGGTATCACCAGGTCGCTGTGAATGCTGCCGGCTCCCTAGGGGCTGGTGCCCATCCCACTGTCCCCAGCACAGGAGCAGGGCAGCCAGGGAGAGAAGAGGGCACCTAGGGCAGCCTCAGGCACCATTGGCAAGACAAGGTTGTGGTGAAGAGGCTGAACACAGGCCAGGCACAGGCCTGCCTGTGACACAGCAGGGGCTTTAAGTGCTTAAAGTCAAAAAGTCCATCCCTTGATTTGCACATGCATGTTCAGAAATATATTTTATATGAGCTGGTGTGCATATAGCATGATCCTAAGTTTGCATTCATATGATAGATTTTATTTACTTTTCATAGGGGATTGTTTTTACATGCTGTATAGATATTTTTTAATTGTATTTTCATGTTGGTTGTCATACGGATGATAAACTGTTGCCAACAAAAGAAATTTTATTATTCCTGTATGTATTTCCACTTTTTTAAAAAAGGGTATTAATATTTTCACAATTCTTGAGGAAGAAGAGAGTATTTTGTCCACTAAAATAATAGAACTTAGTGTTTGGAGATCTTTGCCTGGCCTACTGCACAGCCACAGTGCATATGTACTGTGTCTCTTAGGAGGTACCCCGTTCACCCCCTGCAGCAGAGCCATAGCAGCACCTCACAGGAATTGTAGCTGTCAGGCCTGATTTCATTTGTTTCATCATTTAGAGATACCAGGATGTTGCTCAGCCACAGGGAGGTCTGTGCATCATGGAAAAGTGAATTAAAGAGCTAAATCCAAGGGAGAGTTTGAGAAGAATCCCAGGGAATCACTGTTTCCTTAGGAGAACATTGGGTATATTCAAAAGTGAAAGATTTAGATTTAAGATTGGTTGATATTTCAGGCTGATATGACAGATTTTGTTTCAATTTTCCTAATTTTCTTGATTTCATTTTAAATAAGGCCATAATATTTTTTATTGAAAAATGTTCACTTTTATGTTTTCAATTAGTCCTAGTAAAATTAATGCTTTCTTTTAAATAGCTGAATTTTCCACATACTAATATGACTATAAGAAATTATAGTTTCAGAAAAAAATAGTAAATATTGTGAATAAAATATTGTGAAAAAGCAGAAATACTGCAAAAATAATAACCCTTCCATAAAGGCTATTTTTAGTGCTATTTTAACAGAAAGCCCCTAACCATAGAAGCCTCTCTACTGATCTGGAGAGCAACAGTGCATATCAGTTAGGATTCACAGTCACAGGCATTTTTGAAGAAAGAAAACCAGTGTAGGGTAGAGCAAGCAAACTTACTGCTCTAGAAATATGATGTGGTAGCCTGTAAGAGTTTCTTAGTTTAACATTTAACTGAGATACCACTGCAGTGGAATAGATACCATGTACATGGAGTTCAGAATGAAACCCGTCTCTTGTTGCGGTTCCTATATGGACACATTAGCTAGATGGAGTTCTTCACCTCATCATTTTCTGAAAAAGAAGTCTTACCTGAATTTTATACTGGAAAAATCCTGTAAACTAGTATTCATCCTGTCCTGTAATATTAGCAGAGCTTCCGGGCTTTTTTTAGGCTTTGATCTGTTTTCTTGCTATTTCCCTTTAAGAGCAACATTATTCTTCAGAGTGCTCTGACATCCATCACAACAACTCCTGTTGTCAATGTCATACCAGTTATAATTCCAAATGGCTGAAATCCTTGTCCCCTAATAGAATAGTTATCACATGAATGAGCAGATGCTGACATGGGGAGCATCTGACACTTTATAAATGAATGCCATCCAAGCAAAACATCAGCAGGATTGGATATGTTTAGGTAGTTAAACATCTGCAGAGGTGACTTGTTTGCAAATCATTAAGAATAAAAGCTTGTTAGTTGTCAGAGGTGTTTTGCATACACATGATGACCCTGGGTCTAGACCTCCTTGGGACTGTTAGCACCAGTGATGTATTTGCAAACACTTTTGGCAAGGTGAGCTCCCTGAAGTTTGGCATAACACAACAGATCTGGGCACAAATCCAGCATCAAAACACATGCTGTGGAAGTCTCATCCTAGACACTGCTAGATACCCAGAGGTAGTTTGAATAGGTTCACATCTTGTTTATACCACCATGTTTTTGTCAAAAGAGGAAGAAAGTGGAAGTGCCCCCTCTGTATAGGACATTGCAGTAATCCTTCCTGACAAATAGAAATATTTTCTTGTGAAGCAAATGTTATGTTGTGGAACTAAACATTTGGAAAGTTTGGATGTAGGTTATGTTTCCTAATTAAATTACTCTGTCTCTCTCCCCAGACCAACACAATTATTTCTAAGCTGTTATAGTCATCTGGAGACCTCTCACACCTCTTCCTGAGTGAGTTGCAACAGACCCCACGTAATATATTCTTATTCAGGGTAGGGAAAATAATAGCTGTGGGCAGAAACCAGATCTGAGGCTTGCAGACCAGTGCTCTGGCACTGAGGTAAACCAGAAGGCATTGCAGATTTCTGTTTCTAATAACTACTAAGTAAAAGTTGAAGACAAACCAACCTTGAACTGGAATAATTAACCCGGGAAATTCTCAGTGAGAAGATGGTACACTGACTAATCTGTGAGCAAACTTTATAAATGAAAGGCTTTAAAACTGCCTGAGGTTGGCTATAAAGAGTGAGGCATTGCTTTTTTTCAAAGGAAACCAATTTGCTGAGGGCTGCTTCATGAGGTTGAAGGGATGCTTCTTTTAGGTTGCACATCACAAATTAGAGTTGCTGTTGGAGAAATAGAAGGTGTATTGATAGTAAACAGGTGGCTCCTGTTCCAAGGAGATTTATTTGGTACAATTTTATGATTGAGCTGATGCTGTGACACATTAAGTGGAGCTTGTCACTCTCCCATCTGGTCTACACAACTGCTGGAGGCGGATCCCATTTAGGAAGTTGCACATTTCTTGCAGCTGTTCCTGAGTATTTCATAAATAAGTAACAGAAACCACTGATTCATTTGGCTTTATTAAACCTATCTTAGGGGAATCGTGTTATTGTTCATGGAGAAAATTGTAGACATTGCATGGCATTTAAGGGTCTTGTTATCAAATTACAGCACTTTAAAGCCCTACTTAGTGCTAATGGGAAAATTGTAAAGTACAGATCAGGACTTTTTTCAGCCTGATTATAATTTATCTAAATGACTGCACTTGATAAAGAGTCCTTCATGCCAAGTGAAATGGTTTATGCCTGTGGAACCCAGTGGTGTCTTGTTTTCATCCCCCTGTGGATGCAGTTTATCCTTGGGTCTTATCTGGAAGAAGCAGTTGTTGCAGAATGCTGTGTTCACTTCATACATCATTTAAACTGTTTTTGTTATTGATGAATTGCTTCTGTAATTCACTGATGAAAGTGAACATTATAAACAAGGCATTCCCATATTAGCTTTTCAGTGCTTTGCCCAATGGGCAATTTAATGCGACATCAAATGCGATAATAGCTGAATGACAAAAAGAACCCTTCCCATGCTTGCTGGCTTCTAATAGCTTGATTTCATTTTTAATAGGCTGTTAATCTTCAGTTAGTGTTTTGCTCTGCATCAGACGTTTCACTGCAGTAAGCTGGGTTGTTTGTCTATGTTAGGTTTGTGTTGTATTCTGTTAACACTCCCTTTGGAAGCCATTTGATGCATATAAGATGCATGAGATTGACTTTGCGGTAGAAAATTTTGACTCCCCTTGACAAAACTTTTCGATCTGTCATGATGTGACAAGCTAATAAAACTGTTCATGTGCTAAAATATGATACCTAATACGTTGACAATAAATGATTACCAGCTATTGAATTCAAAGTGAGCATCATGCTGCACAGAAAAAGAGAGACACTGTTGGATGCAAAGGAGCTCTTACAATGTATTGCTGTCTAGCTTAGTGAAAAAACTAAACAGAGTGAGCTGTCTGACCTGAAAGAGACACCCTTATTTCAGGTACAGTTACTGTCCAAGAAGCCTGATATGTCCACTGTGTATAAAGAAAGGATGCACAGACTGCTGAGAGGTTTGTGAAATTTATGCATATCTTTTATCCTAGATAAGCTAGTGAGCAATGTCACTGGTAGGCTTGTAGTATTAAGAAAGAAAAAATATTGTTTCCTGCTGGTCCAGATCCTGATTTATTTTGGATACTCGGTACCTTTACTAAAATTGATCTCCTCTGAAGACTATTGCTGGCCAGAGAGATCTAAGAGTTTGAACAAATTTCCATTCTGTGATGTCTCAGTATTTTCTTGATTGAGAAACAACTGTTGTACCACATCAGGGACAGCGAAGTTCTTCAGAGCCTCCCATGCTGCTCAGCGAGAGTCATCAGAGCACTTGGCAATCTTGTCTGGTGAAAACTGGCTGAGTGCTAGTGGGTAACATTCTTCTTACTTGCTGCTCTTTGTACTTCCATGGATTATTTCAAAGTGTAGAAAGGTTCCTGCAGAGTACAGAGACAGACCTGACTTTCCAGGTCTAGTCCCATGCAACAGCGTAACTGACAATCCTAAACTGATCTATTCCTCTATGAAAAGTATGTAGTTGGGGCCAGGGGGAAATAGCTACTTTCAGAAAACTGCTTTAGAGCCTCTCCTAGCCCCACCTTCTCTGATGGTTTATATCCAGCCCGCAGTTACTAATTAATAGTTTATACCTGTTTGTGTCGTCAGGTGAAATAATTCTTCCACCTGCTTGGTGCTTACCTAGTTAGAATTAAAGAGACAATTCATATGCCTCCCCAGGCTTTTGTTGTGAAATGCGTGAAGAGGATCTCAGCTTGGTGGTCAGATGAATTGGGAAGCTTTCAGAGGCTCAGATTTGTTTTTGAGCTCAGATCTGGGATCAGTGTCATATGAGTTCATTATACTGCTCTGGGGCCAAGCTGAGAGCATGAGCTAAGGATATAGATGCTTCTTCAGCATATATCTGTATGGCTAATGTCTTCCTTAACCGTACAGTTTCTAGGAGTATTTCTTCCTCCATTACTGTTACAACAATGTCTGCTGCTGAATGACTGTAGGAGACTTCTAGCTCTGCTGTGATAGAGCACACACTACTATTCTTGCTACTATTCTACTCAAAGTTGTTATAAGCCACATCAATTCAGCTTGATGCATGCTAGTTCTACCATTTCTTTTCAGTGGAAACACACCATTCAGTGTTTCCTGTACCTTTCCTTCCTAAACAATATACCCCATTCCATCCCTATTGTGTTTTTGTTCTCTCTGCATAGTTAGCTTTCTGTAGAGCATCAGGAACATTTCCATTTTGTTATTTCCCTTGTGTCATATAGAAAAACTCAATTTCTTTCAAAACTATGACATATTTCTGAGCCAGATTAGCTGCAATACTTGCTTCAGCTCTCTTGCCTAGTGTTAGCATATTTTTTATCCCTTGTTTACCTCTATCATTTCTTTATTCAGTGCTGAATCTCTCTTTACCCCAGGTTCTTCCATTATATCTAAAACAGCACTTGAGATTATCTGAGTTATACCATTTCTTTTCTTAATATAAGAAGCTCTTACCTCATTATATTCCTATCTTTCAGCATGTCTCCACATGTAAGAAAGTATACAGAAGATATTTTCTTGTCTTTCTGTTGTGTGGTGGGACTATTGATTGGATTGGGGTGGGACTATTGATTGGATTGGGATATTGATTGGATATAAAGATTATTTTTACACATTCACTTGGCAAAGAGGCTATATAAAAGTAGCTGCTAATTTTCCTAATGAAGTCCTAAGGGGCCTTAAAGCCTTGTCTTCTTACACAGTTAATCCAATGAAAATACTAAATCTTACAGAGAAATTAGAGCACAACCTGTGCCACAATTTCTGTACGAACAAAAAGTTTGGACAGGTTATTATCAGTGTCAGATATATCAGTTGTTTCTTCCTACTTCTCAGTTCACAAACTGGTGTAATTTGATAGGTCCCAGAGTTTTGTGATGAATGGACGAAGTCAAATGATGAAAATACAGGTATTTAGTCTTTGCTTGGCATTGATTTCATCCCAGAAGCCACATGTCAAACTTCAAGATTTGACTTTACTTGGGGCCATTTAGACTTCACTTTAAATCAGGTATGGCATTTTAATGGGTCAGAAAGAGTAATAGTTTTCCTTGTCAAAGCATCTTTCAAACAAATCTGAAAAAGATAGCGGGCTTTGAAATAGAAAAATTTAGGGCTGATTTACAGATGCTTGGGAAAACCACTTATCACAGGCCAAATGAAATCTGCATTACAGTGAAATATATATTCTCTAGAACATATTAATCACAGATAATTTGTGCCTTATAATTTCAGGAGATTTCCTCACAAAAGTGCAAATCAGGACTCAGTAAGTAATTGGTTTCTGTCTCAGGGCTTGACTAAGTAGTTCTTACGTGTGGTCTGACCAAACGTGTCAAGAATGACTGTAAGTTTTGCATGTACTTTCTCTGACATCGTCTGTGCAAGTGACTAGAGTTTAGCAAACAGGTTTCCATGAAGTCTTCTAAAAAAGGAATTGAACCTGTGCATGCTCCCTTACAATCCTTCATTAGACAATTTTACAAAAGTATTGTTTTCTCTAGTTGTATTTTATATGTGGTTATCTGTTTTGATTCCATTTGGTCTTCATTATGCTGCTTAATTGTTGTCCTAGTGAATGTTCTCTATCTCTTTTCTCTATTTTAATGGGCAATAAGTGAAAACTCAGATTTTAATTCAATTACTGACTTTGTATGCAAGATAGATAAAAAATAATGCCATCACATCTATAAATATATGTTTATTTGGATTCCCATTTGATTGATCTGTAATTCTGTTTCTTATGCTTTGCTTAGCTGATTTTGGTTTTGTCCTTATTTTCACTATTTTACAATATGCCAGCATACACAATATGCTGAAAAATATATGTGCAAACACAATTGGTTAATAGAAACATGTCTTTTTATGTCCTTTCCAATAAAATACATCCTACCAAAATATTATCTAAAATGCTATGTAGATGTGCAGAGAGCTTATTTTTATTTTCAGTGGAAACCAGTGCCATTTTATATTGTCACTTTCTCCCAAAATATAGCATACAACAGCATTCATCTGTGTTAAGTGAGGTAAGCAACCTGTCTAGGCAATGTGAGCCTTACAACTGCAGCAGAACTATGATTCTTTCCATTGGGATATTTTTGCTTTGCATGGGTTTCCAAAGCATGAAAGGAATTGGATCCAGGCACCCCAATAATTGGCTTAAGACCATTAAATATAAACAAACCAGATAAATCTACTTTGCTTTTCTCAAGAGAGTAGAAAACTTTCATAGTGATGTTTAAAATATATTTATGCAAGCATGCTTTTAATTAATGAAGACAATTATTACATGATCACTTCATCCACATGGTGAGCTTCCAGAAACAGTTCCTCAAGTCTGGATCCTTTAAAAAAAAAACAAACCAATTTCCATTCTAAAAGGATATAAACTTTTTCAGATTTGTCACCACAGTGCATCTTCACTAAGGACAAAAATAAGAAAAATACACAGGGCAAAAAGGTCGTTGTCCATCCTTTTAATGAGTCAGCCATACATATGGAAGTTCATTTTGTGTCAGAAAGACTTCCTTTCCCAGAAGGCCGATACAGTGTAGTTCATGTTCACCAAAACTTTTCTGTGCAAATTTGATTAAATTTTGGTGTGGAAAAATATCACAACTAGTACAAACCTTTTAAAACTCAGACTATTTACCTTTGACAAAACAGAATTTGTACAGCCACACATTTGGATGCACATTTTTCTCTGTCATTCAGTTTCCTTCTTCGTTATCTCTCCGATGAAAGTATTGCTAAAAAGAAGTGACCTGGAAAATAATGCACAAGTCCCAAAACCTACATAATTCAGATAAGGAATTGAAGTTGGTTGATTGTTCCATGTGCTCCCATATTTTGTTTGTCTCCTTGGACTATTCCCATCTTTGTCAATGCCTCTGCGGTACTGTGGCATGTCTACTTTTACAGGTCCACTTGCTAGGTAAATATGACTGACAGTAATCCCAGGCACAGCTACAGATTAGGCAAAGAAGAGATTCAGAGCAGCCCTGCGGAGAGGACTTGGGGGTGCTGGTCGATGAGAAAATGAACATGAGCCGGCAGTGTGCGCTCGCAGCCCAGAAAGCCAACCGTATCCTGGGCTGCATCAAAAGGAGTGTGACCAGCAGGTCAAAGGAGGTGATCCTGCCCTTCTGCTCTTGTGAGACCTCACCTGGAGTATTGTGTGTGGCTCTGGTGTCATCAACATAAAAAGGACATGGAACTGCTGGAACAAGTCCAGAGGAGGGCCACGAGGATGATCAGGGGACTGGAGCACCTCCCCTATGAAGACAGGCTAAGGAAGTTGGGGCTGTTCAGTCTGGAGAAGTGAAGGCTGCATGGAGACCTCATAGCAGCCTTCCAGTACCTGAAGGGGGCCTATAGGGATGCTGGGGAGGGACTCTTTGTCAGGGACTGTAGTGACAGGACAAGGGGTAACGGGTTAAAACTTAAACAGGGGAAGTTTAGATTGGATATAAGGAGGAAATTCTTTCCTGTTAGGGTGGTGAGGCACTGGAATGGGTTGCCCAGGGGGGTTGTGAGTGCTCCATCCCTGGCAGTGTTCAAGGCCAGGTTGGATGAAGCCTTGTGTGGGATGGTTTAGTGTGAGGTGTCCCTGGCCATGGCAGGGGGGTTTGGAACTAGATGATCTTGAGGTCCTTTCCAGCCCTAACTATTCTGTGATTCTAAGATTCTATGTAATGTTTGAGCCCAGCAAGACAAATGGCCTAAAGATAAAAACTGGTATAATTTCAGCAGAGCAGTCGTGTCTCACCCTGCAGAGACTCATGCCCAAGGTGTAAATACCTCTAGATTGAAATGTATAGGATCACTTGAGCTTTCAAGTGCTGTGCAGAAGAAAGACACCCTGCATGCCTGCATGAGGTGGTGCTGTCACAGACATGTTTAGCATGTCACCAAGTTCTGTACATCCAAAATCTGTTGAAGTGTTGTAAATTTGTCACCAAAATGATGTACTTAGTACTGTACTGTTGCTGAAAGCCTTGCTCAGGCAAAGTGCAGAGTATGTATACCTTCAGCTGAGGGAAATGGACTGTAATGCAGTGGCTATAAATACATACAGTTTGTGTCAGACTGCAAATGCTGTGCTATTGATCAAGCCCATCCTGAATTAGTGATCTACCTCAGAATATACCCTTCGTTTCAGGCTGACCCCTGCTATTTTGCTATCTTGTTGGTGAGGAAAGACACTGAGACTATATTTATATTTCTGGGATTTGTTCATATAGCCAGGCAGTAAATGTGACTTAGGCTTTTCAATGTCCTGGTACATTGTACTGGTTTCAATACGATAATTTCTGGTTTGTGCAGTTGAGAGTGAGAGTGCCATCAGCATCAAGTTTTAGACCTTTGTGAATGTACTCTCCTAGAGATAATTTTTCAGTTGGTTAATGTGGTCAGGCTTTCTTAAGTAAAGTATATTATCCAGGGGGGAAAAAAAACCCAAAACAATAAAACCAAAATAAAACCAAAACCAAAGAAAACTACTGTTTAAAAGTTATGTGTTTGTGGATCATTCTAACTTGACTAACAATTAATGTAAAATCAAATGTTAGTTATCCAAGTTGCTAGCTCTTTCACTCTTAGTAATACAAGAAGGAAATACTTTGTACTCAAGAGTTCAGAAAAGAAATGTAAGTAGTGGTTTCAGACCAGCTTTCTCCTGGCCCTGGTGCTAGCTGTCACTGCGGCCTTAAGTGTCAAGGTAGAAAGCACAATTTCATTTTTGTGATGAAGCCTGTAAAATCAGGAAAAAAAAAAAAAATCAAATCGGGTTGCTTGCTGTGTAATCCTAAAGGGAAAGCTCTCTTGAGTTGTAAGATAGTTTCAGTTAAAGCAGAGTTTCTTATCAGTGGCTCAGCTATGGGCAAAATGCCCAATCTTGCATTAAAGACATTTCAGAAAGAGAATCAAAGTAGTTCAGCTGGTTTCCCTCAAGCTATGTGGATGAATACTGTGAGCTAGATTCTGATCTCTGTTGCACCGGTGTAGCTCTGGGTAGTTTTTCAGGAGAGCTATCTTGACTTCACTGCAATAAGATGCTGATGTTGTGCAATAAATCCCTGGCTGCTCTATTTCAGGAGATCCCTTGGTCAGGTGGGCCATACCTGTGTATCCAGATGACTTTCTCCCTGTCTTAGTATTTCCTTCTAGACATCTTTCTAAAAACCTTGTTTCCTATCCAATTACACTTCTTTTTGTATGAAGCAACCTGTTTGATTAATGTGCTTCAGACTAACAGCACTGGATTTTACTTATTAATCAGCATGGTCTACATCTCATAAAAGCCTTGCACTTGCCCAAGCTGCAAGAGTAGTCGTTGTTATGCTGTGAAGCTTTTTAATGATGGAAGAAATGTTTTCTACTACTTTACTATTTACCATTCCTTCTTTCAAGATGTAATTGTACCCCTGGCTCCTGAATTCAAGAAATAACGAACATTAGGTTGTCTGCATAATATCCTGTCTTTTCATACAAAGAGTTGTGGAGGTGTGATCTTTGGTTCCTAAATCTTGGCACATTTAATTTTCACAATAGATTTATAGCTAGAGAGGTGGTGATGTTACGACCTGCAAGTAGCTGTCAATGTAAAATCTTGCCTTTTTTCTAGACTCCATCAGTTTAGATTATTAAAACCTGGAGTTTTCAATTTGCAAGCCAAATTTGAAGGTTCCTGTATTATAGGGTCTGAAGCAAAATGTTGTCATTGTGCTTGAATGTATCACTAGAATAATGCTAACGGTCATTGAAATCGCTGGAGCAATTAAAGTTCATAGAGGGTATTGTCAGTTGTTATAGATTAGTGAAGGAGCCATAGGGTACATAGATCACTGGCCTGTGGCTTCCACTAATCTCCTTTTTAGAAACTTTTATAGCTGTTGTATTTCAAAGAAATGTTTTATGGCACTTTTTTGTAAGATCTCATAGGTATGATTTAAGCAGTGCTAGCCATGATGTTCTTGGCTTCCTTTTAGTCACACCCAAGACTGTTCCTTCCCAGTTGCTATATCCCAGATGGCTTTTACCTTCTTGACTGTGTGCCTTAATGTCTTCTGCCATGTTCTACAAATTTCATTAATCACATCAAGCAATAAGATTACGTTCATGCTAATGAATTAATTTCTAATAACCTGCAGTCTGGCTACAGATGATTAGAACCATGAAGTGAAGTTTTTACAGTTCTGACTACTGGCTGTTCCTTCTGGCGCCTGCCTCTTGCATGAGCTACTGTGTTAGCCACCACCTGGGGAATATTGGCGCTTTCAACACTTTGACCCATATTTGGCACTGAGTTACAGCTACTCTTCGTTGCTGACTGAATGAGGATATGTTCTGAGTCTCACCTCTTGCAGGGACCAGACTTGCTCAGCCTTTCCGCAAAGCATGACCTGATGCTGTTTTTGTCAGACATATTTAAGTATAGAAAGTAGCAAACCTGATGCTTCATATTCATGATCTGGCAACTCTTGTTAGAGTCCAACTGTTCGAAGCTATTAGTCGGCAATATACTTTGGATTGATTATCCTGTGACTGTCATTCATTTTCGGTTAATTACTTTATCCATATGTTAAGCATGTTCTCAAAATTCTTGTCATTAGTGGTACCATGTGTTCACTTGCTGCTATACAAGTTTAAGCTGTGTTTGGGCATTTCTGTATCTATGTATCTTCATTGTACAATACTACAGCTGTCATCTGTAGATGTTTGTTAGTCCTTTTACGGACTAGAGACAGCTCATTAGTCTTGTACCTAGCTGCTGACCAGTCACACTAGTGAGTTACCCATCCCTGCAGCTGTACAGCCACACAGCTGCAGCTGTTTGGTTTTTATTTTTTTTTCATTTCCTTTCCTATTCTTCTTTTTAATTTTTTTTTAAGGGCTTGGATGGCCTCAAACCAGCCCCACTAAATTGTTTGCTCTGCTCTTGCAGAAGTTGTCCTGACAGCTTCTAATGCCCTATGAGAGGGTAAGATAGAAGAAAAAGACGACTAGGTTTTATGGAGCAAGGTCTGTCCAGATGCAGATGTGTTTTGGTAATTGGCCTACTTAGCCCTACATATTGTAAGATTATAAGACAGTAAGAAACAGAGTGCTTATAAAATCAAACAGAATTTCCCAAGAAGGAAAGAGATTCTCCAGATCTTCCCGGAAGTGCTTTGGAAATACATATGTATGCGGTAAACTACAGTGAAGTGGGAAGAGAAATGCAAGAGCAACTGTGCATGAAGAGACTCTGAGATGCTGAAAGAGTATATTCAGTGCTCACTGGCAAAGCCCTTAATTCAACACTGTAACTCAGAATGAAAAGGGTCACCAGGTGCCATTCTGTCATAAGTGTTTGACAGTTGTAGTGCAGCTTTGAGCTGCCCATAAGTTGTAAGAGTGAATTCTGACCTAATTATCTCATTTCTCTCTCCTATAAAGTACCGTTAGATTAGACCTTTGAAGAATGAATTTTGTCCTTAGGAATTTGTTGTTGAGAAATGTCTCATTACATTTTTAATTTAAGATCCTGTTCAATAATGAGATAATAGTTATACCTCATCATCAGCTTTAGCTATACTTCATTTCATGCTATGAATTCCTAGAACGGTAGAAATAGCACTAGAGGTTTGGGACTCTTTTGCATGTTCTTTTGATGTTTAGGGAGTTGTGAAATATTTTCAGGTTATTTTCATGGAACTTCAGATTGGCTGATGTGAATTTGGCATGGAAAATTTCATCTGTTTGAAGGTTTCATGAACTATGAGTGAAAACTTGCTGATACGGGTCTGTTTATTTACTGAATAGGAGGTTCTGATGTATAGACACTAAAATACTCATCTGGAAGTATTTCTTGATCTGCTCCTAAGAAATATTAAAAAGAAGAAATCCATGCAATAAAGCAGTCTGCTTTGTTCTGAGTGTTCTTTCCTAATTCTGGAACCTAATCACTCAGTACAGTGATTGTTTCAACCTAAACAAAGTTATTGAATCCCCATGTATGGTTTATGCAAATATAGTGTTTCTTAAAATATGCTAACAGTATATTAATTTTGAGAACATCAGTTTCATGCCAGGAACTAAACTGAAAGGAAATTCATGATAAAATATGTGACAGAAGGCTTTTCACAGCTGAATATGACATGATTATGTGGTTCTGTGGTTGCATAATCATGTTTCTAGTATATGAGAAACATATATATCTCCCATATATATAAAAGTCTTAACTGGGGAACTCATTGCAGCTTAAATTACAGTTTTTCACTGAATTTCAGAAGACCACAGGTTTAAGCACATTATTTTTCCATGGGCTTCATTTAAGCTAGTGCAATACCTTTTTCAGTTTTCATTATACTCTTAGCCATGAGAAGAAGATTTCTCAAGAGAACACATTCATGTCATGTCAGTTTGTGTCCCTGCTACAAATTGTGATAGGAACAAATGACCATACTTCAACTACCCAATATGTTATGTGCAGTGTGCCAACTTGGTATGTCATTTTAGCTTCTATCATAGCTTTTTATTGGATAGATGTTTTACTGTCATCGGCTGATTAATTACAACTTGAATGAGGATTAATGGAGTGGTTATCAAATCAGAAGGAAGCACATTGGAAAGGTTGTGCCATGGAACACAAAATTTTAATTCAGGGAAGAGGAATGTATTGTCTTTTAAAATACAGAGCGGGAACAGGAAATGGCATGGTCAATCCATTTCTCAAAATCAAGCTTGTTTAAAAATGGTGCTGAATGAAAGTTCATGTAAGGGATGAATAGATCATGACAGACTCCCTCCAGAACTCTTAGATACTGTTATCTAATTAGCTGTGAATGACTGGGATGAGCAAATTGCTATGCTAGTAATATTCAGAATTAACATGGTGTAAGCAAGAGGATAGCCAGAGTGAGAAAGAGTGACTGAGCAAAATGAAGAGGTGTCTACGAAGATGATAACTGAATGGCCAAATGTATGGGCAGAAGTGAATATTAGGCCCTGTAGCTGAGGTTGGAAGCATAAGGAGGATGACTGTAATCCACCTATTGACAGGGGACAAAAATGGGATTTCAGATCTGTTTCTCTAGAATATATGTACAATTTGTGTTAGTATTTCATGTCTGTCCAGATAGGTATTTAACCTTAGGCTGGCACCTGCCCATTTAACAAATGCCTGAAGTGTTAATGGTTGAAAAACAGTTCAGCATTAACTGAAATGATAAAACACATTGTCCTGCAGGCTGTTTCATGATGTGGTAATTATAATACACTTCTGGTTTATGCATCATGTAAATTCATAAGTCTATATATGAAGAGACCCTTCAACAGAAGAGTCCTATCATGTCATGTGGAAGATTTAGACTCACACGGACTGGTAGCTCAAACTTACATTGAACTGCTGAAGGGACCTTAAACTCTGATGAGGAATTTTGAGAACAGTGGTCTAGTAACTTGGGCAATCAGAGAAGATGCTATTTAAGTAATATGTGGTAGCTTTACAGTTTTAGGTAAAAGGAGCATGAAGCTTCTTCATTAGTCCAGCTGCTGGTAAGGAAGTGAATTAGGTGTTCTCAATCTTACTGACTCACACTAGTCACTTGTCTTCACCTCAGGCATTGTTTTATTGCATAACTATGTCATTAGTTGATACCTCTAGGGAAGACTGAAGAAACAAGTTACTCTGACAAGAATAATTCTTATTCTTATATAGCATAAATCAAATGAAATACTAGTATGCACCTATTTTAAAGTCTTCACTGACATAAATATGTTAGTAAAGGCAGTTTGGTTTTGTTTTTCCTCATTCCTAATAGCTATGCTGATAAAACTTTTACATATAAAACAAATCAAAATTAGCAGAGGTAATTCTCATGTAATTTATTTGCTGAAGTGCAATTTAACCTTAATTTTGGCTTCATAATATGTAAGTGTAGGGGAAAATGAATGAATACGGTATGTATATATATATAAAAATAAATAAATATATATATACTTCTTGCTTTCTTTCTGTTAATGGGAAATTTGTATGGAATGTATATTGTATGGTATTTTTCAGGAGCCCACTTGCAGAACTGAAGTAGGAACAGCTAACTTGGAGTTTCATAGAATTATAGAATAGTTAGGGTTGGAAAGGACCTCAAGATCATCTAGTTCCAACCCCCCTGCCATGGCCAGGGACAGCTGACACTAAACCATGCGACCCAAGGCGCTGTCCATCCTGGCCTTGAACACCGCCAGGGATGGAGCATTCACAACTTCCCTGGGCAACCCATTCCAGTGCCTCACCACCCTTACACTGAATAATTTCTTCATATATCCAATCTAAACTTTCCCTGTTTAAGTTTTAACCCATTACCCCTTGTCCTGTCACTACAGTCCCTGATGAAGAGTCCCTCCCCAGCATCCCTATAGGCCCCCTTCAGGTACTGGAAAGCTGCTATGAGGTCTCCATGCAGCCTTCTCTTCTCCAGGCTGAACAGCCCCAACTTCCTCAGCCTGTCTTCATACAGGAGGTGCTCCAGTCCCCTGATCATCCTCGTGGCCCTCCTCTGGACTTGTTCCAGCAGTTCCATGTCCTTTTTATGTTGAGGACACCAGAGCCGCACACAGTACTCCAGGTCAGGTCTCACAAGAGCAGAGTAGAGGGGCAGGATCACCTCCTTTGACCTGCTGGTCACGCTCCTTTTGATGCAGCCCAGGATACGGTTGGCTTTCTGGGCTGCGAGCGCACACTGCCGGCTCATGTTCATTTTCTCATCGACCAGCACCCCCATGTCCTTCTCCGCAGGGCTGCTCTGAATCTCTTCTCTGCCCAATCTGTAGCTGTGCCTGGGATTGCTCTGACCCAGGTCTAAGACCTTGCACTTGCTATGGTTAAACTTCATAAAGGTTGGCATCAGCCCACCTTACAAGCGTGTCAAGGTCCCTCTGGATGGCATCCCTTCCCTCCAGCAAATCAACCGGACCACACAGCTTGGTGTCATCGGCAAACTTGCTGAGGGCACACTCAATCCCACTGTCCTTGTTACCAACAGAGATGTTGAACAAGACCGGTCCCAGCTCTGATCCCTGAGGGACACCACTCGTTACTGGTCTCCAGCCGGACATCAAGCCATTGACCACAACTCTTTGTGTGCGGCCATCCAGCCAGTTCTTTATCCACCGAGTGGTCCATCCATCAAATTGATCTCTCTCCAATTTAGAGAGAAGGATGTCGTGTGGGACAGTGTTGAACTGTCCAGGTAGATGACATCAACTGCTCTACCCCTGTCCATCACTTCCGTAGCCCCATCATAGAAGGCCACCAAATTGGTGAGGCAGGATTTCCCCTTAGTGAAGCCATGCTGGCTGTCACCAAGCACCTTGTTGTTTTTCATGTGCCTTAGCATGCCTTCCAGGAGAATGTGCTCCAAGATTTTCCAGGCACAGAGGTGAGACTGACTGGTCTGTAATTCCCCAGGTCTTCCATTTTCCCCTTCTTGAAAATGGGGGTTATATTTCCACTTTTCCACTCGTCAGGAACTTCACCTGACTGCCATGATTTTTCAAATACGATGGCCAGTGGCTTAGCAGCTTCATTCGCCAGCTTCTTCAGGACCCGCGGATGGATTTCATCGGGTCCCATGGACTTGTGCACATTCAGGTTCTTGAGATGGTCTCGAACCAAATCCTCTCCTACAGTGGGCCTAGGGTCTGCCTTCTCACAGTTCCTGTGTCTGCCTTCCACCACTTGGGTGGTGTGGTCAGAGCCTTTGCCAGTGAAGACCGAGGCAAAGAAGTCATTAAGAACCTCAGCCTTCTCCAAATCCCGTGTAGCCAGTTCTCCTGATAGCTTCCGGAGGCGGCCCATGTTGTCCCTAGTCTGTTTTTTATTTGGTACGTACCTATGGAATCCCTTCCTCTTAACATCCCTAGCCACGTTTAATTCTAACTGGGCCTTGGCTTTCCTAACCTGGTCCCTAGCTTCCCGGACAACATCCATGTGTTCTTTGCAGTCCGTCTGTCCTTTCTTCCACCTTTTATAAGCCTCCTTTTTCCTTTGAATTTTCCTCAGCAGCTCCTTATCCATCTAAGGAGTTCTCCTGGCCCTCCTGCTGCACTTCCTTCTAGTTGGGATGCAGCACTCCTGAGTTTGTAGCAGGTGATCCTTGAATATCAACCAACCGTATTGCCCCCCCCTGCCCTCTAGGGCTATTTCCCATATTTTCAATGGCCTGGCTATGTAAGGTGAATCTATGCCACCATTTATCTTAGCTGATTCTCCTACCTACTTACTATTCTCCAAAGGACTAGACTCCTGCAAAGTTTCTTTTTCTGCCTCTTTCCCATCATAACTGAAAGTGACAGGTTGTGCTGCCAGCTTCCATGATTCTGTATTACCTGAGATCTGTAGACAGACAGGGTTTTGGCCACTGAGATTGGCAGAAGGGCTTTTCAATCTCATGTAGAGTCATGGAGCATGCTGTGGGATACAATTACTGCTACCTTACAGATTGCTCCTGAAAATTGATGGTTCCTGTCTGGCACAGTTCTTGCTTCCAAAGCCTCACCTAAATAACCATCTGTGGTAAGGTACAAGTAAATGGATAAGTAGGAGCTCACTTGCAGCTTTAGCCGTAAAACCATCTGCTTCTCAGGAAGTAGTTAACATCTTACAGGATTTTTTATGTATGTATGTCCAACTACCGCCAAGTCAGATAGAGAAAAGTAAGTGAAACAGAGTTATGATAGGTTTTTAATTCTTAGATTTCTTATGAAAGCCTCATAGTTGGGTTCAAATGAAAGGAATTGGCCATATTGTTACCTAATGAACAGTAATTGAAGGAGTTAGGGTAATAATTATAATAAAGTGTCAAAACAAAGGATGTGCAATTATTTGGCATGGAAATGTATTTTTGGATTATTGTTATCCAATATCATTGAGACATCCTGAAGCCATGTAAGTAAGCCAGAGAATCCTGCTATGTTGAGCATAAGCAGGTGTGTAATGGAAAAATAAATTGTGGCATAATTCTCTGAAAAATGTAAATGTCTGTAATTAGAAAATTCTATTATTTTCATCATTTTTAAACTGTACTTTAGGTGTAATACAAAATATTGTTGCAGAAATACAGAGGGAATATTTAATAATTAGGTAAAATATAGGAATCTACTAAACTTACATTCCATTGGCTCATTGGGTGAATAAACTCAGTGCCAGAGTACTGAAGTTATATACAACTTGTTATATGCTTTCCCCAGCTGTGACATTCTTTAAAAGAAACTGCTTCTGTGTAGATTTTAAGGGCTGACTTGTAATACTTGAACTTAGAGACTTGGCTTAACCTGTAAGAAACAGAAAAAAACCTAAGATGTGATAACCCTGAAGCTGAATTTGTTTTCTCAGTGGAAGACTCCTGGAGTAATCTATCTCCTGCCTGCTTGGGTAGAGCAAGAAACCTTGGGGGTGGGGGGAGGAGTGGCCTTTCAAGATCACTCCCATTACTGGTCTAAGTGTTGGAGTACTGTGAGTTCTTTCTCAGTTAATATTTTCACAGCTGCTATTTCAGTTTTCCATTGTGACCAAGGAAATGTTTCATGACAATGTCCTCTGGACATTGTCATCCCTGTTCTAGGACGTAAGTCTTACTTTTCGTAACTGAATCATGGACCCTAAATTCAGTTTTAGTATCCATTACATAGCTGCAAGATGTATGTGAAACAGTCCTTTCGATTTGTACCTATCACACTCCAATTTATACATACTGAAGAAAAAAGCAAACACCTACTTTATCTGCTCTTAAATGTCAACATAGAATCTTTTAAAACTGAACATCAAAATGAAGTATACCCAGATAATCTTCCTGTTGATGGCTAAACATGTATGTGATAGATTAGAATTTTGCTCTGTGCTTTTGCTCATGCTTCACTCCCTCAAGCTTCAGACTTCTAGTGAACATGATGTAGACCCCTAATGGACATATATCACACGTTCTAACAAATCTCTAAAGCTGTATGTTATATGAAATTGCAGAATTTGCTCTCTTTCCCCCAGTTAATACATAGTTCATCATAATAAACTGATGTTTTTATCCTTGATATTAAAAAAAAAAAAAAAGTCATGTTGATCTAAACATAATTATAGATCAAGATCTGGGGATGAAAGAGGAGCTGATGGAGACCTTTTGGGTTAGGATTGAAGGGGTGGCAGGGACAAGTGACATGATAGTGGGGGTTGCTACAGGTTGCCTGACCAGGAAGACCAAGTGGATGAGGCTCGATAGGTTCTTTACTATGAGGGTGGTGAGACACTGGCACAGGTTGCCCATAGAAGCTGTGGCTACCCCATCCCTAGAAGTGTTCAAGGCCAGGCTGGATGGGGCTTTGAGCAGCTTGGTCTAGTGGAAGGTGTCCCCGCCCATGGCAGTGATTGGAACTAGATGATCTTTAAGGTCCTTTCCAACCCAAAACATTCTATCAACTTACTATAGAAAAATATTTGCTGTGGGAAACCGTAGCATTCTCTTTTATTTTAGAGTGGTAGACCAAGAGCAACTTTTTATCTGAGATGATCCTAGTGTGCTTGAAGTAGGAGGCTGCCTTCCGGCTCCTTTGGCAACAACCAGCTTTCAGATCCTGGGACAGCATCTGTGTGAACTGCTGTGGTGAGTCTTCAGCATGCCAAAGTTGAGGGTGACATATCTCGACATATTGTAGACCTTATTCATTAGTTTCAGACCTGGGGAAGGCAGAGAAGAGAAATACGTCAGAATTTTTATGACAGTTGCTTGCCAATCTTGGGATGTTCTGAGTTATTCCTTAATATTCTCATTTAACTGTCCTAATCTTGTTTTGAATATGTGCTTTTATGTTTATATTTTTATCTCATTGTGTATCCTTTCAATTTGCATTAATTTTAATGGAAGTGAAATATGCACAGTGAAGAGAAAATTACAACACCAATGGAGAGCAGATAAAGACAAGCACGCTGTTAGCAGCCTTTTCAGCAGCAAGCTTGTCTTCACATTAGTAAATTGGCTACAAAAAGAGATCCCATTTCAAGTGAGTCACACTGTCAAAAAATTAAATCACAGCATAGCATATTAAAGCCTCTTCACAATGATGGGGAAACTGCTGTCAGTTCATCTACCAGCTTTGGTAGTACAAAAGCAGCAAGTAAAGGAATATTTCCTATTAGTGATCAAGTCCAGAGAGTTCAAAAAGGTCTGATACAGTAAAACTGAATGATAGGGGTGTTTTTTACTGTTGTCAAAAGAGCAAATATTATGAATACTTCAAGATTACGGAGAAAATTTGAAGGGAAAGACAGTGACCCATAGTGATATTTTGAAAGAATAATGGCCACATAATGTGTTTTTCAGTGCACAAAGTTCAAAAAAAGGTGAACGTGAAATAGCCTAAACAACTTGATGGAATTTAAACCATTTTTCCTTTTGGAACAATTCTTTCTTGTAGAAATTCTTTATTAATCATAATAAATTTTGATTAAATACTTGTCCTCTATAATGTCTCCAAAATTTGTAGATATTTTGTACCAATTTTATAGAAAGGTTTTCAAAATCATAGTGCACATAGCGTGCAGAGATATGTATCTGTGATTATCCCCTCTGTATCTCTTTGAGGAGGGACAACTGTATCTGGACACATCAGGAAGTCAGATTATGGCTTTCTGATTTTCTTGCCTGATCCATAAAGCCCTGGTGCAAGCAAGAGTAACACCAGGCAGTATGGAGCCAAAGGAACTGATGCTGCAACATAAGAAACTTTTCTTCACTCCTGATGTGTTTTTAATTTCACCAATTCATTCTTCTGTAGGGAGAGAGAGACTTTTGAAATAGAAACCGGGCAGAAAATTTTGCTGAGATCTCTGTCCTGCTACATATGGAGAGAGGAGGAGTTGATTAAGGAAAAGAAAGCAACATTATGTCATACACTGCATTTGTGTGGTACAATTTTTTAAATGTTGAAAAATGCTAACAAAGTACAGCTGTACTAAAAACTCTTTACAAAATTATAAGAGTGTTCATCATTTGCTAATTATGGTGATCTTCAAATGTTGATATGTAATTATATCTGTTCGGTCACTGAAAACGTAGCACCTAACAGTACATTATCCCAGTAAATTAGCAGGAGATGCCAGTTTCCTGTGCGAGCACTGGGCAGTATTCCCACTTCAAACGAGTTTGCACATACTGCATTATACATAAACTGTATTGTGAAACAAAACTGAGCCTGGGTTAAGCTGTTGGCACAAAATAGAATAAATACATAAAAATGTCAAAGTCCTGGAAAATTTGATTTATGTTTTACACCTTGGGCAAATACCAGCTAGACATACAGTCTGCAGATTTTTGTCTTTCCCTGCAGGGAATATTATTTTAGTTGCTAAGGAACTACTAACTGAGAATGTGTGGCACTGATGAAAATTTAACTATTTCTTATTAACTCATAAAAGTAATCATGTTATTTTGATCGTCATGCTGCAGTGGGAATCATGAAAAGTGGTTAATTTTATTTAACCAGTTACACTGCCAGTTCTATGAAAGCTGCACGTATTTCTGTGAGCAGAAGGCAGAAATCAGAAATAATGATAACAGCTTTCTGTATTTACAGTAGCCTTGACATACATGTAAGTAGACTTACATATACAGAAAAGTGCTATGATACTGTAAAAAAAAAAACCCCAAGGTGTTGATTTTTAATGCTCTACTCAGTAAAATCCTTCCTCCAATATGCAGGCCAAGTGCATTTGCTGTGTTTCTCTGTGAAAACAGCTATGTCAGCAGAGGGCTTTGAGAGACCCCACTGGGGCTTCCCCTCACCCCAGGGCTCTGTGCTGGGCAGTATGGGGCCATGGCCAGTGACCCTGCTCTGCTCATCCCTGCAGTGGGGTACAACCCTACTCACTGGCTCACGTCTCTCCTCTGCTTCTTTGTGGGGAGAAACAAAAAGATGAATGAGGGGGTGAGGGATAGAAATATCTGAACCTATGAATGCACTAGGCAGGTCAATATAAAAACGAGTTTTTCTATAACATGCCAACTGGGGCACAAACATGATTAGATGGAACAGAAATATTTTTCTTCAACTGTATGTAAATCCGGAGACTCATTGTCCTAGGATCATGGCTTATAATATAATCCAGAAAATTCCATTAAATAAAAAGGTGGGGATATAATGTTTGAGTCTGCATGTTTCTGAGTAGTTTTCTGGATGCAGAGGGAGCAATACTAAAAAAGTATGATTCCTGCTACCCTTATCTTTTTCCCTAAGCAGCCGTTGGCCACTTGCAGTCACTCAACCACTATGGTCTGTGCAGTGTGTTGTTCCTTATGCTCTTACTGTGAGATGATGCTGAAAAGCTAAAGGTTGGGTTAGAGTCCCTGGTGACAATAAGGGATCTCCATGTCTGGAGGACTTTTAGAAAAGGTTAGCTAAACATCCATCAGCACTGACATGGGAACAGTTTGTTCATCAGGGCAAGAAGATGTGTTAATCAATCAGCCTGTAGTCTGCAAAATATGAAAAGCTGATAAGTGAAATGATTGTAGCATAAAAGCAAATCCCATACAAATCCATCCTATTGCATATGAGTGAGCTTTGAAAAAAAAAAAAATTAACATCGGTAACAGTCAAAAATTGTTACTTTATTCCCTCCCCCAAATTAAAAGTACATTATACAAGATGATCCAGAGATTTCTTTTTTTTTCTCCAAAATGTTTCAGCTAAACGCCTGATCAGGTGAACTGAATAATCTCTGCAGTCCTTCACAAGCACGTGCTTGTGTAACCTATGCCCCCAGTGTCTGTATAGTTAATGGAGACATATGGTCAAACCCAGCAGGGGATGCAGCCTACCCCTCACCCTTCTGTAAGTGGCTGGCATTCTTCTTTGAGAATGAGACAGAAATATGATATCCTGAGCTTTGGCACCCAGGTACTTCTAAGATTTGCACACAGATGACCCATGAGGAATCCTATGCATCAGTCTACAGCTTTTGGTGGGTAGCTAGAGTGTTCTGTGATTTAGATGCACTAGGTAGCTTGAACAGGATAATTATTTTCCAAAGGGAAGAAAAATCTATGGGCATCACTATTTATGTTGTATTACAAGCATTTTATTAGTAATTTAAAGCACACATGAATTGCATAGACATACGATGAAATGGAAGGAATAACTTAGTCAAAATAATTAAGTAAGTACACCCACTGAAGAGCTATATTCCGAGTAGAATAGCAATGTGCAGAGTTTCCTGCCAAGGAAAAAGAAAAAACGTACTGGCAAGACTGAGAACACACAGGTAGATCTTGCTGCAGAAAATTTAAAATGTGAATTTTCAATAAAATATTAATGGAAGGAGTTTCTTTTACCCACCAATTCCAGACTTGTGTTTACTAGAGACAAAACAAAGCTTCCTACAGAGAATGTGAAGGAAAGCTCCTAGAGAATAAGGAGGTTACTCTTTCCCTTGTTATTAAAGCAATACTTTATTTCAACCAATCTATATGCACTGTTACCAGGTTCAGTTCATAAACTAATAGCAATAAAGGACATGGCCCTTATAAAGGGCAGTTGTGAGTATGTGATTTTGCTAACTGAGAGTTTACAGCACTTTTTAGCTCACTGCTGGAGTTACCGATATGCTGTTCCCACCATAGTTTAATTCACTGTCCTTTGTAACGAAATAAAAACCAGGTTTGGCAGAGATGGGGCTCACACAGTGTGTGAAATTTCCCTTAAGCTACATTTGGGACTATTAAGTTAAATTTTCATATTCAGCTCAAAGACTAAATCAGCAGGCATTCTGGAATATAAAGTGAGTTATATACTCCATAACAAAAATAAATGCTTTCACAATGATTTACATGTTTACAGCAGTAACAGTGGCTAATGTGCAGTAAAGTCAAATTTCAATAAAAATGAGTTAATTAAGTCATATTTTAATGCTAAAAAAAAGAAGCAAGCATCATGCGTGGCTGATATAAATATTAATTGCCTGCAAGATGGCATATAATAGCATAATATTCCGTTATGATAATGAAGCAAAACCTGAAATAACAGACTACTGTTCACCACTGTGTATGGCATTGTCTATACACTGTCAGTTAGTGGGAGAAAGCTGCAGATCTTGTAAATAAAGTATTATTAACTGGGAAAATAAAACCTTTTCTACTTCACAATTCCAAAATGCATTGCGGCACTGAAAATGCCTTTGTAATCTACTCTGTGTGTGTGTGTGAGAGTGTGTGTGTGGAGTGAAAGAAAACAGTTTCTCAGCATCTGCATTGAGCCACAAACTTCTGGTCAGGTTTGTTTTTTATTAGTTTTTGATAATGAGATAAAACGGACCTCAAGAAAAACAAGAGACGTCAAAAGAAAATATAAGTATTAAATAACTCTTTGTTCCTTTCTATCAGACAAACCTTTCTATGACATAACCCGACAAGGGACACATACTGTGCATTTGTACTGTTGCTGCAATTTCATCAATCTCTCCTTTTATTCTGAGTGCAAAAATCAATATTTTTTGGATGCTTTTGACAACACTGTGCTGCTGGAAGACAAGAACATTATCAAGTCAGCCTCAGAGTTTCACATCTCATCTTTATCTGACACAAGTTGTTATTGGACATTGAAAAATCATAATATTTCTTTGAACTTGGATTGGTGCAGTGATATCTTTGCATGCTTAACACCATAGGGTGATGGGCTAAATGTAAAGCACATGATTTCTCTTTAGGACATTGAGAAAGGCTTTTTCTTCTATTGCTGCACACACTTAGGTAAATGCTCTCAATCAGCTTCACAGCTGATGTATGTTGAAATAGTTCTGTTGAAGTCAACTGAATTAGTGTGACTCTGTTTACTCACACCTGCCCGGGATTATGTTCCTAAAGTATTTACCAAATTGTAGCACCAGCTTTGAAATTCCTTACATAAAGTATAGTAGAGTGGCTTACTTTCAGAGCAGTTGTACTGGCTTCTGGGGGTCTGCTTGAAGAGTGAATTCTTGCTCCGCATGAATAAGATGGTCATGATTCAACTCTTAAGCTACTAAGATAAAATAAAAAATGCATGACTACAAAGGAAAAATCATGTAAATCCTTGGCAGTTGGGATTCGTTGACTGCTTGCCTCCTGCTGAATACCACTGCAGGATTCCCATATGCATATGAAAATATCAGGTAGGTGATTAAACAGACTTTGTTATGCTGTAACTACACAACACAAACCATGCTCCTGCAACCTCATTCCTTGGAGGGTGATTCTGATCCTACTGAAAGTATTAACCATGCCTTTGATATACTCATTTCTTCTGCAAACGTGTCCAAGTGATTCTTGCATGATGGATCCTCTGTATGTATAATTTTAATCACCTTTCTGCCCAGTGAATACAAATTATAGAATCTTAAACTGATCATAAAACTAGACTTATTGCTAAGGTTTATGTATATATTTATACTTAAAAATGTATTTCTGTTTATTAATCAGTCTGATAAAGCAATCACATTATTTATAAAATTGGATAGAAGGAAAAAATCTACTAGTCTTTTAAAATAGAAATGTGATTCTAGCAATCAAATACCTTCAGATCTTTCCTACTGAAGCAATCTAATACATACACATTATCAGCCTTGTGTGTTTTAAGTACTTTCTAACTCCTTGTTGTAAGATTGTTCTACTTCTGAGTTTTGTTGCTGGGCTTGGAGTCCAGAGAGAAATGGCTTTAGGCTTTTTGGTAACTTAGGGATGAGTGAAATAAATCTTTGCTGCTTTTGAGTTCTCTGCCAGTTTTTCTGGTTGCTTGATTAGACTGTGGCTTTTGTGGATTTACAAAGGTGCGTGTGTGGCTTTCACCAGCAGAGGACATGCACACAGGTCTGTAACATTGAGGAGACTGGAATGATTAAATATATTGACAAAGCACGAGGTAAGAGAAGTATGTCTGGATGGCTCCCACATCAGACATCTGAATGACAAACAAATATATGGTGGCAGCAGTAGGAATAGAAAGTGGAGTGTGGGGTGAGAAAAATCTGGAGGTAAAGAATTAAGTTTAAACTCAACAGTCTGTCAAAGCATGTGTCTTCTGCAATTTCTGTTCTCAAATTCTAAATACAGACAGCCATGTGACAAAAATACAGAGAGTCACATTCAGCTAATACTGAAGTTTGTTAAGAAAAAAAGATAATATCTCTAAAGCACACCTGTTCCAATCCGTGATTTGTTGTATAGCTTTTACTTAGCACCTTTTCCAACCAAGCCTGGTTTCTGGAGGCAGATGGAAAGCGGCAGCACACACATGCTAGCAAGTTTAGTGAGATTGCCAAAAAGTTTGTTGAAAATAACTAAACTTTGAAGTTGAAGGTATTGGTGCTGGTGTGATTTTTGCAGTTCAGGCTCACAGCTAGCCTTCACTCTTTGTACATTTGAAGGCTACTAATGAGACAGTGGTTTCTGTGAAAAGTAAACACGATGCGGTTATACTGTCTAGTTGACCTATGGTAAGAGATTTTTTTGAAAATCAGTGTGTGGTTTTCCTTCTTCCTTTTGATTTCTTTCTTTCCTGATAGCAGCAAAAGGAGGGGTTTCAGATGTGCAAATATTTTAGGGTTGTGTATGCTTAAATTAACCAAAAAGGCCTTCTCTGATGCTGACCAAAGATGCTTGAAAATGAAATAATAATGCTAATGGAAATGTTTATCCTGTGGGCTGTTGCAAATCTTAAATGAGAACATACTGGTCTGACTAAATAATAAGCAAGGGGTTATCTTGGAGTTCTTGCAACTGAGGGATCCTGGAGAACAACCTCTGTTACTTCAGTTAAAAAAACTAAAAAAAATTCAGGAGGCCCAGGAGCAAGTTAAATGGGAATTGTGCCAGCGACGGTTTGCAGTCTGTTGTACTTCCAGAAATCCCTTTCTGAATGCTGATAAGCTGCAGTCTGCTACTATTGCTCGTTGCATTAGAGTTACACACCAATTACCTGTCAAAGATATTTTCAGAGCAAGTGTGTAGCTTCTTGTTTTTTGGCTCTGCTATTCCTACAGCCTGAAAAAGGGAGGTAAATAAAGGGGGAGCCAAAGTGCATTTTTTTCCAAATGAAAAAAAATAATATTTATTATTTTTCATATTGAATTGAAAGTTTAACTTTGCTTGCTTGAAGCATTTACTCTCCAGCATTTGTACAGAAAGCCAAATGGTTACAGCATTATTTGAACATCCTCCCCACCCCTGAGGAGGCACTGGGGATGCGTGTTGTGTACCCTGGCACAGTGCCCCCAGCCCTGCAGCTGGGGTGACAGCAGAATCCTGCCTCTCCTTCTCTTCACTAGTTTGGGAATCTGACCATGGAGAAAAAAATCTAAAGCCAAGACTTTCAGTGCTGTTGACAGAAAATCATTATTTTTGTTAGGTCAGCTGAAGTCACATTTCTGGGTACATTGGCATTCACCAAAATGTTGCGTCTGGCTCCAACTTTAGTGCAGCTGTCACTACTATCAGAAACATTCTCCTGTAGAGGCAAAGGATCATTCACTTGTCTGTTGCTGTGATGCCCATTTACAACGATGGCAGGAAGGACAGACCAAGTGGACAATACAGTAGGGCCAAGATGGAGAAGGACAACTGTTCCACAGCATCATGGGCAGGCTATCATCTCCACTGACTGTGCTGAGGAGGTGGCAGAAGACTGGGTTTATTCCAGCCTCTGTGCTGGTGACCAGCTTCTGGTAACAGGCGAGGGAAAAACCTCAGTGGTGGCCCCATCTGCTCAGCTGGTCAAATAGGGGTGAAGCCATTTTGATTCTCTCCTTCCCACCAACTCTGCACCTGCAGAAGGGCTAATCATAATGTTAAAGATGTGTTACTGGTCCAGGAGGAAAACAAAACAGAATATTGACTTTAGGATTCTAAAATTGAATTTTGTGTAATATTTCCTTTGTATGGAATTGGGTGTATGTAATCGTGGGTGCTAGGGATATAGATAGTAGTAGCCTGGGGAACATTAAGAAGGACTACAGAGCCCTGGGAGAGGTGGTTAGGAGCTCTAGAGCTCAGATGTCTTTTTGTCAATTCTCCAGGGTACAGGGGAGGACCTAAAAAAAAGCTAGGAGGATTGACCAGGTTAATAAATGGTTAAAAGGGTGGTGTCATAGTCAGGGGTTTGGGTGTCTTGAGCACAGGACCCAAGGTTGTAGGCCAAGTCTACTGGGGGCTGGTGGAGCTGCTCTGGTAAAGAAGGGGAAGAGCAGTTTGGGTAGGAGGCCTGCCAGGCTGCTCAAGGATGCTTTAAACTAGATGTGTTGGGGGAGGGGGGCATCATTCCATCCCAACACTCCCAGTCAGTTGCCAGCATCTATAATAAATGCTTGGAGCAATGTAGAGATATTCCAGTTGCTCCAGCCAATGAGCCGGCTTCATTTGGAGCTTGTCTCAGATGCCTCTATACAAACGCTCGTAGCATGGGGAACAGACAAGAGGAATTAGAGATGTGTGCACATCTATGGAGGTATGATATAATAGGCATCACAGAAACATGGTGGGATGGCTCCTATGACTGGAGTGTTGGAATGGAAGGTTACAGGCTCTTTAGAAAAGACAGGCCTGGCAGGTGGGGAGGGGGAGTTGCCCTTTATGTTAGGGATAGGCTGGAGAGTATGGAACTCTGTCTGGGGACAGGTGAGCAGTTTACAGAGAGTTTGTGGGTCAGGGTTAAAGGGAAAACAGCTACAGGTTGGGCAAAGAAGAGATTCAGAGCAGCCCTGCAGAGAAGGACTTGGGGGTGCTGGTCGATGAGAAAATGAACATGAGCCAGCAGTGTGCGCTCGCAGCCCAGAAAGCCAACCGTATCCTGGGCTGCATCAAAAGGAGCGTGACCAGCAGGTCAAAGGAAGTGATCCTGCCCCTCTACTCTGCTCTTGTGAGACCTCACCTGGAGTATTGTGTGCAGTTCTGGTGTCCTCAACATAAAAAGGACATGGAACTGCTGGAACAAGTCCAGAGGAGGGCCACGAGGATGATCAGGGGACTGGAGCACCTCCTGTATGAAGACAGGCTGAGAAAGCTGGGGCTGTTCAGCCTGGAGAAGAGAAAGCTGCGTGGAGACCTCATAGCAGCCTTCCAGCATCTGAAGGGGGCCTATAGGGATGCTGGGGAGGGACTCTTCATCAGGGACTGTAGTGACAGGACAAGGGGTAACAGGTTAAAACTTAAACAGGGGAAGTTCAGATTGGATATAAGGATGAAATTCTTTCCTGTTAGGGTGGTGAGGCACTGGAATGGGTTGCCCAGGGGGGTTGTGAGTGCTCCATCCCTGGCGGTGTTCAAGGCCAGGTTGGATGAAGCCTTGTGTGGGATGGTTTAGTGTGAGGTGTCCCTGGCCATGGCAGGGGGGTTTGGAACTAGATGATCTTGAGGTCCTTTCCAACCCTAACTATTCTATGATTCTATTGTGTGCAGTTCTGGTGTCCTCAACATAAAAAGGACATGGAACTGCTGGAACAAGTCCAGAGGAGGGCCACGAGGATGATCAGGGGACTGGAGCACCTCCCATATGAAGACAGGCTGAGGAAGTTGGGGCTGTTCAGCCTGGAGAAGAGAAGGCTTTATGGAGACCTCATAGCAGCCTTCCAGTATCTGAAGGGGGCCTATAAGGATGCTGGGGATGGACTCTTCATCAGGGACTGTAGTGACAGGACAAGGGGTAATGGGTTAAAACTTAAACAGGTGAAGTTTAGATTGGATATATGAAGAAATTATTTAGTGTAAGGGTGGTGAGGCACTGGAATGGGTTGTCCAGGGAAGCTGTGAATGCTTTGTCCCTGGCAGTGTTCAAGGCCAGGTTGGACGAATCCTTGGGTGACATGGTTTAGTGTGAGGTGTCCCTGCCCATGGCAGGGGTTTGGAACTAGGTGATCTTAAGGTCCTTTCCAACCCTAACTATTCTATGATTCTATTGTTCTATGAATTAATATGCCTCCTGGGGTAGTGCATTTGGGAGTTTCTACATGGAAAACTCTCTTTAAGACACATAGAGTTGAGATATGCTAATCTAATTCAGAATTCAAAACTGAAATACAGATAAATTGATAATTATAGCTGTATAAAACAACCCAGGGTGTGAATGTCCTAACTGGAATGTGAGATGCAGTGTACTTCCAATTTTTAATTTCCAGTAGAACCAGCTACAACTATGATTCTTACTATGAAAATGTATGTGTTACTGGAATTTGTGTGTTAAATATTTTTGTGAACCAAGTAGTAATCCAATTAAGAGAAATTTGTAAGCATAATCCTGTTCACTGGGGTTGTGAAGATCCAAGTTTGGCATTCGATGTTTCTGCTACATTAAAGGACACAGTGGAGAGTATGGAAACATTTCTCTTTTGCTGCATCACGATTAGTTTTGTGTGTTTTGCCTTTTTTGCCACATGATGTGGCAAGAGCCCTGATTCTGCTATCAGATCAATCTAGCTGATTGTGCTTGGTCAGACAGCCCTGGGAGTGCTCAGTGTACGTCTGAGTAACGTGCTTAGCACAGCAGAAAGTTACTGATAAATGACAAAACTTTAATGCTGGAGACTTGCTTTCAGACTTCTAGCAGTCTGTTTTGATATGAGGGAGTTTTTAAATGGTCTTTAATCAAAATTACAGGCCAACATAATACTGCATGCACATTGGGTGCCTCTTTTCACATGTATGGGACTACCCTGTCTAGTTAGTTACGGAAATCCCAGTAACTGTCTGTATCTTTAGCTGTGTATCTGATTTTCTTATATGGCCCAAAAGATTAAGGAAAAAGAACAGTAAACATAAATACTGGAGATTTTTTTTTTTCTTCAAAAGTCCCTTGAAATAAGTTCTATTCCTCAGTAAGACTGCATGGATGTGCATCACACTGCCCTGTTAGGGGTCTGCCATGTATAGTGGCTGTCATCTAGCTCAGAAATGGCAGCCATCCTGATCCTCTGAGGCACGCACACAGATATTCTTGAGGCTGGGAGGCCCAAGGTGTGTATGGTATCTTCTGGTGAGTTGAGGAGAAAGGAGTTCTGGGAATGGTACACTGGCTGGGAATGACAATGTCAGGCAATGTTACCTCAGGGACTTCATCTCCAATCTGGGATGGTGGTGGGTTGGATTTGAACTAGTTTCTACAGCATCCAGCCTCTATAGTCAGAACTGTCTTGCTTTTTGCCATGTTAACTGGCTTGGACCACTTACCCATGGACCATTACATCTCCTTTGCTGCTTGCATGATGTACTTTTCTCCTGGGAGCTACATCTGCGCTCCCTTGCTGTGGCTTTATTTTTTTAAGGTTCAGTTCCCTCCTGACTACCCTATATATGCTCCCGGAACCCAAAGAACTTCTTGCACTTTCCATTCCTCCTTCTGCTATTGTTTTACCATCCCTTTTTTAGATAACATTTTGCCTCTCTTTGAGGTTAATCAGATTTAGATGATTCAGCCTAAATAAAATGAGGGCTTACATTTAATTACTAGTATTCATTTATGTCAGGAGAGAAATGGTACGATGAGAATATTTATGTAGCTAGCTAGTAATGAGGTTCTTTGCTGAGGTACTTACAGAAGTTTTTGGAAATAGTATAAACTGATTTGTCACAACAGAGCAAAATGGGATGGTTAATGAACGGTGTCCTTCCTGACTGAAGACAAAAATCCTTCCTTAAAAGACCAAATAATCAGTAGCTGTCTCAAGGCAGCAGAGCAGTTACAAATTTGCTTAACTCTCATCTTGCTCTTAAACTGGATTTTGCACCTGATCCCTAAACATCTTCCACTGGATTTTCAAATTGGTGAAGAACCTGACTGTGGTGCAGGAAACGATAGTTTCCCAGGCCCATTCGGTGCTCCTTGTAGCACAAATCATTGCTGTTGAGATAAACCTTGATCCTCTGTTATTCTTTCTATCCTCTACTGATTTTTGTACTTCATAAACATACCCAAGTTCCTGAATCTTAAAGACACTGTACATTGTACCCTTAGGTACAATCAAGCAGGAGAGGAAATACAAAAGCAGCCTGTAAAATATGAAGACACTGAGCAAAATAAGAGTGAAAATAAATTAAGTAAATTGTATGTACATATGCACACACACACACACGCACACACACATGTATGTATTACCTGTAGGGTATATATTAAAAAACAAGAGCCATGACCATATCAGGAAAATGGAACAGCAGCACAAGGGACACACACACACATAGGAATAAAATGCCCTGTAAAAAAGAAATACCTCCTGGAAACTATAAAGGAAATCATGAATCTTCAGAGTAGAGGAAGTTTGCACCAGGTTTCGTTAAACATGGCATTTTGCCTCTCCTGCAGGAAGGCATAGAGTACTTTTTGACCTTAAATTCTGCTTCTGAAGTGACTTCATAACAATGTCATTGTAAAGGGCCCTCGTCATTCACTGTTAATAACTTTCTTATCAAATTTGTGCAGTTTACAAGCTGGAGGATGATTTCTTTTAGTTGTTTGCACTCCCAACTGCTTTTGGGATCTAGGAATGAGACTGCTTTTTGCGCCTTTTACGTTACTACCAGTAATAAAGAACCTGCTATTCATCACAGCAGAATTTGTTCCACTCTGGGAGCTCTTTGCAGTGCTAACTGAAGCAAAAATCTTGTTTTTATCACTAAGTTGATAGGACTCTGAGGCTCAGAAAGTACTGATATGCAAGAAGGTGATACATAAAAACTTGCTTGTTTTACATTATTACATTTGTTTTCTTTCATTTATAATTTCTTGTTGGCTTATTTAAGATGGTTGCCTTTCTTGCAAAGGAGAATTTGATATAATCCTAACCAATAGTCCTGCAGCATTCTTTATAGGTGAAGTCTTTACTGTGTGTTATGCATTTTGTACCTACTACTTAAAAACTGTTGCATTTTCATGCATATACCCATGTCCTGGATTCAGGACATGTACTTGTGTTTCAGTTTCTGAAAAGGAACTCAGGAGGCAGTGCCATTTAAAACAAAGGTTCTGTGAGTATACATATAGATGGATTTATTCAAATCTATGTGCAAGGGTTGCCACTGGTAGTTAAGTCACTTAGCTTCATACGGAAACTACTTCCAGCATAAGACCCCTGATATTTCCTTTTCTGAGTACATATTCTAAGGACTTTACAGGAGATACGTGGTTGGGAGTGCACATCAAAGTGTGTGTCATGGTTGAAGTCCAGTCAGTAATTCAGAACCACATAGTAGCTCGCTCACTCCCCCTCTTCCTCCCCCCAGCTCCCAGAGGGATGGGGAGGAGAATTGAAAGAATGTAACTTCCGTGGATTGAGATAAGAACAGTCCAGTAACTAAGGTATAACACAAACCACTACTGCTACCACCAATAATAATAATGATAAGGGAAATAACAAGGGAAGAGAATACAACCACTCACCACACGCCGACCGATACCCAGCCCGACCCGTGCAGTGATCTACCCCTTATGGGTAACTGCCCCCAGTTATATAGTGGGCATGATGTGCTGTGGTATGGAATACCTCTTTGGTCAGTTTGGGTCAGGTGTCCTGTCTCTGCTTCCCCCTGGCTTCCCCTCCTCCCTGGCAGAGCATGAGACTCACAAAGTCCTTGTTCAAAGTAAACATTACTGAACAGCAAGTAAAAACATCAGCGTTATCAGTGCTGTTCCCAGGCTGAAAGTCAAAACCACAGCACTGCACCAGCTACTAAGAAGGAGAAAAATGACTGCTACTGCTGAACCCAGGACAGCGTGGCTCCAGGGAGTAAGCAGAGATACATCCTGGCCTATAGAGATCCTTCATGGATCTCGGTATCAATCTGGATCTTGAGAGACCTTTTGACAGAGTGGAAAGACAAACAACTTCCACTGCTAGAGCATAGCAGAATTACCACAAGAATTATTGACTGCAGCATTGTTGGGCAATTTTGCTATGTAAAATTATTTGGGGTTTTTTTTTTTTTTCTTTAGGGATGTTCACAGGCTTTAGATGTGATTTTGTATGAAATATCTCAGCAAAACGAGCAGCCCATTATTCCATGCATCACCTTTATGATTCACAGGCTCTGGCAGTGTGCACAGCTCCTGGAGCTGCTGTAGTCTTTTGGCAATGGTAAGTTTTGCTCTCTTCTTGTATTCCCACTACATGATGCCTGCAATAAAATGCCATCAGCATATCTGCAGAGAGACTTGTCTTAAAACCAGATAAACATATTTTGCAAACCAGGCTAATAACTTCAGCAGTTAAGGACTAAATTGTTCCTAGCTTTCCTGAAAGTTGTCTGATAAACAAAAGTAGGTAAAATGCTTTTTGAATTCCCCAGGGCGTCCAAATGAATACATGAACTAATAACATCCTCATATGCCACATGCATTTATTGGAAGAGCTTTGTCTGATTGTTTTGATAATTTCATTTCATGACACGGAAATTGATATGAAGAAGTAAATATTTGTGTTGTTTGTATAGTTATTTCCTTCCCTATAAACACCAGCTAGATAAAAATTCTTATATATAATAAAGTAACTTATACAGTCATTGCTGGAGCTTTATTGCCTTTTGCATATTGTGAACTTTTTGTGAAGTCTAAATGTAATGGAAGATGACGTTAATGTACGCACTGGTTTTGTTCACTAACCTTGCTTACAATGTGCTTTTTGCTTTTTAGTACACCAGGAAGGTAAAGGAAGTATATTTTTACAGTAACGGTTTTTTATATGTATATATTTAAATGTAGTCATTGTGAAATGAGTCCAGTAGTAATTTGTAAAATTTGCTACCTACTGCTCAATGCCTACTTTGACTGTCAATATAACCAGTAAAGACTTCACTTTCTTGTCTGAGTGAAGCTAAGATTTGGGGTGTGTATGAGGAAAAGAATTTCAGAATTTCAGCTGACTTTTCTGTTCCATCATCCAATATTAGAGTTTTTCTCTGTTACTGAAGGAAAATTCATTCTTTGGAAAAAAAAAATATATGTAAAATGTAGTTGTGAGTAAGACCTTTATTTCTGTTTAAAGTGAGTAATGTCATGCGCTTTTTAAGGATATAGTAAGAATTTTTTTGTGAAGTCTCTTCCTGTGGTACAATTGTGATATCGGGGGTTTTCTTCATTCACTTTCCATTCATGTTTTCTACCAATAAATGCTTCTCCTTTCATACATCTATATTAACTATTCTGCTGGCTGGTAAAGTTTGTGTTTGCTTTTACATATTGGGGGGTGATGGCCTAAAACTATGCCGTGGTATAATGGGTTCCCTACATTAAAGCGCCAGAGGCTATTTTAGTGTCTGAACCATAAATACCTTATTCTTCTGAATACTTGAGGAGCAGAGTTGAAAGTGATACATATCTAACACCTGTCACTTTGAGGTATGTAAAAGTGCTTTGTAAACTGCAGTACAAGGTCAGAGTTTGCTTTACCTTCTACTAAATGTAGTTTTCTCAGGGCAGGAATGGGGAGGGATAAATGTTTAACAATGCACAGAATTTGTAGACAGTGTTTTAGGAACTAATTAAGGTTTCCCCCCGTGCACACAGTATTATGTGGGTGCTGTGATGGCACAAATTAATACAAACAAGACCATCTTTCTGTTGTGTGTTTTACTGTTCAGTTTTGATTTTGCAAATGCCTCAAAAGAACTGAGGATTAAGAAAACAATACTAATTTCTTAAATCAGATAGAAAGGACCCGCTCAATATTTTGGGCCTGTCTGGGCACTGTAAAGCTTTGGAATATCCTGGGGTTTATTGTCAGTTACATATTTCTCAGTAAGGCTGAGGGAAGGTGCCTGCAAAACATCCCATGCTGTGCACATATGCACTTGGATGATGCATTAAAGGCTTCAGCCTGCTCGTCTGTGCTGCTCATCCCCTGCCATCAGTACACAGACGCTTGCATGCTTTTGTGCCATGGATTCTTCTACATCTGTTGGAGCTGAGCTAAGCCATTTTCCCAAGTGGTGACCTTGAGTACTCAGGGCTTTGTAACTCCTCTTAGGCACTGCTGTTTACTTGTTCTGTTTATCATAACCAGGTAGAAAATTGCTCCATTATACTGCTGAAGAGCAGATCAGTTTCAAATTACCCTGAAAGGCAGCCAGCAGAACAACTAACACCGTGGGGCCACATTTCTAAATGGCCTTCAGTCTGGCTTTCAGGTTTGTGTTCCCAGGTTTGCACTCTCAATCAGTTGCAGAAAAAAATAATTTCAGGCCCAATTAGCTGTGACCCTCCGTCTACCAGGCCTACAGAAAACTGAATAAATTGATGATTGAAAGGACAGTGGGAAAATGAGACAGTACTTGAACCTCTCCTAGTGCAATCTGTTTGACTTGTTTTGTTTTGCCCAGGTTGTATGGTCTTTTCTTTTTAAGTTACAAGAGTGTTGCATGATACTCGTACACATCACTGCCTCTTTAAGGATGGGAAGCATCAATACAGTATGTAGTAATGGAGCAAGACCTGTCAGCGGTTGAGCATATTTCTCCCTTTATCTGAGTACGTGGTAATAGCCTGAATTGAAAACCAGATGTCATTGTCTTCAGGTAAACTGCCGTTTACTTGAGCCAAGGTTTCAACTCCCCAGGCAGTGTAGGTAGGGGGATATATGCGGGGCACGCCACATATATTTAATATCAATTGTCATGACAACTGTTAGAATCTTGCTTTGTTCTCTAGGATGCTGCAGGAGTAGGACCAGAGAAAACAATGTGCCAGTGAGAGAGATGAGTTAGTCCAGAATGGGACAAATTTAGTTTCTGTGCAAATATTCCAAGATCTTGTGATGTCCTGAGAACAGCAAGATTAATTTTCTTGCCCTTTTCTGTGCATTTCAAGATGTTGCATCCTCTTCCTCTAGAAGAAGAGGAAAAGACTGACTACATAAGGAATTGAGAACAGCATCATTTTCAATACAGTCTGTCACCTAAAATCATTTCCTCCCTGGAGATCAATACAGCCCTAATTAAGGTCACCCTAAGGACTGATGTTCTTGGCAAATTTCGTTTTACAAAGACAGATTTCTTGAACTTTTTCATAGGTCTGTTTTGTCGTGATTACCAGCCCTGAGTTTCTCACTTGCAACTATGAAAAAACTATGAAAACTCATACTTTCTGATAGGATCAGTTTACTGATACAGCTAGTATACTATACAAGTGACCAAGCTGAACCTCTCATGCAGCAAAAAGTCTGTGGAAAGTGCTCTGTGTACCTTTCTTCTTTTCTTACATTGACAGACCATTGCTTACAGTGAGTAAATACCTCATGTGAGGAAGCAGTATTTGCTTAATATCAGGAAAGGGAAATTGAAGTCTGATATTTTGGTGCTCCACAGAAAATCGTGTGAAAGAAAAGCTTTCACTGCATTGTACAAGAGCTGTCAAGTTCTCTTTGGAACAGTTTGACTTTAAGTCATGCTGTCCTGATGGTTACTGTAAGAAGATCTTGAATGTTTCTGAAGTCTTGAAGGTAGAAATCACATGCTCGGCATTGTCTTTCTACCCCTTTTCTGTGGAAAGGAGAAAATGTACTTTGCCTAGAACAGATATCTGTCCTCAGGACAGATGGCTGCCTTTTTAGATTGAAACATTTCAAGAGCTGACCCTAGTAGAGGATGCTGCTGTACCGTCCTTCTCTTGAAACTGAAGCCAGAGGCTGTGCTCAGGAAAGTTGACTGCTATTTGCTTAAAACACACCTGAATCTTTAATCGAGTATGATGTAAGATGGATTAATTTGTGAGAAATGCTCTTTGGTCTGTTTTTTGTCATCTTTTGTACCTGCCAGTTCATTAGGGTTTATAACAAACCAGCAAGCAAACAAAAAACATCCACTTTGCTAGAGAAGCTTTGTTGGTTTTTGGTTTGGTTTTTTTTCATTGCAGGAAATGTATCACAAACTTACTGTAAAACAAGGGAAAAGGATACAGAGAGGGGGAGTTTACCATTGATGACTAGGTATTTGTACTGATGGTCCATAAGGTATGAGTTCCATTTAATGCATCCTTAAAGGGTATAATGAGACATGTTTCTGTCCCTAGTGTTCTGTGAGAAAGGTCTTTCAGTCTCTTGCAGACATTATTCTAAAAAAATGCAAATCAGTCAATCTGCTTCCTTCCTGGAGGTGTGATGTTTTTGCACAACTCTGTGATTGCCCTTACATTCCCAGTCAAAGTCTCAACTGCAGCCTCAGGGAACACTAGCAAATAGCCTATAAACATGTGGCAAGACTCTGCATCCCAAGTTTGGCAGGAGCTATTTTGGCAGAGGCTGCTAGTGCCCTTACGCTGGTCACTTCAGTCCTCAGCTGTTATCTGACAGATGTGCTGGAGGGAACAGCGTCAGGCTGTTAGTGCTCCTTGTCTCCTTGGTAGGCTTTCAGCCACCAGATGTGTGATGGAACTCACAATGTCTTTAAGACAGGAGAGCCTAATAAATAAAGATGAAGTTCCTCCAGTCTCTGATTAGTTTACTCTATGGTGGGAAATAGAAAGCAAGCAATTTTTGTAGTGACTTTTGAGGTATGAAGGAGCAGTTCAAAGCAGGCTAACATAAACATAAGTAGATAAAGTTCGAACTTTCTTGGGAAAAGAAATACTCTTCCCTTTGAATACAGCTATTTGTTGATTTTTGTCAGTCCTGCACTGCAGCTGTAAAAGATTGCAGGTTCCAGTCTTCAAGATACAGTTACAACATGGCTTAAGAACCACACAGCACACAGGACTGAGCCATTTCCCCATATCCAGGACACATTATGGGAATACAGTTAACCTTCATTCCCTAGAGAAGTTTGAAACAGTCCTGTAATTGCATCTGGGGACAGGCAGGTTGGACTCGAGTTCCCTCACCCAATTATAGTTGTGACTCTGTCAGAGCTTAGCTCTCAAGGCAGGTTAAAAAGCTTAAGGGACAGATTCATGGTATGTGCTGAGCATGAAGGTTTCTTTGAAGCAGATCCACAGTGCTGTAACCCAAAGTTCAATAGGCACTGTGCCAGTCCTCTGCAGTATCCCATGTGAACTTTACATTGCTTTGCTTATTAGTGGCATTCGGGGTGCTTGATGTATTTTTCATCATTCAGTCAATCTTGTGGTATAATGTAAAGGAGAGGCTGCTTTTTCCAATTTTGAGAACACGAGCTGCAAAATACTGTATTTTACCAGTGGAGGCTAAAATTTCTTTTGTAATAAATAAGTTCTCTTTTTTCTGTTTACTTGTATGTCTATTACTCATTGCATTTAAATGAGGAATTAGCTTGCTTGATTCAAAGCCAAATCTTTGTAAGCCATGCCTTGCTGAAGGAGAGTATCTAAGATTAAAGGTGGAATTGATCTGCCAGTAGAAGTCTCAGTTACCCCTGTCATAAGAAAACAGTTGGCACCTGCCTCAGGGGTACTTCTGGAAGTAGGCATATGTACGCTTAATATTTTGCAGTTGAGGAGAGCAGTTGTTGAATTTTCAACATTCTGGACTCTAATGTTTCTTTAAAAGTCATTCGTTTCCTTTTGTCTTCATCCTATGGGAATGCTGACTAGCCCTAGAATAGCACTGCAGCTTTCCTTACATAGCATTTGGGCTTCGCTGGTGTTAAGCAGAGTTTTACCGTTGTCTTCAGTGTTACAATTACACATCTTCTGGTCAATAGCCTGATTTAAATACCCCATATTTTCATGCAAAGCTTCATGGAGATTTTAAACTCACTAGAGTGAAAAGCTTTTGTTTGTCAATTTGTTAAAAGCATTAAATTCTTTAATAATATGTACTCATATAATTGTTGCACACAGTTGAAAGAAGTGAAAAGTGGGAAGACTGGAGACCATAAGTACTGGAGGGGCAGTTCTCAATAAAAGAGCTATTGCTGGCACTACAGATCCCCTAGGAAAATGCTTAATTCTGGGCGCTTTCTTTGATCCCACACGTTGCTAGTGAAACACGAGTTTAAATGCACCAAAGGAAAATGGCAAACATGGTAAGAGCGCATTGGGGCATGTTTGCAACGAAAACTTGTGATACTGCAGTCATGAATATGCCTGTAACTGATCTAACTTATGGACTGTATTCAAATTGATATAGCTAGCTCATGTATCAATTGCAATGAAAATGTGGACTTGAGGGGCCTGCCAAAAACTCTTGATACATGGCCACTCATCTGTTGTTTGGGCCAATGGACTGTAATTGATACCTGAGCTAAGTAGGTTAAAGATACATAGTGTCTATATAACAGATTGCACTGTTGTGTAGAAATAGCTAAAGTATTGTAAAATAAGCTAGCATGGGTACTGGAAACAGCCCTGGAATGATATGAAGAGCTCAGGGTGAGCTAACTCACTCAAGATACATGTCAGTTAAGAAAATGAAAAGCAGTGGGGAAAAAAACCCCAAATCCAACCAATTGGCACATGGCTGAAATCTTGCAGAAAGAGTCAAAAAGGGAAATAAAAAAAAAAAAAAACCCAAAACACAAAACAATAAAACACTGAAAGGAAGAATTGTACATGCAAGAGACAAAGCCCAGGAACTAAAAACCACTCAAGCTATAAGAAAGAAGCTATAGGACTGTTATTAAAATGGAGGAAAGGGAATAGATAGAAAAGGTGAGAAATATGGGAAATCCGTGTAGAAAGGTGCCAAGGAGAATTCCAGAACCTTACGAAAAACAGTTTCTTGTGAGTGTGCTTTGCTGCAGGACCTCAATTTTGTAACTTTTTTAAGCGTCTGTTGCTGGAGGGGCCAAAGCTTAAGGGCAGGAAAACAGGAAAGCATTCCATTGAAATCAAACCTAAGTCCAGACAGGAGCCTGTTTTTCAACTTACAGCCTAACTCTAAATCCCTTTAAAGTTTGCTTGTCATTTAATTGCACTACAAAATCTTGGCAGCCTCCTCACATCACAATTCTAAGCTGTCAAAGTAAAAGTAGATATAAACCCCTTCTAATGTCTATCAAGTTTTAGAAACCATTTTCTAGCTGCAATTATGTAGCAAGCAATAAATTCACTATGTCAGGTCATAAGGCCCAGCCTAGCAAATTAAGGTCCATCAAACTTACTCGAGCCTTGCTTTATTAGGTGGCCTTTCTGGGACAATAAAACCCACCTTTTTTTATCATATCTGGACCTAGGGTCTTTGATCTCAAGTTTCACATAATGCAAGTTTGTTCGAACTGACATACAAAGAAAAAGGTAATTGAAACAACTAAAAATACTCTCAGTTCACTCTTCAGTGGCGGAAAAACTCTTGGTTACACACATAGGCAGTGACAAACTTTAACTGGGGTGTTTCCTAAGAAGGTCTGGGGTATATATAGCAACATGTAGCGCTATGATAGTCTCATAACGTCTTCCTGTCAAGCTACTGTAACCAATGGTCCTCATGGAGAAATAGTGAGGTCCCAGATACCTGCTTTGACAGTGCATGGGATATTGTGGCCTGTGTTACTCTGTGGGTGTGGTGCATCCTTTGTGATAATTACAAAATAACTCAAAGTTATTTTACCATTGCATTGAAATCTTGCAGCATAAACAATGCCTAGATACTTTACCATTGACTTGACCGTTGAGGGAGAGAGCATGGAAACAGAGGATTAAATAAGGGGAAGTTTTCTATAGTTTTGATAAAACTGGCATTGAGATTCAGGTTGGTAATTCCTATCAATAAAATGTGGGTTTATATGATTACCACGTATCAATAAAAATGTGGTTTCAAACCAAAATGTTTCATAAGTCATCACTGTAATTATTGAAAAACAGGATGGGCTGATTCAGGTTTCATATACTTGCACTGTACCAACAAAACTCTGCTGATTTTAATTACATTACCTGAGCTTTGTAATGCAATTCTTTGGAACTTGCATTATGCCATTTACAAATACCTAACATTATTTAATACGTTTGCATCACGAAACATTTAGTAGTCTTCAAATCACCTACTGAGATTGGGATTGAGAATGGAGATGCTCAACAGAAGCATAGGCCTGATGTTATAGTAAGAGGGCTCAGTTCAGTTGGATTTTGTTTTCTAGGACAAGTTATTTTTAAAGGGTAGTTCAAACTTTGAAAGAAGGAGATATTTATATATAAAAGGATAAATACATAAAAATCCAGATCTAAACGTTTTCATAGAAATAGTTATTTTCTTTGCTCTGTACTCTTCGGAAGAAATAGTCACAGGTACTTATGTTGGGTTTGTGGGTCTGTGGGAATGTTAGGAAAGGGTAAGCAAAGATGGAGGACAATTCTGTTTATAAAGAAAATAGAAAAGAGGTGAAAGGGAAAAAAGATAATTATCCCCATTTTACAGCTGAAAAAAAATTCAGCACAACAAAGATAAAGAAACCAACTGTTGTGGAAATCTATCAAGCCTTTTAGGTTCACCTGTCATTTAGGTATTGTTCTGCCTGCAGGGTATTCACATCATCTACAAATAGTTACCTTCCCCTCACCCTCTACCTTTTACCTGCTTCTGCATACAGCTGCTCTCCATCAAAAGTCAAGACTGTCTGTTGTAAAAAGACACCAGTCACCCCACCGCCCCCACTTCTAAAGAGATATTGTGAGGCCCAGCAATCAATAGGAGAACTGAGTGCATCAATGAGACATTGCTTTCTGGCCCATTGAATGTCACAGTGTGGATGTGCGCTCTCTATTCCTGACATGTCAGAGTAACTATGCAGCCTGATCATTTTTGTTGTTTCAGAAGTGATGGAGGAGGAAATGGGCAGATCATATATCTCTGTTCAGACTTGACAGTAAGTTCCACACTCTCTGATTGCCAGTGGTGAGAATCAGAAACACGTCCAAGCCACTGGGAAGAGGTTAGGACTGCAAACAAGTTCAGATTGAAATACACAGTCAATCTTAGCTACAGGAGTACACCTTCACACTTCTCACTCCTGTCAAGCATCCTGATCCTTGCACTCTGCAGCTGATCAGTTCCTGAGTCTGGAGTCAGTCTGAAGTTTGGGATTAGCAGAAGCTGTCTCAGAGACATTGGCTAAGCAGTGCAGCAGAAGAGGAGACTGGAGGAGATGGAGGGAAAGGCGGCCAGCCCCATTACATATGAGAGAAGTCACATACTTCAAGTACCACTCTGGAAGGTTTAGTATCACAGTTCCTTATTAGAAGAAGGAGCCTGAAAAAAAAAATAATTAAAATCCAACAGAAAGCCTCCTCTATTTTAGAATCCGGTCCCAGTAAGCAGACGAGAAAATATTTCTCCAAGAACAGAGTAAAAGGTTGCTTTGCCAGACAGCCTATATTGAGCCTGAGACAGAGAACCGAAACTCTGATCCAGGACCTGGTGAGTATAAGTGTGGTAGTAATAGCTGTAACTGTGGCATAACCAACCCGTGTCATAACTGTACATCCTCCTCTGACTTTCTAGCCTATAGCTCCTGGTGTGAAAAAGTTGGTAGAAAAAAACCACCTGACTAAAGATTATGGATTCATGCTACGAAATGGTCTCTCTTTGGTCACAGTGCTGGATGCCAAGAAATAGCTAGGAAGGATACACTGATTCCAGGCTTAGAGATAATACTTACCTGCATCTCACTTCCATCACACTTCCACACCAAAACAAGATAGTCAACCAGCATCCTGATATTCTTTGATACAGCTGTGCATCCTTTCCTTCTCTACATAGTGTATATTTCTTTTGTAATAAATCCTTTATTTCCTTGAACTTTGCTCAGACTTGCTATGTCTTTCTTACTAGAGCTGTGTTCATCTTATCTCTTAGGAGAAAGAGGATAAAATAGACATCTAGTGAGAGGGATTGGCTAGGAGGAGAGGCCAGATACCATCTAATTAACCCAGACTGCATCACAGACTGAGCCTGCATAGAGTCCAAAAGAATGCTTAGAGCCTTTTTCACCTCAAACTTGGGGCATGTGAGGCCTCACAGAAAAGATGTTAAAGTGTTCGTATATGAAGTGTGAGAAGCTGGAGCTGGTCTTTGCATTTCTTCCAAGGACTTGTTAGGTGTCGTATGTCACTAGTGTATTGGCTTGCCTCAGGGGCCTATCTCTCATCTCACTACACTTGTGGATAGACATCCACAGTACTGTCATATTCCCTGTTCGAGCCCTGCCCCACTGAACTCAGAAATCCCAATTGCTTCCTTCCCAACTCCCCAGGCTACCCGTAATCTTGCTCTCAGACATAATCTAGGGTGTCACCTACAGTTTCTGCCAGCCGTCCTTATTGACTCTTTGTTAATCTCATCTGGAAATATCCTGCACTTTTTATGTCATTTCTCTCACTGCTTACTCTTCTACCAGCCAAGGCAAGCTCTTAAGCAATCAGTGTTTTCATCTGGTGTTCAAGCCTCCTTTCTGCTTCAGGAATGTCAAAGCTAATCTGGTAGGCTAGAGTAATTATGAACCAGATATGGCTACAAATAAGGACTTTAAGTACAGTGATGGAGAAATGTAAATGCCTTGGAAGTAGGAGAAACACTATGATAGGGCCTGAACACAAGTCTGAGATGCCAAGGTTGTTAGTTTTGTGTGCTAGGCATGTGTGAAGGGTCACTTGAGAGATGTAGGAAGCTTTAGACTTCTAAATGTTGATGTCAATATAAATGTCAAATGACTGACAGGAGTATATGAGCATGTGGGGAAGGAGAAAAGAAGAGGTAAACAAAGCTTAGATGCCAGCACAACCTAAGATGTGTAACAGGGCTGAGCCCCAGTTTATGTTGAAAAATCTGTAGTACAGCCAGGAACTAAATCTGCCACCTGAATTCCAGTTCTTCATCTTGTACAGCTGCAGCCTAAGCCTACCTCAAAGTCATCCTGTAGACTGTAAGGCCTCTTAAGCAAGTTACTATTGTTGATAACTTTTAATAAAAGCTATTCTGTGGCTATTTAGAAGCCATATAATAGCTCCTATATATCCCTTATGGGATATATATCTTATGGGATATATTTTTCTATGGGATATATTTTTCTAGTGTTGTACTTGAGAAAATAAAATTGCTTCAACAACAGAACGTGTTTATACAGCGAGGTGTAACCTGCTCAAGTCTCTGACTCAGATGAGAAAAACTTCTCCTTGGAACTGGTGTAACTTTGTTGTCTTGGCTATCATTGAGCCTGAGTCTGTGTGGCTGTGGGGAGGCAGGATGAAGCAGCTCAGGCTTGCAGCTGTGCAGCTTCTGAGCCTGAATTGGCTTGTTTAGGTGAAGTGCAGGCAGCAGCTGTGTATGACTGGCTACACCTGAATAAATAGTCAAGCATTAAAAGGATAAGTCCTGAAGGTGGGTTTCACTCCTGGTTCAGATCCTAATCTAGTATCCTCAGGGAGCAAAATTGAGATTCGTAGTGCAAAATGCTCCATACTACTGAAGTTGATTATGGGGGCTGTAGTTTACACCCCTTGCTCTAAGAATACATTGATGAACAATGCAATAGGAAAAATCTTAGGATATTTCCGGTCTTTCTCTAAACTCTGCTGTCTAAATGCTTCCTGGTTATTACAAGATAGAGAAGAAAAGGATGAAAAATAAAAAGGATGAATAATACCTTGAAAATACCTTTTAAGTCTTCTAAAATGTAAAAAACCCACTGTTTGATTACATTTCACAGGCAATGCATTCAGCAGTCTGTTCATTACTTCAGCTGCATCCCAAGTTTTCTAGCTTTTGGCAATCAAAGAATTAAAGAAGAAATAAAGTCTTGTGATACTTTTTCCAGTTGTGATCGCTTGATAATATATAGTGACTGGTCCAACATCACCAGTTTACTAACATCACTTGGAACTGTAAAATGCATCAATTGTTGGAACTCTAATGCTGCACTATCACTATAGCAAAACTTGCAGCAGCGTATCTGTATGCATATATGTACTTGCACACCTAGGCAGGGCAGTGAGAATACAGCTCACATAGGCAGAAAAGGGGGAGATAGCTCATCTAAGAGAAGTGCGATTTGATGCAGGAAGAAGCCGTTCTAACTATGATGTTTATTTTCAAGTAAAATGAAGGGGATCCTCATTGTAAGAATCTTTCATGTGGGTTTGGAGCTTGTGTGAAGTATCAGTATTTGCAAGAATTATATCATTTTGGAAAGGTGTATGTAAGAACTTAGATGCTGTGTTTGCAGAAATGGTATACATTACTATACACTATGGTCAAACAAAGATGTGTGTTTGGAAAAGCTTACCCAAGCTTAGCTCTGCTCTCAGTTTGGTTCAGTTGAATTATACTTTGTGAGAAAACAGAATGACCAGACCTGTGGCTGCACATTAAATCTTTCCAGTGCCTTAAGGCACATGTACTTAGTTTATTATTTGACATTAAAAGGTTAACTTCTAAATGAATAATTAAAAATGTCCTTGTCTTGCTTTGCTTTGTTATGTAACATATCCTAAAAGAGAATTGAGAATTGAGGAGTCTTTCTGCTAACTCTTGCTACCAAGGTATGCTAAGGAAGATCCACGCACAGGAATATCAGGAGGAATTTGGGAGTGCTTAGCACAAAAAACCTTGAGGATCAGACCTGCTATGCTCATATTCAAAGGAAAAAATGTCAGGGGCAAGAACTGAGCTTTAGAACTGAGGATGAAGATCAAAGGCAGAAACTGAAGTAAAAAAATACATAGTCATGGCTGCTTAAAGGAAAAAAGGATCCTCTTCATCCACCCCCTCATTGTTGCTATCGTTCCTCTGTGTCATAAAAGCAGACTGCCAGTAAAAGGAAGCATCTCTGTAAAAGCAGGGGGACTAGTAATGTAAGCATTTTCATTTCTATAGGAAAGGAGAATTGAACCCAGTTCTAATATTGAAATAGATAACCAGGAGACAAATATTTTTCTTGGGTATTTGCTGAGAGGGGAAAAAAGACTCCTTTCTGGCTTTAGCACAGTTAGGTTAGTGAAAGGTTAAATAAGCATAAATTCCTGAGAGGTAACAGTGTGATATGGGACTCTAGAGAGTACAGCAATAGGATGCTAGAATATTCTCAGCAGTGCTGTTACAGAGCATTTGCTTTGTTAACATTACCTTATACTGAAGATCAAGATATTTGCTGTATTTTACTAGGTATTTTAGTTTGTGTTGTAGGCTTCCACTGTGTATTCCTATTGCATATTTTAATAAGATATATAATACTGCCACAACAAAAGCAGATGCAGTAAAGCTTAACGGATGCTGCTTGTATATTTTAGACTGGCACTGGGAATCAACCTGAATTTGCAGTTTGGCAGTAAATGAATATTGATACAAAAACTATTAATGTAGCACAAAGATTGTTACTCTGTATTCTAATAGTGTTTTCTGTATTTGTTTGCCTGGGTTTGAGATATCTCTTAACCCATCTCAGAGAATAGGAGTAAAAATATCTTTACTTCTGAAAGTTGCAGGATGCAGTGATTCAGAATGATTAAAAATAGAACAAGCACATGAAAAACTAGTATTTGGAAGCTATATGTTTTTAGTGTTTCTGCTTTATGTCCTTTTAGCATGATATCCAGTGTTACATGCGAATTCTACCTGATTATAGAAGGCAAAAAGTTTCCTGAAAACAAATGCTTTATTTTCTTTTACCATCTATGAGAAAGAGGGGTGGATTCCCCTCTTGTTGGCTCATTTTATGTAATTTTGTATCAAAGCAAGGATACCCTGAGATGGGGAAAGAGAAGGATTTTGTCTTTAAATAGAGAGGTGGTTTTCCACTTTGAACCTCCTCCTTAGAGAAGCTAGGCAATGTCAACTTCCTTAAACGTATGTCAGCAGCACTTTTTGTTATGAGATGATAAGCTGCCTCGGGAGATTTAAGGGCAGGAGGAAGGAAAGCCCTACTGAAACACTTGAGCAATAGGAAAGGTGGTAGCATCTTCTGAATGCATTTTAGGAAAATTATGAGAAAAAAAATAAATATAATAACATTAATCTTAGAAGATCTTTTGCATAGATGTTACAAGTTTCCTTTTGGGTTACAGAACGTTGTGTTTATGGTGCTGTTCTGACATAATAAGTAGCTTCTGACACCCCTACAAGGGTTTCCCTGTTATTTCTCTTTATCCATAACCCTCAAAAAACCCTTCTGTTATTTACCCATATATTTATTTGGTGGTCAGCCATGTGTATCTGGAGTACCAGATTTACATTTGAAATTAATCTCTGGAGCCCTGCTGCTCCACACTGTCAGAGTTGGGTGCTGCATCAATAAACACAGCTCAAGTCTACCACATGTGTGCCTCAGAGCCTTGTTTTCAGAGAGATGCCATAGGTGGAAGATCTTTCATCTCTGACATTCCCACTAAGCCTGTCCTCTTGATGCAGAGGCTGCTCCTCCTTGCTGTAGGTAGTTGGACTACACTGGAGAAGCCAAACTGTTCTCTTTCAGGAAAGGCTGCAAGATCTCAAATGGATTTTGAGATGCAATTTTGAAGAACAGAATAATTGAGATATAATTGAGATATAATTTTGAAGAACAAAATTATCTGTATGTGGTTGGAGAGTGAGATGAAGGTGGGTCTGGGCTGACTACACATCAGGTGGCCATGGCTGGTGTTCCAAGGGATAGCGTGAGGCAGAAGGGAAGGCTTCCTCTGAAGTTACCCAGATGTCAGCCTCAGGGCTTGCCTTGTTTCATATATTTGTGAATGACCCAAAAAAGTAGAAGAGCAACATCCAGATGTGTGAATGAGGCAGAGCTGAGGGGATATCAGCAGTACAGGAAGTTACCCTATAGGAAGTTGTTGCTGCCCCATCCCTGGAAGTGTTCAAGCCAGGATGCATGGGGCTTTGAGAAACACAGATCTAGCGGAAGGCATCCCTGCCTGTGGCAGGGGGGGTTGGAACTAGATGATATTTAAGGTCCCTTTCAACCCAAACCAGTCTGTGATTCTATGGTTATTTAGAAAGGCATACAGAGCTTTTTCCTTCCTCAAATACTGGGGTTTGAAATGTGTCTGAGATGGGAGAAACACATTCTGGTCTTTGCGTGTTAATAGCAGCTGCCTTCTTTTGGAACTCCTCTGCTCTCCTTCTTTGCTTGTGATGTCAGACCTTTAATCAGTCGAGTGATGAATTATCAAAATGACTGAAGTAGATAATACTTCACGATGTACCAGGTTTCGAGTAATTAGGAATGAATAGGCATGAGATTCAGATAGCACACTAATACTTTTTAAAAGCATGCTGGCTTACATACTAAAAGTCATTGCTAACACTGGCATGCCCTCAGAGTGAGCAGTAACAGGCCTATGAATAAAAAGAGGTTGATTAGCCATTCCTTAACAGCATCCAGTTACTGGTTCAGCTGATATGGATAAGGCTAGCATGCAGTTCTAGCAATTCTTCTTCATTAGAAGCATGGTAACTGTAGGAATATGAGTGAATTAAATCAAATCTATTTAATTTCTCCCTCCTGATTTAGAAGTTCCTTAAGAAGTTTCAGAAGTATTGTAATGTTTAGAAATGAAAAGTTGAATGAGATGCTTGGAAGATGAGTGAGGTTCCCTAGAGCACTGAATCTAAATTTGGACATCTCTTGAGCACTCCTAAGTTGCAGGAGTCCCATCTAGGTCTCAGAACTTCTGCATGAAATTCAGACTCTGATGGTACATGTGCCTTTGGGGCCTTTCTAGGCAGTATATTTTCCCATCATGTCCTCTGTCTATATTACTGGACCAACTGTCATGCTCCTCACCTGCATATTTAAGCAGTTAAAGAGATAAAAATAATTTCGTCACATTTTATCTTTCTGAACAGTTAAGATTTTCTCAAGGACAAAAGGGGTAATAAGAAAGACTCACTAACTTTACCCAGATGTTTGCTGAAAAATAAGAAGAAAAATCTGCTAGTTGATGAAATCATAGTCCGCTTCTGGGACCTACATGGAAGGACTGGGAGACTGAATGCTGATGATGGTGGCCATAATATGCCAGAAGGTGACACATCTTGATTTTCTTAGCCTCTGTCATGGCTGATAGCAAGAGACTCCTAAACCAAATATTACAATGAAAACCTCATACTTTTATTCTTGTAAACTACTTGCAAGTTAAATTAAAATGTGGCAATACTAGATACTCTGAAGTATCACTCTTTTCTGATTAGAAAAACCCCATGGTTGTAAATTTCCCTAAAGTATAATATGATACACATCTCACCTACTAAAATATTTTTATTGGAGAAAAAAATAATTGGTAATTTCATGAATTTTAATTAGACAATTACTAATCATTAATGTTACATTTAATGATTTATCTTTCACTAACATTTCAGTGTTGTCAGTTGACCTTTAATGGAGATTCATTAGAGTGGTGATGCAAAACCAGTCTTCTGTATAATCCAGTGTAAGAGATGGAGCCTTCTAAAAGCTCAAATGACATCTTCAAGTTCAGCTACTGAAAAGTGATCCTGAATTATCTTAGGATCATGCAAATATCAGAAAACAGAATTTTCTTTACCTACAAAACCCCTGGCTGTTGTTTCTGATTGGCTTTATTAATTATTCTCGGGTCTTTCTGCTGCTAAACTGAGCCAAGAAAACTCTTGGAACTTCAACAATGCCCCTAATTGTCATGGTAAAAATAACAGACCTGAAAGTTAGATGCTATCAAGGTAGATATTTACAAACTTGATTTTTCATAATGAAGTGAAGAAGCCAGTGTAAACACTGATAAGTGTGGGGGTGAAGATGTGAGTTGCATTATAATGTTGCTGCAGGCTTAATATTACCAAGCCAAGTTCTTGGCCCTTCTACAGGTGGGTTATGTTACATTACAGAGACCATTAACCAGCAAAATTAAGATCTTCAGTATAGGGTATTCCCCTCATGCAAGGTGGGCCCTATATGTCTGTAATCCAGCTCGCTCCCCGGTTCATATTAACAGAGAGTAAAACTGCATTTTTGTAAACTCAGTTTCTGTAACTGATCTCAAAGATATCTTGGTTTGCAGATAAGGATCCACTTCAGAGTGGTCTAGAATTGGGTGAAGGCTAGGGTAATTTTGCATCATGTTGTCGCCTTCGTCTTGACTTCCACTTTATGATTCAAGGTACAAAGGAGGCCAGGAATGCACATGCCTGTCTCCCACTGACAGGCACACATCCTAATATGAAAACTTGAGTTGTCTGCAGAAATTATTAGCAGATTTGTAGAGATCTTCAGAAACTATCTCCAGAATATATGACAGATTTCCAATATTGCAACTGAGTGACAGATACATGTCATGCTGCAGTGTTTTGAACTGTATTTGAAAGTTCAGATCATTTCCTGTCTTCCTTGGGATGTTAACAAAGGCTTGGATATATTGGAAAAATGGCTTGGGTCATGGTGACATTTTTACTGTCTAGGCTCCATTCAATCATAAAGGCCACTTTAGAAAGCAGAAGCACATCTATAGAGGAAACATTATCCACACAGACTGTGTCACTGTTGACTAGCTTTTGTCTGGACCAGAAGATAGAGCATCTTCAGCAGTAGCAGTGCTTTAGTCTCTTTTCTCAGTCTCATCTTCTGGTTTATCTTTCATATGGAGGAATCCCATTTGAGAGGATTCTGTAATGCCACAGGTGTGGCAAGTTGGAGATGATGGGGAGAGTTGCTTCAAAACTACATAGCCAAACTATAAAGCTACTGTGAATGCACTTGGAAATTTCTAATGTGGTCCTTTAACTCCAAATCCCACATGCAGTTGTATGACCAGCAAAAGAGTAGCAGATCCTATCTTTTATAATTTGCTCTCTTAAAACTTACAGAGCTGTTAGTTTCCTACTGGTGGTAAAAATAAATCTGTAAAACTTTTGAGGTAAGCAAATTTTTAAAAGTTTAGGCCTATTGCATAGTTACACTGATACCAAACATAGATTCAGATTCATAAATAGGCATTCATGAAAAAGCAAAGATCTTAATGAGATTTGAAAGACTTCTTTGAAAGATTCATGAAATTGCAATAATTGGCTATGGTGAACATTTTCTAGACTATATATCTGCAAACAATAACATAGCTGTCAAGGGTGAAGCTGAGAGATTTAAGAATTTGCTTGACCGTGAATGAAATATTCCTGTTTTATTATTGTTTTGCGTGCATATAATGCATCTCCCTAGTATAGCTAGCTTCCTTGGTCAATTGGAGAGCTAAAACATGGGTTTCATCTGCGATATGCAACTGAAGGGAAATAACATAAGAAGTACTTTTGCTTCATTCTCTCCTGTGTGTCCATGTAAGAGACAGATGCAGTCTCTGCAGTTGTTCTCTTATTAGACTATGTGTGTTAATACTTGAGGAAGTTTCTTGAAAAGTCATTAAGGATTAGGCCCATTATCACTACAAATGTTTATAAATATATGTATGAACTGAAATTGCAAAAAAAAAAAAAAACACAGAACAGGTGGTGACCAAAGAAAGCATAGTGCGAGACAGCAGTGAAATGAAGCCAAAATGTCGTAGCAAACCTACAGGAAATGTAATCCCATCAACCGTAGACATTTGTGTTCTGTAAAATGCAGAAGGCTTTGACAGCATTCCCAGAATGCAGCAGATCTACAGTGTGTCTGAGTAGTAATAATAACAATTATTATAATTACAATCAGGCTTTTGTAATGCACTGCCTACATCAGAACAAGATTATCATGCATCTAAGTTCATAAGAAAAATAGACGTGATCCCAGTTACTTCTTGAATAACTACAGAACAGTTCGAATGTAAGTCAAAACATCTGTGGACATTAGTATTAAATATTGTTCCTTTTGACAGAATAAGAAGTGCAAAATATTTTTGTTTTTAAAGATGCAGGGACTTAGAAGTTTGAGCCAAACATTTTTGCAATTGAACGTTTTCTAGCTATGATTCTGTCTGTATTTTACTTTGCAACCAAATGTGAGGGTGGTACATGAGCTGCTGAATGAGAGTATACACTATATAATGAGAAAATGTTATGCAAATATTACTTTCTCTCTGTTTTCTTCTTAAAAGAAAAAAACAAGAAGAAAAGTATTTTCCTACCTTCGGGATAAATGATACTCTACAACTTGTTATCCTATTGTTGTAATAGTTATTATGCATAATGTTTCATTAACGTTGCTTTTGCTGCAGCACACATATCTAAAGAGAATACAGCATTGCCAAGGCAATATCAAGACTGCTCATCAGGTTTGTTCATGTATGGTGAGTAAATGACGTGCTCTTCTGACTTTGGTCAAGTCACTAATCTTGACTCTCAGTTTCTCTCCACTTTAGAAGCATTTTCATTTCATATAAAAAAAAAACCAAAAAACCAAACAAGACCCCTTTAATTATGTTCTGGCTGAAGTATAACAGATGGATGGGGATATTGGTGAATTCTCTCATTTTAAAAAACGTCTTCACCCAAATTACTAGGCATGTGAGATATTGGTGTCAAAAGCACCAGGAATGCCCCAGTGAGGTCCAAGGCACCAGTCAGTGGAGCCTACACTGGTATATAAATTAGCAGGTTTCAGTGGCACTAGTCAAGTTAGGTCAGTGCACATCATCTGAGCACCCAGAATGGACAAATCTTTGTTGCACTCTACCACTTGTGCCAGTGGTGATACATGAGCCTGTTGGAGTTGTTTGCAACAATGAGGTTTTAGAAGGTTTATAAGGTAAACTCTACTAAATCATGCAGGCTGGTTTCCCACCATAGTGAATTTTCATATAATGAAAGGACACTGAAAGCTCAGAATATTCTAGAATCTGAGAGAGTGGAATAAATAGAAAGGATGTGTAGAAATGAATTTTTCTGTAGAAACCAAAATTATTACCTCAGCTGAAAGCTATAAACAAATGTAAAGCATTTTTTGTAGAGGTATTTTAAATTTCACGATTATAGGAGCACAGTACTATAGAGCATAGCACTACCGTGAATTTACATTGTCTTTTGCTGTCTTTATAGAATACTAGAACATATGTAAACTGGGCAGATAGCTAGGGGTTATTCTTTTTGTACGTTTATTACACTTTTGGCTTACTTAAGAGACATTAATAATACACATCCTAGTATTTTGTAGAGAGTTAAAGTGGTTTCGCTGAGAAACCACTGAATCTTACAATAGTAAGTCTCTACTTGGTTCTGAAGGAAGAATTTTGTTTTTACTGGATCACAGTGGCTCAAAGCAAGTTAGAGTGGTGCTGCAAGAGAAGAGATTGGATTGCTTAACGTAATTTCTTTCAAGATCCTACTTAGTAGAGTCATATGTCCTTATGTTCCTGTTGGCTTGGGAAAGAAAATGATGCTGTGCAAACCTTTACTGGATCTGTCTCTCTGTGTGTGAATTAAATAGGGTTACTTGGATGTACTCTTTCCTGCTGTTTCTAACGCTAACTCCCATTCTGCTATAGGTAGCTTTGATCTTTGGAGATGTGTTCCTTATTATATCAGAAATTCCTCAAAGCTGTGAAACTAATCCCTGCCAGAGGACAGTGGGCAGTAAGTGTCATCATGCTTCAGGAAGTGCCAGTGTTTAATTTTTTTAATTGTTTATTATTAAAATAATACCCACCCATTTACAGACAGACTAACTACAAATTCTGTGGCTTGGCCTGCCTTCCAAAGTGGTTTCTGACTTTGCCATGTCACTGAATGCCAGGGGAAAGGATTATGCCTCTAGAATCCTATCCTATTATATTTCGACTGTATTGAAGTAAAGGATTTGTGAAATATCTGAATATTACTGATGGAAATGGCCTCTTTCTAGTTTGTTATTCATTTAGATACAGTCCAAATAATTTCATCTTAGGCCTGTGGTTATGTGTTTCCTGGCCGATTTAGATAAAAAGGTTATATTTTTTATTTTCTTTTTAAATAAAATTGAACTCCTTCAGGATAAATACTCTTTCCACTCTATATGATGGGAAAGAAAACCTGCCTCTGTTCTCTGAGATGAAACTCACCTCCAAGCCCCATAAAAGAAGTAATTCTGCTGTTACAGGAGTACCACTATGGGACATGCTGTTAGAGCGTGGAACAAATGTGCTAAATAAAAGAATCAGCCCTAGTGATTCCCAGTCTTTCCAACTTCTTCTACCCCTGCTTTGCAGGATAGTGAGTCTTTTTTGGTTATGATGACTGTAGCAAGGTTAATTAAGAGCTTCCCACACTGAAAACCACATCTTGGATTGCTCAGAAATGCTGTCATGGCCTTTATAAAGGTAATATTGGGAAGCTGTGAGTAGGAAGGTAAGTTACAACTTGGAGATATGTGAGAGTCTGCTGAGGTCTAGATGTTCAAGTGCCAGAGGGGAAAGGAAACATTCCCAGCTTTTATTGTGCCTGGGTGGTTGTTTTGTTGTTTGGGTGCTTTGGTTGTTTTTTTCTTGGTGGTTGGTTATGGGTTTTTTTTTTGTTGTCCTTTCTTTTTGGAGGTGTGGTGGGGAGGCAAAATATGGGGTTGGTTTGCTGATGTCTGGCATTTCCTTGGATATCCTGAAAACAGTTCCTGAATTCACTGTAGCCAAATTTGGGGTTTAGTCAGGTCCTCAGTTCTGGATGTTTGCCTGTATGGCTCTCTGCCTATCAGGTAGGCAGCTCCTGCCAGCTACCTGTCAGCAAATTACTTCAAAAAGTACATATAAGGCATAATTAAAATCTTGTCAAGTTCTTTCCTTTCTGTGTAATCCACAAAAGTAATTAAGCAGCTAGAAATGAGGAGTAGAAAGTACTGCAAACATGTAGGAGGCGTGTGGCTTGCTTTTAGATAGTGAGTTCTTTATAGTAGAAAAAAGGAACCTGACCACTAGCAGTGACTTTCTTACTCTCTGATTCGTCTTTTACAGAAGGTAGAAAGGCCTCAGGGAGAGCAATCACGATGAAACCATTTGCTGGTTAGGTGATACTGTTAAGGGATTAGCTCAAGCCACCTTTTGCTTATTTTAATGAGGCAAGTAATTAATTTAAGGTGAAGACTCATGGTTGTATGAAAAAAATCTTTTTATTGTATTTTTTCTACTAGTTCAGTATCAAATATGCAACTATTTGTGAGGACCTAAACCATCTAATTTTCTGGAGGACTCCTATGGGGGAAATGGGTATGTTTGAAACAGCTCTGGGAATCACAGAATTTCTCTGACATTGTCCTTGAAGTATTTTCCTCTAAAAATTGAGTAGGAATTAGTCCTTTTCTGTAGGTGACAGCAGACTCTTACTAGCTACAGTGCTTGGGCATGGTTGTAGGTGTTTGCTTCACTGTCCCAAAGGAAGTCAGCTCTTGGCTTCTTTGAAGCTGTGCTAATTTGTGTTGTTTCAGTGTTTACTGTGTCTGAGTGAAAAAGAGAAAGCACTTGACTATATCTCAGTAAATACAAGTAGTCAAATGGAATACACAGTTTTATGCTCCACTTCCTGTTCCAGAGGCTGCTTTTACATTTTATATTCTGCAGTTGCTAGATAAAGACGCATCATACAATTAGTTCTTGATATAAGGTCAGAACCCAGGTTTTGTCCAAATTTCTAAAGAGTTGGGGTAAAATGTGTATTTTCTGGTCTACCTTAATGAAATTTGAAGACTCTTCTGCAAAAAAAAGTCCTACCGTAATAGGGAAAATGTTGTTCCCGGCATCTCTCTTGATTCCCAAATGTGTACAGTTCGTAGTAACTAGATGGCAGGTATCCTGGGAAGGGAAGGGTGGGATTGAATCTCAGTAGAGATTGAATTCAAGAGAACGTTGTATCTGGAGGTTTTTACATTTTGAACAAGTGCTGTAAGCAGCACTTCCCTTCTCTACCATATTCTTTGGTTGTCTATTCTAGTTGTCATATACTCCTTTATAGAGTCCTTAATTTGAGGACTGTGATTCTGTCTAAGTTTATTCAATATCTCAGAACTTTCATTGTTGCCTTTTCTTTGTTTACGCCAGACTTTAAGAAAGACTTAAGAAAGAATTAAAGAGGGTGATGGATTGCAAAAAGATTTGTTTATTTGGAAGGAACATTTTGTATTTTTTGAGAAATAGTTTATTTGTCAGTTATTTGTATATCCTTGATTTTGATCTTCCTCAAGTATTGCAATATACATTTTATGCCTTTTGAGTGTAGCGTGCTGGGGACAGCTGTATCTATGTGTATGAATAAATGTTCAAATAAAAATCATACTCTGTAGAAACCAAGGTGGTAAAAATGTAGAAACCATCCTGTCTGATTCAGAGTGGATGACAACAGCTCTCTGGCAACGCACAACAGAAGCTCACAAATGTTAAGGGCAGGGGCTGAATAGATACAGGCTGTATAGATAGAGAAAGAAAAGTATACCAAGAAAGATACTTGTGTTTGACAGAATAGTTGGGGTTTTTTTTTTTTTCTATATATAATTCACACTGCTTTATTAATTTCACAGAATCACAGAATCCCAAGGGTTGGAAGGGACCTAAAAAGATCATCTAGTCCAACCCCCCTGCAAGAGCAGGGTAACCTACAGTACATCACACAGGAACTTGTCCAGGCGGGCCTTGAATATCTCCAGTGTAGGAGACTCCACAACCCCCCTGGGCAGCCTGTTCCAGTGCTCTGTCACTCTTACAGTAAAGAAGTTCTTCCTGATGTTAACGTGGAACTTCCTATGTTCCAGTTTACACCCATTGCCCCTTGTCCTATCACTGGATATCACTGAAAAAAGCCTAGCTCCATCATCCTGACACCTACCCTTCACATATTTGTAAACATTGATGAGGTCACCCCTCAGTCTTCTCTTTTGCAAGCTAAAGAGACCCAGCTCCCTCAGCCTCTCCTCATAAGGGAGATGTTCCACTCCCTTAATCATCTTTGTGGCTCTGCGCTGGACTCCTTCAAGCAATTCCCTGTCCTTCTTGAACAGAGGGGCCCAGAACTGGACGCAATATTCCAGATGCGGCCTCACCAAGGCTGAGTAGAGGGGGAGGAGAACCTCTCTTGACCTACTAACCACTCCCTTTCTAATGCACCCTAAGATGCCATTTGCCTTCTTGGCCACAAGAGCACATTGCTGGCTCATGGTCATCCTCCTATCCACCAGGGCCCCCAGGTCCCTTTCCCCTTCGCTACTTTCCAGCAGGTCAACCCCCAACCTGTACTGATACATGGGGTTGTTCTTCCGCAGATGCAAGACTCTACACTTGCCCTTGTTAAATTTCATCAAGTTTCTCCCCGCCCAACTCTCCAGCCTGTCCAGGTCTCGCTGAATGGCAGCACAGTCCTCTGGTGTGTCAGCCACTCCTCCCAGTTTCTAGATCTCAGAACATATATTTGAGTCTTCAAGTTGTATAGTAAGTTGCACAAACCATTTGTTGCACTTCTGTGAAGAAATTGTTTGGAAAGAACGAGTAAGAGATATAAGTTCCAAGTGTTAATTTTTGAAAGTGAAGTGTAGGGTTAAAATACTGTTCTTTACTGTGAGGATGTTTTGTCCCCACGATATTTTCACTGCTCAGACAGTGTCTCCCACTGATACTTGCTGTTTTTGTGGTAAGGATGTGGCAGTTCTGCCAAAGCTGTGGCTCTGTAAGGATTTCCTAGGAAATGACATGAGGGAGGACTTGGTTGGGCTTTGGTCTATAAAACTTATAAGACTCATAAATCAGAAGTGCAGTGGCCTTTTCATACTATTGTTGAAGCAACAGTGACCCAGTGAAATTCAAGAACCCCTCCAAGGGGAAGAATTGCCTTTCTAATCGCTTACACATGTTAATTCGTGCTTGGAAGAAAACCCTCACAGTAATATATTTAGATTACAAGCAAGAAAATTGCCATCTAACTATTGTCATAAAGAGACTGTACAATCCAAACATAGCTCATCTTTGGGGCAAGTGCTAGTTCCTGCAAAATCACAAAGGGATTCTCTTTGGGCTGTCATTAAGCTGTTTCCTTGGTCACATTAACAAACTACAGTGCTACGTCATTCAGTAGCAGCAAGTGTTAATCTCAGCTACCATCCAGATTTATGTCTGAAGCCTACTTTTTCTGTGTGAGCTGGATGCTTGTTGTGTCTCTAATGCAAATAACCAGACATAGTGGACTATATAATGCCACAAACTTGGCCTGCTGGCATACCAGACAACACTAAAAAGAAGCCTTAATTTTGAAGCTGTTAAGATGAGACTTCTCTAAGTCTGAAGTGATAATGTTTCTGTGATACTTGTCATTAAACATCATGTATCTGGGGACATTAAGACAAATAATCTGACAGTTTGTTGGAAATACCAAAGTGTTTAGAAAAGCATGGAAGCTTGTCCGTGTTTTATATGTCAAACATGGTAAATATATATGGTTATTAGCTCACTGCTTTTAGATCAAATTTGGGGAAAAAAATTGAACTAATATACTTTGTTGGTAGTTTTCCTAAGCCAATAACTAAAATAAAATCAGAGTGAAAGACTTGATCCGTAGAAAGCAATGTAAATCACAAGGTTCTGGGTTTTTTTTCAGTGCAGAAGGATATGTAAATGCTTGAATAAAGGTATGCCTAAAGTAATAAATACAAGCATATAAAAATAATAGCAAGAAAATCTGTAGATTTTAGGAATGGATATTCCATAAACCTAGATTATGGTAGTAAATAATAATTTTAAACAAACCAGGATTCAGTCCCCTAATACCCTCATGATACACAACAGCCACAGTTAAATGTATGTTTCAGGATCATAGATTAGGTAAGCAATTTGAATGACTTCTCAGTTTCTGAACAATTCCTGTCTGTAACCTGTATCTATAAATGTTTTTAACTGCTCTGCCTTAGACCTATTCATTTATAGACTTTTACTTTTTCATTGTGGGGGAGGGTGAACAAATTACATTGGTGCTTTTTTTCTGGAAATGTACTATCTCCAGAGATTAGTGGGCTGTAATTTACCTGCACTCTGAGCCATTTCTTTCCTTGTCTGCTAGACACTTTCATGACTAATAAAAAGACTATCTAATTAATTCAATATGAACACGTAGCAAAATGCAAGGATAGCTAAGACTTTCTCTGACCAACTGGGAAACTTGAGGGTGGGAGGATTGACCGTAAAAAGAGAAAAGACTTGATCCACAAATACAACCCCCCCACAGAACATACTTTTGTGTTGCTTGCTATGAGAAAAGAAACTGGGCTATGGAATTATAACTGTTCAGATTTTTCTGTTCATTTGTTTATTCTTCCTCCCAAGAATTCAAGTGTTTTATGGGTAATCTCTTCCTGCAACTGAGAGACTGTCTTTCTGTGTCAAGTCACACACCTGTGTGAGATTTCCTTGTACAGCGATCTTGGTTTATTTCTTGTAACTAATTTACTTCATGGACTTTGCTTATGAAGAAGAGGATGCCTTAAAACAAAAGTTTCTTCAGCTGCAGCATATTTTGTTGGGTTTTTTTTCACAGCTAAAGGCTATTGCAGCATTATTGTGGTATCTCACCATTACATTGCCATTTCACTCTGAGCAAAGCCTGGTTCGGAGCAGTTATAACTGCATTTCATTGCTACTAATGCTCTGTTATATCTTTGGAATTAAGGCAACTTTCAGGGTAAGGAGCATTTGTGCCATAGGAAACAATTCTCATGAAATCTTAAATGGTGTAGTTCTTGTGATTGTCTGTATACAGGATAAAGCACATATTGTGCAGTGGTGGCCAATTTGTTGATCTTTCTTTAAAGCTGAATTGTGTCAGGTAAAAAGGACTAAGTAAAAAAACGAAAGAGGTCTTATTTTCTTTCTATAATAAAGGTAAAACTGTGCAAACAACATTCTGAGAAGCTGGAGGTCAGGCGTTTGCCTACACTATTCTATGTTATTTTTAGTGAAAGAAAAGATAGTGAAAGAATTAATTGCTACATAAATCTTTTTGATTCTATAGGCCAGAAAAACAGACTCTTGTTCCTTATGGGCTGCTACTCAAGAATATGTAAAAAATTTTGAACTAGACTGCTTGTACTGAAATATTTGCATGACTTCTCATGATATTTTGTTTGGTTAATCAGGCAGTGAGTGATTCACCGTCTTCTAAAACTTAACTTAAACTTACATAGATTTTTGTATGTTACTAAGGTTTAGTCTTTTCTTTCTCATTCACCATACAGGATCTTTTTTTATTTTAATCGCCTCCCAATGTTTTCCTTCACCTAAACTTAATCTAAAATCCATATAATTTCTCTAACATGAAAAGAAGTTGGGCTTGTTATTGTCTTGCTGTTATCATTCACTGTACTGATCATAGGAGAGCAGGAAAAAAATCATCAGTATAGCTAGAAACCCTAACACCTATACTATAATAATTCGTTTTCGTGGAAGGAGGCACAGACTCTGTTAGGTCATCTTCCTAAACTGATGAAAAAACTGAAGGCTGAAGATAAAAGAAAAATATTACAAGACTGCCTTCTGAATCGGAAAGAAAAAAGAAGTCACTGAAGTAGAAAATAGCACTTCAAAAAATGAGAGGCAAATTTTATTAATACCATAGGGAGATGTAACTAAAAGTGAAATTAACTCTAGGGAAGATGCTAGGAACACACACAACTTCATGAGAAGAATAAGTAATCCTGTAGTACATAATAATTCCCCTGAAAAAGTGACCAGTAAATTATGAAAAAGCATGAGGTTGATAAGACTAGGAACAGATGGGAGATAGTCAGGAAACCTAAAAAGGCCTTGCGTATCTGACATAGTAATTCATACTTAAATTCACAGGATCTAGGAGTGGTGGGAACAGACAATGGACAAACTTAGTACTGTAAGGATTCATGAGCACTTAGGGAAGATTCAAAGTGCCAGAACGGATTGTGTTTTGTCAGGGAAAGTATGAATTAAATGAGAACCTATTTTTGTTATAACTGTCTCTTTCTATGAACATGGGTTTCAACTTCTGGATTTCTAACAACGATCTCTGGATTTTGCATCAATGTGTGTGCTGATGCCTGGGAAATGCAGTTGTGCTGATGCTTAGAGCTTAACACCGTGAACATTTTGTGATGTATAAGGCTTTATATTTAGGATTAATTACAAAGCTATCAATAGCTTCAACTACCAAGCTTTCAATATATTGGATAATACCAGACCAATTTGTCAAAACCTGTAACTCATTCTATGTAAATCTCAATTATTTTAATAACATATACAGCTTTGCATCCTCTCTGCCCCCTCCCCTTTAGTCCACTGTAATTAAAAGAAGCCTGCTCTAAAAGAATAGATGGAAGATACCAGAAACTTCAGAGTGTGGGACTTGAGTGTTTTGTTCATAAGCTTTCTCCCATTATACTAGCTATAGGATGTTTCCTACTGAGACTAGGGCTCTCTTTATCAAAATAGTCCTTGCTGAAGCTCTTCTAACTCATGCTGCAGCAGAAGGGAATGGAAATAGAAACATTCTAGCACTCTGAAAAGCAGGACCTTACTTTCCAATACTTCTTAGTATCTAATTGCTTTTCCATATAAAATATGATGGGATCTGGAATTTAGCCCTTTATATGACAGTGTTTGGGCCTGTGAATTGAAATAACTGGTGTAGGCATTCCTTGGACCAATAAAATATTTAGCAATTTATGTTTAATTAAGCAGTTATAGATCCATAAAGCAATTACGACATGGCATTAATTTTTCTTAATATGGACCTTTTACGAAAATCTTTATCTCTTACAATACTGATCTAACCCGCCAGCACTTCTAGGTCACAGATCTTCACGTCTCCGTCTTACGTGACTTAGAGAATAGTATCTCTGCTGATTATTAGCCATATCAATGAGATAAACAGATTTTCAATTATCTGAAATTAGCCTGAATTAAGCATATTCTAAAATTTGCATCAAGGTGGCAGAAGAGAAACTTAAGAGATGGAGTAAAAGAATAAAACTGTACCTATCAAATTCAGAACTACTAAAGGCAAGAAAAGGTTCATTCAAAATAAGTAATGAACCCATGGTCTGCAGTCATTTTGCTATATTTCTGTACCATCCAATAGTAAACCAGCATAGTCTAGAGCAAAACACATAATTTTAGGATGTATTAAAAGCATTTGGGAATATTGTGATGTTTAAAAGAGGGTCAGTGCATTTCAGCTTTATTGATTTGAGTTCAAATTATTTTCACAGTGTATCAACTGATTCACATCTAATGACATTTCCTTTAAAAATCTTTGGGTTTTTTTTAAGTGTCTAGACCTTTCTGCCTGCAAATAATACACAATTACTTCCACATGTCCTGCATATAGAAGAACAATGAGTAGCTTTTCTATTTTCATAGAATCATAGAATCATAGAATAGTTAGGGTTGGAAAGGACCTCAAGATCATCTAGTTCCAACCCCCCTGCCATGGACAGGGACACCTCACACTAAACCATCCCATACAAGGCTTCATCCAACCTGGCCTTGAACACTGCCAGGGATGGAGCACTCACAACCTCTCTGGGCAACCCATTCCAGTGCCTCACCACCCTAACAGGAAAGAATTTCCTCCTTATATCCAATTTAAACTTCCCCTGTTTAAGTTTTAACCCGTTACCCCTTGTCCTGTCACTACAGTCCCTGACGAAGAGACCCTCCCCAGCATCCCTATAGCCCCCCTTCAGATACTGGAAGGCTGCTATTAGGTCCCCACACAGCCTTCTCTTCTCCAGACTGAACAGCCCCAGCTTCCTCAGCCTGTCTTCATACAGGAGGTGCTCCAGTCCCCTGATCATCCTCGTGGCCCTCCTCTGGACTTGTTCCATCAGTTCCATGTCTTTTTATGTTGAGGACACCAGAACTGCACACAATACTCCAGGTGAGGTCTCACAAGAGCAGAGTAGAGGGGCAGGATCACCTCCTTCGACCTGCTGGTCACGCTCCTTTTGATGCAGCCCAGGATACGGTTGGCTTTCTGGGCTGCGAGCGCACACTGCCAGCCCATGTTCATTTTCTCATCGACCAGCACCCCCAAGTACTTCTCCACAGGGCTGCTCTGAATCTCTTCTTTGCCCAATCTGTAGCTGTGCTTGGGATTGCTCTGACCCAGGTGTAGGACCTTGCACTTGTCGTGGTTGAACTTCATAAGGTTGGCATCAGCCCACCTCACAAGCGTGTCAAGGTCCCTCTGGATGGCATCCCTTCCCTCCAGCAAATCAACTGGACCACACAGCTTGGTGTCATCGGCAAACTTGCTGAGGGCACACATGCCATTACTATATTTAACCTATGTCTCCACAGCATAGTTCAGAAAAATTCTGGAATTTTAGTTAATGCCACAATTTGTTTTATTGTATTTTAAAGAAAATGAGAATATAAAGATTCATGTAATCTGCTTTCCAAATCCTGAAATGCAAACAATTTAGACGTATAATAATTTATTATGCTTATCTAAAAAGTCCTCTGAAAACAGGCCAGTCATCAGTTAAGGGCAGTAGATCTTGACTAAGGCTGTCGTGATTAATTAAAATCTTACTGTACCTCTTTCTTTCTCTCTAACCTTTAAGAATTGTAAATATTATTGTTACTAGACTCCCTGGCAGATTTATTGGGCTAAATAAAGTCTGTTTGTGGAAGAATTGTAAATAAATAAAGAAATACCACTGCCCCAAAAAAAACAACAACCCAACCCAACCCAAACCATACCAAAAAAACCACAAAGCAGTGTTTCGTTATGGCAATAGTTAAATCCCAAAACCTACAGAGCGGTTAAATGTAAATAATAAAAGGTGTATGTCCAGAGCTAGTGAGAGAAGCACCCAGGCAAACACTGACCAACAGTATAGATAGCATAGATGTGCATTAAAAAATAAAATAAATCTGTTTGTTAATACTCTCTTGACTTGCTGAGAGTTAGCCAGAAAAGTAAGCTCAATTTAGAGCATAGAATCATATAATGGTTTGGGGTGGAAGGGCCCTTAAACATCATCCAGTTCTGCCCCCCATGATGCTCTTTTCTTCTCTGTGATTGGTTGCAAAGTGTTATTTCTGCGATTACCTTAATTATTTTTTTTAACACAAAGTGAAGGATATTTGTTGTTTGCAATGCTTTTCAACAGCTATTCAGAGCACAGTCTTAAACTGATTTGTTTCCAAATGCTCCTCTCCAACAGGTCTTAGAATACTTAAATAACCATTGCCTTCTGAAGGTGGAAATCTCTCTTGCAAGATAAAGGGCTATGACTTTTTTGACTGCTCCTTACCACGGTATTTTCTTTCATAGTTGCGTACTGCATAATCCTGGAAATGTCATATTAATATATTTTCCAATGCTTAACGAAAATGCTGAGCCGGAGGCATAGTGACTATGATGGATGCAGGCAAAGGAGTTCTGACATCTTAGAGCCATTTAGAAACTGCAGATGGAGACCCAAAGGCAAGTACAGGTGCTTTTTTTTTTGTGTTTAAGGCAACTGATATGACATGCAGTTCAGATGAGACAACAACTTTACAATTACAACTGGCTTATATTTGCATAATGCCTGTTCAGAAGGTAAAAATAGGAAATTATATTTCCCTCTGGCAAAATATTTGACTCATTCAAGGAAATATAACATACTGGCAATAAGAACAGTCTGATGTTTGTATCAGAAGAACTAACTGAAGGTCGCTTACTATTTCTCTGAACTGACTGTATAGGATTTTTCATTATATTCCTATCTGAAAGATAAAAAAAGATATGTCTGAGCTATATTAAAAAAAGAAAGACAAGACAGGCACAGGCTTCTTTTCTATTTGTAATATTGTGCTAGAGAATACTCATTGTCTGCTTTGTGAGGAATCAAGATCTATTATGTATCAGTCAGGGACTCAAGCCATTTTCTGGGCTTGTACTGTTCAATCCTGAAAGCAGTTTTACAGATTTCAGCAAAAAGAAATATTTTGTAATAAAAATAATAAAAATAATTGAATTTTCAAAGAACCTTTCAATGCCCTAGGCACAGATGGTACATATCTAGAAGATTGCCAGTCACATTACCCAACAGATATACAGTATGTTATGCCCTTATGATCTATTGAAATTTTGCTTGGCACAATAAGATCTCCACAAAAATGTTTGCCAATATAAAGGACTTTTTATTTCATAAAGAAGTTGGATCCTGCCTGATATTTTACTTGCCACTGCTTTTGCTGTAACATTTTTGCGTGAAGTTTTCTGCTTACATTTACATATGTGTAAGGATAATTTCAAGTGGTTAGTCCATTACCTGTCCTCATCTACAAAGAAATTTGAAAAGTTGCAGAGTGACACAGTAGTCTAGCAGTGTGTCAAAGGACTGGAACTTGCTTCAATTGTCATTTAATCTATCCCCTTGTCCTAGGGCAAGATCTACTGTGCCTATGTCATTCCTGTCAAATGCTTGTGAAGATTTAACTTAGCATTCATGGAATGTGGTTCTCGTGCACATTTGATTTTGAGCACTGGGAAAAGACTTATAATTGCTACTCCATTTTCTCATTTCTCAGCTGTGAAGATGATTGATTTTGAAGAATGTTAGAGAACTACAGCTTTTTAAAGAGTTTGTCTGTTTAATTAGAGAACGTTATTAGCATGTTATTTTACAGATGAAGAGATTTAGCCATTGAGCAGTCTGACCCTTTATTCACTGAAAGGGCCTGTCCTGGAATAAATTGTTGCCTAATGTTTACATGATAAAACATTTAGGGAATTTGGATTTCAATCTGCATGGCTAACCTCATTAACACTGGAGAACAGTGCAGGGAACCAGTGTTGGGCTCTTGCTGGTGCTCCTGGAGGCTGGGCTGTGAGGCTTGTGGCTGCTGCTGGCCATGGTGGGAGACTCCCACATGTGGGGAGGCCATAACCCATCCTGCCCCTCGGAGGCAGCTTTAAGATGAGGGTCTTGCTCTGGGCCTGCTGGCGCTACACCTTCTGCCACATTGCAGGCGGTGTGGGTCCCTGTGATGACTGCAGCTCCCACCATCAGGCACTCTCCGCAGTGATACCAGGGCTTAGTTAGCAAGGCCAGGTAGCCTTCTGAGTTAGTCTGTAAGCAGCCACCTTGTTTTGGAGAGTAGGAGATTTTAGTTGTATGCCTCGGGCTATTTCCTGCCAGTTGGTGTCAGTGCCCAGGAATGCCCCCAAGCACATCTTGGTTACAAGACTAGGTCTAGCCTGAGGCTTCTTGTCCTAACAGGGACCTGCCAGGCTGTAACTCCAATCACAGCAGTGACTCCTACCAGCCATGCCACATCCTGACAACATCCCAGTGGAAATTGTTGCACTTAATAGAGAATAAGAGGAGTTTTATTTCAGGACTGAGGTTCTGTTTCCTTCTTCCTTTTGTATTAATGGAAAAGAAAGTGCCTGAACAATTTTTTAGTTAGATTTTCATAACAAAATGTGCTAAATTTGATGAGAGATTAAATCCAAAAGGAATTTGTTTGCTGAATCTGGGAGGCAATGCAAGATCAGGTTATACTGCTGATTGAATTTCTGGCATACAGAAGCTACTGTGATGGGACGTATAGAGCTATCTACAAATAATGAACACATTCATTAAAAATTAAAAAGCATGACTTAAACTTGTGCTTCCTAACCTTAATGTAATTAAAACTTGCATCAAAAGAGTTTTTAACTGCATGTATCATTCTAAATGAGAGTGTCAGATTGAAAGTAAATGGAATCTAGGGTATGAAGAAAAAGATAGCTAATGACCTTCTTATGAGTAAAATAAACACCTCTCAGTTATGCCTTCATATAGCACTAACTGTTGAGTGTCTTCTGTTAACACTGTTTCTGACCTATAATGTTTAAATAAAGCTTATTATTTAGTTTAGATTTACTTAACTTCCAGAGCATGCCATTTCCACCCCCCCCCCCCCCCAAATTACCACATAAAATTTTGTTGTTCGAAAACCACAAAAGTACTCGGGGTGAGTAAATATTATATGCACAGCTCTATAGTGATACTTGGCCTGAATAACAAACCTTAACCCTTTCTAGTGTACTTGGTCAACGTAACTAAATAATCACTTCTCTTTGATTTAAATAGTACCATCTCTCTTTGATTTATATACTAATTTTTATACTATGCAAAGAGAATAACTGGGAAGGTGGGATAACTATTTGGTCCAAAGCTTGCAGGCTAATTTTTCTGCCTGTGCTGGCAGGAAAATTTAGAATGTAGGACTTTCTGCCTTGGGTGTAACCCATTTCTCCCTGCTGAGGAAGTTAGTTGTTCTAATACTGCTGCTTAGTTAAATACTGTTTAAGAACCTGAGCTTCATTTTTGATTTCTTTCCTGAGTGTATCACTCAAATGTAGAAAAATTGGAGGGCATAGTTTAAAAGCAGGACCTAGTGATAATAAATTAAGATCATTCCCTTACTGCAGGATAGAAGAGCAGGTTGTGAGTTTCATTCAACTGGAATAATTGATTTACATCAGTTCTGCAGAGCTGTAGGAAATAGCTATTTCAAATCAATTTGATCCAGTTATAAAGTATGAGACACTTTAGCTTATTTTAACTTTGCTTTGTGAGATGGATATGAAGATATTTAATGATCTTTGGATTTTAAGTTCACTAAGTTGTGAAAGTACACAGTATCTATCTTAACTATGCAATGCAACTACTCATATGCTGATTGGGGTTTAGATAGACAAAGTCTATTTTACATATTTTGCAACTGCATCTAACATGAATCGACAGAATATGAAAGGTTGCTTAAAGAGGTGAAACATTCCTCTAAGATTATGGCAGCTATTATCAGCTGAGCATCTGTCTAAAAAGGTGGATGTAAAAAATGAGCAGATCTGCAGAATTAAGTTAGTAAAGAAAAAAAAAGGCTTGTTGAGAATATATAGAATATAATGTTAAGAAATTATTTTCTATGACTTCATTATTTTTTTCTGTCATCAATTTTTGTTCAAAGAACAAAATATATAGAAGGAAGTGCATAAACCAGGGTTTCTACAGCAGAATCTCATTACTTCTTGAACAGGCTGCTATGCTGCACTACAGATCTTTGAGCCTGTTTTTCTTCATTCTTTTGTGCTTAGACTGTTTCCAGGTAGAATGAATGTTGGCAATAAATAATTTGGGAGAAATTCCTGGCAACTCATAAAACAATATTTGTACTATTATGTGAAACAGAAGGTCAGAGTTTGAAGTAAGATTTAAAAGGAGAGGTCAGCAATGACTTTCTACTCTCCTCTTTTAAAATCCCCAAAGCTGCTGAGTTTCCCTGCAGTATGCCAATGCAACACTAATAGTTAATAATTACTTCTCCAAATGAACTCTCCCTATGAGAGTCTCAGGGCTTTAGCTAGTTTAACCTAATCTCATACTTGTCAGGTAAGTACTACTAACCCTCTTTAACATATAGCAAAACTTAGTCTCTGAGAGACTAGCAACAAGGTTATACAGGAAGTGTACAGCAGAAGAAGAAATAAAAGGCTTGATTTCTTTATTCTCACGAGCCTTAGTTACTGTATGTTTCTTCTGTCCAACACCACCAATTAGTCATGTGCTGTCTTTCAAAGGCTGCAGTCATTGTTTGTTTCTCCACACATATGGCAGCCATCCCTGTATGAACTAAAGCCTTCATGGCAGAGTGACCATGTCTCTTGATAAGGAGGGTGAATTCTCTGTTGTTACAATCGTGCTAGATTAGCCTCTGTTACAAAACCAACCAACCAGCCAACCAACCAAAAGCATTTAGATGTAACCATTTAATGCCTTTCCATCGCAGTTACTCAGATTTGTGTGGGTATGTGTGCATGTGTTTAAGCATGTAGGGTGGCAGGAAGGGTATGCAAACTGGTCTGAGTTTAATGAGATTGGACTAGAAGATAACCCAGTCCCCTCTGCTCCCTTTCATTCTCCAGAGGAAAGAGAAACCAAGCCACTGCCAACACTTAAACTAGCTTGATTAATGAACTCTGTTCTGCCAGCCTTCCTGTAACATCTTCTGAAGCTTTAGGTTTGGCTTAATGTAATTTAGTTTGGGGCGAGATGTTGGGCTAGTTTTAATTTTATCCGGATCATTAAACCAGAATCTAATTGGCACTCATAATCGAGTGGGGAGACTTTTTCCCCTTTGAACTTACTCAGATAAAAACCAACCCAAATTAACCAGATGCACAGAAAAGGAGCTGACAGCAGTGTATTCTGCTTTATTCAGCTGTCTATGAAATTTGCATTTGGAAACCTGACACATCCAAATGCAGCATCCAGAATTCATCTTGTGTAGTGACTTGTTGAGGAAATGCTTGTGATCAGTAAGTATAAGCAGATAAAGAGATCTGAATATTTCTGTGAATCTTGATGTCAGCTCTTTCTCTTTTCTGAGAGATTGTTTTAGCTAGAAGGTCTGGGACTTAAAATTTGATACGCTTTCTTACATTCCTTCACGCTGAGTTGTGCTCCACTCTAATCCCTGTCTATAGGTGGCACTGATCATTCACTGTAACAGTGGCAGGGAAATTATTAATGCAGTGGATTGCAAAAATAAACAAACAAAAACAACCAGATTTTTTTTTAAACAAAAATAAAATATGTATGTGTGGTTGTGAAGCTGGGAGTTACATGAAGCATGTATAAGCCTACAGAGTTCAGAACACTGTAAGAGTGAAGGAGGCTTCTTTAAGTCTTTAACCTGTAGAGAGTATCACTGTGTAATGTTATTCTGTATGTTTTGTCATGTTTTCTTTTCAGTTTTCTCAAGAGCATTAGAACTTGAAGCAAAAGAACTGAAAATCCTGACCAACACCTCATGCGTGCTTGATTTTCTCGGAGTTGAAAAGTGGTTTTTCTTTTTTTCTGGTTGAATAATTCCTGGAGTGATGTAATTCTGCCAGGCATGGTGCAGGATTTCAGATAGCATACAATGAATTGTCTGAATATCTGGACTAATCCTATTTTTTCATTCTTATATTTTTGGATTAAACAGACGAATCTCTGTTTCATAGTATCCGTTCTAACCAAAACAGACAGGGTTAGATTCAGAAACTAATTTAGATATTGTAATATTGGAAATCTTATAGCCTTAGTTTGGGCAGTCTTACCTTCAGTAAGATATTCTCATCACCTTATTTGTAGACAGTCACACATGAAATACGCAAAAAACAAAAACCAAACCACACAGAAAGTTGAAATCTAAATAATATGAGCTAGACAGGAAGAGACACCGAAGAGAGTAAGTTTATTCAAAGATAGTTGAGAGCTTAGTTCTGTTAGAGAAACTGAGCTGTGAAGTCTGCTCTCATGCGATACTGTCTTTAGGTCACATCTTCATGCCACCCCTCCCTGTGGTAGCAAGAATTAGAGTTTACTCTGGTCCCCTGTCACAAGTAAGCCTAGAGGAATATCCTAACTAGTAAGCAGGGTATTCTGGAGCAAGCATGGCCACTGTTTTCCAAGTTGTTAGAATTGTATAGTTAGTAAATATTTATTGGAGCAGGGATTTGAACTGTACTCTCCCACAGGAGTATTCTAATCACTTCCATAAGCCTCTGTGTCAGTCTGTCACCTTTCCCTTCTCCCTCTGGCCCATTAATATTTATTTATTTGTACAGTGCAGGATATCTTTGAATGTTTCATCTAAAAGAATGATCAATGGCCTGGTTGTTGGGTCCTTCAGCTTAGGTGGAGGTGTGATGGGTTGAAGTTCAACATGCATAAACTGTCAGGGAAGCAATTTGAAACTACCACCATCATGACTGACTGTATTTGAAACCATCCGCTTCATCAACATCCTGTGAGAAAAGGATGCTTGTAGGATATCTGTGAGAGTGAAACTTGCAAAAGGGAACACCTAGCCTAAGTATCAAGAGTTTTGTCTCAAACAACTAGGCGACATTAGTTCTTAAGTGACAATATTAAATATTCTCAATAGGAAAATCAGAACCTTCTGTTCTGCTGCTAGGAACTTCAGGATTTTATACGTGCAGTGCTTTGATGTTGAGAGCTGCTCTGAACAGTTCCTGAGGATTTTGGGTGCCTCAGTTCTAGTTCTGGGTGCTTGCATGATGAAGCATGTTGGTCTGAAGTCACTTCCAGGCTATCTTTTTCCAATCAAGAGGTAACTTTGCCTCCAAGGCAGGGCAGCAGGGTTCATCACAGTGAATCCAAAAGGTGCCTCAGGCCTGCCTGGTGTACCTAAAAAAGGTAATTTCCCTCCATTGAAGTATAGTAAAATTTATTCCAGCATGCACACATGTTTTCTTAAGTAAGGATTTGGCACTGAGGAAACGAACATTTGGGTTGAATACATTTTTATAGGCTGTTTCTTATGCCAAGATTATTACCTTTCTTTTGCAGGGGAAAGCAGCTGTAAACTCTAACAAAGCGGGAGGGAAAACTGGGACTTGGATTGGGTTATTTATTTCCCAGTTTCTTGATCCAGAAATGTTTGGGGGAGCTTTTCATTTTCTGGGACACTTAAGTTTCGTTCAGACCAGCTTTCCAGAAGAAAGTATCTATTTCTGCTCAGGTGAAACAGAATTAGTAATGCTGTGCCCAGAAAAGTTGCCCTGGGAGTGAGGCAAAAGGTTCCTGCAAGTAGCAGAGGGGAGCAGAGAGGAAAGGTTTCTGAAAGTATAGCTCTTTCATAAGTAGAAAGGAGGGACCTGAAGCACACAGGAGGGTTGCCACAGTTCTCTTTATCTGGTCTTTACAACTTAGTGGAGGAGATTGTTTCTCCATGCTTATCAGATATTTGCTTCAATTCCTTCCTGTACATTTTGTTTGCTTCAGCTGTGCTGTTCCTTTCCTATTTTTCCTCTACTTTCCCAGCATTGACTTCTCTCATTACCTTGTTTATCTTTTTAGCAGAATCTGCCAGTAACTTCACATCTTGTGCACAAGGTGCTCTTCAAATACAGATGAAAGGATGATTGCTATATAAGATTCACAGGGAGAAGAAACAGGTAGATTCAGTGAGATGGACCCCCAGGTGCCAATACTGGTTAGCATGGTAATGATGATTTCATTGTCAGAGGTGTGTAGGTCCACAGACAAAACAGAATTCAAAGGGAGTATTCAAAGGACAATGAGAAAGGTTTTCTTCTGTCTTGTTTGGAAAGTTTGCTGAGTGGAAGAGGCTGCAAACAATGTTTGAGACACCCCCAAGCGGGTAAAGGGAGCTGGCAGACAGGAGGCAGGAGCTGACAGCTTGATAAGACAAAAAGATGTAGCAGCACACTATGTTTTGGCAAATGTGAAAGTGAGAAATAATTTAATAATGTCCATATCCCAAATACATTACTGCAGGGCAGTGTGAATTTTAATGGAATACTACACCACATTGCTGAGATTTTCTCTTTCAGAGTGTGGATGAGGCCAGGAAGTAATTGGATCACATCTGTTTTGCTGTTTTTTTTTTTTTCTCTCAAGGCAGTGGTGAAGGCTTTTAATTTTTTGTTTTTAATTTGCACAGTTTGCATCAGAGCACGTCCCATCTCATGTGACTATCAGCAACGTTAAGGGGCACAGACACCAAAGAGAGGATTAGCCCATACCTAAGAACGTGTGATCTCAGCTTTTGTTTGAGTATAAATACATGTGCAAAGAGAGTGTGGCTGGATTAATAAAGCAGGCTTTAAAATAAATATTTTAATGAAGCAATCTTTCCTACAGTCTTGGAACGGTAAATGCAGAGTGTGACAGAAGACAAGATGTTCTGTCTGCAGAAGCCTGGTATGGAGAAATCTTAAAGAACAGATCAAGAATGGCAAAGTTTTCAGCAGCCTAGACATTCTCTTATTGCCTCAGTTCTCTGCCTTCAGGAGCTCACAATATCATTCTCACATACCCTACTGCCGTATCCTAAAGAATCATAGAATGGTTTGGTTTGGAAGGGACCTTAAAGATCATATAGTTCTAATCCCCCTGCTACGGGCAGGGTTCTTGCTGAAAGGTTCTTTGTAGCCCTTTATGGTTTGCATCCAATATGAAAAACACTCTCAAAGGATTTTTTTCCAGAGGATTGCCTTTTACCAGTAGGTTATGGCTGTTTATTAGCAGCCGTATAATTTGCGACTAATTTATTTTTCCCTGCAGCAATGGCAAGAAAGTCCTTTCACAGTTGAGAAGTGAGCAGCTGAATTGTGCCTTATGTTTGCACATCAGGCAAAGTATTATGGGGAAACACTGAAGTATAGTTTTATTCAGTCAACAATGACTGTGGAAGAATAGCCTTTCAGAGACAGCCGTTTTAAAATGACACAAATATATAATGAATGAGACTGCTCATCTACATAAACCACATATTTGTATGGATAAATCCTGAATGCAAATAGCCTTGTTTTATTCCTGCCTTCATTGTTTTTATTCTGAAAGCATTAGTTTTTAATATTACTATTAGGTGTAGTAAGTGTTTAAAATATTTAAAGAGAAATAGTAAAAATTGGCTGTCATTTTTCATATTTTCCTGCATTTTTTGTTAGTACCCTACCAAACTAAACAGCAAATTAAGTATCTGAAAGTGTCAGTAATTTTAACAGATAGCTATCCATGTTATGTATTTGTTGAATTAGATGTCTGAAAATATTATCATTGTACACTGGCTAGCTGAGCGTATCTATAACCTGGCCCTTCATTTTCAGCTGTGCTTCAAGCCTACAGAGCAGATTAGCACCGAACTGCTATTTAGCTACCTAGCTGCATCTGATTTCACCATATCCTTTCTCTTTAATTAATTCTGATGACAGTGAATTCAAGTCAGCCATTTGTTTGTCCACGTGCTTCTTAGCCAGAAATTTTATTGGAACGAGGTGTTTTCTGGTGTTTTGCAGCTTACAAACTGAAAAACCTGGTTTCCTTTACCTGCAGATCGTGGGAGACTAGTACTGAACCATATGCATATCTAAACAGTTCATTCTATTGAACATACCATAGAGAATCATCTTATGATAACCTTGATAGCAAATGTTCAGTTAAGTTCTGTTGCATACCATATATACGGATACATAGATTGACTACGGGAAAGAGAAGCACTAAACACTCTGCTTGTTGAATCTCTGTTCTTTCACTCAATTTAAAGTGTTCTGTGAGCTGGAGAACAGTCAGTAAATACAGAACTACCTAGCACCCATCTGGTACTATTTTGAATAAATTAATTAAATAATTATCCTCAAGTACATCTATCTTCTGGCACTTCCCTTGCTTATTTAGGATCTTCAAGTCAGAAGATAGAAGGGAAAAAGAACCTGATGAGGTGATATATAATTTTCAGTTAGAGCTGCACAGAAAATGAAGATTTATACTTGTTTTTATCTATTTGAATCACTGGAGGCAAGTTGTCTGATGTGAACAGTATGATGAGATTAAGTTTTGTCTTCACAATTGCTGAAGTTTAAAGACTTATCAAGAAGATGGTGGTGGTACCAACCACCAGATCAGCTGCTACCAGAACCTTTAATTGGAAACACAGATATAGGCCTGGCAAATATAAGATACTAGGCCACAGTGTTTGATTTTCTTAAGGCTCATAGTGATACTAATTAGAGCTGTCTTCAAATGCTTTATCCCCAGAAAAAGAAGTTCTGTCCTTTACCACTTAAGTCAGACTTGGAGAAGCAGAAGGAACTTTCACTGTAACATAGGAAATACATGAACTATGGTTTTGTTTATGCTGAAGATCTTAATGGTGCAAACCCAGCAGAATTAGGAAACTCTATGGCCGTTATGTAACACAGCATCCTGTGAAGAACAGATAAAACATTATGTACAAAAAATTGTAACAATTGGATTAGAAACATGTATACAGACATGTGTTTTCCCTTTAGGTTTCCTCCCATCTAGAGGTTAGTCTATGAATGCACAATTAGAATTCTAGAAAATGTGCTTAAAACTTGCTGGAGTGTCAGCCAAAGGCAGGAGATCTCGTAGCAAGGGATTTGTCAAATAGGATGATGTTTATGTGGGAGTCTGGTACAAGGTTTAAGCAAGACTTGAAGAACGCTTGTTGGTCAGTGATTAAATAGAGGATGCTCTGTTGAGGAAACCGTGCTGAATCTAACAAATTTTTTTAAAAGATATTTGGATAACATATATTTACATATATTTAAATCTTATTACATTTACATATATTTAAATCTTATTTTCAAAAATAATGCTATGTTGCTATCATTGTTATGGTTGCAAGTCTTTGCCTAGATGTTGCTAGTTTTGTAATTTAGGAGTTTATTCTGGAACAAAATATTAAGAGAGCTCTGACTTCATAGTAAGTGGCCAGACTGTATTAGCTGGACACATATATGCCTTTCTGATATCTTTTTTGCTTCTCTGTAAATTCAGATGCCTGTACAGTCACTTTAATTCCTTAGTGTAGGTTTGGGTATATCTGCAAAAACTGAAGCAGCAAATGGCTTTTGGAATATTATTTGTAATACTTTAGGGTCATATTATCTCCTTCAAAGTACTGTTTTCTCCTCAGACCATCTTAGGAGAAAACCAACTGTGACTTCAATGCCTCCATAGATATCCTCTTTTCAAATCAACGATCCTTAGAATTAAGCTTTTTAGTTTGCTTTTGCCCTTTGGTTTCTCCATTGTAATGAAGTTTGCCTCTTCGTTACAGTGTAACGCAAACCATTTCCAGAAAATTCTGTAAGTTCTTCTTCAGTTTTAAACAAGAGAAAGAAATCATGGCTGTGGTATCATATATAATGTGTAGATCTATCAGTTGAAAGTGTGATGTTATTTTAATGCAATAAAAATAATGAATTGTTAATTTTCATGTAAAGAACTTTATAACTATGAAAAGGTACTTTTGCATTCAAATGGGAGCCCATATGTAGCAGTCTCTTGTGGCAAAAATCTCTACGTATTTCTTCCTTTTAATATATCTGCTAGCTGCTTAAATTGTGAACTAACCAAAAGAATTTGGTCCCCAAGAGTTTTTTATCTGATTGTGCTGAATTTTAAAGCTTAATTAGAAGAATTTCCTCTGAGAGCAATCAAAGGTGTCATTAGCTTTTTCTTCTAATGGTGGAATCTCTCATCTGGAACATAAAACATGAAATTCATTAATAGTTCGATATTTAATTGCATATTGGCTAGTAAATTTTTTATCAGCCTTTGATTTACTGTGGTCATTAGAACTGGTTGGCTTGTTCACTGTTAATATGTTAACAGTTTTTACTGTCTTTCTTCACTGACAAATAATTCCTGATTTAATCCTGATTTCAGTATTTGAGGTAATAGTCTGGATCCAGTCTGAGGAAAGTGGAATATGATTGATGGTTTTAACAGCACTTCTTTGGAAAGATTGGCTGATGGCTGATGAAAACTAGAGCTCTATCACAAATTACTTGACTCACTTTTGTGGAAGTTAGGTACTGAAAAGAGATAAACATAAATCTTGCAGTCCCAAATCCATACTAATTGAGTTTTAGAAGCTTAAATGAGGCTTCTAAACATAAGAATCTCTTAGTTTGGGAAGCTCCCTCTGTAGAGAGTGAAGAAATATGTGTTCTGCAGGAACTGAATTGCTCAAAAATTAATCTACCCATACAGTGGAAGCCTATCTCTTTGTGCTTACTAGAACAGAAACACTGAGTGACCTCCTTCTTGACTTTGACACTTGTACATACCATAAAGTTGTGAAGATGAATCTGGATTGATATATGAAATGATGTAAGTGGTCAGTAGGAAATTCTGAAGGGTGAGTTTAAATCTTGTCTTCTCTGATGCGCAATTTATAATTCACAGAAGTACTTGTGCCCACTTCTGGCTCACAGCCATGAAATTATCTTGTAGCTGGTTAACAAAGTCATCCCTTTCTGAAAAAATGCTGTTGAACCTGAAAGGTTGCCTTCTCTCTAGCAGATAACTGCTTAAGTTCTTTTCTGAGGTGAAAGAAAGAAATTATTCTCTGTGTGAGGAGATTTTAACCCATTTTTAATACCAACAGAGATGATGTGGGTAGAAAGGACAGAAATTGGTCATATCGTTCTCCAGTGCTGTGCTGCCCTCCTTGTGACTTTTTTTTTTTTTTTTGCTAATGGCTACTCTTCCTTAATAAATAATAGACTGATAAAGCAAATCTGGTAGTTTTCAAGAGAACCTAAATCACTGAAGATGAGAAATTCACACCCATGGCAAAGGGGTTGGAAGTAGGTTAGCTTTAAGGTCCCTTCCAACCCAAACCATTCCATGATTCCCACTACACATCTTGACAATACTTAGTCAAGAATCTATGGTATTGGCAGCAAGAAAGACAAAGGGGAGCATGTGCTTCTTTTGTTAAGTTTCTGTCTATAGTAGGGGAAATAGTACATCCAGGATTTTATTTATTTTGTTTTAAACAAATGAACTGTGTGTTTTTCTACTATTTATACATATTTAAAATGCTTACCGGGAGGAGAGGGGGAGAGGGAATCTTTAAGTCCCTCTATGTTTTACCAGAGGCTAGATTTTGAGACTGAAGGCTCTTAGTTTTTGGAAGTGGGAGAGAGTCTTGAGCATTAACTTACCATCTTTTCTAAGAAAATATACATTAAATGCCTATACAATAACATGCAAAGGCCTGACCAGTTAGGAAGAAGCTCTGTAGAAGCGAAGAATCCTAGAAAAACAGTACAAATGAGAAAGGAAGAGGTTTTGTTGTATTTTTCCTTCTCCACCCCCTGCTTAATATTGTGGCCATATCAGTTTGCTTTGCAAATTATACTTCTTAGTTGGAGAACTGATGGCCATTCTTTGCAGAAGTTTTGAGTAGAAGGCAGACTTGACTGCCATATGTCCAGCTGTGCATGTCCCTGCTACCTGTGTGAAATAAGGAACACTAAGTAGAATTTGAAATATTACAGAGACCGCCAAATCCCTGAATACTTGTAGCCTGAGGGCTCTCGAGCGCATAGGGCACAGTGCAGAGTTGGCCTCCCCTGGGCTCTGTGAAGTCCTGGTCCAGAGGATTTTCTGTGAGCTTTGATGGCTCTTGGAAAGTCAGATAAGACAGGCACAGAGATCTGGAATTTTTTATTTCTTTTTTGAGACCTAGTTGCAACTCAGAATAAGTATCTCTGCTTTCTAGCTTCATTTATTTCCATGGAATCCTGAGTATCTGACACTTAAAGATGATATAATGCTGATGAAATCAAAAGCAATCTTGTGCTAGGTTTAAGAACCAAGAAAAGGTACATTAAATTATGAAGGTTTAGGGAAGCATGCCTTATCAGGTTACAGATTCACTTGGCTATATATTTCTAACTAATCAATGTTGTGGAATTCCTCTCTTCCAGCATTTTTTTTTTCTAAAGACTAAAGAAGACTACTGTAGACAAGAAATCTTGTCTACAATAACTCTTGTCTACAGGAAAGGTTTCTTGTGGACAAGAAATCTTGTCTACAAAAAAGGGATCCCGCTTTAGCTGAACACTTTTGTGTGTATTCAATCCTTTGCTAAACTAGGATTGCAAATTATGTGGCATATCCTTTGCAGGCATCAGTTTCTTTCAGGACTCCTAGGCTCCAGGAGGGAGTTTAGGTGACAACCTTAGTTTAAATGCACACCTTTTACACAATGATGCATAGATGAAAAACCTGAACATAAAATAGTTGGTCAACCACTATGAAATAGACTTCTGTGGGTACGTATATGCATGCGTACACAAACACATATATATATTTATGTGGCATCTTTACCATTCAGGAGTGTTCAGATTTCACTCAAAGCTGGAAGGATACTGAAAATTGAAAGGTTCAGTAATTTACCTTTTTTAATGCAGCTTGCATGTACTAAACTATTATCTCAGCATTCGAGTGAGCCCTGCTTGTCAGCAGTGTAATTAATTAAAGGGTTCAGTGATTAAATATTGCTACAAGTAGTTAAAAAATAAATTGTTATTTTTAAAGAAAGATTGGGAGACAAACACAGATGAATAATAAATCTGTGGATATGTGCATAGATCCATAGCTGGAAAAATAGCTGCTGACAGCTATTTTCCATCACTTCATTAAAAAGAGGCAATCGGTGAAATTATGGTAGAAGGTGGGGAATATAAAGGAATGAAGCATTAATGGTAGTTTCTATTTTGAAATTCAGCAATTATGCTTACAGCAAAGGAAAATCAAAGCAAACCTCACACTTGCAGACCAAAAGTAATGGTAACTATTTCATTTGTCAAACCTTAAATCACAGAGTTGAAATATATCCATGAGCTACTTTAGTCAAGCTATTCTTTCCCAGATTGACCACTTACACGAAATATTAAACTTAAAATCATATATTGGAGCAATTGTTTTTGTTTACTACTGTCACAACCCTGCCTGTCTACCTTCCCCTTCTGTTAATGAATTATGACTGAAATTAGTGGACACCTGCCTGCTGAGGGAATAGTCACAGGCACAGTCTCTAGCTAATGTGCCGACACCATGAACAATAATGCACATCAACAGGATTAAAATATTCCTTTGTCTATATGTTTACCTTATTGAATGTCAGCAGATGTCCTTGCTGTGGATGACTGTAGTCTTTCAGAGGAATGACTAGCACACATGTTGTAGAGAGTGGTACACATGGAAAATGACAAGTTAATGGCCAAAACATTCATTCTGCATTGTGTCTTTTCTGTCCTCTCTTCTGGTGAATTCCCAGCCTGAAACACAAAAGCATATGGGGACTGACAGCCCTTGAAAAATTTGTTGTAGCAGTAACAGGATCTAATCATACTTAAAGGCCTGTAAAATAATTTGCAATGTAATTTAAACATATGTATCTACAGTGACCCTATCTTCCAATGTCATTTGGACAAGTATCCAAACTATCTTAAAATTTGGCGTATTATATCAATGTGTTCCCATCACAAGTCTTCAGCATGAGTATGCTATAATGTAATAAGCAGTTTCTGTGCTGTTGGGAACACAGCATATTTAATTATCTTTACTAAAGAAACAATAATATGGCTGTTATCAGATCCAGAAGTACAACACAGACCTACCTCAGTTTGTAGGAAGCCTACTATTTTAGTAATTCTAGAATAGTAGGCATTTTAAATCTAAATATAGGTATTTTTAATGACTTTTTTTTTTTTTTTTTTTGCTTGAACAGACTAATAAGGCTTAGAAGAATTTAAAAAACCAAACTGGATAGTAATGAAGACCTGGTTTTACTGCTCTTAATTAAGTAGACTACCTCTTCTTAGAAATCAAAACCACGGTTACACACCTGCCTCTGTGTAAGTTAGACATCAAAATCTTACTGGGTTTCTGTGTGAAAATTCAAAGCCAAATCAAATATGGAATGTATACTGTGTCCGTTTTAAAAATCACCTAACAGCTGTTCTGTAGCATAGTGCTTTAGCTTTGTCTGTCTCATAAACACTAAGGTTCAATAACCATATTTTAAAATATTTAAAATATTTAAAATATCATCTAGTACAGTTATTTGTCTTTGAAGGACACATAACTATCCCACTGGTTCCTATAATGGTTAAATGTAATGTTTAGTGAACAGTGAATGGACGTTATTTTAAGTGTTACTAGAATGTGATTCTTTTCTACTGCTTTGGAAAAAATGATGTCTAAGGGAGGCTACCAAGTTCAAATGCAGATTTTTCTGACTGTATAGGGCTCTGTACTGTGATAATTTCAAACGTTACATACACTGCCTTTCTATACTTATCACACCATCAAGCCTAAGTATTTTAAATAACAGAACCAAAGAGGTTAAAACAACAAATGAAAGGTTGGATTTTACATTTCTTTCTCTCATTTATTTATTTTATTTTCTGACAGCTGTCTGTGTCTGTCCTAACATTTCCTTTAATTTGTTTATCATGTGGGAGTCAGAGTTCTGGGAATCTTTTCTAGGCACTCTTTTACCCCTGGAAGTAAGTTCTGTTGCCATGTGGAGGGACAAAAGTGTCAGCACAGGAAAAGTGCAAATTCTGGAAATCTGATTTCTGACATGGATAATCATGTTTAAAGAAATCAGAACTTACACTTAAAAATACCAAAACAAAACCCCACTTTGTTTGCTAAATATTTATACTGCTCATTTCACTTCTTAAAACGTTTAACTTTTACTTTAAAAAACAATGGTGTTCAGAGAAGTATAATACAGTCCACTTGCGCTAGAGCGACTTCTGCATAAGAAAAAGGAAAGAAAGCATGCAGTTGTGTATTGATCTGGCTGAGATGGACTTTACTTTCCCCATAGCTGTGCTAGGGATGTGCTTTGTACTGGTGGATAGAAAGGCACTGATAACACACCAGTGCTTTGGCTACTGCTGAGCAGTCTCCAGCATTGCCTCCCTCACCAATAGGCTAGGGGTGAGCAAGATCTTAGGAGGGGACAGAGCCAGGACAGCTTGATCCTGTCAACTGAGCAAAGGGATATTCCATGCTGTATGAGGTCTGCTCAACAATAAAAGCTAAGAGAAGGAAAGAAAAAAGGGAGGGCATTTGTCATTTATGATGTTTGTCTTCAAAAGTAACTGCTGCATGTATTCAAGCCCTGCTTCCTGAGAAGTGGCCAGACATTGTCTGCTGATGGGAAGTAGAGAACAAAATCTTTTGTTTTCCTTTTCTTTCATGCACAGCCTTTACTTTTGCTTTATGAAACTGCCTTTATCTTGACCCACAACATTTTTTTCCATCTTATTTTCTCCCTGGCTATCCTGCTGTGGAGGGGAGTGATAGAGCAGCTTGGTGGGCTCCTGGCCTCCAGCCAAAGTCAGTCACCACAAAATGTAATCACAGTGCACATGTGCAGGTCACACTTCACTGAGCACCATCTATATTTATTAATTACCAATTTAGGATGACTGTCCTCATATTTTCTTCTATGTACAGTGACTTGATTTCTCATATATCCTATTAGGCATAATATAGAGAAACGATGGATGCTTACTAATAGATACTGAGTATGTTCAGCACCACTCTAAGAAACTAGAAAACACTAGCCTGCAAAACTAAAAGACTAGCCTGTGACAGAGCTATTCCAGGTGAAAGAAAATAGTTGTAGATATGGAGTACTACTGTACTTGGGAAAGATCATGCAATATCCATTCAACCTACATTATGCAACTGAGTAGCTATTAAAACTGTAGCAGAAAATAATTTAATTTTAAAGTGGAGATTTCAGAGATTTTTTTTTTTTTTGTATGCAGTTTATGTTTCCTCAGCTATTTTCTCAGTGGCTACCAGCTTAGAATAATGCAAAGGCTAGATAAGTATCATTTAGTTTGGAGCAACAGGAAGAATTCTTTGCTTTCTGTAGGCTTTCCGTTTGAATCATGGTAGTTGCCAGTTTAAATTTGCAGGGGTATAAGGCAACCTTCCCTAGAGAGGTAACAATATCCCATTAATCATCTTTACTGGCTCCATTTGCCTCCAAATCAAATTCAAACTCCCCACAAGTAGCTTAAAAATCTTTCAAAGTTAACTCTGTAATTGCTCACTTACTTACTTCCATATTGGTGTAAGCATGTATTGTGATTTTTCCACAATTATATATCTTGCTTTTTGTTTTGTAGCATCTTGCAGAAAGACCCTTGAGCCAAAAACTGCAGTTGAGGCTTCCAGTCTGTCAGATTCTCTACTCTGTTTTCAAGTATAAGTACTTCACTTCCAGCTCATATTAGTTCCACTTGTCTGTCTAAGTGTCATCCTTTAGTCTTTTTCTTTCTGCGTCTTCCCTCAACTTAGTTCTGTCTGCAGTCATCAACATCTTAGTGGTGGGACAGTTAAAAATCTCTTCCTTACTCTTTTTGACCAAGGACTGGAGTATTAATACCAGAGCAGTTGAATTTGTTTCAGCAGAGTTCCTAGTATTTATGTATTTAAAACTTTTTTAGGTCTGTCTAGCTTTTTACACCTCTTTAAGAGAAATTGAGAAGTAGCAGAGGAAAGCAGAGACATTGGTGGTTCTTTTCTTGCAATACTATCTCTCTTGCCCAAAACAGTGGCTGGGAATTTGACCCTGCTTGAGCAGGATGATTGGACAAGGTGACCTCCAGAGGTTTCCTCTAACCTCAACCATTCTGTGATTTTGTGAATTGATTTTGTTGTGTCAAAGAAATGCTTTTTATAGGAGAGCTATTAGCAACAAGATGCTAACAGAGGTGCCAATGACCTCTACTCTCTAGGTGTTCTATTGCAGTTGCTACAAAAAAGAATATTTCTGCTTTGTTTTGAAACCCTGAGAATGTTGCCTCGTGACCTTGTTCTGCCTGCCTGCCTTCTCCCGCAAATAGGTAGGTTTCATCCACCAATTATTCCCTTTCTATGCAAGTGGACAACTAAACTATATAATCAGGTTCAGCTAAAATTATGCTTTAGTTTTCACAGCTACACTAAGTACACTTAAATTTTCTTAGGCTTAAAGTCTACTACATAAAATACCATATACCTGTAAATGTAAAAATGTGTCTGCATCAGATAATACATGCTAAAACTATCTTACTGGGTAAAATAACCCAAACATTTTCTGAAATATTAGTACTTAATACCAGTTTCATTATTTTTTAAAGCAATGTCCACACTGGAGGAAGATTGAAGGAGCTGTTTTTAGCAGAGGTGAAACTAAACAGTAGAAATTAGTTTTGATTTGGTTTAGTGGAAATCCTATTCATTTTCCTTATGCAAAAAATCCACAGCTTAAATTTTTCATACTAGCTATTAATCAGAGAACAGGCTGCAGTTTGAATTGTAACTGCAGTGTATTCAAGAGGCATCTTCATAATCTTAGGATGTGCAGGCTCTTAGGGCAATGGAATAGCTTGTCCCTATTCCATATATACTCACCTGAGACTTCCAATGTGGGTACCAGTTAATTGCAAGGACAGATACCTGCTAGGAAAGAACTACTTAATTGCAGTTACTATTCAATAGCTGTTGGTATAGCACTAGTTTCTGCATATTATTAATCTAGACTGGATTAGAAAGAAACCTTCAGGGAGAATCTTCTTCCTCCCTTACTTCAAGGTTACGTATTGCAGCAAGAATATAAGTACTAGAAGTGCAAACTTATTCAATCATTCACTTACAGTCACCAAGAGTTAAATTTCAGTGTTAAAAGAAAACAATTGAGAAATTTTCCTTATTAAAAAAAAAAAAAAAAGACAATCTTTTTGAGTTTTTAAATCTAGCAGTAATTCTGCATGTGACTGTTGTTAACTGTAAATGCAGAGTTGTGGAAACTGCAGCTCAATCTGTGTTTGCAGCAAGGGTGCTGGAACACTGATGTAATAACCTAGAAAATGTCCCAGGTGAACTTTCCTTACTCAGAACTTGGTGAGTTCTGAATGACACTGTGCTTTCATCTCAAAACTGTGGTCCAAATCACAGTAGAAAAAACCACATTGTCCTAAAATAGTTCAGAATTTTCTTCCATATTAACTTATTATTTTTGTTTATGCTTCCTTTTAAAGGATGTCAATACAAGCAAAAAGTTAGTTTAAGTGTCAGTGTAAATCATAATTTGTAACTGTACTGCTTGGCAAGTTATGACACTGCAGAGATGGTTCTTGGTTAGATTAGTGTAGTACCTTCAGTCTCTGTAAACAGTCATCCTAGATTAGCAGATTGCACTAGGTCTGGCTGGAATAGGGTTAAACATCGTCATAGCAGCCAGTCTGCTGCTGTGCTTTGGATTTATGGCTAAACCAGTGCTGATAGCAAAACAATGTCTGGGCTACCCCTGAGCAGTGGTTTGCAGTGTTAAGGCACTCTTTTTTCTCTCTGTGGTGTATCTAATTTGAGTATGCTGGGGGTGGGCAAGAGATTGGGAGGGGACATAGCCAGGACAGCTGATCTGACTTGGCCAGAAAGATATTCTATACTATAAAATGTCATACTCAGCTATAAAAACTGGGGAAGAAGAAGAAGAGTGGGGGTTTGTTTTCCAAGGTGGCTGTTTGTATGTATTGATCTGCTTGTGGGAGGTGGAGAATGATTTCCTTTGCATCGTTTCTTTGTTTTTTACCTCCCTCTTTCGTTGCTGATTAAATTGTCTTTATTTTAGCCCATCAGTTTTCTTGCTTTTGTTCTTCCTATTCCCTATCCCAATCTGCTGGGGAGGGCAGGGGAATGAGAGAGCAGCTATATGGGTGCTTGGCTGCTGGCTGGGATCAACCCACCACATTGATAAACTAATTTTAAGCAAATTAAAACTACATCCTTGCTGCAGCCTGGAGTTTTTGCAACTCAGCTCCCATCCAAGTTATGTGAGTACCCAGGGTATGAGAAATTATTAGCATTGAGAACTTGTGCAGCACAACTGCTTCAAGGGTGATCAAAATCTCTCTCAAAACCTGCTGAATACATAAAAAAAAAAGAAGAAAATAAATTAAAATGACAAAAAAGCCTAACAAAACCACATGCTTCCACAAGAAGCAACAGGTAAAGTGGTGGTGTTATTTCTTCCATGAGATAGTGCAACTCAAAGCATTGCTAATGGAGTCAGTGGAGTGGCTTTTAGTTCTTATGTTTGAGAGTTTCTTGAATTACTATAACTAAAAATCCAATTTTATGATGCTTCATTTGAGTAACATTGAATGTAGAGTCATGTTCATAAACGCTACAAAGTCCAGAAAGATAAGGGTAAAACTGTGATTTTTATTATGGCTACACTACAGTTCTAACCACAGGGATTCTTCATCTTGTGACATACACCCATATAAAGTGATTTTGATGTTTCACTAGTATAATAACCTATTAAAGATACAAATTGGCATTCTGGCAGTGTAACACATCCCCGAGGTCCTCCAGGAATTACTACTGAATTTCATTTTTCATTTAGCTGGCTACATGCTGTACATTTATTAACAAAATGGAACTTGGTAGATCTGCAGTAAACTGTGTTCACCCTTCAGGCAAACAAGCTCCGCAAAGCTCAAGAGTTTAAGCTCACAAGCTGTCTGCTTGTCTTGAAAGTTTGCTTCTTTCTGTAAACCTAAAAGCACTCAACAGGCTGATGCGGAGGGGATTGCTTAGGGGAAATGGGAATATTTCAACAGTGAACCACGGGGAAGCTCCCACCGTTGAAAAGCAAAGCATCAAAAAATCCTTTCAGATATGTCTTGGAAGGAAATCACTAATCATAATATTCAAATTATTTTTAGAAGGCAAATATGAATGAAGATGAGGTACAGATTAGTGGCTGGGCCAAAAACATTGTTAATGAGAAGTGAGAGAAGTACAAGTGCTGAGTACAAAGGGTAGGGACTGACAACAGTGGTCCAAATCACCAGGGAGACTTGAGTTGGAGGAAAAACTGCAATTAAGAATACTTCCAACCTGCCCTAGTCATCAGATTCTTGAGCAGGACTTTGTAAAAAATGCTTGAAGACACCAATAATCTTTTTTTCATACCTACTGGAATAAAAGGGTAGAGATTCAGTTAGCGCTAAGTGACTTCGTTATGAGGAGATTGGCTGGAATTTTCAGTTACAGAAGCATAGTGGTTCTGGGAGCTGCAGATTGTGATACAGAGCTCATTTGAGTCATATTCTAAAGGAATATTAAATGAATGTTGTGTGACCTGATCAGGGCTGACTAGATTTAAATGTCAGTCTTTTTATATGTCAACAATTCTGCATTTCCTGGCTGTGATCATCAAAAAGGGATCAGGAAGTTATGAAAAGATTTAGGTACCTGATGCCAGTTAGACTAGAACTTGTTTCTCATAAGAACGTACCCTCAGGATCACCTAATTCTGACCTGAAGAGCTCGCAGGTAAACTACAAAAGCAGTATCAGCTGGTGTAGGAAGACAGGTAGAATATACAAGTGGATAGCAGTTTGAGAAAGATACTACTGAAATTACATAGCACACATCAGATCAGGAGGAGAGGTCTTCACTGCAAGCATAGAACAGTTAGGGAATACAGTGGCTGAAATCAGTGGAAGACTCATTGCCTTTGGTGATTTTGATGTTAGCACATTTTGCCAAACTTTCTTTTACACAGGAAACAGAAGTATGGACAGTGCGGTTGATTTTCCTTCCTCAAAGTCTCATTCAGGAATATTGTAGATGCCATGTTGCACACATTTTGCAAGTAAATCATACCAGTATAATAGACAAACTGCAGGAGGTATGCTATGTTTCCTCACAAATCATCACTTTGGCATAATCACTACATAGCCAAAAGTATTTTTTTTTAATTGCTGTAGTTTGTATCCTGCTGTGTAAGCAATCGTCTTCCTTAAAGTTATAATAGGTTCCTTCATAAAAGCCATTCTCTTCAAAGAGTTGTTTCATCTAGACTGTAATTTTCAGAGAGTGGATAGCAGAACAATTTTACTGGTATTTTCTTACAGCAATTAGATATAATGAAATTTTAGCAAATTACATGTTCAGCTACTATCAGCTATCTAGGTCTCTTGTTCAAATCCCAGTGATCTCATTCCCCACCCCATCTTACACATGTACAGGTATTTTGATAATTGCTTTCAATGATTCCATTCAATTTAGGAAGATCTACTTTGCTGCATTTGTTTCGTGTTTGATCTGATAAATGCTAAGCTTGTACCATTTCCATGTTTTCTGTGCATCTTGCAGTTGTGATTACATTTTCAATAGTCAAAAAACAAATTTAATCTTAGGAACTACTTCAAATTAAGTTACTCATTATACTTCAACTTTCAGTTAGAGCTGGGCAGTGTAATTAAGAACTCACTTAAATGAGCTGTTGTTGTGGTTTAAGCCCAGCCGGCAACCCAGAACCATGCAGCTGCTCGCTCACTCCCCTCCTTCCTGCCCCTGAGCACCAACTAAAAACATCAGTGTTATCAGTGCTGTTCCCAGGCTGGAAGTCCAAAACAGAGCACTGCACCAGCTACTTACTAAGAAGGAGAAAAATGACTGCTACTGCTTAACCCACAGCTGTGCTTTTGGGTAGATTTTAACCTGTGTCTCAGTCATGTAGTATGTCTTAGCTGAGTGGACAATAATTTAGTGGACAATAACCTGAGCAATGTGACAGTACCAGTTTGCTTTATGATGCTACTGATAATACTTTTCTACTTGGAGATCACATGCCACCTACCTTGTTAATGCTGCTTTATGTTTTGCTGTGGCTCCTACATTTAAAGTTCAGTTTCTCCAGAAGTATTGCAGCTTTCTGAAATGTCTTTGCAGTAATTCTTAGATCTGAAGAAGCAGCTGGAAAATGTCATGAGGCAGAAGTGTCAGGATATTCCAGAAACTGGTTATGGTGGAAACAAGAGAAGAAATTCAAATCACTGCTGTGTTCTGTAATGGTTGACTTGTCCTGCAGCACATATTAACACCCCTGCAACTGAGTGAGAGCCAGTGGTAAATTGTATAATTCTTAGAATTCTGTCTTGAAGTATCTAAGGGCATAAAAAATAGCAGAAAAGGGGAAATGCAAGTGCTTTATAGCATTGAAATATTTTCTAGAACTCGTTGTGTCAGTGGCTCTCTTATATGTGGAAAATAAGTAGTGACATTGTCATGCTCTTTTAGTACAAAATCTCTCATCATGGAAGGCTACAGGTCTGACAAGAAAGGAAAATAGTGAGTTTTCTGCTCCGGTGATTCATCATTGAATCCTAGGCCTGTAACTAGAACGGGAGCCACCACATTCTCAACTGTGACTCTTTCACCCTTACCGTCTAATTGAAACCTTCTGCATCTATAAATAAATCATAAAAATCTCCTACCCATATTATGAGATCCTGAAGGCTTCCAAAACTAATTGGCCATCTGTTGGGAAACAAATAAAAATAAGAATGCTAAGTTCTTCCAGCAGTATTTTGGTAAGCCTGTAAGTTGGCTTTGGGAAATGGTGTAATCTCCTATTATGCGTTACTCAAGAGATTTGCAAGCAGAAACTGAATGGTTTAGAAAGAGATATTATTTGACTGGAGAAAATGATATGGGGTACTGCCAAAGTTAAGATTATACAAAGAAGGGGGTGAAGAAGAAAAAAAGAAGATTAAAATTCAACTGGATATACTATTGTATGTGATAAAATAGAATTTGACAAAAATTGAACAAAAGATGCAAACTGAAAAATCTTAAGTTATATTTTCTGGGAAAACTCAAAGAGGTTTTTTGTTTTGTTTTGTTTTGTTTTGTTTTTTGGTTGTTTTTTGTTTTCTTTTTTCTTTTTCCTGAAGAATAATCTCTGGATTTCCTGAACTAAGTGTGATTCCAGTCATTAGAAGTTTAAACAGGTATTTTTACTCTAAGTAATAGGAAGTTGAAAATGTCACTGTTGGTAGTATAGATATTTACAGTGGGTATGTTGCTATTACTTCAATCGAAATTAAAGCGAGAGGTATCATTTAAAAATACAATTCTAAATCGGCCTGGAAAATGTTTTGAAATTTGCTTATCCTTTAGGTCATGTAGCATCAGGTAATACCATAATATTGCTTAAAAATGAACAGATCATTCCAATTGTTGCTCTCGCATTTTTCATTCTGCATTAAACACAAACTTCAGAATATTTACCAAGAATTAGGTTTTGATACTATTGAGGGTAGATTTAAACTGGGTAGCACTCAGTGAGGTGCAGTCTTCAAGTGCTTGTACAGTGAGAGTGTACAAGATAGTGAAGGTCAGCCCTCTGTGTATCTGTCCCACTTCTGAGGTAGGGAGAAAGGAATAAAGGATGTGACTTGCTTATCTTCCTCTACTCTTGAAACTTACTTTATGTTTTACAGGCTTTTTATTGTGCTCATGCTAAGCACAGCTCAGCACTACTAGACGTTTCCAGATATTCTTGCTTGATAATAGTTATTTTGGGAAAGATCAAAATTCTATCTAGCTCTTCAGAGCTATGTAATGATTAATGATGATTTGGAAAATCCTCAAGATCTGCAAGTCCTGAGTCTCATGGGGGTCTTCAGAAAGCAATACAGTGGTGCACAAACAATTTAGGAGATTTTTGAAATGTGTTGTGAGCCTTAATGTAATTTCTAGGTATGCCGAGTAGGAGTAATGCTCTACTGAACCGATTGTTTAGAAATAATGAATGAGCTTTCTGTGCTAGGATATATTCAGATTGTGCAACTCTTGAAGCACAAGACTGGTATAATCCCCCAAGAAGGAAGAAGAGCAGGCATAGCATCCAGCTGCTGCAGAATGAAGCTGGCAAATTAGTTACAGATAACAGAGAAAAATGGAGTACTCAACATCCCCCTTTTTTCAGTTTTCATAGGTAAGGTCAGCCTGTATCTGTACCAAGAACCAATGATGAAGCATACCAGTGAGCCAGTGATAGAAAAGGGCGAAGTTAGGGACCATTTGTGTGGGTTATAACAATGTCTATAGACATACATTAGGACCTTACAGGATGCATCCAAGGGTGCTAATAGGGTTGGGTGGTGTCACTGCAAAGCCAATCCATCTCTTTTGGAAGTTTATGGGGGCCAGGGAAAATTCCAGTTGAGAGGAAGAGGGACTGGAAAATATTACCATCTACATAGAAGACAAAAGAAAGGTTCAAGGAACTAAATGCTAGTTGACACATTAACTAGTTAATAACTGAGCATCTGATTTCCTTATGTATACGCTTGCTTTGTATGTGATCAATGGAAGCAGAACAGAAGTGACAATTGTTATTCATTGGATGGAATAGGATATTCATAAGCAAATATTTTTGTGCAAAAATAGTTGTGGTGGAGCCAGATCAAAACCTTGATTCTGCTAGTTGAAGACCTACTGGAACTAAAGAACAGGCAGCAACAAGTAAGCATTTTTCTAGGTGAATTCATATTATTCAATTGCAACCTATTCTGTTTACTTTTAGCTTTGGTTATTATATCCATAATAGTCTGAGGTTTTGCCTGTTTAGCAAGTCTCTGATGTAGTGCCTCAGAAAGGAGCTGTTGCAGCCAAAATGTATTTAAATTGAATAATTATGGTAACATACTTTCAATATCTCTTGCAGTGACAAACTGACAGAAATGTTACTCTCTTTACATAGGTTCATGAAAAGAAGATCATAGTGGTACAATAAGATTTGTCTTTTTTTCCTCAAACACCACTGCTAGCTAAACTTTCTAATGAAAATCCAGACTTCATCATATAGAAGAATATGCTACAGAAGCAAAATGTGACTCTGCTGTGGATCTGATATGAACAATTCATTTCCTTCTACTGGGTTTTAAAAATATTTGTTCAAGCAATCAGTATGATTTTTGTATAATCTGAAAGTATTTGGCTAAAACAGCTCCCTGAACCAGTACCAAGCCTGCAAGCAACTTTCTGGTATGAATTTGTGCCTTTTGCTATTTGCAGAAAGTACACTGACATAGTTCTAAGTCAGTGTAGCATTCACAGCAGCTTGTATGCTTACATGGAAGTGTACTGGCTTTGGCTGGGTTAATTTTCATGTTAGCTGGCATGGGGCTATGGTTTGGATTTGTGCTGAAAACAGTGTTGATAACACAGGGATGTTTTTGTTACTGCTGAGCAGTGCTTACACAGGGTCATAGCCTTTGTTATAGTGGGGGGTCCAAAACAGGGTGCAATACTGTAGATGTGGTCTAGTGAGTGCAAAGCAGAGGATAACTGTCCCTCCCCTTGACTGCTCAATTTCTTGTCGCTAGTTAAACACTTATTCTGGTCAACTTGCTGTTCTAAATCATATTTCTGGTACCATAGCCATCGAAGGCCTGGGAAAGAAAGCTTAGGTATGTGAAATAGAGAACTTTATTGACAATACTTGTAGGACTGTGCTGATTTGAAGTGGGGAAATTAAGACCTTGGTAAAGCAAAATACTTTAGCATGTGGTTTATTTTATGCTTTACTGAATAATTTTTGAGATGCTCGGTGCTTTGAAGGCCTCTTTGACATGTTGGCTCAGAGTTCCATGGCAAAAAGGTGCAAAAGTCAGATTCTCTGAAAGCTAGAGCTGACACAGTAACCACATGACCCTTTGCTCTCTTGTTTGAACAAGGATCTCCCTACAATAATATGTGTGAATATTGCTTAAAGGTGACCAGTTTATTCCAGCTGATGACTAGACACTGATTCTGCAACTAAAACAGAATTTCAGGTAATGGTGTGCCATTACACCTAATGATTATAATTTAAAGTAAAATTGTGCTACTAATGAATGTTTTGTGTATTTAAGTGTTTATGAGGTAAGAAAGAGAGCATCAGGGCACCTCCTGCATATTCTTGATTCCAAAGCACTGAAGTAGTTCCATGATTACAACCAGTACTTAATGATACACAGCAGCACAGTACATTAAGGAAATTTTATTGACTTCAATTATAGATAAACTAATCAGCAGATAATGACAGAAAGGAAAGCGAATGCAGCCAAACACTAAACTTGAAACACACATATTGCAAATCAGTAACATTTCAAATTAAATGCTTACGGACCAATCATTCAATGATTAATAAAACACACACAGCTTAAAATTAGATCACTCCCTGAACACTATACAAAATATGTTAATACAGCTAAATTATTATCTCCTTTACAGTTCCTGGTTGATAACTGTACTGTTTGTATACAAAGATCTTCATAGTGTGTGCAAAATGTAATTCAGTAAATATTGTACAATTCAAGTACATAACGACTCTGCCCTCCTCCCTCGGAATATGCCAAACAAGAAAGAAATATCTTTATCTTTTCCCTTTGTTGCAGTTAAATAATGCACAATGCTTACAGTATTATTGTTAAATTGTGAATAGCTAGCTCTTTGTCAACATATGAATGCTGAGTCTGATACACTTCAGGAGGCTGATTTTTTGCTTGTTTTTTCTTTTTTTTCCATTTTGCACTTTAAGCTTTCCTTTTCACATCAGTGTCACTATAAATGTTTATATGGCATGCAAGTAACTTCGTTCAAGTCTGGAGCTTGGAGCCAGCAGAAAAAGCAACCCAACTATGTTATGCTGTTTAGATATATCCCAAAATATCCAGGGCATAGTGTCTTGTCTCTCAGACTGGCAGATATCTTGGCTAGTCTTCAGCAGCTGCAAAGTGTCTTTGTTTTGTGATCGCCTTTCTGCAGTGCCTCTGCAACCTCTTCAGAGCCTGCCTCCTCTAAAAAAGCTCCAGTAAAAGGACTGGAAATGGCAATTTTCTTTCCTTGAGCCATCTGCTATTAGTGTAAAACAGTGGCCCAGAAGAACCCACTATGTGCTTGTGCCTTAAATCATATGGGAGCTACACAGTTCTTAGATGTAGAGCCTATCTTTCAGAACTGCCAATCACATTCAGTTGGTCACTCAGTTTCAGATTAAAGGATTAGAAATTTCATGCCAAGCAATTTAATTTATTTTCCTTCATTTCTCTTTCTAGGATCTTTGGCCAGATTTTCAAGTGTATTTCAGCAACTGTGAAAGTTGGAAACCTGGCTGAAAACTGACTGAACTAATCCTTCCATTTTACCATTCAGGGTGTTTCCGTAATGGCTGTATTGCAAATGTATTTTGTGAGACCCATGATAAAACAAACCACAAAGAGACAGGATCACTTGAACTTGCAACATCCATTTGACATAATATAAACTTTTTTATTATTTGTTTTATTTAAACATAAAGGGGGGGGGGGATTTTTGGGTACAATTATACAGGGAAATGCTATTTAATACTCCATGATAAAACATGGTTTTGGGGAAAGACCTCAAATGTAGGGAAAAGAGAAACAGAAGGCAGAGGCAGGGGAGTATTGACATACAGCACCCCACCTCCTCCCTGCTGTCTCTCCCCCTTCCCCTCTCCCTTTTACTTTGATGATGAAAGAAATCACCATCTTCTTTCAAAATAACATGATGCAGCAGACATTTACTAGAGTTCTGCTCCTCAGTCTGCTTAATTTAGCATGAGCGAGAACTCACAGTTGGCAAAATGAGCAATAGTTTATTACTGAATATTCCCTGATAGTCTAGTGTAGTTGAGAGAGAACTGTATTTGTTCACTATTGTGAAACTTCAATAGAAAATTTCTTTTAAAGGCATTTTTGGAAAAAAGTAGCCACCTCTGCCTGAGCACACTCCCCACTTATAAAACATTGCACCTTATCTTGTTGGATGTTTGAAATTGTTCTATATTTTAATGAATTCATTTCTCATTGTGTTCTTCTCAGTGCAGTTGAAAAAATAAGCCTTTAAAGTAATATAAATCATTATGGCATTTGATTAATTTCAGATTAATAAAAGACCAAATGCTGATATTTCTTGCTATCATAAAAAGTCCCACTCATTAAGAGGGTCCTTAAGTAAAAAAAAAACCCAACACAATAAATCATTCAACAGCAGAAAGGTTTGAATCCTAGTATGAAGTGGACTTCCAGCTTTGCAGTTAGACTTCATTTCATGGGGCCGGAACAGATGTAGTTTTGCCACAGAGATTTGCATTCACAGAGGCTTGTACTACAGTTTATGCAAGCTGTGGCACACATTGCTGGTGCTCCAAAGGTTTCTTACATTTTGCTTCTGCTCACAAGGTACAGTACTGAGGAGCTTGAATGCTGAGGGCTTTAATGTAGCTGCACATTGTCTGTATTTCCTTTGATAATCCCATGACAGTACATAGCACATTAAGACAAAGTTCCTTTCTTTCTCATGCCTGGGTAAATGCACTGACTCACTCACTGAATAATGTCATCAGATCACATTCTCCCAGTTGTCAATGCCTGACTCTATACAGTTTATGTCTGGCGAAGAAAAACATCTTTCTGGAAGCCCTGGTGGTATTCTGTAGTAGAATAACATACAATAAAACCACCAAATTATTGTTTTAGTTTTGACAGACGAATTGGAGTGAGAATGACACTGATCTCTAAAATTAGAGCTGTATGTATAATTTGGCAGAGAAACATTTTGCTGCTGCAGGATGTGTTTAATTTCAAGATGCTTTTCCACATCACCAGAAAATTGTGACTGTATTATTTTGGCAAACTGAGTAAATCCAAAATTATATGTCATGGGTGGAAGAAGAAAAAATTATTTCTTTACCAATATTGAAAGAACACAGTGTAAAGAGCTCAAAAGAGTATGGAAAAGGAGGAGAAGTCAAGAAATAGAGCTGGATCCTGTGTTTTTGGAAATTAAGTTACTTCACTGAATTGGATGAGGTCTTCCTGATTACTTCAGCAGTGGAACCTACTCTTGAATGGAGATTGTTGTTTAATTTCCTGGCATCCTACAGAATAATTGCCTAGGGAATCACAAAGTGTCTCTGTCAAAGACATGGGAATTAGCAAAGAGGAAAAAAGTTTTCGTATTCTACTTTATCTCCCTGACAATGTAGATTTTGTCTCCATGGTATAACTTCTATGTCTTCATCCAGCTGTACTGGACTCTGTTCTGGGTCTCACATGTCATTTGCTTCTGAGACTTGAAAACTATGCCAGATAAAAAATTATGGCTAACTGGCAGTAGAGTTCTTCCTAGTGCTAAGTACATTTATAGAGAAAACCATTTATATCACTCTAGTTTGTTGGGTTTTTTTTCTCTGTTTTTCTGCTTCTTCTGAAAGAATGACAGGTATTTTTCTTCTCATTTTATTACCCAGACAAAGCTAGTTTTAGGTTTTTAGAACAATGGGAAATTTTGAACAGAATAGTAAGAGAAGCCTTCTAGGGTGGTAACTCAAAGTTCTGAAGCAAAGGTGCATTATCTTACCTTATGCTTAAACTAACCACATACAGAAAAATGTGCCCCCCAAATCCTGAGGCTATCATATCCCTATTACAATTCCTTACATACATTGCATGTCCATTTGCACAGAGTCTCTGTTGCAAAATCTTTGTACCTCTGCATTTAACTCAGGATTGCTTCTTAAATCTTTATTCCCAGGTTAACAGCAAACTATAATCAATTACTTAATCAGCCTTGATATGTATTCAGCTAATTAGCAAAGCGAAGCTGACAGAGAGTATTTTATTATTACAGGTAAACTTTGGGCATGTTATAGGTTTGATTTGTTACCTTTATAAATCTCTTTCTATTTCATCATTAAAATTTCTATATCAGTACATTTCCTTGAATGGTTTTATTTTTCTCATAGAGTCATGGGTGGCACAATCCAACAATGCATATCTGAATATTTGAAATAGCACAATCAGCTGTACCAAACTTTGAACTTACACATGTTCATTGGCACTTTAGAATGGAGAACCTAAGCCTTCATTTAACTTTCCTTTTCAAATAGATTTCTGCATGTTTGTCTGTTTCTTCATTCCTTGCTGTTCCTTTGTTCATTGTTCTATTTGTGCTAAATAAGCTCTCATGAGATACATTATTGGTTCCCCTTTGAAGATGGGCATTTCGAAATTCTAGGGGTTACAAGGCATGAGAAGCATTGTAAAGGCACAAAGATCTGTGAGCACAGCCACCATATCCCAGATGACATAAAGCCGTCTGCTCTCCCTCATGCCTGTCAGTGTGGGTCAGTGACTGTGTACAAAATTATCAGGTGTACAACAAGATGCCTTTTGGAATACTTCCAGAAGGTGGGTTGCACTGCATAAATAGCTTGGCTCAGAGTTACATGGGCTCCTTGCTTGTGTCCAGATGGGAGAATGAATACAACATACTCCTATCCTGGCTATGGCCCTGTTTTGCACAGCTGACTGATATCCTTTAGCTTGCATTGATAGGTTCCTTAGAGCTTAATATATTTGCAAGTTTACAAAATAGTCACTATCATGCAGTAATGTAATCACAGTACCCTTAATGCTCGATATATCTTCATGGAAGTTGTGAAACAAGAAAATACCTGAAAATTTCCTCTGGGATACCTTGTTTACTGATCCCCGAGTTTATACACATTGCTGCTTATCAGCATCATTTGTTTGCAGTCCATTTGGAATCTTACTTCACACAGCAGTGCTTACTGAGCTAATGTTGCAAGATACTTCTCAGAGACCTTTTTGTAAGCCTACTTAGGAGCTTGACATAGTTTGGCTACTGTGTCCTCTCAGTTATTATGTATTCACTTGTAGCTCAAAAAGCAGTTATGTTTCATTGTCACAGTTATCTGGTTTTAAACCCTTACTTCCTTGGTTTTAAAATTTTGTTATTCTCCAGATATTTGCCTATTTTTAACTCACAGTGCTGGTTTACTGTCTAGTCTTAAACCACAAAACTTTTTTATTTGGGACACAAAGTCAACCCGATTGTGCAAGATTGCAGCATATCAGCTCCAAGCTATTGCTTCACTTTCTTCCTCTTCCCACCCTAAGTCTCCATTTATCCTTTACTCTTCAATATGTATTGGCAGGACTTTAGCGACCTTGTTAATTTTCTAGCTTGAACCTCAAACACCTATAGGCTGGTACCCATGACTTGCTGATTGCTTTGGTTTCCTTCTCTTTTCTACCTGAGGTACCCAGTTCTTAACCAGTAAACAATTTCTTTTTATATCTCTGTTGATTTAAGCTATTATTTTCCTGTCATCTCTGGTTTTGACAGCTTGTCTACAGTATTGCTGTCAACAGCAGTGCTTTCCCATCTTATCTATTATATTGTCCTTTTCCCAAACCTCTGACCTTTCCTATTCTGTCAAATGGGTCAAACACAAATAATTAATTTCTAAACTATTTAGGATTTTAAAATTAGTATACTAGCCATCTCTATCTGGCAGAAAAAACACTGTCAGAGAACCTTCAGAGATCCTTCTGGTATGTATATTCTGTGATTCTAAAATATGTTTTAAGCACCAAACAACAAAAGCTCCTGTAAAGTCAGACCTTAGAGGTACAAAGTAACTTGACTACTCATGGTCTGAACAAACAGAAATCCTCTTGATCCAGAGCCATATCTCATAGCTCAGCTACACCACTGCTCTCTAGGAAGCCTGAAAAAGTGAATGAAACTAAATCTTACTTCAGGCCTCTTACCTATGTTCCTTTTCAGACAGTGCTGTAACTGTCCACCATGGCCTCTTTTTAATCAGACCAGTGTAAACTAGCTTCCTTTCAGTAACCTTAAGGGATCCTGCTTTTCTGTCTCCAGTTATGCACTAATGTTTATCTTTGCAGTTGTTCTCTTCCTGTCTTTAGTTTCTAATTTATGGTACTTTCAATATAACATGGTGATGTTTAGCATCAGCTTTGGCTCCTGTATGTTCTCTTGGCTTGTCTTATCCAGTGGTAGAACAATAGTTTCACCCATCCACAGATAGCTATTATTTCAATATCCATAGTATCTGGCAAAACACAGATGATGTGTGACTTATGTGACAATGCTGAGTACCAGTCTATATGTTGGCAATTGAAATCAAAATAATCTCCTCATCAGAGGAAGAAGTCATGAGGTGTGTTGCTCTGTCTGTGTTTTCTGTCTTGATTTGTGTATAACCATCACAAGCTGTATGGCCTGTGTCGTCGCAGAGAAGCATTGGAGTAATGAGCATCTATAATACACATAAGTACATAGGAAAAAAAATAGTAAAATATAGATGAAAAAATTGTGCTTTCAAAGGCAGGAAATCATCTGACAAAGCTGTGGCTAACTTTAAAAGTCATTAGATCTAAAAAGTAGTTACCTGTGAGATCACAGTAAAATCATTAGGAAATTTACTCCTAGCATTTTGATGACAGTATTTCATTACTGAAGCTGTCAGCTTTCATTGTTTGTAGAGGTATATTCCATACAAGTCAATATTTGATCTCAACCAACAGTGAGGACATAGAAAGATAATCCTTACCACAATGACATTAAAGTTATTCTGCATACTGTTATATTAATTATCTCCATGATTGCTGAAACATATTAAAATGGCCTGATGTTTTTCAGGGAGTCTCGTCTCTGAAAAATATTGCTGTTAAGACTATTTACACGTATGGTTGGAAGCAGAGATTCTCAGGGCACTATTTTGGGGGAGGTAGGGTGGGCAGAGGATAGATATTTTTCAGTAAACGTATGTATTCTGGAGGTCTTGACTAAAGTTTACATTTCTGTAGCTTACGGCCTTTCCTTGAGCCCCTGAGGAAGCATGGTCGTGTTCGGCTGTGTAGAGATCCGTTTATTCATCTTATGCAAGCTGCTTATGGGCGTAATTACTGTAAGCAGGAGAAAAATGATGATTCTTATCCACTGTGCACTGGTTTTAACCTGGTTGTATCTGAAGCTGGAATGAGACTGTTTGTCTCTTCATGTGAATAAAGCAAAAAAAGATTCCACTGAACACATCCAGTATTAATGGTTTATTGCATAGCAATAAGTACTTACTGAGGATATATTTATTTACTATTGATGCATGCATCTTGTCTTGAGTTACATGTTTTTAGTAACTTAAACCAGAATATATGTGACTCAGTTTTGGCTCTCAGTAAACAAGTCGTAACAAGCCACTAAATCCTGGGGTATATTCATTTGCTTCATTTCATTTACCTAAATGAGATAATGATACATCTAAACTTCAAATTAGAATTGCAAGGAAAAGTTAAGGCTATTTGAAAACTCAAAACACAGCAGTTTTAGAATGACTGAGGCCTTGGTTAGAAACCTGAAAACATACCATGTCTTTTATTTAATGGGTAAAGTTCGAAATAGCATCCAGAAGGCTTTTTAAGCCATATATAACACTGATAAAGCAAATAATTAGTGAATCTTCCAACTTGGAAAGTTACTTAGGTGAACCAAAGGATGTCGATAGAGGACACGAGATGAACTATTTGAATTTCTTTAATCCTTATAGGTTTGTTAGGAGTAATATTATAAGATCCTGGATAAAAATAAAGCTATAGCAGTGGGACCTGGTGATCTGGTTTGTATTCATTAAGAGGGTTTTCCTAAGTTCAGCTATAAACCAAATTTAGGCATTGTGTCTGCTCTGTTGGAATCTAAGCCCTCCAGCTCAAAACCTGCTGTGAGCATTAATGAAGACCAGCAGATACAGAGCAATGATGTACTCTGATTGTAATCAGAATCATGAATTAGAAATTGATGTACTGCAGAATATAAAAGTAGGTATTCAGTAGTAAATCAAATGAGAGAAAGTTTATGATGACAGTTATGTTTAGCTTGTTTTTTTCCCCCTGACTCTTACACAATAAATCACTATATTTTACCAGCTAGATATATTTTCAAGTATGTACCTACCTCATATTTGGCTAAATTTAGGATAGTAAGGCATCTTGCTTTGTTTTTAGTGTTTTTGATTATCTGTGTTTGAAATCTTCCTGCCTTTGTGTAAAGATTAACCCAATGAAAGAGAAATCCGAGGTTACTTGTGAAAAGGAGAAAAGCTTCTGAGTAATTTTGATATTTATAGGTTTAAAATTACTGTCACACACTCACATTTTCAATTTGGAACATGTTACTGACTAGTATGAGAGATACAGGTAGTAAGAACTGCTGAAAATCATGCATTTGTTTAGATGGCAAAAATTCCTTTGTGATCATTGTCACATTTTAATTAGCCAGAAGAAAAAAAATATATATCTGTCTACTGGGAGAAAAGAAAATGACTGCAGAAGGGCAAGCCACTGCTGTCTGGTCAGGCAGGAAAGTTCACATGGGGTTAGTACCATCAGTTTCCAACTTTCTGCTGCTGATGGCTCTTGCAGCAGCAGAAGTGACAGTGCACTGACTCTGCAGTCAGTTTAGCATACGTACTGAGGCAGCTCTCAATCATTTTTGGTTTAAGCTATTATTCCAGGTGAACTACAATGGCTAAGGAGCTGGAAGAAAATACTTTCATGTGTCATATAATTTCAATGTCATGTCATCTGGAACTGGGTTAATAAATTCCTAAATTATGATAGCATGATTAGTTGGAACTTAATAGGGATACACTTTCAGTTACAGAAAAAATTTGCCTTCAAGTGCCTCCTGACTGCACCTAGTCAGGGTAGCGATACTCAAGGAATTCACAAACTTTAAAAGGCAGGGTGTATGATCCACATATTTGATTGAAATCAAGTCTACCTACCGTACAAACACATCAGTTTCTGTTCTCCATTTTTCCTTTATTCCTGTCTGTAGCAAAATTAAAAGTAACTTTTCTTGTTAGTCTTGCCTTGTGGAATTGCGTTAAAGGACATTTTTACCTTTAAAATACTTGTAAAGATTATCAGAGAGCCCAAGTAAACAGCAGACTAGTGAGAGGGGTTGTGTCTGCAAGTTGCTTTAATATTTGACAGCATCCATTCGTGGCTGCAAATTTCAGGTGACTAGGGGTTTCTAATGTCGGTGTTGTCTACAGTGCCTTTAGTATTGCTCTGAAAAGTGGGTACTGAGTGAACGCACACAGTTGGTGAGCTGTTCTGTTTCTGAAGATGTCTAAAGAAGTACTTTCCCTTGGCCATCTCCACAGTGGAATGATTACACTGACATAAAAGTTCATCATAAATTCTTTCAGTCTTTCATATTCAGTGTTCAAATACCAAAACTTTGAAATTAATTATGGGACAGACAGTGTTTGTCATGAGGTCTCATTTTCATACTCTATGATTATGCAGATATGAAATATGAATAGCAGCTACTCAAAACAGCTCAAAATAGGCCACACAGGCAATTTCTCCCTTGTAGGACAAATATTAACTAATAAATAGGTATATTTCAAGTCTTATTTTTAGGGTCCTCTCTTAGTTATATTTACATTTTGCTGGAATATACTTGTGAAGGCTTCTGATACGAATTTATATTTAAACTACTTTGGAAACCCTATACAACAACTTTTTTTTTTTCAGTTAGAAAACAAAACCTGAATGGAAAGGGTGCATCAGCCAAATAACAGTAATTTTTATATCTGTAATGATGTCCAAGGATTATCCTTGGTTTTCTCCTGTAATCACAAGTGTTGGGCAAAGTGAAATTCAATAGCCTCTGGAAGCTAGCATGTACAGACCTCAGGGGAGCAGTAGCCTCTTCCACATACTTACTTTTCCTTCTGGCATACTCAGTTCTGACAAGTACCCTTGAATGACTGATTTGCTGGCTTATTGTGGATTAATTTTATCTGAGTACAAGATCCTAAGCTAATAGAATTTATTTAAATCATCCAGACTTTCCTTAAGTGGATGTCATCTGTTATCACTCATTAAGCAAGTTCGGAATCATGATTTCTCTGATTAGCTACTTGCATTGTCATATTCACAGCTGAATGAAAGAGAAGAAATTACTTGTGTTGCAGTGACCAAGGGTACTTATTATAATCTTCAGCAGCAGTGAGATTGGCAGCAGTGTTACTGTTATCTCTATATCACACCCGAGGTGGGCAATCACAAAAATAATATTTAAACATGATGTCCCCAGGATGCAGAATGCAGTGTCAGTGCTTAATATGCTTTCTAGATGTACTGGATTTCCTATATTTCAATCTGAACCCCTATAAAAATCATGCAAGTTACTAATTTTTCTCATATTTCATAGATTTTTATTTTTTTTTGAATATGAGGCAAAGTATTTGATGATGAAATAAAGGATATGGTGCCTACTTCCTTTTCCATCTTGTCTTCCTTGACTCTGCCTTACTTTCACCAGTAAGTACTTTCATCCTGTTACACCTGGATTTTCCTAGAAAGGAACCTTGACAAATTTTGTTTGCTGTTGATCGCATGTCTTCACTGTAAAGGAATAGGAAAGGGCTGAGGTTATATGAAGCATGGCAAGCAAGTCCTCTCTTGTATGAACTTCATGATTCATCCAGGTTTCTTTTCTGGAAGTCTCACCTGGGGGGCCAAACAGCTAAAATTAAGGTGTTCCCCTTGTTAGGTAAGAGGACTGGGCAGAAATTTATCGTCAACTGCAGACTCAGAGCCCTCTGCCATAGTAGTTATGCTGACTTTGCTATGAAAGTACTTCATTTTTATTGATTACACCAGTGATGAATTTGGCATGTCCAGTTTAATTGTGATCTTTTAGTACATGTTTGAAGACTCAAGTATGTGGTTTACTTTTTGAGATCATTATATCAAATAGCTCTGGACAGCAGGAAATAAACAAAACCAGTTTCTACCTGTCAGGAAACACATTGTTTGTTCTGTCTGCAGTGGCTAATTTTGCTTGCGCCAATATGTCAAGTATTATAGAGCCAAACATCGCATCGAGTTCTAGGTTTTTTTCTGCTGTAACCTGAGTTTCTCCTGTGGCACACAGGGCCCTACTTCTCTGTTCTCTTTCTGTTAACTTACTTTTGAGAAGGAGAAAGTAAATTTTGACATCCTTTGGTGATGGTTAAAGAAATAACCTTCAATTTAAGATGAAGAGAGTGATTCAACAGACTTGCTTTGAATAGCAGCATCCCACTCTCAGTGATGTACTGTTGAATTCAGTAAGAGTGAGTGTAGGCTAGATCACTAACTTAACCTTGACTAAAAGTGAGAAACATGGAAAATGTTTCCTTCCTTGTGTTTTTTTTCCATTTGATCTTTTGGGCACAAACCTCTTAGGTGGTTCAGGATCTTTCTTTTTCAGCCCATGCTTTCTCTCCTGATCCATCAAAATTTTCTACATGTCTTGTGTTGTCTGGCATGATCTGATCTTTAAGTAAGCTCCTACAACACCATGCCCTTGCTCTTTCTCTCTCACATCAACTTACCTCTGTTTCTCTCTGTTTCTCTATGCCCCTCTGCTGGTTTTGGCTGGGGCAGAATTGATTTTCTTCATGTTAGCTAGTATGGAGCTATGGCTTGGATTCATGCTGAAAACAGGGTTGATAACACAGGGATATTTTATTTACTGCTAAGCAGTGCTTACACAGAATCAAGGCATTTTCTGCTCCTCACACCACCCCTCAGTGAGTAGGCTGGGGGTGCACAAGAAGCTGGGAGGGCATGTAGCCATGACAGCTGACCCGAGCTTATCACAGGGATATCCCATACCATATGGTGTCATGCTCAGCATATAAAGCTGGGAAAGAAGAAGGAAGTGCGGGGGAATGACACATTCAGAGTGATGGCATTTTGTCTTCCCAAGTAACTATTATATGTGAAAGAGCCCTGCTTTCCTGGAGATGGCTGAACACCTGCCTGCTGATGGGAAGTGGTCAGTTAATTCCTTGTTTTGCTTTGCTTGCATGTGAGGCTTTTGCTTTACTTAGTAAACTGGTTTTCCTTCAACCCACAAGTTTTCTCACTTTTACTCTTCTAATTACCTTTCACATCCCTCTGGGGGACTGAGTGAGTGGCTGGGTGGTGCTTAGTTGCTGGCTGGGGTTAAACCATTACAGCCCCCTTGGGTTCCAAATATGTGGGGTTTTTTAACCCTGCCTTTGCTAGGTCTGTTATTTTATGCTATTTGAAGAACTTCTGTTGGTTCGTTGGTTTCTTTTTGTAAGGTAGGAAACACTGATTCTTCTAGCTCCAGAGAACTCCAATTCATCTGTTCATTCAGAACTCCAGTTCATCTGTTTCAGGTATAAACTCAGTGAAAAAAAGTAATAAGTTTTAACTAAGTATTACCCTAAATCTTCATTATCTTTCATCTGACACATACCTGTTGGAGATCTTGCTGGCAGAGGCAAGCCTGATACAGCAGGTTATGAAAGCAAATCACTAGAGCTTTACTTTTGCTATGACGATCTCTGTCTTCAGTGCTAAAAGATAAAGCTAGAAAAAGTCTCATATTTTGCATATACACAGAAAAATATGAAGACAAAACAAGAGAGAAAAACATATGTGTAGGTTTAATAGTTATACATAAAGGCATAAAAACTTTTGTATTTGAGATCTAATGAGAATTTGCCAAAAGTAGATATCTGTGTATTACATTTCATTTCATAAGCTTAAAACAAGAAGCTTTAAGCTATCTCATGATAGCATAATTAATTTCACTGAATTTTCCAAGGCTTGGTTTTGGCTGTCTCATGAAATCTTGGCTGGGGCAGGTATAAGGAATTATTTTTATTTTTATTTTTTTTAAGAAAATATTTCCTTTTTCCAATACTTCTACAAAACCATTGCAGATTTCCCTAGCTACAAAATGTTTCATGCCAGAATATTAGGTGTTGTAAATCCACATGAGTTTTATGACAGCAATGGAACTAGACTGATTTATACAAGCTGAGGATCTTGTCCCAAATCTTCAATTGAAAAATACATTTTCACTGCTCAGATATGATATGCATTTCACTTTTATGAAGTAAACGCAGAGACTACCATGCACAGATGTTTTTGAACTGTATTTTTCACTAGTTGGCTTTGTCAGGTATTTACTTTAAAACTTCAAAACAATTTCTCATCCTCTTTTTGCTCAGCCCTGCTAAACATTCCTTTGAGTAAGTGATTCAAACTTTCCATTTAATTCAATGCAAAACCTTGTTTGAATTTCCCAGAAGAAAAAATCAGGGCCTATTTCTTTTGATGAACTTCTGAAATTCTGAATTTTTTAAAATACTGGAGTTCTGATGTGTATGCATACAGAATTATGGACTGGTAGTTAAACAAATTAACACAAGCATTATTATATTAATTATTTTGTTCTTAAAGTGTGTGTCAGCGTACTTCAGATTCTTCAGTAATATCGATAATGAATAGGTCAGCATTTCAAAGCCTAACTGTGATTTGAAGAATGCTAGCCTGTAACTTTTAAAGAAACATGGAGCGAAATTATCACTCCATTAAAATAAGTCATTCAACTATGATAATTGCACCTTGGTCTGAGATTTATTTTTACACTTTAAATTACATTTAAGATTTTTCTAATTTTTGAAGTGCTCGAAGTGAAGCAAAAATAATCCCAGTACTCATTGTTCAAAGTTTGGACTGTATAAAATACTCATATAAAAGGTGTACAGCATGTGCGCACTGGAACATAATAAAAAATTATAGAAGCTTGCAGCTGTTTGAAAGTAATTGAAGACATAGAATGTCCATTTGAATTGCATTCTGAAAACATTCTTACTTAATGTTAGAGAACTGCCATCTGAATTGACCTAAAATTGATTGCTTTTCTTTTCAAAACCTGCATTTTTTTAATAAGCTTGTGTGACTGTGTGTATGCTCATAGATTTATCTTTTGGTATTTATTAATAGCTTAGAAAAATAGTCATAATCAGGAATAAAAAAACCCCAACAAACCAAGGACTAGACTTTGCCTTTAATTATTTCTTATTTTCGCATTTCATGAAACATTCTTTATTGCCATTTTGAAACTACTTAAAAATCAAGACACAGAAGACAGAGCAGATGAATATAGCAGATTTTTTGCAATATGGAGAGCAGAGTGCATTTAAACCCAGGCAGACCTGCTCAAGCGTGAAGACTCCTACATGGTACAGTGGCATTCTGTGCTGTTTGACCTGAATTACTGTTCTGAACAGGATAATTCTGGCAGCAGCAGCAGGTGGCCGATCAATGCCGGTTTTGCAGGCTGCATGACCCTGCTTGCTTTGCTAAAAGGCTGAAGCAAGATGCCTTGGTAAGGGAGCTGCACTACTCCCTGTACACATGGTGCCTTCCTTAAAAAGTGGCCTGGGTACCAACTTGTGGCACGACTTTATGCTTTTTCAACATACTCTGAGAGCTCTGGATAATTTATCTAGTCCCAGTTCTTCCTTTCAGTTCAATTCTTTCTTAGGGAAAGCTATAATTGAAGTATTTCTAGATTGCATGGTAGAATCACAGCTGACTTACCTATCAGTCATTTCCTACACTGGGCTTTTTTCCATCGTTGTCTAATTCAGTCAAATGGAGATGAAGGAGTAGATTCTGTGGTTTTATTCACTTTAAATAGGAAGGTCTTATCTCAGTGCTGAAATTAAAATAATTAACCAAAATAATTTCTAACTCGGAAATAATGGTTTAAAATTTCCTTTGACCTCATAGGAATATGTTTCAACCAAATGCAGAACTGAGATCCTAAAACATTAAGGCATATGTACCAATCTGTATGAACACTATGTATGCATTCGGTATAAGTGCACTCTGTCTTTGCATATAGATATATTTGCTCAAATTAATTCTGTAAAATTGTATTTCTGTCCTTGATTCAGGACAGAATTCATATGGACAGACATTCTATAGTAAGTCAGGCAGACATTCCTATGGCGATACTGAGATAAAAACAGTTATCTAGTTACCGTTTTGTGTTCCAGAGTAGATTCTAATATGTAAACAGGTTAATGTAAATTTTCTTAATTAAAAAGAAGATAAATACAGATATTCCAAATCTAATTTTGTCCTGAATTTGATTCAGTTAGTGAGAAGATGGAAGGTTTTATACCTATAGATTTTTTCTAGCATTTCAGTCATTTTTGTGATAAACCTTATGTTCTGTATTGGAGTAGATATATGCATTAAACCACTGTCCTTTTTCATCATTTTTCACCTTAATTTTTGCCAGCCACTGTCACAAGATACAGTCAAGCAAAGCACTCAAATGCATTTGAATGGCAAAAAACCTATAAATAATGAAAGTACTAGAAAGATGACTGCTTATATGGAGGTAGCATCATGAGTGCGTGTGTGTGCATGGTCAGGACTGGGTCTTCCCGATCTGTACACATCCTCTAATAGGCTTACAGGCTGTCTGATAAAATAATAACATAAAAATTGAATGGACTTCATTAAAAAGTTTATTAAGAGGAGGAGCAGACACATACATGTTTAAAGAAAGTCTTAAATAGACTGAAATATTAACACGCTAAGTGTATAAATACTATGTTGTGAATAATATTTTGAAGATTACATGTTTTATCTTTTTGGTATAGTATACTTCAGAAGTTTAATCTATTTCAGTCATATACAGCAGTCATAACTTACACATAAAAAATAAACAGAGATTTTAGTTAGAATCATTGGTTTTGCAGACTGTTGTAGAAGTTCCTGTTAGAGCTGTCATAGCCAAGGGTATGTCAGCATTTCCATTTCCAAGGGTTTATTACTACGCTGTAAAAATGAGCTTTAGGCTGAAACTTGCCAGATAAAGTCTCAGCTCAGAACCAAATTGTTTTAAAAGAACACATTTCCATAACTATATTTTCTCTTTTGTATTAAAATGGAATCTTTTAGTTTAGTTGCTGTAACAAGCTCCACATTTGGTATTTTGTTATCAACATCAACAGCAGTTTTGGGCTGCTACTTAGAGCCCTGTCCTCAACAAGTCAGTGGGAGCATACTGTAATAAAAGAGGGTGTGAATTTTTTCACAGTTTCCTAAGGAGGAGCACAACAGATATGGTGTACTTTTTTCCTGCTCCTTAGTCTGCGGAGGCTGCAGAGCCCAAGGTTTACCCCAAAAGACCCAGTTCGATGTCAGAATACCCCTACTGGAAACTCAGAGACAGCTGAGCTGGGTCTTAGTCACAGGAGTTGCTGCCTCAGCTGATGCATTTTGTGACTGAATCTGTGCTGCTTCTGAATTTAAGATGTTGTTGGATTATTATTTTTGTTTTTTAAATTGCACCAATATGGCTTTAGTCTTCCCAAGCTTAGTATGAAATATATGCCACTCAGTTAAATCCTTGGCCACATTCTATATGGCTTTTCCCTAGAACAACAGTATTTTTTTCATGTGTATCATCACCTCTTGAAAGCATGCTGGATAGAGACCAAGTGGTCTCCAGGTAAATAAACACTTATTTATTAGGTTACCTCTACAAGACTTTACTTTTCAGTAGTTTCTGGATATTTCTTTTTGAGAACACGGTGATTCCTTGTTTTTTAAGAATGGGAATTAAATGGTTAGCATATTAATAATCTGCTATTTGTGGATATCTCTCTATATGCCTTTGATGTTGTCTCAAGAGAGAAAGAAACCAGACTGAAGTCACTGTACAAGCATATATTTTCGTATTAGCATTATGAAAATCATGCTGTCATTAGCACTGTTGTAGTCTGCACAAAATGAAGAGCCAAATATGTCAAGGTGAAAGAACTATAAAATAAATCTTACGGTGGAATGGAAAGCTGCTATATTCTGTCTTATAAATAGCATGCATTTATAGAATTGTCTAGATATGTAATTATGTAATGGACTGATTATGCCATTATGTTGAGCTGGAAAAAATAAGCATGCTAACGCAGAGAGGGATGTTTTCTCATTTCTTTTATATAAATGGAAGCAACAGAGGCTTTTTGGAATTGCTTGACACATTTACATCTTCCATGTGTCTACCTGATGAGCTCATTTGTCAAGGATGTCATACAGATTGCCCATCTAAGCATTAACAGAGTTAGTTTTACATTGCATCCAAAGCTGTCTGAGAATACATCATTATGATATAGCTGAAAATATGGGTATGAGGGTACATGCCTAATAGTCTCTTATAAAGTCATTCAGTGGCTTCTAAAGTATTATTCAAACAAATCTTATATTCTGTGCATAGTACAGCTCTCTAACTGCAAGTAGTTGTGTATCATTTTCCATATGGCCGTAAAAAGCCAAGTACACTTTTACTACATGTCATTGTCCCCTTTCTGTAATGTCGAAGATGAGGATCAAATATTGTGGATTTCGAAGGTCTTGCTATAAATGGTCACTAGAAGTACAAGGGAGAATAGAGCCTTGTGATGTGTTGCTCAAAGACATTGATTAAACATTTTATGTATACAAACAGTACACAAGTGCATCTATACAAGATTTTTCTAAGCTAATACTGTATCATACACTGGACTCCAATCAGAATTACTTTTTGGTAATTTTCCCTGTATTTAATAGAAGTATCATTGTAAGTGCTGTACACACTGTAGGTATATTAAGACTGATTCTGCATGATCAAGGTGTATTGCATTGAGACAGAAACTATTCCAAATGGTTCACAGTAAAGGGTGATAACTAAAGCTGGCATACAGGAGTTGTGCTGTGTTGTGATGGTCCTTTTTTTGATAATGCCATAATGTTTTCAAAGTACAGGGAATCATAGAGCTATATCCTTTCCAACTAACTTAATGAAAGCAGACTGAACAGCACCATAGTTGTAACAGTATGTTCATTGCTTTACACAGCTGTTTCTGAGTTCTGAAAAGGTCCCTGTATGGATGGGGCAAACAGGCTGTGGAGTCTTGTGTGTGATTTATATTTTCCATTATATTGCCACTTTCCTGGATTGAAAACTCGCAAAGAACCCAGTCAAAATTCACTAACTTCTGATGTGTGACACTCTTGAAGCACCCTCTCTGCAAATAATTCCTGAAAGTAATGGAGCATGTGGCAGAGCAAGCCATAGGTTCTGAGCTTGCAAAAGCTTGCAAGAGTTCTGGGACAGAGAGCACAACAAATAAAAATCAATATTTTAATTGTAGGAGTGTTAGTATAAAATGTTAATGGCATAATATAGCTATGTCGTATAATATATATAGTAGAATGGCTTGATATTGATGTTGTGGAGACTTAACTTCTTGGGAAAGTGCACAGATACTAAAAAAGCTGAAACGTCACTAAGTATTTTCATTTAACAAAGAAATACAAGTCCTATAAAACTATTTAGCTTTTTTTATAAGTGCCTTACTTTTGAGTTGTATTTCTTAATTAATTAATTAATGTTATAAGCTGTAGTAAAAATGTAGTAAGAGTGTAGTAAAAAGCATGTGGAATAGCAGATATTCTGTGCTGATGAATTTGCTGGATGTATCACAGCTCAGAGAACAGTGAAGATGTGAGGCTATGCAAAACTGCATACAATCATGAAGCACAAAAGTTAATAATGTCCTTCCTTACATTTAATCATAATTATTTCCTTTTTAAAATCAGTAATAATATGGGAGGATCTAGGTATATTACAGCAATGTCAAAAATATGACATCGAACAGGTAAGATTTAAGTGATTCATGAAGCTTAAAAAGCAATTGAAGTGCATGCCATGGATCATAAAAAGTTACATGGTAGGTTGCTGGATAGTACTGGAGTTTTATATTTCACTACCTATACCCTATGAATAGTACATGATTCTTCGAAGCTATGGGTAATGGCTGTGATAATGTTAGGTTTGTAATTTAAAAATCAGTCTTCATTTTCACCATCCAGTAGAACTCCTTTATTCTCACTTCATCTGAAAGTTGAGTTGTGTATTGTGAGGATAACTTAACCCACACATGCAAATCAAAAAGCCCATGCAGACTGTTAATACATGTGACCATCAAAGAACAGGTGTCTAGTGTAAGCTAATTGTCTAGACTCCATAGTTAACAAAGAGCAAAAGAGACAGATTTTGTGCTAGAAATCTGATGATACGTGTTCACCCAAGTAGCCTGTGTACAGTTTAGACTAGCAGGCACCTCCTTTTTTATTTCTGAAACACTAAAAGTTGTGGTACGGTTAAGGTCTAGACTTTGCTTGTATTTTGCCTATTATCTTTTCCTACAAGGAAGCAGAATGATTTTGCATTTAACGGGATTCTGCCTTCTTTGTAAAATATCATAAATGGCTTCATAATATAGAAGAAGAGCTTCAAGCATGGCTTATAGGTCAGTCTGAGGAAGAATCCTAGAATATTATTGCACAGGTGTTCAATGGTGGCTAATCTCAACAAGGATTCTATATGCTCGGTCGTACGCTGAGTAGAATTCCAGCTGGCTGAATTAGTTCTTAAAGGGCAGGTTTGTGTTTTGTAGCTAGATACACAGAAATGTGAAAAGGGTGTATCAAAGGTCTAAGGATATTTCATATGCAGCATTCTCTTAGAATTTGGAAGATTAACAAGCAATACAGAAGCAGCACAAAGGTTAATAATGTGCTATGAATACATGAAAGGAAATGGAGAAGTAGCAGCTCAACAGCTGAACTCTACTCTCATGGCCTTTGCAAAAGGTGAAAGGTTTTCTGGGACACAGTGGTTCCAGACAGGCATTGATATTTTCCAGACTGAGTACCAGAATTCCATCTGTTACACAAAAATAAAGAATACAGTGTGTCCAATTCAACACCTAATGTGGGAAATTTAATTTATTTAAACAATTTTGTCGTATCTAGTCTCATCACTCTGATATTTTTGCATACCTTGCAATTGTCTAAAATAAAGAGAGACTCCAAATGGAAAGGCTGCTTAAGATGGATCAGATTCAGCTTTGTCATAACCCTGTGTTTTCCTTTCATTCTGTACTATACCTTTGTTCTTTGGAATGTGAAGGTTGTGGCAGTATATACATTTCCTGTAAAATGAGGTTTAATCTACAAACTCTTCTGCACTTTAAAGTGTCAATATAATCCTGAGAAACAAGCTCAGAAATCAAGTTTATTTTGACTAACTTAGGACAATTTGCCTTTCATAATCAGAAAACTCAATGTTTGTATTGATAAGGTTTCGTTTCCTGCAGCTTTGTCTCATTTTACGTTCCTCATTTTACAGAAACTCTAATAATGTGTCAACAGGGAGATGGACCAGTTAAAGTGAAAATTCACCACTAACGATTTTTACTAACTCACCTGTCTTTGGAAGGCTTGTCTTTTCAAGCGGAGACTTCATAAGTCCAGAGTTACATAGCGCCATAAGTTTTATTTTCATATTGCACAAGTTTATACCAAGGATTCTGAAACTCTTGCAACAAATGTAATTAGACAGCTAATGGTATTTCAGGTCATATAAATTTATATGTTTCTGTCTGAATTGACAGACATTTTGCACAAAAGCAAGCTTAACAGGACAGCTTTGAAATTTCTGAGTTTAATTAAAATTTAATGTATTGCTACTTTTTTCACTTCAAATTAACATAAAGCAGATAGATCAGATCAGACCAAAACTGGCCATTTAGTCCCATATGTTGTCAACAACAGTGGTAAATACTGAATCTGAATCTTTACTAAAAGCAAGCAGAATCAGAGGAGTGATTTGTGGCTCTGGGGAGTCAAAACTTCTCAAGAAGCTCACCAAAGGCAGACGTAGTGTCTTTGCATTTCGTAGTACTTCATACGGTAGTTAATGGTATTAAAATCTACAAATTAAAATCTATTAGCATCTACATATGTTGCAGGGAGGTGTTCCAGACCTTATGTGTATGATATATGAAAGTATACCTTTTTTGATTTTTTTGAGCCTGCAAATTACTGATTTTTCTGTAAGAGACACATATTTACCATACCAGTGCTATGTACGTCCCTTCCCTTGGTTGTCTCCAACATGGAAAAGTCCTGCATTCAGTTGCTCTTTGCATGGAGTTCTTTCCCTGCTTTGAATCTTGCCAAGTTTTTCCAGTTTTCTTGAACAACACAAGGTGCTAATGCAGTTTGTTTTCCATTCCTTTCCTAATAATACCTGGCATCCTATTTCTGTTATGGGCTGCTTCTGAGCAGTTGCCTAATGTTTTCATAAAATTACCTATTATAGCCCCAAGTTTTCATTTCCAACAAGTTATACCACAGCACTGTATATTTAAAGCAGTAATTGTTTTAACCTATGTTCATTACTTTGTGTTTATCTATACTGTGTTACATCTGACATTTTGTTACCCAGTCAGCCAGTCAGTCTTGTAAGCACTTACTGCTATAATCCACAATTGGCTTTTGTGTATTCTTTCCTGAATCAATTACTATCATCATGCACTTGTGTCCAGAGGATATCACAAGCCCTCTCAGAGATCATGTGCAGGGGAAGCATGCCTTCAAAATGAAAGTCAGAAATGTTTCCCACTCTCTGTTTTCTAATTCCAGCTGGTTCTTTAACAGTTGAAGAAATTGCCATGTGAAATCTTTAAAATTTTAATTATCCCGTAACCTTCTTTTCCTTAACCAAAATAAAGTTAACTCACTTGAGGTTGGAGCAATATTGTATGTTAAAGAATTTAGCAGAGTTACAGAGTATTTTTAAATGATCATTTATTTTGGGTTTTTAAATATTTTATATTCCATTTAAATTTTATATTAAATTTAAATTTTCCAACAGCTTTTTAATATAACAAAATCTACGTTATTTTGCACGTAAATTTTTGATATTGTACAACGTTCACTAGGAGTGTTACATAAGGGCACAGTTCACTGCCAAACAGGCGCAAAACATACATTGCTTTTTTACAGACTACTCTAGTTCAAGCTACAAGTTTGCTACCTCAGGCAAAACTCCCTCATTCAGACAGAAGTAGAGTTAACATTCAGGTATTCAGATGTCTTTGTTTCATTCACTATTTGTTTCATTCCTGTTCCACCATATGTTATTACTCCAACGCAGACTCTGTTTTCTCCTTTCAAGAAATTCCTATGATGCTTCTTAAAATAACATAGATCCCCTTTCTTTTCCGAATTTCCATAACTAGATCTGGCAATTCTACCAAGAGGCTACTTGCCTACTTTATAAAAAAGGAAAAAAAAAAAAAAAAGAAGTCATGTTTACTAAGAAATGCAACAGATAATAGCAGATGAATAGAGTTAAAAGAAAATGCCCATTTGTAGACAGGAAAATGCCCATTTAAAAGGAAAATGCCCATTTGCCCATAAGAAAGAGGAAAAAATTCTTCATCCGTTTCAAATGGCAGTACAGCAGCACAACAACTTCTGGAAATACTATTAATTTAACTTAAAAGTATTTTAAAGACTTGTGGTAATGGTTCGTGCTCTGTGCTATATACATTTTCAAGATGGAAGGTAATACAGGTTAAATATTGGAAATGTTAAGATTTTTGCAGAGGTAAACAAAATTGTAGAAGCTTTAGGGCTGTTAGCTCATTGCAAGATACCATTTGAAGTTTGATAAAGGTGAATAAAAATCTAGGGCTTCAAATTATTATTTTATTTTTTTTTCAATGTCATGAAACAGTAAGGGGGAAAATGTATTCACTGGGCCTAGCTCACAATATAATGTAAAGATTTCCATTGATTTATATGGAAAATGAATCAGGCAACTAGTCAGAGCCTATGTGTATTTCAGCTTCACTCTTCAGACTTCCTGCATTTATTCATAGGGCATGTGCTAACTTCTTGTTAAAATCATTCCACTGACATCTGAAAGAAGAACTGGGGGAATAACAGCATCCTGCACGGTAGTAAATTTCTGATGAAGAATCTTTAAACAATATACTGATTGAAAATGTTGTTAAACTTGTGAGTAATATGACAGGTTTACTGGTGGAGAAGGGTAGAATTAACCATCATTGGCATCAAACTGCTATGAAATCAGAATAGTTTAAAACCCAAGAATTCTGATACTTGGTGTGATTTCCAGTGTGTTAGCCTGACTTGCTTAAGGTAGGAAGGTCCTCAAAGTCGAATATGTGTTTACTGATCTTTAGCAGGATTATGAATTCTACTGTTTGTACATTTAGGCATATGTCTACTCAATCAGCTGGTTAAGAGTGCCTACTGATATTAAAGCTGCAAGGCTAATTTTGTGTAATAGTGTGGACTTAAAAAATTCAGTTTATATTTTTGTTTTAAATAACATAATTATATAGAAAGTTTGATTTGACTATTTTAACTTGGAAAACTATTTTAAAATATAAAAAAAAATATTAAAAATAGAAAGATGAGAAAGATGAAGTCTTAAAGCTAACAGGACATTGTAAAAAAAACCCCTAAACAGAATGACAGACTGATTCTGCATATGAATAACTATGACTGTATACACAACTCTATTCCTACTTTTGATAATTAACTTCTATGAAAGACAAAATGTCTAAGTGCCTTGGGTACTTATGGAACCAAAGATACTTTCCGGATAGTCATGTAACTACTGTGTACATCCAAAATTCTGTAATTCATATGTACACATCACAGATTTGCCAGCATGCATTTCCTGGATTCTGGTGTTGCCTTGTGTCTTTCAGCTTTTGCTCACAGCCACAATTTTCTGTTGACCAATCTTGTATTTTAAAAGCATCACTGGCTTTCCAGCAATTCATCCGTGGGATCGTGTTTGTTCATAGGAACACTTAAATACAAGCTTTACAACCATTTATTCAGTGAGTACCATTTATGGAAGATACAGTTATTTTCTGGGCAGATATTGCCCCTTTACTTAACAACAATAACATTTTATCCATGGGATAAAGGGATGAATTCACTCAAGTGATTTATTTTTCTATGTGGCCAGTCCAGTTCTAAAATGACATTTGTAAACCTCATTTTTCTTACAAGGCTGTGATAAAGTTATAATCTTTCTATCATAACACTGCTTACAGAGCAAGCGTGTGTAGCTTGAGCACACAAAGAACCATTAACAGGACTGGCAAGTAGTGAAAGTAGCAATGAGCCAAAAGGGTTGATTTGGAAGACTAAATCAAATTATGAATTTTCAATTACTGTGCAAGTGGAGTGATTTAAAGTACAGAATTAGAGGACATCAGCATCTGTGGTTTGTTCAGGTGCTGTTGAGCTGAAGTGTCTCTGGAAGAGAGGGTGTGAGGACAAATTACTGTTGCAGAGTAATACTCTGATTTATGGTCATCCTTTTAAAAATTATGTTTGTTTCTAGCAGTGTCCTTAGGTCTAATTTTCCTCTCCTCAAAGCGGTTAACAACCAGCAAGGACTTTTTACCAAGGATTTAGAACATAAAACTAGCACAAGACCTCTTATAGTCAACATGGAATTATTCTGCTTATATACTTCTAGTGTTGTATCTAGATAAGGTGAAGGCTAAAGCAGTTCCTACATTTCATACTAATTTTTTTCTACTTAGGAGAAAACACTGTCACAGTTCCTGAAACCTGTCAACCTTTTTTTCCTATAGATTCTCTGAAGGTGATTGATACCAGCTTAAGAAATAAGTATTACTCAGTAAATAATAAATTATTCAATTTATCGTCAGCTAGTTCACTTACAAGAATGCTAGTTCATTTTATGCGTATTATGAGGGCATACTAACTTAGATATGGCAAATGCAGTGTAGTTACCTGGTGTCAGCAATAAAATTGGGGATGGGAGTAAACATGTTATAGTTTGTTGCACATCCTTTACTGTTGTTCAGAGGTGCATTATTGTCAGGCAGAAGGGTAAAAGTTGAGATTGCAGCCTGTGACTTTCAATGTATTACGATGTGCTACAGTGAGTTCAAGCTATACAACTGCTCAAAAATTTGGACTTCTGGAAAAAAAACCCTGTTCTGTGTAGCCCCTTCTTTCTTCAACTTCACTTGCTGTTTTGGAAGGGTCAAGAAGAGATAAAATGGGCAGCATCCTTTGAAAATAGCAAGAGTGAAATGAGTATCAAACCAAGTTTCACAAGGTTCAGGCAATTGCATGACTACATGTTGTGTACAGCCAAATGCTATCCTGTTCTATGTTGGCTTCTTATATAAATGTCTTGTATAGATAACCTTGTAGTGTAATCATGGAAAGAATATGTTATTTCTTATAGCCTTCAATGCTCAATGTTCCGTGAGATTTCAGTTCCTACTCAGCCAAGAGAACGTAATATCTGTAGATAGTGTGCCTCTGTCTCTGCCTTTCATTTGTCAGTTTAGCATGTTTGGGAAAAGCAATGGCTTTCATCACTTTTACCTTTTGGGGGTGAATCCAGGGAGTGCTTTATTTATAAGAGATTTGTCACCACAGGCTAAACACTGTTTTTCGTGTAAGTAAAAATGCTACACATAAGTTACTATACTTAGTAATTTATGAGTCTCGTTTCCTTAAATGAAGATGGCCAATACAGAAAACTGTTATTTCCTTTGAAAGAGTACTACAGAACTCTTTGCTTAAAGGTTATATGATTTCAGAAAGAAGGGTGGAAACTGGGGAGCTATTCAACACTAAAGGGAAGAAGGCAAAAGCATTTAAATATTACATATTTAAATTGTGTTTATAACTTGGAAAACACATTAAAAGTTCTTCTCAAGGGAGTGTGAGAGAGTCAAATTTATCTAAAATACAAAAGCTTTCATTATCTCTCCCACAGTATAAAAAGAAAAACCACAAGCAAAGGTGAACTTGCAGTCGTCTCAAGAGGCTGGTAGGTCAGTCAGCTGCTGCAGAAACTTCTGTAATGCTTTGCCTTCCTTTAACACTGTGTGTGCCTGGATGAATAAAACCCGAAAGAAGAAAATATGGTTCCACAATTTGTCTTAGTAATGCACATTAGGTTCTACTCACTCACCTTAGGTAAAACAAAGGTTTAACTGTACTAAGAGACAAACTTGCATCTAAAATCTGTATGATACATTCAGATTAGCATTGCATATTTTTATTTTCCCAAAGTAATAATTTTCTCTCAAGATATTTGCTTTACTATTTTCCTTGGACTTCTGTGCAGCTTAACACTCCTGACAAAGCATGTTTTTACATGTTGTATGTAGCCACTCTTCAGTTAAATGCTGTCTTTCATATAGTAACTGATAGAAATAATCCTGGCTCCACTATTAATAGTAAAAAAAAGACTTATTCTGTAAGAAGTCTTTAGTTTGAGTATATGATAGCATATATATGTATGATCAAGGAAAGCTCTAATGTGTGCAAACATTGAGTGTTTAGGTGTTAGGAAGGTGGAAAATGTAACGTATTTTTTCAAATCACTTGTAGACTGTAATGACAAAGTGGGATATGGCAAAACAAAACAATGCAAAAAATCAGACCCAAAAAGCAGACCTCAAAACCCCAAATCCAGTTCTTGGCTTGAGTGAAATGCAAAGATTGGTATAGACCAGCTTGTCCAAGCACAGTTACTCGTGTATTTAAGTAGCATTAGGTTACAGTAAAACCACTTAGATGTCTGGCAATCTGGTGTATTTCCTTTCAGAAATTCATTTTTACATGGGACTGCCAGTTTAATCTATGCCAAGACTATACAAAGTTAGGAAGTTAGCCTTTTCAGAAGAAATCTTTTAAAGAAGTAGTTATTTCCTCTCTTTAGAGTAATCTTTAAGAGGAAATCTTTTAAGTATGAGACCAAGCACTTAATTTCTAGGAACTAATTCTTTTGTTTGTGAGTTATGATGCAAAATTTAAGAGAGTTTAAAGATCTGGTTCTCTTCTATGCAAATTAATGGAAATTGTGCATATGGCTTCGGAAATCTAGTTTCAAATGGGATAACTGCCTTACAAATTCAATAATTTATAATTAATGCCTTGAACAATACTACCAATGTACTGAATTACTCATCTTTAAAAGAAACATATGCATTTTGTTCACATCTTGAATTTCCTCCATAGAAGCTTTCTTCAGGATCTTCCCATTTGCAAGTTTTATTCATGAGTTGCATCTCTAATATCAATGAAGCTGAAAACTGTAAACAAATACTTCAATTAAGTGAAAACAGCGCTTTAATATTAAATCAACATGGTCTTGGATTTTGGTCACTTATATAAAGCAGGGATAGCATGTTATAACGAGGGTTCTAACTGTGCGTTCAGATTTGGTTAGTGTATCTGAACATGCAGTTAAGGTGAAAGATTGTTCTGCAATGCATATTTTCCCTTTTCCTAGAAACTGAATTACTTAGAGACAACTTTGATTTGATATGTAACCGTTTAACAAGAGGTTTAATATGTATTTTTAAAAACTGAAGAAATGTTAGGGTATTTTTACCTTGTTAATGGTATTTTTCCATGGATTTAGTACTCTCAGAAAGAGTGGATCTAGAATAGGCTTTAATGAGTAAGAAATATCCCTTTATGAAAAGTTACTCTGATTTTCACTTGTGGTTCAACCTTACTATCACTAGGATTACTTTATAATTTCTTCCAGTTCCTCTGTGAAATCCTTAGAAAAAAAAAAGTAATTTTCACAGGAATGTCTGGTAGCAAAAGCCAGTTATAGAGTTCATGAGCGTAAAGCACGAGTTAAACCTTCCACTAGTAGAATGGCAAAGTCCATGCCTACTTTTAAAGGTGAAAGTTAAATGTTAGCAGCATTGAGAAGACAATTTTCCTTAGAGGACAGGAGATGGCTGTGACTGCTGCAGAAAATTTTCCTGGTTATTTCAATACACACATGCAAACTGCACATAGGAAAGCGATTGCTCTCTGGATGATGGTCACACCTTGAACAGCAGTCAGAAGAATCGCTGTTTCCCTGAGTTTTGGTTCTAGTTTAATACTTTCTGTTTCTAGTTTACATTGCCTAATTTAGGTCTATATCACGTCTTGACAGAGTAAAAATTTGTGCATATTTTCTACTAATAGTTCTCATTATTTTCTCTGTGACAGATTTTAACAACGTGTTCATTTAAATGCTTTTTTCTTTTTTCAGTTAACTGCAGAAATAAGCAGAACAAAATGCTTGAAGACAAATATAACATTTCAAGTTCTATGAAAGTGCTATGAAAAATAATAGCAGAATTCATGCAGTCATCCAAATCAGTCAGTAACTTTCCCAGACAGTACTGGGAGAAACACTGAAAGTGAGTAGACAGTGAGAAACACCAGTGCTGGCTTATTGCAGAAATATCACTGCTGACTTAGTGCAGACAGCTTAAAGCTGTTTGGGTTTGTTTTTTTAATCTGTAGTGGATGAAGTGAAACAGTTAATAAACACGTCAGAGTGTTGTCTTCACAACAGACATATGTTTTGTTTTCTCAAATTCAGGTGCAAATCTTTTTGATCAGTTATCTCACATTTATTCACATAGACTAAAGTTAATGGACCATGATCCTTCTCTTCTTTGTCTGTGGTTATATTTACATGAGATTTTGAAAGAGATGCTTATTCAACAGTGTCATCAAAGCAGCTGCTTTCTGTGGTTAGGCAGTTGTAATCAAACCAGTCAAAGAATGTGTTTGCTTTAAGCAGTATTCATGGGAACCCTAAATAAACTTCCTGGCCAAGACCTTGCCAGCAGAAGACAAGAAGTTGTTAACGCACAAAAAAAAAATAAAAAGAAAGACCAAAATAAAAACAGCAACTACAGTGTCAGAGGAATGAGATTAATCTGTAATTCACCTCAGGTCCTGCTCATTTTCTGGGAAGGATTCTTCCAGCAGGCTGGAGGACCTGTTTGCAGATAGCTATTTACCTAGTGTCCATTTCTTCTGAAGATATGTAGGCCGAAGCACATGGTTCCCAGACAGATGCATCGATAGTGGGGTCAATGCTAGAAGAGCAAATTGTGAGAATCACAATGTGGAAAGAAACCTTAGTTTTGTCATACATGCCTGATGTCCACACATCTTACTGTTTGGCAAGAAGGGATGTAAACAGGTGGAAAACATGTGAGAGCCAAAAAAATATCACGTGAGGTTTTCTTGGCTTGAAACCAGGCTAGAGAGCCTAAATCTCTACACTAGAATATGTATAATGAATGGACCCATAGAATCCCAGAATCCCAGAATCCCAAAGGTTGGAAGGGACCTAAAAAGATCATCTAGTCCAACCCCCCTGCAAGAGCAGGGTAACCTACAGTACATCACACAGGAACTTGTCCAGGCGGGCCTTGAATATCTCCAGTGAGGCTTTTTTACAATTGAAACAAAAAGACTTTTCTGGTCCTCATAAATATTTGTTTAAACATATAGAGGCTAGAAAATTACGAGGGGCGGGGGGGTGGGGTGGGGGGGGTGGGGAGCGGTGGAGAGAAAGTACCTGGAAGAAAGGAGTAGAAACCTGTAGGATGAAGAAATGGATATGGCTGGAGAACATGATAAGTCGAACACAGGGGCTAGCCTGCAATCCAGAAAGAGATAGGCACTGAAACCAACCAAATAATGGAAATGTATAACAGGGTTATAGTGAACAGAATGATTTGGGACTAAGCAAAGGCTTGCATATGTGATCCCTGATACCAGGAGAGTCTGTGAAGGCTCATCCACTGCCAATCTAGCTAACAGCTGGCAAGTAATTTAACCCATCTGTATTTCTATGGAATTATCTCTTTTTATTCTTCATGTCTATGTGCACTTCAATTGTTAGGTAGGCAGAACAGCTATGCCTGTGTTTGAGCTACACTTTCATCTGCAAACTGTATTTGATGTAGTCATGTCAAATCTGGGGCAAGTTAAGATCTTTATCCTGTCTCTGAATTTTCTGCTTTGGGCCCATATCTGGAAATATTTGGATTTATATGGACAGAAGAAACAATTGAGAATATTAGGAAATTGGAATTTGTTCATGAACTAAGACAGGGAGGAAATACTATGAAATGGTGTAATGAAGCATATATACTGCATTTAAATCCACACTCATTAAGAAAACCATTAGCAGTATTACAGGAGTAATGTTTTTCCCCAAAAATATCAGAGATATTTTGAATAATTTTGTGTGATCAGTGTGTTTCATTACTGTCCCCAGGCTGTAATCTGCCATTATTCATGCTTAAAATGAAATTAAGGTTTGTCCTAGGGGCCCTGTAGACTTATCCAAGGTGGCAGAACCAGGTTATCTTATTGGAAAATTAAGGGAAGTTCCCAGAATTGCCAGAATGAATGTCTCAATCTTTTCAAAGGCTCATGTCTCTTTCTCTCATTAATAGTCAGTGGAAAGATCTTGGAGCAGTTTGAAGTGAAATACTGGAGAGACAGTTTTTTTTTTCACTTGCTTTAACTACTATAAATGTAAAAAATGAAATGAAATGTCACGGGATAAAATGGGAGAGAGAAATTTTAGGTGCTGAAGAGGATGGAGGCATACTGACGTCCAAGAAATAAAATTTAAAAAAGAAACTACCAAGATGAAGGTAGGGAATTTTAAACCAATCACAATATTTTAGTATGAAGTAACCATTTCTAATCAAACCTGGACAATGTGAAATCAGTATAGCAGTAAATTTAACTCTTATTCAGTGAGCTCCCAAAATATTTTAGAATGCAGTCAAGATAGCTGCATGATTTCCCCTACTGGGAATATTCTTCACACTGTACCTAATTTCTGTAAAGCCATACAGGCAGGCAAAGGCATTTGGTTGTTTCAGTTAAATAACAGTCCCTTGATGTAGAATGAAGATGAATCCAATACCAGATATGTGGAGCTTTGGAATTATGTAAATGGTTGCAACTTTTGGCATGTTTCAACAAAAAATTCACTTATGTTTCTATAAATGTGTAATTACTGCATTGTGCTTGTCAGCTATTACTTTTAAGCACCTGAGTTTTGCTGCAATAGTCATGTAAGCAGGGTACTTCTAGTAAAAGGCACAGGACACAACAGCTTAGAGATGCCATTGTTCTTTGGTTTTGAACAAAAATCACACACCATTTGGTCATTTATAATTCCCCATTTTTGCTGGAAATGTATGTCTGAAAGCCATTTAAGCACCTAGGATCAGGCTCCTTTTCAAAGTTCATGTTCACTGACAAAGATGTCACCTGATATAATAAAACTCCAATGAAAAATTGATTACTTCTTTTAGAATGCAAACATGCTAGTCTGAAAGCCTGCAGGCAGGTTCTTAACAGGAGTATTAGGAAAGAAAGATGTTTTCTTTTTTTTTAAACATTGTCTCAAAATCCAGGGAAGGAAAACAGGGAAGATCCATCCAAACTCATTCACAATGAGGAATAGGTGTGACTTATTATGCAGTGTTACTGCATTATTCATAGAACGTTGGTATCTGTATTATTGCAGATGCACAATTGCCAGGTATGTTCAGAGCACAGAGAGCTTTGAAGCTCTGTGAGTGTTCCAGTGATCCTTCGATTACTTTTCAAGGGAATGTCATGGTTAGGATTGCAAGCTAGTGCTATAGGAAGGAGAGAGAAACAGCTCTCTTGGCAGTTGTTGAGCATCACTGGTGGAGGAAAGCAAGTATTTCCACTGAGCAAAATCACAGAAGGCTGAGAAATAACTGCAGCGTGACATTCTGATATTGCATTGTGTTGTTTGGTGCAACTTCAGTACATGATTGCACTCCCCCCTGAGTATTGTGACAAAATTGTGAGACAGCATCACAATGGCACCAATTCACAATTACGTTGTTGCTCTCCAGCTCCATTAGATAAAGTATTTTTCACGTCTCTCTTACAGAAGGTCACTAATCTACAACATGCACATTCTGGCAGAAATATTTCTGGGGAGAGACGGGAAATCAAGAGTCAAAGTTGTGAGCAGTAGGTCATCTCTGAATTACAAAGGAAATTTAGGAGAACACAGTTTGAATCCATGCATCAAATAAGGACTGTCAAATGCAATTGAACATTCAGTAAAGAATGCTTCTCTTGCATAGCAGAATAATTTTGTGTGAGCTAGTCAATACAAATCTGATGATGGAAAAATGCAGCTATGAATTCTGAATTACCAACAGTGTGGTATACTCAGTACTAGTAGGTATCTGTACATAATTAACTGAAAAGTAATTTGGATGCATACTTTTTATATATAATAAAGAGCAGTGTCTAATTCTCAATTAGCATGTAAGCATCATAATAAATTGGAAGACTAATTAATCAAATACTGCTACGATACTATTAGCTAATTTACCAAGCAAATTGTTTTTGAACTCTTGTGTGAAGCTGCCTGTGGCTAGGTCAGATTATAGTGTATAAGTTCTGTACTGAAGTGTGTTTTCACTGGCAGACTGGTGTAGATCAGAACCCTGTAAATCCATATGTGCTGCTAATACAACCCTTGAAATTATTCTCTGTCATGTAAGATGAAATTTTACAAATAAAAAATTCAAGACATTAGTTGTAAAATTATTTTAGGTTACATATACATTTTAGTTTCATCTAATTGGGGGGCCACATAAAAATAAAAGCTACTACCTAAGAAGCTGGCCAAAGGAATGGGAAAAATATAATAAACAGTTTAAATACCAAGGTTCAGATGTATATTTTTAACATCCCAGTAGGAAGGGGATGGAAATTTGATGCTTGCTTCATATGAAGAAAAATCTTTAAAACTTGTTTTATGAAAAGGTATTCATTGCAGTTCTTGACTAATATGCAGTATCTCTGAACAATGAGAAAACGATCAATAAAACATGTGGGGTACTCTGCACTGGGGCATGTAATTACTGTTATATCAAAATTATTACCAATGTGTATAGACATAGTTGTAAAACAAAATTACATCAGTAGAAAGCAGATGACAGAAAGTCTTTAAACCAGCATATACATCTTTTATTGTCATATTTAGAGACTTACTCAGGTAAGAATTTATCATGTATAGGACTTGAGGGAGAATCTTCATCAGAAATCAGCAAGTCTAAATGATCTCCTTATATTGCAAGTATTTACACTGGAATTGAGGCCAAGACTATTGGTATTCCAGCACTGCTGTAGGTATTTCCAGAGCTCCACAGTTCAGAGGTGCTAAGTATAGCAATCAGATTTCACCTAGACTTGTCTAGGGTTTAATGGTCTTACACTTAAGTAAGCCATAAAGTTTAATGGCAGTGTTTGTGTTTAAGACCAGAAATACACTTATATACTTTTCTGTACCAAGAACATTAACGCCATCACTGAAATATCCGAAGAGCATAAGTGAAGCAATAAATAGAAGAACATATTGTTGAGGAAGGTTACTATTTGTATTACCATTTTGTTGATGCAAGGACAAGGGAGGAGACGAGATCAGATTTCTGCCACTTTCACTAGGAGCCATGGTGCTTTGTTCCGCAGCTCCACAAGTAGTTCCAACTGAATCATGGGGATGCCTGCCCTAGCTCACTATTATTAAACAAAGTATCATAGTTTGGCTTGAAACAGTTTTCAGAAAAATCACACAGGAAGTGTGTGTCAGATCGCTCATTATCTGACTCTTAGCCAGTGCTGTAACTGCAAGACCATCTGAACTGCCTTAGTTTCCAAGCTCCTGTTCCAGAAGGTTACTACTCTTTTTCCTTCCCTCATGGGGTGTGAGTTTCAATAATTACATCAAGCAGCTGTAAGCACATTTTTAAGGGAAGAGGTGGGGGGAAGGAAAAAAAAATTGAATAATTAGTTCCAGTGTAATAAAGACTTGGGCTTTAAAGACTGAAAGTTTCTCAGCCTGCCAGCAAACTTCTAAAATATTGCCTTATTTTTATTGATGAAGCGTGTATTTTGAAGCTGTTAGTTGTAAAATGGGCAGGTGAAATCAAATGCCATAGCAGAATACATAGATTTTGAAGAGCCAAATACAAACAACATTTTGATTCTCTGAGGTTATTAGTGCCATCATGAAATTAAGAGACATATTTTTTCCTAAATAGTGATAGGTTTAATTAAGCTCTCACTACCTTGTCTGGTGGGGCATTGACAAAGTAATTGAGAAGAGCCCTGTATTTATACCGTTATTTTTATCTGCAAATTCTTTCTTTTACTGTAAGCAGAAATGTACAAGAGGATGGTTTGTGACTTAACAAAAGGTCCTAATACCAGGATCACATTGGAGCATCTGAATCGCGGGAGGTTACTTCATCTGTTCCTCATTCACAGTAAATATGCTAGCTAGAGGAGAAGCGGTTGGCTACTCTTAGTTACTAAATAAGAGTAACTAGAGCAGAACCCCAGACCGCAGAACCTAAGCCAATTACAACCACCACCCACCTCAGTGACATATTGGAAGTTGACAACTTGATTAAATCCACTTATCAATGAAGCTGTAGAGCAGGACTGAAAACTTTTCTTGTTGAGGTCTGGGTTGTAGTTATCAAGTTAATTGAAGCTGAGCAAGGAACTAGCTATGCTACTGACTCAGCTGCTGTAATATTTAAAAGTTTTCCCACTTTCGTCACAAAAGATCATAAAATTTACTTACCATTCACGAATAAGTCAGTTCAATAATCAGTAAAATACAGGAAAATACAGTCTTTCAGTGTATAGTATGATCAGCTAGAAAATTACAACTGAGGGTAAGGAACAGTAGTTCAATTTCAATTTTACAGGATAATTGGCAGGGAGACCAACTATCTGAATCAGAATTTGACTGTGATAGTAACACATCTATAACCCTTGACAAGGTCCCTGACAAACTCTGTAAAGTACAGTATGGAAAGTGCAAAGGTCTGCTTGTGTTTTCTTGTTTCCAGATTATCTGGCACTGCTCTAATTGGGGCAGCTCAGTACAGCTCAACTTTGAATGGAAAGTGGTGTAATGGAGTAGCATGCTGCCAGCTAACGGCTCATGCTTTCCCGTGCTTTTCCTTATACAATGACACTTGGCTCGGTTAAGATGAAATGGCTCTTGTGAGCATGACCCACACTGCTTCCTCCAGCAATGAGGAAATCACCTTGCCAAGAGGAGCTCTCCTCACTGTGTATCTTTCCAAATTTGGACAGATCTGTGGTAGTACATCAGCTGCAAAAGGAGCTGAGCATATCAGAAGGCTAGAGACCTACTTTCTACCTGAGAGTAACAAGATTTTTAAACTACTTTTTTCTTTTATGGATAATCTTACAATGATTGGTAAAAACTGTTTCCCAAAGAAAATGAAATACTAAAGAAGACCTGAAGAGCAGAAGTAAACCTGCATTCATTTTAGTTTCTGAACTACTTTGCTCAGATAAAACATCTTTTTGTCTGCTTCTCATATGATTGTGCTCAATTTCTTTTTCTGAATGTTATCCATCATGAGAAAGAATTCAAAGCGTGGTAGCACACCATGAGTGCTCTCACTTGTGCCAAATGTACTATGTTACCAAAGCCAGTCATAACAAGAGATTATTTCTAATGGAAAAGGTGGTTTATGTCTGCAGCAAAACAATATTATTTTTTATGTGGTCACAATGACACATCTGTTGCATGCCTTGACTGCAACAGCAGAAACATTATTTTATACCGAATTTTCAATTTTGTGATTTTATCTTGTTTCTCGTCTGTACTGTTCATGTAATAAACCCCCTCTTGTTTGAGAAAAGCTTCTTTTGTATTTAGTCAGGAGGGTGTGCTAGCAAGCTGTCTTTTAACAGGCAGAATCAAATGCTAGTATATGCCATCAAATGACAATCAAGTATCATCTTGAAAAGACAAGAAGCATCTTTATTTCCTCTCCTATCCAGAGAATCAAAGGGATAAGTGTTATCTTGTTTATAAGGGGAAAAAAAAGTCTTTAACAAAGTTTTGTATGTTGTCTTAAGGGACCTTCTTTGATTTTTGAAGATGTAAGTAATACCATGCTGTAATCTTAAACATGTCAAATTGCAGTTGCAATATCATAATTATCACCTAGTTGGGCACATGATATCCTCTCCTGTCTTTACAGCTGATGTCCTTATGCCTTTAAAATAAAGTCTATTCCACGTTAGTAGGGCTGATGTTCAGTGTTTCAGGGCTGTAAAGAAAAAATTTCACTGTGGGCTCAGTGAAGGAAGTTGTGGAATTGGGAATCTGCTGTATTTTCTTGATCTTCCTCTTCCCACATGCATTTTCTTTTGCAATCTTTCTGGTGCCACACTTCAGATTTTACTACATTTAAAGGCATAACAATAATTAATTTTGCATTCTTTCAGATTCCATATATGAGCATAGTAACAATCAATATGAGTCAATTATGCTAATCAGGACAGATACTAGATGATTTTTTGTAGGAAGGAAAATCCAGGAGGCTGAAGTGCTTTTATCTGGTAAGAATTTTCTGGCTGAACATCAAGGATTATGTCAGTGCAGCCTACAAGTTATCAGTTGTGTGGTTTGTTTAAGCCGGGTAGCCATGTTTGCTTCACAGAGCAAAAGAACTGGCTGTAGGTTGGGCTTTTTTAATCTCATAATTATCACTGTTTGCTACTCTAACAGATTAAACTAAACTCTACAATCACTTATAAGCTAGTTTAAGATTGTATATACAGCCATAGTATTTGTAAAGCCTTGTGAAGACAACTTCTCTTACAGAAATCCAAAATATTGATTGAAATATTTTTTTCATTTTGTCACCACCCTGTATTTCTGCATAGAATGCAAATGAATGAGATAAAGAGCAAGAAATGAGGGTAACCGTTTAGTCAAGCCAATGCATATTTTTTCATTTCTGCTGTCCTCCACCAGCTCAAATTCACTACTGTGGGGGCAACCCATACTTACTTACAGGTGTTAAAACAGGAAATGGAAATGGAGGAATAGAACAGGGTATAGTGAAAATTAATACTCACCAGCAAGCATCATTTCCATGTGTTCCTCATGCCAGCAAGGGTATATGCAATAAGAATGTATATTGAGAAAAATCTCCAGGTTTGAATACAACATAGGTTTGAAATCATAGGTTTGAATACAGCTCCCTTAAATACATCTGTTGCTGTTTCAAAAGGGTCTATATACTGTCTAATAAAAATGAGGCATTAAGAAATAATTCTTACTCATTGCTACAGCATTCACTGTGGTCCATGGTTTCCTCATAATCAGCCACAAATACAACTGTTGTCCTAAAAAAATTAGTTCAGCACTTTATGTTTTTAAAGTGATGCATGACAAAAGCACTAAGATCAAGTTTGAAAAAAAATCTGTCATTTTAACATATCCTTCATTTTCTTTTGTTAGGTGATGTCTACTAAGGTAGATTAAAAGCTGTTTGACAGTCTTTTAAGTGCTCTTACCTATTATTCTAAGGGGAAACATTATGTGGACTGGTCTGAAGCTAATGTGGCTTTTAAAGTCTGAAATACTTCTTCCCAGACCAAGGAAGAAACAAATAAAGGTCAGAAAAAAAAAAAAAAATAATTCCAGGAAATGCAGCAGTCTTGCTTATTCTTACGCAGGAGCTCACCACTAGAGGAAATCAGCCCAGTAGAGTCTCATTAGCTACTCAGAGAACAGTGTAAAAGATGCAGTATGATGCAGTACCTGCTTACGCTGAATCCTAATTAGATGTACTGGAAAATGATGAAATGATTGCACGAAGGAATAGAATACATGAAAGTAAGAGATGGAAAATGTGCTCATCTTCCAAATGTTTTTCAAATTACACATGAAGCCAGTGGAGAAAGAATGTTTCATTCTCTTTCCTGCTTAGGCCACAATTTCATTTCTGGTCAGAAGTTAAAATGACCAAGGATCTTATGCAGGAGTAGTGTCATGACTGACACAAGCTGATTTGTATCAACCCTGAGATGACTGCAGTTGGCATTAACTGTTCACAGGTGACATTTCCTTCTTTTTATTTTCTACAGTAAGTTCATGCCTGGATATAAATGTTATCAGCCTTGGCTGTTCACTCAGAAGTTACGTTGGTCGAATTACCATCATCAAAATAAATTTATGCAGATGTAAGTTTTAAATTATTTTCATGCTAGTTAGTGGTTTAGCAGAACCTAAAAAAAAACCCACTGTCACCTTTAACAAAGAAATCCATCTTCAGCAGTGCTTCCAAGTGACTTAAATGAAACCATTTTATGCCGTAAATAGAGCCAGCCTTATTTATTCACTTTTCACTGAACAGCACCTAACAAATATTAGAAAGAAATGGTTTAGCAAAGTAAGCCACATGCAGCCTAATGAGGGGTATGTGAAGAGAGTAAAGGGTACATAGGAAATACTCCCTTTGAAAAACAAATGAAAACAAAACAGCTGGAATACAACAGTGATATTGCACACCTGTTCGGTCCTGAACGCAAAGAAATTGAGATCTGTTTTAAATTATTTAGGAACTAAAATATTAAGCAGGATGAAGTTCTATTTCAGTTCCCAGGAATTCCTGGCTTTACACTTACATAAAGAATCGTTCTCTTCAGCCTACTAAATGAAGCAGAGGTCTGCAGAAATGTCCATAAGACAGGACATATTATAAATGATTGGAGACTTGGGAGTCCATTCTCTAGGAGTATTTTTCTTTCTTTTCCTTCCTTATCAAATTAACAGACAGTGCTTTTTCTGGTTGCCAAGTGGTTACTACTAACTTAAGTAGGCTTTATTTTGAGGCTTTAAATGAGTTTCCTTAGAAGTTAACAGCACTAAGAATCAGTACTTTCACTGGAAGACTGTAAACTTTCTTCTGCAAGAACTAACACTTGATTCTAATTGCAGCTCAAGTGTGACTTTGCTGTTTGCGTCTATATCTGATTTAGGCAAGGATAATGACCTTTCAATTCATCATGCAATGTAAAATAAAAGCTAAATCTGGTATGTCACCCTAAATCAGCACCATCTCTGTCTGTACTCAAGGAACCTTTACTCATGAGTAAATTAGATTACTGTTTTAAGAAATACCGTTAAGTCCCTTTTCTAAGTATAGAATAGAATTGGTTAAAAGAAGCACTGTAAATCTCATTTCCAATTAGCTTAAGCCCTATAAATATTCGCTGAAGGCTCTGCTAAATCTACTTAAATTCAGAGACTGTCCACAATTTGCCAGCTTGTTGTTCCTGTCTGGAAATTCAGCAAAAGATATCTGTTGGATAGGAAGAAGCTGATTAGAGATGAATAATGAAGAGAGACCAAATCCCTATTAGCCAGTTCTGAAAGCAGAGTCTAACAAATGGCCCCACGCAATATTTAATAGTGCCCAGTTAGGCGAAGAGCAGTAATCAATAGATCATGCTTCATAAGAAGGACAGGGCAGAACTGTGTGTATCCTACTTGCTTTGATCTTCCTCTGGATTTGAGGACTTTTTACTGTAGACAAAACCCCCTTATACTTCACCGAACTGATAAATATTAATTCATGGAGTTATATCAGAGAGTGACAATCCAGATTTTCATAAAATGGACATGAGCTTCACAAACAGTAATAAAAAAGAAGTTACCCTCCAGAAATGGTTGAAAAGATTTTAAGTAATATGATTACAATGGAACAGAAAGTATTAAAAAAGGTGAATCTTTGTATTTCCTCTCATATTCACCATGCTGTGAAAGAAATCACTGAGGTATGTGCCAGCATCTCTTTTTCTATATTTGAGAATAAATTAAAAAACATATTGAAGTCAATGGGAGCCCACTAAATATGGTGAGCCTTGTGCCAGACCTATTCTGGTTTTGCTATAGCAAATTCCTCTACCCATTCTCTCATCAGAAAGACTTCACTAGATGACAAGAGAAAGCACCAACCATCCTTTGAGATGAGTCTGCTCTTTGACATGTGTAACACTGGGTATCTGAGTAATAAGCTTATGATTCAAACTTACTCCATTCAAGTCATCATATCTTGTTAAGGGTTTAGACCTCTCTGTTCGGGATATTTTTTTTAAAGCATTAGTGCTGCATTTATTTTGCTATTTCAAAAATATATGGATATCTTTCATATAGCAGTGTATCTTCAAAACAAAATCAGTCTGTAGCTGAGCAAAAGAAATCCATATGGTTTACTTGTTCTGAGGATTACATACTGAAAGAAGAGGCTCACTGTTGTACTGTAGTGGATTTCATATTAAGATAAATAACAGAATGAAATATTATCTTGTTTTCTGATTCTCTTGTCTAGACACATTTTGTACAGTGGACAATTCTGAATTATGAGACCAGAGTTCCTTTGAGGTATTCTGCTGAAATCATAAGCCATACTACTGAAGCTCAAGTGGTTAATGTTGTCATTAGAATCCCAAGATAGAACCGTATAAAACCACATAATTCATGACTGCCTGTTTGCTTTATATAATACGCAGTGAGTTCCTGATTCAGTTTCTTTTCATTCCCATTGAACCCATCCTTCACCTTCCCCCAAATAGCTTCCTGACAGTATAATTGAAGCAGCAGTTTGTTATAAGCGAAAAGGTATTTTTATAATTATTGGCAGATTTTTATTTATTTTTTTTTTATTGCAATGAAAGAACAGGCATTTCTCAACAGGGAAATGTAGAAGTGAATTTGTCAGTGGAGATAAAGAAAATGAATTTGGAGTTGAGACACTATCAAAACTGGATCAAGACGAGGGTTACTAAAGCAGGAGACCATAACTTGGAGGGAACAAGCTTTTAGATGAAAGTATAGATCAAGATGAACTGCTGGTCTGAAAAGTATCCCTTAAGAGATTTAAAGTATTTGAAAAAAGTATGATATATTTTCTTATTCAATGAAAAAAAAAATCTGAGGAGAAACCATCCAAATATGAGGTTTCCTGTATACAAGCTTTTCTTAAGGTTTGAAATGTTTTAAATGGCAAGTCATGCCTTTTTGTATTCATGAACTGGTATTGGAAAGAACCATCCTTCCAGCATGTCCTCATATCTTCAGGAGCCAAATTTTTCTATGATAGGAGCTTTAGTGAATGGTTGGAGCTTATGTGAAACTGACAGCTTAAAGAACTTTAAATACTGGCTAGTTTTTTCTTTTTTCCCCTCTATGCATAAAATCCAATTGCTACAACTCTATGGCATTAGGTAGCATAACGGTTTCACTTTTCTGAGTCTTGGAGATGCATTTTTGAGCAATGAAGAGAAAGTGCCTGAAAACATAGAGCAATCAAGAGATAAGTTGGTATGTGCCCACACAGATGTTAAGACAGGCTATTTCAATAGGTTAAGAATATCCCATGAAAATTTACACTGTGTGTGGCCTCCTTCTAGTAGTCTTAAAAGTTGAATGAATAATGCGTTGCAAATGTCCTATGATCTTACTCTAACAAAATATATTTTTCAATAAAAAACTGTGTAGCTCATAGCCTTCATAGTGGCTGCTTTAGTAGATCAGACTTTTTTTAAAAGGTGACCAGGTATTTTATGATTTCAAACATATTGGCCATGATAAGAACCCTTTAAAATTCCATCTTTTAAAGGGATGATACCAGCAGAGAGCTAACAGAATAATTTACAGTTCTGAAATTATACTCTTGTTTAAATCTGTTTTCCTTTTGAAACAGAACTTTGGCTGATACTCTAGATTCCACTCTAGTTATTGTGCTTAGATTGTTGCGAAATTTATAGCTCCCACTCTCAGCAGTGATACGAAACAAAAGAAAGATCAGCAAACTAAAAAGGGAAGAGCCTTTTTCATGAAATGGCACCAGAGGATCTTTCTTCAGGGGATATTTGAAACAGATGTGTTTACTTCTGATACACTTGCATGTCTGATAACAGTAAGCAGATTAAGTATATACAGAAGATCTTTTATGCCTGCTTCCTTTGAGTGAAGGGTATTATGTTTGTAAATCAAAGTCTAAATGCTGGCAAAGGGAGCAAACTGCATAATCCTATTGAAAGGTTTATATCTTTAAACAGCATTTTAACGTAGCTGTAACTTGACCATTCCTTCAGTTCAGCTTCAGGAACAGACACATGAGACATGCTTCCCAATAACAAATCAGTCACAGCTTCTGAGAAACACTGTTTAAAAAAAATTGTTTATTTCTTAAATTTTCAAAATGAAGGCGTTTATACCTTTGTTTTCACAAACCACAGTGTGTGTGTTCATATGAAACAGTTCCACCTTCCGAAGAATGCATATAACCTTAGGAGCATCACAGATAAAAAGAGTAGACACAGTTTTAGTTGTTCCATGCATTGTCAAACTCGTCAAGAGCGCTGAGCAGAGAGAATATATTATACCTGGAAATATTTTTTGGACTTTATGTTACAGTTAAATATTTTTGTGTGTGTGTGTTTGTCTGAGTTTTGTTTGTTTTTCTCTGAAATTGCAAAGATATGCTCAGATTGGAGCTCTGGAAACCCACCTGCACTAGATTGCTGGTGTGACTCTGACTCAAGTCAAAGTGTCTGGCTGTTAATATGCATTCTCCAGTTTGAAAATAAGAAAAAAAATATTTTTGGGTTCTGAGTAATGTTGCTGGATCAAATATGAGCTGAAGAAATAACAAGGAGCATGCTGTTGCTTACTTTTTACTCTCAATTCCTCAAAGCCTGTGGGGAGAAGAGATTAAAGAAGTCTTGTGATCCAGCAGGGTAGTGGAGTGAACTGAAAACCAGAGCAGAAATAGGAAGGGAAGAGCTGCAAGTTTTGAAGAGGAGAGCAAAAGGCAGAGCTCATGGAAATCTGTGGTGCCTCAAAAGGGACTGATTATGTAGATTAAGATCGGGTGATGCACGCTGATGAGAGACTAGTTCTAAGAAAATATCTAGAACAAGGAATAAATGCAGCTGCAAGCTAGAAGCAGCCTGGATGTGGGCAGCAAATTGGAGTAGAAGGGATTGGGCCATGGAGACTCAACACTTTCTTTCCAAACAAGTATCTGAGCTTTTAGCAAGAGACTGAAACAGGAAAACAGAGGCCTTTAAAATAAAATATATAATGATGAAGATCAAGCCTATGAAAATTGATGGGACTTCAATACAGAAAGGTTGGACTGAATTAATATAAAATACCAAACAGAAATATTTAGTTCTGATAGATCACATTCCTTTTTCAAAACTAAGATGGAATACAGTCTCAACATTCAATCTGTGAAATCCAGTTATAAATGTCTCGGGACTACAAATACAGACGTATGTTGATAAGCCTGTTGAAACTAGAAAGTCTAGAGTCAAGTATGCCCTACATGCTTTTCCAGGAGGTGAGCGATCTTAAATGTTTTGGATGATCAGAAAGACACAAAGATTCAGGCTTATTAATTTCAAAGTTAGCTCTGAGTTTTGTAAAATTATTTTTCCAGCAGCTGCTTTACACCACCTTCGCCAAATACTGTTGTCCAAAATAGTTCTGATTACTAGAAATAGATAGATACTGTGCTTAGTGTGGGGCAGCAGTTGATCACTGGAGACCAAAAACCGGTTGAAAAGTGAGAAGATGACAGGAGCATTTTCATTCATTTTGGTCCTAGACATCTCTGGGATTTATAGTTATAAGATAATCAGCCAAACTCTTTCCTGAGCTTGGCTGATTGTCCTGAATTTACATGCAAGATATAAAACTCTCTGCTCAGCATTTCCTTTCAAGTCTAATTCACAGAACTGTCATTTATAAATTTACAGTCCAAACTGCAGATCATTTTGGACTGTGTGTATGGGATGGATTGTTATTCCATTCGAAATAGACTGGAATGGAAAGTCACATCCTACATCAACTTGTACAAGAGAAATAAAATGTTGGGGTTTTTCTCAATGTGTCACTAAATTTAGTATGAAATGGAATTTTTTATGAGATTAAACTGGGGATGCACACTAATTTTTAGTTGAACGTTTACAGCTCTAACCTTAACTCATTGCTAACTGTGTTAGGTGACAGCAATTACTGTAGTTCTGACAATCACACAAATTATCCCAAGTTGGAACACTAACCAAGATGAAATATTGATTTAACATGTGTAATGACAACAAAAAATAAGAAAATAGCAGTTCTGTTAAAACAGATTCTAAAAATCATTTATACCTCATTCCATGATCTCAGGAAGGCTAAGTTTCACTGGAGCAACATACCATTACTGTAACCTAATTATGACCACCAACTTTTAGGTTTTGTTAAGCAGTCAAAAACTTTTGTAGAAACCTTATGAAAGGAAAAGACAAGTATGTGGTGGCTGAAGCTGTAAGCAGAGAGGACAGCTGTATCCTTAGTAACATTGTCACTGGATAAACACTGAACAGAGCAGTCTTGAAACACATTCTCAGACAATCTGACACTTGGGCTTAAACCTGCTGAAGTGAATTTCTGCTCCATTACACTTAACTGCACTTCTTTTTGATACAATGGTGTCACCTTTCTGTATGGTAGTGAAAGGTTTGGATAAGGACAGAAGAATCTAAGCTCCCATGTTTTCAGTGGGAGCTACGCAAGCACATCCCATAAAGTCAAGGATGCCTGAACAGCTTATGAAAGTAGATGAACGTGGATCATCTGTAAGTCAGCTGTAATCAGCTGTAAGTCTGAGGTGAAAACCTGCTGCAATTCTGAACCATGCCATACTAAATCAGTGTGATCTTGCGCATTTTGTGGTTTTTTTTTAACACCTACAATTATTTCATGATGAATGGGTTCAATTGTACAACAAAGGACAATAAAAAGATGAAGAGGTAATAATCCTCCGCTCCAAACACACAATTATAAAATAATAGTGTGAGAGTATTCTCACACTAAAAGCAGTATTCTTTTGAAGCAGCATGCTTCTGGATGCAGAGGTTTCTGGGCAGCTTTGCTGGATACAAGATATGTCTTGGAAAACAAATATGGTAGGAAGAAAAGAAAAGATCAAGAATAAGAGTGGGTAGCTTTAATAAAAGTATCCAACCAGTAGAGTAAAAGCAAATTATGATTATGCTGAAAAAATTAGAAGGACTTACTTTCCAGAAAACTGAATGTAAACTCTAATATTTTTTGCATCAAGCTGAAAGATGCTTCTTTCCTCCAAACACAGAGTTGGTGTTTGAATTTGAGAAATATAACTTGAGGATAGTAACACTACTAATATCAGAGAATAAAAGAAATAGCCAAATAACACCATAATTCATAGCATGTTTTCTGTATGACTGTTTGGGTACTAACCTAATGAAAAGCTTGTAGTGCTTTCATTTTTCTTCTGTGTACTTACATATTTTCTCTGTCCCACATTTTTATATGCTTCCTAACTTTTCCATGTTTCTTAGTTTGTATTAAATCAACATAATTTGGGATTAAACTCTCAGAATCTTTCTGTGCTTTGAATATGGTATTATAGAACTTGTATATATATAGAACTTGCGTGACAAAGTACATGAGTATGCAGATTAATTTAAAAGCAATTTTTCATTGGAGAAGACACAAAAAGAAGAATGAAGTTCAGCAAACAAATACACTACAGTTGCCTTTTCCTAGCCCCATTCCTAACTTCAGGAAAGCATCAAGGGAGTCTTGTTGTACAATAGAATTGGAAAATTACCATGACTGTGTGAATTTCTCTACAGTTTTTACTATACGCCTCACTTAAGCATTTCTGAAACCAAAGCTTAATTTGCCCGAGTAGATACACTGTTGCAAAAGGCTTAATGAGTAGCTGTGGGTATAAGAACCATTACCAATCACCTCTTGGTACAAAATGAATTGTGTAAATCATACAGTTTGAAGTGGAAAAAATGTTTTGTGTGGTAGGGCTGTAATGAAGTTATGGACTACTTCATTACAGAAGCTCTTAAATATAGACGGATAAATATGTACAACTACTGTTTTAGAGTAGTGTTCTGTTGTGGTTTAAGCCTAGCCTGTCACTCAGAAACCATGCAGCTGTTCGCTCACTCCCCCTGCCTTCCTCCACCAGCTCCCAGAGGGATGGGGAAGAGAATCAAAAGAATGTAACTCCCACGAGTTGAGATAAGAACAGTCCCGTAACTAAGGTATAACACAAATCACTACTGCTACCACCAGTAATAATAATGATAAGGGAAATAACAAGGGAAGAGAATACAACCGCTCACCACCCACCAACCGATACCCAGCCCAACCTGAGCAGTGATCTACCCCTTCCGGGTAACTGCCCCCAGTTTATATAGTGGGCATGATGTGCTGTGGTATGGAATACCTCTTTGGCTAGTTTGGGTCAGGTGTCCTGTCTCTGCTTCCTCCTGGCTTCCCCTCCTCCCTGGCAGAGCATGAGACTCAGAAAGTCCTTGGTCAGACTAAACATTTGAGCAGCAACTAAAAACATTGGTGTTATCAGTGTTGTTCCCAGGCTGAAAGTCAAAAATAGAGCACTGCACAAGCTACTAAGAAGGAGAAAAATGACTGCTACTGCTGAACCCAGGGCATGTTCCTTTCCCTTGACTGAAATCTGGACCAAATTCAGATCTAAAGAGGACAACAATTCATGCAATCTTCATAACAAGGGTGATAAAAATGAATTTGAATTAGGCAATATAAAGCTGCCTCCTGAAGGCGGTAGGTATTATTTCCTCAGAAGGCATTAGCCCCAAAAGCTTTTCCTTTGAATATTCAAATCCAGGGAAAGGGAGCAGGAAGAGAAAGCATAAAAAAAAAGAAAATTAATTGCTGCACAGCTGATATGCAGAATGAGGAGTCTGAAGAAGTCTGTTAGAGTACATTAGCTTTCGAGTGGATTTAGACACCAGTGCTTCAGGTGCTTTTAAACCTAGCAAAGGTGAGAGCAGCCTGTGGGAATTGCCATTCTGTTCAGCTAGGGGCAGCAATACATCTGCTCCTGTCACTTAACAAAACATTGCATGATAGTTTGGATAATGCTTAAAAAACAGCTATGGGTATCAGGTATTTTTACTGTCAGTGTCATGCAGTCATGCCACTTATTTACAGCTGTAAATAAGGACTGAGGTAAATGTTCTGGTATTGGTGAAGAACAGAGAATTTGGCTGGGTTGGAGTATCATTTTAAAAATATCCATTCTGTGAATTTATGGATCGGAGCAAGATTAATGAGCAAGTATTCGATTATTCAGTAAGTAGATTCTATGTGCATTTGACTGTGTGGTCCCCGATGAAACAGTTTACAAGAGAAATTAGCTATTTTCATGTATTAATACCTTAATCTCCATGTTTCCCTTCGTTACATGCAAGCGCAAAACTTGCCTTTCACTATAGCAAGCTGTAGATTAGCTAAAAATGAGATAGACCCTCAGGCAACACTGCTGGAATATACTGTCACTACTCAATCTAGTTTTGTTGAGCAGACCCTTGCCCAGGTTCATTCCTCAGCATACAACAACATTTATACTGCTAAGCCTGCAAAGAACTGTACCTTGTTAGATGATGTTTACAACTTCTTCAGTTGAACAGATATTCATAGGTATGGTTCATGTTTCTCAGGGACAGAAGCAGGAAACTTCTGAAATTTTCAAACTTTAATATTTAGAAAAACCTCAAGTACCAAAGGAACTTAAAAAATATATTTAAAAAACCTTAAAAAAAAAAAAAAAGTTTTAAAAGTCATGAACACATTGCTTTAATGACAAACAAGAGCTCTGGTGGCCTGGAATTTAGCCTTTAGTTATATCCATAACAATTAGGTTCTTATGTCTAGAAGTATCCAACCCATACATTCCACTGTTACAAGAAAAGCTGTTTTGGTTTGGGAATCTTCGTAACACTTATAACTGACTTCATGCACACACTCTGGTATTTTACCAATCTTTGTATTGGCACTGAGTACTACTACTCAGTAAAGTGGAGTGGAATTTTTCATTTCAGTACCAATGTTTGGAAAGGCACTGAGTGCTCATAACTCCAGATGAAGTGAGAAGAACATGTAGATCTTTAACACCCATAAAATTCAGCACAGAGGAGCACTTATAATAGGTGATGGCTGTGAGGATGGAAAGGAACAGCACCATCATTCTGACCCTACAACCACAAGTAGGTTCAGAGCCAGAGGTGAGAAGGAAATAGATTTTCTCTGTTCTCCATCATTGATACTCCTCTTTCCATCACGATAAATGTTAAGACTGTGTGTGGGTATGATGTTTTAAAAGACAGGAAGAGGAAGATCTGGTTCAAGGCTGCTTGTACATTCAGTGGAGGTGTGGGAACCAGTGTCCTGCTGCCTGTCCTGCCTCGATCACACCAAAAACACTCCTCTCCTGCATAAATGTTCTCAGCCACAGCTAGAGGGTGAAGAAAAAACCCAAAACCCAACCCAGTCTCTCCCCACATATAATTTCTCTCCTTTCCAGATTTTCGTCTTGAATTTCTAAAAGGTTTTCCTAAATAAAAGCTTTCTTCAGGAATATATTCCTCCCACAAAAAATCCCAACCACCAACCAAAACTAAAACCAAAACAAAAGAAAAAAAAAAACAACCCAAAACAAAACAAACAAACAAAAAAAAAAACAACCCGAAAATCATGCCAGGGTAGAGCTGAGAATGTCTGTGATATTTTGGAACACGTCGTGAAATTTTCCTTGTCTTTACAATGAGAAAAACAAAGCTGAAAATCTGCCTCTTTCTTTTAAATTAAACTAGAAGTTTATTAGTCATTGAAAGCGTTTGCACTTTTGCAGGTGACATTTTGGTTTCTTTAAAGCATCTCATTTTCTCAGGATAACTCCCCAAACTTAAATTGTGTTTATGATGTCAGCTCTTTCTATTTGTTACTGGTTTGTGGACATTGTTTATCTTTATTCTTCTTCATGATAATGAACATAAATAATTGAACTAGAGTAACCTGTACTAAACGTCAGCTGTTTACAGAATCAGCAAGGTTAATCCACATTGTCTAGAATCATTGAAATAAATAGAACAAGTACTTTTCTAGCACCTAATCTTCCATGAAACAAAGAGTAATAATAAGTACAAATTGAAATGGTTGGCATGCCTAAAATATTCCTCTTTGCTGACAACATTTAGAGTACATTGCTCTAAGAAGATGCTCAGACAGTGGAATCACACATATCAGTAGGGTCACCCCTCTCAAAAATCGTATCAGAACTGTCAGGTCATTCTGGATCCATATTGGCCTTTATACGTCAGTCACATTGTGTTCACCTATGACTGCTAATTAACCATTATTTAAAAGAAAGGAGCATAGCATCTTAGACACTTGTGGGGTTTTTTTCCTCATTTTTGCTATCCTGTGTGCAATCAACTCTGAAAACATTTGGTGGCTATGGAAAGGGTAGAGTTTCAGGGATTCTGCTTCTCTGAAAATAAATTGCATTTGCTATCATTTCTGTGCTGAACAGGACTGAATCAGCAAAATGGAACTGAACTCAATTAAACTGAGCCCCTTTGTCTATTATTTCACTGAACTTTAGTATTTTTTTTTTTAAACACTCAATCACCATTTTTTTCTGTGAGGCATAAAAAAGTTTTAGAAGTAATACTATTTTTAAAGGCCAGCAGTGATAACCTTAGCAGATCTGAGGATTTCATCACTCCCCTTGCAAGATGGTTGTGGTATATCTAGATAATTCTTTTAGCTGTTTCGGTTTCTTGATCTCCCCATGAGTATACCTGAGAACTCCATGACTCCACTACAAAATAAAACTCAATCACAGAACACTTTCACAAGAAAGTATTTTTTTTTAGCAGCACTTTTGATGACTATGTCAAAAGGCATTTTCGCACTCCTCCCTTTAAGTTGACATTGATCCAAATAGCCAAGATTCACAGGTGTTGAGCTTTAGCTGTGAAGCATTTGATCTGCCCACCCATAAAGAATTTTCCTGGAAACATATAGCCAATGCAGCAGTTCACCAGCTTGCTATCATGTATAAAAGCCACTCATAGTCATTCCATGGTCACAAAGCCAGAAAGGAATCCCGAGGCATGTCTAGATTACCTTATAGCACCTACTGGAAATTAAATATCTCCCCCATTTTAGTCCATTCAAATACTTCAAACTGCTGATTCAGTTATAATGTGTATAAAGCTAATTGGGACTGGTCTGTATTTCAGGCAGACTTTTTAAAGATATCTGCAGACTTTTAAAGATACTCTAATGAATTAAGTCGAGTAATTCATTCAAATGCTTAAAAGAGGATTTACTACAAAAGTCTCGCGTTTATGATTTCACAGGAACAGCATCAAAATTGTAATTTAACAATTACGTCTGCTGCACAGTTGGGGTCCTTTACATGTATCAGCCTACACCTGAGTCTTTGTGAGAAGCAGAGCACAGAAATAGGTTGGAATTAGTAATTATGGTCTTTACTCACAAACCCAATAGGTATGTGATGTTACTCCAACAATTATCAGTGCAGGCATGTAACACTTTATTGGTTCAGGCAGGTGGCACAAAAATAAACAAGACCTTTACCTTAGGTTTAAGCTTTTCATTTCTCATTATTGCTTCTCTCAATTCACGTAGACTATGACTTCTCATTACCTAGTGGTTTGTTCTGCAATTAAGACCTTTGCTTCGTTTTAACTTAGTAGTGACTAAATGAGAATGGTGATGCCTCTGTGTGTCTTGTGTTCTCACTTAGCCTGAATTTAACTTAAATGTGCCTCTTTTACGTGTGAGGAATGATGCCTGCCCTCCTTCTGAGACTGGCAGGTAGGCTGAGCCTCACATCTGGGAGGGAATGAAGGTTGTTCCGTCATCATGCAAACTCCTGAGGTTTCACTGCGTTCTGCAGGATCCCAGAGTCCAGTTGAACCTGAATGAACTTGTGTATCCAATTTTCAATTTGCTATGTCATGTTCACAACACTGGACATTTACATATTGCAACAGCTGGCTTTATCTTTCAGGTAAAAATAATATGTAATTTTAGTTTCTGATAACTAATGGAATCCCATTTTGTGCTAAGAAAAAAACCATGGAACCATTTCTTCTCTTAAATGTTGAAGTACAGCTTTTCTTCCTCCACAGTATATCTGAGAAATCTTTCCAAACCCAGAAATTAAAAGAGTCAGTAAATCACCATTAAGCAATCAGAAGCAATGCACATTACGATTCATTTTTCAAGCCTAAACCAGAAAAAGTATCTTTCTCCACCATAAGACTGAAGTAATGTTTCAGCATCTCTTTAAAATGCTTAATGAACTGGGAGGATTTATCTTTTACAGCCAAACATTAAGAAACCTTCTCTTCCAAGTGTTTCTATTCTGTTAGAGTAAGGTGGTTGTATAAAATAAGTTTAAAAACATCTGAATGATAGAAGGAGCTCATGTATCCATCTGCCAATGAAAACTATGGTTCATAGGTTTACCTTTGAAGAATTAACATCACATATGGAAAGCTGATGTAGTCACACAAAACTCAATTATTTATCACTGTCCAGTACTTACAGTGGGAATCATAATTTCGATCATTTTTGAGGGAAACTTTTCCTTTCTCCCATTTCCTCTGTATAGACAAGCTACAGGATACAGCTTACTTAGTATTAACAAATGAAAATCTAGGTTACCTACAAGATCAAACAGATTCACTGGGTGGATGGAGAGTGAAGGGTTTTTTTATGCTTTCTGAAAACTTATTTCCCACCTGTTTCTCAATTAGGAATTCCTTTTACAGTCTATAGTGTCATGAAGAGAAAATTGCAGTGAAAACACTGTTGCTATATTAAAAGTCCCCAAGCCTGAAAAATAAACAATGTCTTTTGGGTTTTTATTTGTGGGGCTTGTTTAACTTCTCTAGCCAGTCTAGTGAACCTATTGGTAAAAAAAAAACCCAACAGTTTGTTGAAGGATTCACACATTAGGTGAGGTGAGAAATCACACATTCCTATTTTTTTTGTACCTCAAAGAAATCATTCTTCAGGCCAAATCTCGCATTGATATTCATAGTATTTTAAAGGTCAAAAACAAGCAGGAAAAAAGTCAAAAAACATATCAGAACTTGCTTACAGATGAGAGAGAAAGCAGGAATAGGAATGCAGCACAATTTGTTTATCTTTACAGGTCACCTTTTTTAATTTGATATGCTGTATACCACCAAAATCAGTTTCCTAGGTTAATAGACTATCAGTCAGATGGTTTGTGATAATAAATGAAGTCAGAGTTGTTTACTTTCTCACTACATCCAGTGTTTGTTTATTCAGAAGAAAAATAGGAACATTTCATGAATAGCAAGTGGTATTGGGTAAGTAATCTGAAGACTGGCATAAAAGGAAACTCATAGGTTATAAAACTGTAATGTTAAAATACAGTAGTGAAAGAAGAACTGCAAAAATGTTCAGGCATCTGTTTTTGAGGTTTACTAAAAGTATTAGGACTAATTTTACACAAAGGAGAGTTCGTTATTTTCAAATGATCGATTTTTGGTCAATGAAGATAATTTGCACCTCCATAAACACACATGCCATTACAATTACAAGGATTTATTAGGGCCAGTATTACAACTGCTGTATTCATAAAAAAGGCAGTGTACTGTGTAAACTAAACACAGATTTTGTTGCGTTGTTGTTATGCTACCACTGGAAATGAAATTAAAGTTTTTTTGAGTATATTTTGCTTTAAAACTCTCATGTAAAGGATGCATATTCTTTCCTCTGTGATGTCTGGCAATTTCAGCTATGCCTCAATGTAAGGGACATTTTAAACATCCTTTTGAAAGACTCACCCTCCATAGTGTACCATTCACTCACAGTTTTGCTGATTATTGTTGGGTTTTGCACTTGAGTAGCTTTAGCAATAAATCAGCAGAAGGGAAGAAAAAAAACTCCATTATGTGATCACTACTAATTATTGATTTATCTTCCCAGAAGTTTTAAGTACATGAGTGAAGGCTGAGAATCTGTGAAAACAGGCTGAAATCAGTAGATGCACAAAGGACACAGGTTATTTTCCACACTATATAGTAATTATCATGGTATACCTACCACAGAGTACATTTACTCCCCTCAGATATTACCGGAATATCTCTGCATACCTTGGCATGCCCTCCCCTCTTTCCTCCCATCACACTTTTTTACTGAGAATTGTTAAGGGATCATAAAATTGAAGTAGCTGACTAACAAAACCTTAGGATTTAGATTTCCTACTAAGTAAAATTCTGCTTGGAGAGGCAAGGTCAAAGGAAAAATACCTAAAAGCTTTATTCATTTCAGCAAATTGGGAGATCTGGTGCTCTCAGGTTTCAGCCGGGTTGCTAGCAAAGGTTATCACACAGTTATTTTAAAATACTATTCAATATATATATTGGCTAAGGTGTTAAATTCACCTTTGTTCAAGGGAAGAAAACCTCTACCCCGACAACACAGCCAACAGGGATCAAATGTTTTTAAAGTTCCTCTCACCTTGTACGAGGCAACTAATCCAAGAACAAAAGCTTTTTAGAAACTTTTGTGTAAAGTTCTGGTGTCCTCAACTTAAAAAGGACATGGAACTGTTGGAACAAGTCCAGAGGAGGGCCACAAGGATGATCAGGGGACTGGAGCACCTCCTGTATGAAGACAGGCTGAGAAACTTGGGGCTGTTCAGCCTGGAGAAGAGAAGGCTGCGTGGAGACCTCATAGCAGCCTTCCAGTATCTGAAAGGGAGCCTGCAAGGATGCTGGGGAGGGACTCTTCATTAGGGACTGTAGTGACAGGACAAGGGGTAATGGGTTGAAACTTAAACAGGGAACTTTAGATTGGATATAAGGAAGAAATTCTTTCCTGTTAGGGTGGTGAGGCACTGGAATGGGTTGCCCAGGGAAGCTGTGAATGCTCCATCCCTGGTGGTGTTCAAGGCCAGGTTGGACAGGGCCTTGGGTGAGATGGTTTAGTGTGAGGTGTCCCTGCCAATGTCAGGGGGGTTGGAACTGGATGATCTTAAGGTCCTTTCCAACCCTAACTATTCTATGATTCTAACTTTCCAATATGGAATAATTTTTGGCATTGACTTGTCTTTGTCTAGGGTTTCATCTTCATTTCAGAATTAGTCTGGATTGTAAAATGGTGCAGGATGCTCAGATCATTAAATTTAATCAGGTTCAGACTAAGAAAAAGCAAATCCTGAATCTGTTGCATTCCAAGTAGAGTATAATTCCCTATTCAGAGCACATTTAGACTCAAAGCAGAGGAGGGGAAGAGAAAAATAACCAAAAAAGGAAACAAGTTAAACCCCAAATAAAAACCTAGGCTAGTTGTGTCTTAAAAATGAAAAAGATTCATTCAAGCCATCAAGAAACATATTTCAAGGGGAAAAATATAGCTACAGCATCTTACAACACAGTAGATAATGGGAATAAGAACTGTGAACGCAGATATTCCAAGGTAAGATGAAAGAGGAAGAAGTTAGATAAATACAGGTACTCACTGTTAGAAGGAACAGTGCTGACTCCTTGTCATTACTGGGAAAAACCCAAAACATTCGGTTAAGTTAGCGGTCTTTTATTCAGCCTGGCAGTGCTTACTGCCCTAGCCAGTCCAGCTCTGGGACACAGGGACATGGGAAGCATACTACACTTTCTAGGATCATTTGGGGATTTCACTAAACAAGCTTGACTTCTGTTATGCTCTTCGGCTCTCTGTAGCATATCATCATCCCAATAGCAAAGCCACAACTATAGGTCTGGTCTTGTTGTAGGACTGTGGAAATGTTTTTGGCTTATGATGAGTGGCTAAGATAGTTTGTGGGCCCATACATTCATTTGTTGAACAGACAAGAAATGAAGAGAGGATCTACCTCTGAGGACTCACCTCTGCAGCACTAACCTACACGCCTTTGTCTCATTTCCTGCTTGTGATTTAGTGTATACATGATGTACATCTTAGTTTCTGAAAACTAAAAACTACTTCTCTACTTCTCTTTTTTCGTCTTAATCAATCCATTTCTACCTTTCTTTTGCTTGAACTGCTTCAATCTGTCAAGCCTATGGACCCCAAGTTGGGCAACAAAAGACAAGTTGAAATAGATACTTAGAACTTAGTAAGGCATAAAGAACAGAGTTTAAGGTTGTAATATGAAGTCATGCAAGCAAGTCAAGGGTACTGCACAGAGCAGGAAAGGGAATTACCTCCCAAACCCTAGGAGTAGGCAATATCAAGAACCAGAGACCATAAGCTAGATGAACTCCACTGTTCAGAAAATCCCTCGGGTAACAAGCACTGCATATGGTGTGATACAAGACAAAGAAACAGTTGCCCCCCATGCACCATTTTGCAAACCAGTTGTTGTAATCAGAATGGGAAATAAATGTCTTATTCCTGTCAACAGCTCTGATTTCCTGCCTACATGTCAAAAACAAATCTCCCCACTAATTGCATTAGGTTTCTGTCTACCACCATACTTTGGTAAATGGTATGGTATGGCATTTTATTGTCATACCATTTGCACAGAGGAAAGAGACTGCTGTTTCAGTAAACTGGATACTTTCTTTTAAAAAAAGTTATTTGATGCCACATGACATGGCACATTAGTGCATTAATCCCTGCCAAAGGTAGTATAATTTGGGGGTGTCTGAATCATCATTATTTTTACTTACAAACTCTTAAAATATTTACATTTTTTAAAACGCTCTAATAGAACTTTTTCTTATTTTCAGAACTTTACCGTGGGTTTTCCTTTTCTTCTCTCCATTCTAATTAGTTTTGAGTTCTCAGTAATATGGCTGTGGTCTCAGTTTGTAAGAATAGAATCTGTGTTAATAAAAAAAGTGTACCTCCTTGTGAACCTCTCTGAGACTTTTATGAAATGTGGTACTTGGGAATAATAAATAATGTGAGTCTTCAATTTCTTGCAAACTGCTTTGGTCTTGAAATCTGTTTAGTTAAATTTCACAAGTATATTGCAGGAAGTCAAATGGCTTTAGTCCATAAAGTTTACAAAACCCACTGCCTGTGGGTTCTCTAATCATGTTTGTGCTTCAGGAAGATGATTTATCTCTTGGCGTTTAACAGAACAGAATATTACCTTTTATGATTTTCTCCCTTGATACTTTGTCTACATATTGTTTTCAAACTTCTAATAGGAATTTCATGAATTTTACAAGTGTGGATGTTCATCTATTTGCAAATTATACGTCTGAATCATCTTTCAGATCCTGTCTGCACACAGAAGAAACTGCACACATTTCTGGGGGACTGTTTAATATTTATACTACAACTGTAGGCAAACTTACTTTCTTGAAATCTGTTGCACTTCATGAAAACAAGGATGTGTGTAAAAGTTTCATTTTCACTAAACAGTTTTTAAGTGTTCTCACATTGGTGTGAGACAGCTTGCCATTTCCTTTCCAAAGAAAAAACAAGACAAAACAAAAAAAACCAAACCAAACCAAACCCACCCAAAACCCACCAAAGTTACCAAAGTTTAATGTTTAAGTGATAGATGTGGGGAAAAAATGCATACAGATCCAACATCAAGGTTTTTTTTTTTTTCTCTTATTTTTGCTCTCTCACATGTCTTCATTGGGAGACAAATATCTTCAGAGATCACCTGATAACACAGACTGCCAGGTGCAAAGGCAGGAAGGACTGTATGGCCTTGGATAGCTGGATGAACAACTCACCATAGTTCTTCCAGCACAGGACTTTGAGGGAAGATGTCCTGCAGCACGTCCTGAAGCATATCTCAATGCATTCTTTGAAGATTTATGTCACCTCTCTCCAAAAGAATTTTCATTATACTAATCGTCTTCCCAGTAGGGTATATGTTATTAAATATACTGCAGTATATGAATATGTTATACACATACTCCTATCTTTCCCATTTGCCTCCAAGGCTACTGTTTGGGGTACCAAGGAATCTTATGAAAATGATCAGTGATTTTTACATTAAAAGGTGTTGGAATGAAGAGATGATCCAATACGTTTGCTCTGGAACTCGAGTAAGATCTCCAGACTCTACTGGGTCTTTAAACACAGGAGCATCCAGGTGTGTAACTACTACTTGGGCTTTTCTTGGCTTAGTTTTACTTTTTCTTGTTTTGTTTGACCACTTCCAATTTCTTTAAATGTAGTTTTGCATTACAGAACATCAGGCACACATGCTGAGAAAAATGCTTTTACTTACTAACATTTGTATTAGGCACAGGTAATTTCCTCTTTGCACAGCTAAAACTGTGAAATAGGTATTCAACACCACGCCCCCTCACCCACAGTACCTACCCTCAGCCTTTCCTACTGAACTGCAAAGCACAGACTGAAAACCTTTTAGTGTTTCATGAGGAATTCATTTGCATATGCTATCTTCTAAATGTATATTTTTGCAGGATAGCTGTACATTTGCAGGGCTGAATAATTGAATCTCACAGTCCCATAACAATTTCTGAGACATAGCTACAACCTTGATTAAATAAAACTACTAGTGATCCTATCACCAGAATGACAACACACACATTATAAACTGTTCGAAAGAGAAACCATTTCATTTCAGAGAAAGGCACCTGCCTAGGTAGCTCTTTAATAAAGAGATAACTGCAATGAATAAGTATACTTGAACAAACTGAGATATGTTAGTGACTCCACTGAAACCTTTGCTGGCTGGAAGCAAGTTCACTGAATATTTATTGAATATTTACTAACATTGCAGGTCTGGAATATTTGTTAGACTCATGATTACTGTCAAGGCTCATTAAAAACACAAATTCTAGGTTTCTCTGCATGGAATCACTGTATGATTAATTTATTTATTTTTTTAAAGGATGTCTAAGAACCTTTTTAATATCCCTAGGACTAACCTGTGTCTTTTGGAATAACGATGTTATACTAGCAAATATGAAACAGTAAAATTTTGTGGCTTTCCTGGTTCCATTCTGATTAGATAAAATGGGGAAAAAACCTCAGCAGGGTCTTCCCAGTATTTTAGCACTTTTGTTTCCAGTAAAGTTAGTAATTGTAAGTATTAATTAAATAATACACAATTGATTATAAAAAAAATAGTTTAAAATGTTTTTAAAATAAAGTTTACATTCAGTGTTTATTTCTACTGAAACAGACATTTGGGTTAATTATGAATGGTAATATTCTTGCCTGCACAGAAAGAAGGGCAAAGTACAAGGACCATTGAACATTACGTTTTTCCAATGTTACCTAATTATAAGAACACCTGTGCTGAATAACTTTCAGCTGATCTATTTGCAGAGTGCTTAATAGTCCTTAAAATTCTTCATTTCTTAACAGTAATGGACCAGCGATGTTTGTACATTACGTTGTGTAAGAAATGCATTGGCAGAAACTGCTCAAAATACTTATTTTCCTGCATAGGCATGGGGGTTTGGAACTAGATGATCTTAAGATGCTTTCCAACCCTAACCATTCTATGATTCTATGATTATATCTAACCAGTGGTTTCTAGAGGATGCTTGCTAGAGATCTGTGCCACCTAAATATTAGTGGATATTCTGGGTAATTTTTGAGAAGGGTGAACTGTTTTTTCTTTGGTACAAAGAACTCATTCTAGGGAAAAATACCAGTTTCTCACCTAATCAGCTCAGAGAAGTTATTTGCATGCAAATTATCATGTACACTTCTAAAATATTAAAATGAAAATTCTTCCTCTCCTCTCTCTCTTTCACTTCCGTTTTCGCTTTTGCTGTTTGTTGTTTTATTGTTTTGTTTGTTCATTTTAATACATGGGAGCCCTTCCCACTCAGTATGCTGGGCAGATTTAAACATCTTCAGTATCAAACACAGTGCCTCCTCCATCACTTTTGTTGCTAGAAAAACTGGAAATAATTATTTCTATATACTGAATATTTAAGTGTAATACAAAAACTGACCCTTTTTTTTCACACCCCGAGCCTCAGCAGTGAGTGATCATTACAAATCCAAACATAAATGTTTATAGAAGGTCTGGAAGACTCACATAGACAAATGCTAATGGCTATTAATCTTCTTTTGATTGCTCATATCTGTTAAGTTTCTCTGAAGTTAAATAGAGAACTAGCTCTACTAGTTAATTAGATGAAAGGCAGGGAGAGGAAAGAAGGTCAGGAAGCACTTTTAAAGGTGTTTAACTGCTGAACTTCCAGAGAAATGTTTTTGGTTTGGATAACTGTGCACTGAATGCTGCCTAGTCAAGAAATTAGCAGAGGAGAACTGGGGGGAAAGGAGGAGGGGTGTTACGGGTCTTTTTTGTTTGTGGGGGAGCAGGAGAGTGGTTAAGAGATGCTGTGGAAAAGACAGGTGGAAGTTCAGAGCTAAGATTATTGTGGACATTTCTGCAATCTATGTTGTACAAAACCTGATGCTATGACCATAATGATCCATTCTGAATTTAAGCTAAATTTGTTTAAACTCTGTTTTCCTCTCACCCTGTAATCTCTCTGACTGCTACTTGGAAGCATCTGTGAGCCTGCTTTGTCCATGTGGCTGTCTCCCAGGCTGTTCTCACCCATAATCTCTTTCCTTCCGTGGTTTAGTAAGATGCTGCGTGATCCAGTTTTCTTTGTCTTGAAAAATGGTGTTTGTCTATTTGGGTCAGCGTAATCCCATGGGAAGGAAAGGTCCCAGCTACAATCTTAGTGGCTTAGTTACATGAAGCTATATATGTTCCTTTATCTTTTGTGTTGGACCATGTTTTAAAGTTAGCCTCAGAAACAATCTGTGTTAAAAGAAAACTATGGAATAAAAAGCAAGTATAAAAATGTGTTATGTAAGATAAAATTATGGCCATACTAATGAGAGGTTTCATTAGTTTCATCTGCTTTAAAGAAGAATGTGTGTGGATCTGAATTCCAAATTAGTATCTCCTAAACTGGAATTCAGTGGCACTCAGTTTCTAACATAAGCTGGACCATAAGCAGGTTTCTTATACCTGGAATTTCCCACTGATACCCTTGCTAACATCTTCATTGTGCATTTGTAGTTTATTTTAGAGGGCAACAACAAATATGAACTTGATTTTTAACACAAATTGTACGGTATTTATAAAGGAGGCAGAGCTTCTGGGTCTTTACACTACTTCAGTGTAAATCTTCAACATGCATTATAAATGCTCATAGACATACAGTGTCAGTGCAGAGTGGACAAAGGTTGTAATTTCAGGTATCTTCAATAGATATGAATCTGCAAGGACTTTCTTGGTTTAAGTTAGACAGCATACTTCATGTTAGATATACATTATATCAATTCAAATTCCCTTTGGTATGCATGCCTATCTCAGTGTATCTGATACTTGGTTCATAATTCTTAAAACTCCAGGCTAGGCAATTGAAAAGGGAGATACTATCTTCAAGCATGAGAAGGACTAACTTGTCAAATGTTAGACATTTCTTTCTGCACTGGAGCAAGTGGTTTTACTTATTCCAAATACAGATCCGTGCTCACTGAAGGGCTCGAGGTTTGATTTCTGAAAATTCAGCCTGGCAAAGACCCACAGATCACAAAAAAATATGTAGACATTTCAGGCTTGCAAAAGTTTTTCCTCCCATCTCTCATTTTAGTCATGTGTAAGAGAGGGGCTGTTGCTGTCCACACTAGGTAGACTGGACTGACACTGAAGCAATCACTCGATATTGGTGTGAAAATGCAGCAGGGATCTTGAAATAAGTGAGAGGTGGGAACTTTCTGTGCAATAATTCTTTGAATTGAAACTGAAAATGGACTGTGGCTGTGAGACACTGTGGCTAGGAACCAGCGAAGAAGAGGAAGAGAGGGATTTCATTTGAAACACAGGTATTAATGTTGGCTCAAAGATGTTTGGAGTAAGCCAGACATTGAATAATGTTTTTTCTGTTTCAAAAGTCCATTAGGAACAAAGGAAGAAGGGACTGAAGATGGTGGAGAGGTTCATGTGATCCACTCAGTTTAGAAGATATATTGGAAAAAAGTCTTAAGAGGAAGCAAGTTTAAAAAAAACCCATCATGCTTGTATAATTATTTTGCTTTGTAAATGCTTTCAGAACAACAACAACAACAACAACAACGTCTGTATCCAGAAAGAGATGTCAAGAATTAATTACAAGTGAGGAGATGTGCAGTTTTATAACATCTTGTATTTGACTTCTGATGACAATGTATCTGGCAAAAAAGATGGAGTTGAAAAGAAACGTGACTTTTAGGTGCATTGCAGGGGGGAGGAATAAAACTGTAAAGGAAGTTTTGTTGTCAGTCTTTATTTTCTGACTTTCTGACTGCAAATCAGAAAGGCCTTTCTCTTCATTTATTAAAGAAAATGACAGATTTTTGATATAAGCTCAGTGCCTGTTGTTAACAGCAAGGGTTTAAGATTGGAAGTTTCATTAGACTGTGGGAGGAAAGAAAAGGTGGTGTTCTGTTACATCATTTAGGTGCTCAGTAGTCTTTTGGAGCCAATATTTCTTTAGGCTTAGAAACAGTCATTATTGTGTAGTGGGAACTTCAGCAAAACAAAGCTCTTTTTCTTACTTATGTTTCTAAAGTAGGGTACGGTGCTACCTACTTCTTTTCAAATTAGTTGTAATGATTTGAGCATTTAATGACCTATATTTCTGCAATGCAGAATTTAAAACTTATACCAATAAGTTATTGATAAACATATCTACTGATCTTGTTTTCAGATTTATGCTGACCTGAATGTCAGCAGCTGACATCCCATGCCTTGGTGGCACCTTTCTGTAATGTAGCGGTACTAAGTACAGACCAAAGTGCAAAGACTTTTTTGGTAGGCTCTTTTTTTAAACGAACCTTATTTTATCATTTCACTGCACAGGGGTAAGACTGACTGATATTTGTGTCTACTAGTTCTTCCCACAAACTATTTTAATTTCTTACATGCATAGACTAGAAGTGAGTAGCCTCCTCTTTCGTCTGTTTGAGAATACTGATGTTCAGGTTTGCTAGTGTGTGTGTGACCTGCCTGGCTCATATTGCAGGGGGAGAACTGTGTCAATGATTGTAGAAGCAGCTAATGACAAGTTGATTTACAGATTATTCTGAGTCATTCAAGACTGGAACTTTCTGATTTAATTACCTACATTTCTCAAAAAGTTCATTAAAAATTTGTCTTTTATGCCATTTTGGTGTAGTATTATTTCTTTCTGTAGGCTGATATTCTTAGATTAAATTGTTCACGATACTTGGGAAATCTTTGTTCCTCTTACTGTCTTTTGAGCAAATGATATTTGTGATAAACTTAATCTTGTTTGTTATTACCACTTTTAGAATCGTTGTTCATGTAGAATGAAATACAGGTTTTGTTTAAGGTAGCTGTAACCTGACAGTTTGAGTTCTGTCTAAAACTGTTCATAGCCCCTGGTCATGTACTTTTTCCCATTTACACCCACTTCATGTCAAAATGTCACCTAAACAGATGTTCATGCATTCTAGACCTTAAAAAAAAAGTGTGTATTTTGTACTAAACCAGCCTGATTGTTGAACACAAACCAAATGGCAATCTGAACCAGCATATTGTAAAGAGGGTGTGGAATATGCACTATGTGTATATGTGCTATGTGTTTTTAAAGACACCTCACAGACTACTGCAGATGTAAGAGGTATAGGAAAACATTTGTCATCAAACATCTCTTTTGGGATTTTGCCTTTTGTAGGCAGGGGAAAATGCTTGCTTCTTATATAATGATTTATTTATTTAGCCAAGACAGAGAGGATGAGTTTTGTTTTTCTTCTGCTAGTTTTCATTTCTTGCTTTGAGCTTGTCCAGTCATATTCCTAGAGCAAGTGGGACATTCCCAGAGGCATCACTGACAGGGTAGCTATATACATGCTGGACATTATCCACTCACGTAAGTATTCCCTTTCCCTGTAAGATGTTTTTTTAACACTTTCCTTATTACACATTTTTCACACAGTTCAATATGATTGAAAGCTTGTCATCATGCTGAATACCCTTCCGACAGGCACTTTTTCCAGGTGAAATTTTAACAGGTGTCTGTTTCCATCTTTCAGGTGCCCATATGCTCACTTAATGTTAAAGACAACATAGTCAGTGAAAGTTCTTTTACCTTAGTTCAGACTGACTTCTGTTTCAGTTTAACTACCACTATTTCTGGCAACATGTGGCCTTATATTCCTGTTGCCAACTTCAATTAAATATAATAGTCCAGACTGATAACTACCTCCAAGGTAATACTGCCTATCATTCCTCATGAAGAATTCCTCCTGCTATGGTCATTCACTTTCCACATTTTTCACACTTGATTAGTGTTTTTGAACACTGCAAAGCGATATTATACACTGTCATTCGTATCTCTTTTCCCAAATACTCTTCTCTTACCTTATCTGTGGTCCTGTTTTCTATGTGCTCTGACTTTGAGAAAAGTTTCAGGTAGCATTTTGGATTGTTGGTCATGTTTTTCTTGTCTATCTTGGTCATGGAGTCATCAAAAATGACCTTTTCTTTACCCGTTTCATTTTGAGCTGTATACTCTCTCATATTCGGCCTATTTTTATTGCACTGTTAAGCACAGACTGTGAGCTTTCTGTTCCTCAGGATGTGGAATTAACCATGCAGCTTAGTTCCTGCAGTGGTGTTCTTTCTTAAAGCTACTAAAAAGATGCTAATCTTCAGAATTCATTTGTCCTTGCTTTTGGTTTTAATCATATTTTTGCTTCACCACTTTGTTTATTTTTTTTTTTTTTATAATTGCATGTACCTGACAATTTAACTGGCCAAGCCAAAGTACTGGGGAAAATAATACAGGGACTTAGCCATTAAGTCTGTGCTCGGGGCACATGTTTTGGTTGACTCGGTTAATTTGGTTAATGTTTTGGTTGACTCAGTCTCCTTAGTTACAGATTTGTGTTGCAGGGCTCCCCTTAAGCATCTTTCTAAGATTTCCTTTTCCTACTATTATGTATATGAAAAGTTCTACTTTTAGGCAGGAAGATGCATTACACCTTAGATTAGTAATATTGGTACAGTCCCTGAAGACCTTGGCAGATACCTTTTTGTTTGTTTGTTTCTTTTCTTTTATCTCAGCAGAGATCTTTTATTTCTCTTGTTTGGGTTCTATTGGAAGTGTTAACACACAGCCCATTGCTCTTTCAGATGTAATACTATACTTAGTCTGTCTCTGTACCATATTCTTGAAAGAAAACACTGAAGTTTCTTTGGACTTTCTATAATAAAGAGTGATTAAGCTGTCCATGTATTCTCCTAAAGCACCTATTTTAAACTAGTGCCTTAAAACCACTTGCAATACTCTTTTGATTCTGCCTCAGATGAGAATATGTAATTTTTTTCTATTTGGATAAAGATTCCACTAGTAAATCATGAAGCAGAACTTCACTCATAGCCAATTTCTCTTTTCTTGTCTATTTCTTCCACTCTCTTTCCATCATCAAACTCTCTTCTATATTTCTTACACCAAGAAAACAAACAAAATTACTTTGTTCCTTGTAATCATTATGTATCTAAGATAAGAGCTTGATGAACTGGCATCACAGAATAGTCAGAGCAGAAGTTTTGATGCATCCCTGAATTTCAGATTCTTTTTTTTTCCTATACAGTAATTTCATATTTGCTCTGCAGCAAGATATGTTTGAGTGAGATAAATAGGGTCTCTACCTGAAATTGTTCTCCATGAAACTCCTACAGGTGGTGCTGAAAAGAATCTTAAAATCTTAAACCTGAAAAAGCAGTGCTTTGTGCTAAGAGGTGCTACTCAGTTATGATGACAAGTAAGAAAGGAAACCAGACTCTATAGAATCATAGAATCATAGAATAGTTAGGGTTGGAAAGGACCTCAAGATAATCTAGTTCCAACCCCCTGCCATAGGCAAGGACACCTCACACTAAACCATACCACCCAAGGATTCATCCAACCTGGCCTTGAACACCGCCAGGGATGGAGCACTCACAACCCCCTTGGGCAACTGATTCCAGTGTCTCACCACCCTAACAGGAAAGAATTTCTTCCTTATATCCAATCTAAACTTCCTCCGTCTAAGTTTGAACCCGTTACCCCTTGTCCTGTCACTACAGTCCCTGATGAAGACTCCCTCCCCAGCATCCCTATAGGCCCCCTTCAGATACTGGAAGGCTGCTATGAGGTCTCCATGCAGCCTTCTCTTCTCCAGCCTGAACAGCCCCAACTTCCTCAGCCTGTCTTCATACGGGAGGTGCTCCAGTCCCCTGATCATCCTCGTGGCCCTCCTCTGGACTTCTTCCATCAGTTCCATGTCCTTTTTATGTTGAGGACACCAGAACTGCACACAATACTCCAGGTGAGGTCTCACAAGAGCAGAGTAGAGGGGCAGGATCACCTCCTTCGACCTGCTGGTCACGCTCCTTTTGATGCAGCCCAGGATACGGTTGGCTTTCCGGGCTGCGAGCGCACACTGCCGGCTCATGTTCATTTTCTCATCGACCAGCACCCCCAAGTCCTTCTCTGCAGGGCCGCTCTGAATCTCTTCTTTGCCCAGTCTGTAGCTGTGCCTGGGATTGCTCCGACCCAGGTGTAGGACCTTGCACTTGTTGTGGTTGAACTTCATAAAGTTGGCATCAGCCCACCTCACAAGTGTGTCAAGGTCCCTCTGGATGGCATCCCTTCCCTGCAGCGTATCAACCGGACCACACAGCTTGGTGTCATCAGCAAACTTGCTGAGGGCGCACTCAATCCCACTGTCCATGTCAGCAATGAAGATGTTAAACAAGACCAGTCCCAACACCGATCCCTGAGGGACACCACTCGTTACCGGTCTCCAGCCGGACATCGATCCATTGACCACAACTCTTTGTGTGTGGCCATCCAGCCAGTTCTTTATCCACCAAGTGGTCCATCCATCAAATTGATATCTCTCCAATTTAGAGAGAAGGATGTGGTGTGGACAGTGTCAAACGCTTTGCACAAGTCCAGGTAGATGACATCAACTGCTTTACCCTTGTCCATCAATTCTGTAGCCCCATCATAGAAGGCCACCAAATTGGTCAGGCAGGATTTCCCCTTAGTGAAGGCATGCTGGCTGTCACCAAGCTCCTTGTTGTTTTTCATGTGCCTTAGCATGCTGTTCAGGAGAATGTGCTCCAAGATTTTCCAAGCACAGAGGTGAGACTGACTGCTCTGTAATTGCCCAGGTCTTACAGAATTCCCCGATTCTATAGAATCTGTATCATTAAAGTATCATGAAAATACTATTTGTTAGAGCTAACACAATAATGAAAGGGAGAATAGTGTAGATAATGTAAGTCCCATCAGATGCTGGCGACCCTGAGCTATGCAGCACCAAACGTGCTTCCAACCAGCCTGCAGGACATCATGCAGGCCACATCTGTGGAAAGGTTTACCCTATTTTGGTCATTCAAGTTATTGGATTTGCTTACAAGAAAATGGCTCTATTCGTAATTTCTACTGTCAGAGAGGATGTTCGCATGAGAACTTCTTGCTACACTTTCAGATAAAGGCAAGGTGATGCAGGAGGTGTAATTGCTGAAGCCAGGGGGGAATTGCCTGCAGGATCCTCCTCTGCAATGAGCAGGCTGAGGTTATCCTACAGGCAAGGGGGTCATGAAGCACAACACTGGGCTGAAAGCTAATCTACATGTTGCACAGCAGAATACCGCACAGCACAGGTCTGGTCCTACTCAGGTTAACTGTTGTCTGGATCACTAACTCTTACATCTACAGTGATGTTATGGTCAGGATCGCTACAAACCACTGTTTTTAGAAAGTAAATAATTGTCTATATTTTCTATCTTTCTTAATAAAAAAAGTGAAGTTTGTACTGATATGGACAATAAAATGTCCTTTCAGCTTTGAGTGGCTCCCACTAGCTGAGGGTTGAGGCACAGAAAATAAGCAGTAAAAAGTCTTTGCCTCATCCCTTGCCTGTGGTGTTCTTGTTTGGTGAATAAACAATTTAAGTTGTTACACTGTCAATCTGTCAGCTTCTGTGTGCATGAAGGAAGGATTTCAGAATTGCTTAAGTAGGATGTGACCACTTAAGAAGATCAGCTTCTTTTGTAAATCCTGAACTAAATTCAACTGATTTTGATGGATGTCAATGTTTTCTCCTTCCTTTTAGGAGGAAAAAAAAAAAAAAAGAGAAAGCTTTTTTCCTGCACATTTTTCTCTTTGATGGAAGAATAGGAAGAATATATCACTGTTATATATAAGCTTTAATTTTTGCCCAGCCCACAAGTTGCTTGCTTTATTAACTGAGGGAAATTTACATTCCAAAATATGTCCATCTCAGAACTTGACATGCTTGACCTACTTTAATGATGTGTTTCAGGATGACAGCAAGCATTTTAATGGTGCAGTACTGTAATACATCTTCAGACTGAGAGTTAACAGTAGTTCATAAACTTATTTCTTGATTACCATTATTCTGAACTTTGGGTTTAGGAAAGTGGTTTAAATACACTGTAACTAGGTTATGATATAACTATTAATAAAATGCTAACATTTAGCTTCTTAAGTAGCATTAAAGCTCAAGTGCTTCACAGAATAACTATGGATGGGAAAAGTCAGAGAGGCTGAGTGAAAGGAAAAAAACCCTCACAATTTTAACCCCTTCAAAAAATTCTCTGTTTACTTTTTCCCTACTGTCTGAAAGACAGTTTGATTTGGTTGGGGTTTTTTTGGTTTTTTGTTTTTTTGTTTGTTTTGGTTGGTTTTTTGGGGTTTTTGTTTCGTTTTGTTTTTCCTCAAATCACTTTTCTTAAGGAATAGGGTGGAAAAAAGATTGTGTCACAGTCTAGTATCTGCACATGTTCCCAGCCATCATTTGAGGAAGGCTATTATAGGTAATAGATGCTGCTTCTGAATGAAGATGTATTTGGCCAAATGCTGCCCTCAGCTATGTCAGTGGAACTGCCAATACATCAAAGCCCATGAAGTGAATGATTTTCCACTATTATAACTGAGGGCAGATTTTGTCCTACTGTATTGAAGTGTGTAGGCAGTTTAAGGAAAACATGAAGTCTTTTGATCTGCTTATAACCTCTAGTAAAACTACATGGCAGAATGAAGCTATTATGTAGAATACTTCTGTGATCTCAGTTACTTGATAGCTGTTCATTTGATTCTTTAATTCAATATGCTGAGTCGTACATTGTTACATGTCATACTGTAGCCCTGAGAACATGTACCCTGTTAACCTTTAAAAATGTTTTAATCTAGATTTTTTTCACCAGAAAGGATACATGGATGTACTGTAGTAACTCATAATAAGGTGAAAAATTGTCCTGCCGGTTTTATCTTTATGTTAAGCAGTTAAAATGATTTTTGGTTTTTATGTCATATTTAATTTTAAGTTTAAAGAAATTTGGGGAATTTATAGAAAGGTTTACAAAAAAAATGCCTCTAGTGTTTGCTGCAGGACAGTTCATCACTGATGTCTTTGTGGTTTTTTTTTTTTGTTTTGTTTTGTTTTGTTTTGTTTTGTTTTTTTTCTAATAAGCTCTCAATAATTCTCTCTTTAGATAGGAAGGTTTGTGTTGTGCTGAATCTTAAACTCTCAGGTAGAGTTTTTGTGCTGGAGCTTCACTATGTAGTCAACAGCAGGATCCTGGTAATGCAAATCCATTTTGTAATCCAAACTACTGGCAGGAGAAATCACCTGAATACTCAAATAATTGCCCAAGTCAGCCCTGAAAATCACAGAATCTGTCAACAACCTTTCTTACCTGTGAACCACTGCTGGAACTCCTCTCTCCTCTTGTTTCGGCTATATGATTCTGTGGCTCTTTGCCAAAAACCTTGTAGTGCTGATAACACTGACTTTCCTTTTCTTGCATCCCTTGCTATTGTAGATTTCCATAAGGTGTTTTGAAGTGTAACAAAATATTTAATAAGGCTGATTTAAAGTATCATTATTGGTGCCTGGGTAAATATCACTGGGATGAAGCAGGACTAAGTGTAGCACAGATATTGTTTCAGACTTTCTTCCTTTTTAGTCAATCAATCATATTTGCATGCATCAGTTTTGCTTCCTGTTTGAAATCTTTTCTCTGCATCTGAAGCTGACAGTTGTGTTTCAAAAACCTAAATAAAGTTGCAACACTGTCACTATGCTTTAGCAAATGCTGACCATACATAAACTCGTATTAGTTTCTATGTGCAATGGGCAAACCACAAACTGTCCTCAATTTGGGTGTGTTTTGGATATTTGGCAAAGTACAAGTTGGAGTCCTCTAAAATCTCATGGACAGAAAACAAATGAAAACTTTGCTGTGTGAACTCTTGCATTCAGCTTCTGGTTTCAGTGGGAAATAGGACACCAGGAGTTTCCTTCATGGCATCGTGTTTTCTGGCATGCAGATTTTCAAATGTTCTAACAATTTAGGAGCTCAGTGAAGTATATTACTAAGTGGAGATTATAGCTCCACTAACTATATGAGGAAGTGTTTGGTTTTGTTGTTGTCTTTTGAATGCATCTATGTTAGGGTGGTGAGACACTGGAATCGGTTGCCCAGGGAGGTTGTGACTGCTCCATCCCTGGCGGTGTTCAAGGCCAGGTTGGATGAAGCCTTGGGTGGGATGGTTTTGTGTGAGGTATCCCTGCCCATGTCAGAGGGGTTGGAACTAGATCATCTTGAGGTCCTTTCCAACCCTGACTATTCTATGATTCTATGATTCTATGTTCCTCTAAAAAAATATCTGCCAGAAATTGTTCTTGCTGTAATTGACCCATTATCTCAACCTATGAGAATGTGTTTGCTATTTGTTACTTTGTCTATGAGGTTTTTTTTGTTGAGAGTTTTGATTTTTTTTTCTTCTGTTGTTTTTACAGTTAAATAATTTAATAGATTTTTCAGGCTGAAGGGTCCCTTAGAGTTAAAGTTTACTTGCAACTGTTGCATCAAGTTCTTTTGGAAAAGAAATCTTTGCCCAAGTCACTACCAAGTATGATATATTACCATATGACCTACGTAGAATTCATTAGCCCTTTAAAATTTATTTTCATATCAATACAGCTCTATAAGATAGGACTTGGATAAAATAGGACAGATCTAGGGACTTGATATTGTGAATGCATGCAAGCATATGCCTAGATCCAGGGGATATATGTTAGAGATGCTTTCACAGCTTGGCTTATCTTTTTCAGCACAGATCAGTCTCCAGTTCGTGCTTTTAGAGTATGAAAAGGCCAACCGAACAACTCCTTTGGAAGCCATAGAATATTTTTTAAAATCTGGTGCCAACAGGTACTTTACAATTTGTCCTGGGTTCAGCAGTAGCAGCCAGTTTTCTCCTTCTTAGTACCTGGTACAGTGCTGTGCTTTTGACTTTCGGCCTGGGAACAGCGCTGATAACACCGATGTTTTTAGTTGTTGCTAAGTAATGTTTAGTCTGACCAAGGACTTTGTGAGTCTCGTGCTCTGCCAATGGGGGGAAGCCGGAAGGAAGCAGAGACAGGACATCTGACCCAAGTTAGCCAAAAAGGTATTCCATACCACAGCACGCCATGCCCAGGATGTAACCGGAAGGGCGGGTTCACTGCTGGGTCAGGCTAGGTATTGGTTGGTGGGTGGTGAGCGGTTGTATTCTCTTCCCTTGTTATTTCCCTTATCATTATTATTATTGGTGGTAGCAGTAGTGGTTTGTGTTATACCTTAGTTACTGGGCTGTTCTTATCTCAACCTGTAGGAGTTACATTCTTTTGATTCTCCTCCCCATCCCTCCGGGAGCAGGGGGAGGGAAGAAGTAGGGGGAGTGAGAGAGAGACTGCATGGCTGACTGGGCTTAAACCACAACACCGTTTCAGAATAAAACCATCGTAGTGAGTTTTGACACTAATTCTGGCTAGTCCACTTATTTCCTCCGATTCCTCTCATCAATATGCTTTCTTTAAACCCAGATTTTATTAGTTAAGGCCATTGTATAATAACATGATCCAGACTGTGACATGAATAATGAAATGACTTGATTGCTGTTCTTGGCAATGGTTGTAAAAAATTTTTCAACTTTATCAGTGATCATTTAATTTTAGGAGGTTTTAAAACTGAGCTATTTCTATGTCTAGACCAGTACCTAACCCAAGAGGCACTAATTCCAGTGGGGATCCATCCAGCTAGCACTCCATGAAACCAAATGCAACCCCAAGTAAAACAGTAGGATCTAAAAGAATGGCTCTGTGTGCTTCATAGAAATGTGAATATTAATTATTTTAATGAATCTGAATAGATTACCATTGGGAAAAACAATTCTAAGATGTAGAATGACATCAGTTATGTATTGAAAGTAGGTGGAAACCTGTTTCTAGTGAGAAATCAGCAGGTCTTACCAGCTTTTGCAATTAATTTCTTTTTCCCCCAGAAGTTCTTTGTAGTGTCTACAAGCTGTAAATACCCATGAGCGCATGATGTTCTCCTGTTTATTTGTCACACACATGGCAGTTTCTGCTTTGTGCCAAACTTTATGCCATTATTTCAATAATTTTTCAGGTTTTGTCAAGACAAAAAGCTTTGCGTCTGAATGCTATGGACCCCTCAGGACATATTTGTTTGAGGGACCTGGTCCATTTCAGTTACTTTGCTGAAGAAGGAAGCCTTTGCTACAAGGACAGTGTTCTATCTTGAACCAAATTAAACCCTTAAACAGACTTATACGTGTTGCATAGTATCTATGAAGTGTATTATCTGAGAAAGATGATTGATAACATAAATAATATTCTGCACCATTAAATCTTACACTGTATACTATTTTTTGCAATACATACTTTCTTGTATTTCTGTGACTGCAGTAGTAGTAAAAAAATCTGCATTCTGAGGGGGTTTAGTATACCTTTTCTATTTGACAAAAGTTGATTTTACCTCAGTTATTCCTGTAGATATCTCAGCATCTGTCCATCTCTTTCCTTCTGTCTGTTTCTCCTCCTGCTCCCAGTTTCGGGTGTAGTTTCTCTGGACAGATCATTATCTACAGCGAGCATGTTCAATCTGTAAGAACAACACAAACAGTCACTTCTATTGTTGCTTGGGCCTTCAGTGAGGACCTTACGTGCACTGCAAACTTATATGGAGTGTAAGGATACTTAGTGCACAAAGAGACTTTGCTACAATCTGACTATGTGCAAACCAGTTTTTAACAGTCTGCAACTCAGTCAAAAATGCAGACTGATTTTTTCAGGGGAAAAATAAGCTGGATTTTTTAACAGCTGCTCTCAGGCAAGAAGTGTACTTTTAAATGTACACTGTCAAAATGTCGGATTTAAGACTTGACATTATAAAAATGTAATTTCCCATTATATTTTTTCTGGCTGTGCATTTCTGACTGTTGTTATTCTGTCTGTGTTCTCCCCAAAAGCAATGGTTTGAGGCAGAAATCCACTATAGATAACATCAGTTCAAGTAGTTAAATTTTGGGAAACTTTTTTCTAATCACCTGAAAATAGCTTCCTTCAGAGGGAAAAGATGGGCTGTCTGAAAGGGGGGGGGAAGGATGATCAACCTGCTTCTGAAAAAGAAATTACTTAACACAGAACAATGTGTGCTTAATAACTAATTACATCATTAGCAGTTAGACCTCAAATAGCTTAATGACGATTCATATATATATATCATTGCAAATGTTCTTTTAATATGAGTAGATGGTTCAGAAAAAAAAAAGGACTGTGCCAAAAGAACAATATCATGTCACAGTATACTTTTCATCTTTAATCTATAAAAATCCCCTATTATTAATAAAACTCTTTATTGAACTGGTATATGAAGCAGAGTAAAAACTGTGCTGTATCTAGCAGTACCACAATTACTCTGCTAGGCAATACAGGGGTTAGATGTTTGTTGTTCTCATTAACAGTTGCAGAAGGAAATGGTCCTTCACTAATTGGCAGATAGCGGCTCAACAAAACAGGGCTAAACAGGAACACTAAACAGCACATGTTAGATAAGCACTGAAATTAAGAGAAAATATGTATCTGTTGACACAGCTGTTACTTTTTTGAAATCAGAGGGTCAAAAATAAAAGTGATGAAAGGGGACATATCTAAATTTCCTCAGGTTCCTCCCTGTTTCTGTTGACTTCTTATCATTTGCAGAGAGAATCACAGAAATTGAAGTTACTGCCTGTATTGTTTCAGTGAATGGACTTTCCATTTATAGTTGTAAGGCTAGGCGACATGTCTTTTATATCCTAAATGTAGGGATGTGAAAGAAAAGGTAGAAAAATTGAAAGTTTGATTGGTTATCACTGGATTTCTTTATAAAATTAGTATGTAAAATAAAGCGTAAGTAGTGAATTTGTCTCAGTCATATGAAATGGCATTACAGTTACATTGTATACAGTCCATTGAATACAGGCAAGGATTTAGGTATGAAAAACAGCTACACAGTATATTTACTAGCCTTACCATAATCCAAACCATAATGTATCAGGTTCTCTACTTTTGCTTTTAAAATTTGTCTTCTGCTATATAAATGATACAGTATTAACTGTCAGAAACAGAAAAGATCTGCAGGAGACTACAAAAGCTTCTGAGATTGTTATGAAAATATGGATTAAGTTTAAGATATTAAAGACAGAAAACCATAGTATACTTCAGGATAAATTGGGAGGCAGATCATATAGAATGAAAAAAAATAAGTTTCTCTGGAGTTGCCTCTCAAGAGAAGCTGTACTGTATTTTGTCTAAGACTAGTAATACTAAATGTGAACTGGTATGATGCAAAATGAAGTACAAATGTCAGCCTGACATAATGAAAAAGAAACACTCAAGTTCTGTATTCTTTGTTGAATGGATTTAGGTGAAGTTAGCAGAAATCTGTTGATGTAGACTGCATAGTTATCACCCCACATATCACAAATTGTCCTGCAGGCTTTGATTTAACGGCCAGCAGTCTTCACTGTGGGGTCATTCTGTCAGTCAAACACACACCTTGCTGACACTTCAGAGGAGGTGAAACCCTTAGCTGTGTGAGCGTGAGTGTTCATGTTTATTCCATCTGGCTGCAACTGGTAGAAGGCAAGCATTACCGCTGCTGATATTGTTGGGACATTGTATGCTTGCTGAGATGAAGCACAGGCAGGGACTATTTCACCTCAGTTTTCTCTGAGGAATTGTAAATTACCCTCATGAGATATTCAGTAACACACACAAGATTGGCTGTTTATCAGCCTGTTTCAGATGGGTTAGTATAATGGTTTCTACAGAAATTCTCACTCCTTGTAATTTAAAATACGGGGCCTGGAACACCAATATATGAGATTCTGTGCAACAGGCTTTAAGGAGGCAAGGACATTTGCCAGCCAGCAGAAGAAAGGGCAGAAACTCTCTTCTTTAAGATGCAGGGTACAGCAAGATTAGAGGATTATATTCATACCACCTATTGGACGGGAACTAAGGCTGGATAGGACAGATGGGGATAGTGGGACAAAAGGAAAGGGATCTTTCCTCTGGCTATGAGAAAATGAACATGAGCCGACAGTGTGCGCTCGCAGCCCGGAAAGCCAACCGTATCCTGGGCTGCATCAAAAGGAGTGTGACCAGCAGGTCGAAGGAGGTGATCCTGCCCCTCTACTCTGCTCTTGTGAGACCTCACCTGGAGTATTGTGTGCAGTTCTGGTGTCTTCAGCATAAAAAGGACATGGAACTGTTGGAACAAGTCCAGAGGAGGGCCACGAGGATGATCAGGGGACTGGAGCACCTCCCGTATGAAGATAGGCTGAGGAAGTTGGGGCTGTTCAGCCTGGAGAAGAGAAGGCTGCGTGGAGACCTCATAGCAGCCTTCCAGTATCTGAAGGGGGCCTACAAGGATGCTGGAGAGGGACTCTTCATTAGGGACTGTAGTGACAGGACAAGGGGTAATGGGTTTAAGCTTAAACGGGGGAAGTTTAGATTGGATATAAGGAAGAAGTTCTTTCCTGTTAGGGTGGTGAGGCACTGGAATAGGCTGCCCAGGGAAGTTGTGAATGCTCCATTCCCAGCAGTGTTCAAGGCCAGGTTGGACAGAGCCTTGGGTGAGATGGTTTACTGTGAGGTGTCCCTGCCCATGGCAGGGGGGTTGGAACTGGATGATCTTAAGGTCCTTTCCAACCCTAACTATTCTATGATTCTATGATTCTATATCTGTGCAGAAGCTGAGAAGGCTTCAATGTCTTTTATTACATTGGTTTCCTCATTTGCCACTGTTTGGGAATTTCTTCCCCAATCTTTCTCAGTCTTGTGCAGCCAGAATAAGACTGAAGTCTGATGATTTACCATCTCAAATGGTTCAACCTTTCCTTTTTACCAAGTGCTTATCATCATTGGTTTTTATTATGACTGAGATTGCACTTGCCATTGTACTGATTGCTGTCAATTCCGCACATGTATAAGAAAGATTTCATAAGTAGGTAGTTTGAGACAGGCAGGTGTTCCTAGAAGAGATGTCAGCCCTTTGCTTAATGGTGGCTGAGAGTGATTTTAGGCAGCAGGCAACAATGGAGACAAAAATATATTGGGCTCCTAAGGTCACATAATGGCATTGATTTTCAACCTTATCATTACCTCTTATTCGATGGGACAAAAGAATAATAACTGTGCATATATCAGAGTACAGACAACTTTCTGGCAGCAAATTAAAAGATGGGTATACTGGTAGCATACACCTGGAATAATCAAATGAAAACTGTGATCATCAAAAGTCTAGTTCAGTGCACTACTGTAGTCTCAGCCAAGTCAGCAAAGATGTAGATTAATTCAGCTTTGCCTCTTGATTTTTTTCATAAGAGATAAGCAGGTTCATTCCTTAAATGTCAGTTGATTTTATGAGCTCACATTTAACAAAAGAAGATGCAGAGTAAGAGGCTCACAGGTATTTATGTGTAGACCCAATGTTTGTTGGAAATTACAGAGGCAGAACAGGATATATAATATCTTTAGAAGTACTGGGCTAAGATAAAGGGAGAAATAATAAAGGAGGCTAGTGGTCAGCTGTTGCTCCAGATTTAGGGAAAGAAAAAGAACAGGTGTTGTTGGCAGCATATACACAAAGCTGTGTACACTTTAGTCTGAGTGTAACAGCATGTAGATCTTTGAGCCTATGCAGGCAAACTGAAGAAAATGCAAAAGTATGTGCTGGCATGCGTGAGAAAGGACAGATACTTGGCAAACGTATTCTGGACACTTCCTTTATTTCTGTTCCATCTATATCCAATATGTAGTTTAGTAATTATCTGTTGGATTGCTTTTTGTTGTTCATCAATCCACTATATAAACCATAAACCAAAAATGTGGCCTGGGTTCAGCAGTAGCAGTTTTTCGCCTTCTTACTAGCTGGTGCAGCGCTGTGTTTTGACTTTCAGCCTGGGAACAGAGCTGATAACACTGATTGTTTTTAATTGTTGCTAAGTAATGTTTATTCTGGCTCAGGACTTTGTGAGTCTCATGCTCTGCCAGGGATGAGGGGAGTCCGGGAGGAAGCAGAGACGGGACACCTGACCCAAGCTAGCCAAAGAGGTATTCCATACCACAGCATGTCATGCCCAGGGAGGTAACTGGGAGTTACCCGGAAGGGTACGGGCTCTCTTCGGGGGTGGGGAGATCAAACTTGTTTGGCGAGTGGTATTGTATTCTCTTCTGTTGTTATTTTCTCTTATCATTATTATCATTGGTGGTAGCAGAGGACGGGTACAATCCATTGACTTCTGGGTTATGGTCCCAGCACACTTCTGTTTCACAGCATGCCCTGCACCTGTGCTGCACATGAAGAATTTGCTGGGGAAGACAATTCGGGTTATTCCTGCTTCAGGTAAAGGCAAACCCACTCGTGGGATTGCTTTTGCTCAGGGACCCGGATATACTTAATGGTAGCAGTAGTGATTTATGTTATACCTTAGTTACAGGGCTGTTCTTATCTCAATTTTACCAATGATAATAATGATAAGAGAAAATAACAACGGAAGAGAATACAATACCACTTGCCAAACGAGTTCAGTCCTCCCCCCCGAAGAGAGCCTGTACTCTTCCGGGTAACTCCCAGTTACCTCTCTGGGCATGACGTGCTGTGGTATGAAATACCTCTTTGGCTAACTTGGGTCAGGTGTCCTGTCTCTGCTTCCTCGCAGCCTCCCCTCGTCCCTGGCAGGGCATGAGGCTCAGAAAATCCTTAGTCAGGGTAAACATTACTGAGCAACAACTAAAAACATCGGTGTTATCAGCACTGTTCCCAGGCTGAAAGTCAAAACAGAGCACTGCACCAGCTGCTAAGAAGGAGAAAAACTGACTGCTACTGCTAAACCCAGCACAAAATGTAACAGTTTCTTTTGTGCAACAGTCAGAAACCTTTCCCTTGTATGATGCTGGGAGAACTTGTCTGCCTATGTCTTGAGGTTACAGTGGTGTTAAAAAAAAAAAAAAAAAAAGGCATTTGCCTGAATTCCTTTATGGGAGAAAGCCTTATCTTCCAGTCTGTAACATTAGACAGAAAATTATTTGTCTTCTGATACAACTTTATGTCCAAGACTAAATTTCTGCTACAGCTGAAGTTATGTCAGAGTACATGTTGCCTGCAGGGCAGAATTCTGATTACTGTCTTGAAAAAGCATTGGCTTCCAGAACAGGTCTACATTTCAGGCCTTGCTTAATATCATGGGTGTTCTAATACAGATCTACTTTCAGAGAAATTGCTGCCTCAAGAACAGTACTCCTACTGTTACAAAGATTTAAGTCTGAGCATTTTCAGGAAAACCTCTATTTTTTTCACTTTGTTAATAATTTTAGAGATGACTTCAGGGAAGACAGGAATTTCTTTACAACAATATTAATTAATTATCATTATAGATGATTACTTAACAATGGCAAAGGTGATGAAAGAGAATACATGTGTATATGAAGATATTGTAAACCCAGTAGGATCCAACAGAACAAATTCCAGTGTTGAGAGAAGATTATATTTTTCATTTGTAATATTCCTTTTATGTTGTAACCTGACTCAAGGGCAGAATTTTTATAATTGCCATTGATGCCTAGATAAAATTTAAATTATTCTTTTAAAAATTGTCCTTTATCCTCTCCAAACTCTTGGTGGAACTCAGTTAAATGTTTTCTGATACAGTAATATTTCACACAAGGATTGAAATAAGTAGGTGGGGTGTTTTCTCATATTATATTAAGGGGTTTTTCTTAGAATTATGAAATGGAAAGGATTATATTTTATCACCGTATTACTGCACTAGAACTTCTATATATTGTAAACTATAGAGTTTTTACAAAGGCTACTGCTCTGTACCGGCTCAAACTGGAATATATCTTTAACATGAACAGTTCGTTAAGCCTGAGCCAAGCAAGTATTTTGCACTTGTACAGATGTAAACCCCCTAAGATTTCTCCTGCTCCTTAGATGAAGCTTTCTCCTTCATTGTACAGTGATGCTTTGTGTGCAAGTACATAACACCTGCGCTAAGCAAGGAGACCACCTTATGGTGGACAAGTTCCAGGTCTAGCTAGCACCATATGGCGGCCAGCATACAGCAATGACAGATCAGGCTTCAGTGTTTCAGGGCTGGTGGCATAGGTAACAGTGCCTTTTCCAAGTTTGCTTAGTAGTCAGTAGCTTGCCCCCTCCCCGCTGGTGTTCTGGGCTGTTTGCCCAGAAGTCTTCCCAAGAAATACTAATCCCTGACAGCAAGAGGAATCATCCTGCATGCGCCTCTCTGTGGAAACAGCAGCAGACTCAACTGCAAAACTGTGCTTGGTGTTTTTCTCTGCAGTGCTTTAAAGTACACCTGCAAACCTGACAAAATGGCAGCTTCCCTGAAGTACAGTGAAAGCATCTGTTGAACTCAGGTGCCTGATCATTCTAACCAGCAACATATATAAGGAGTGAGAAAGAAAAGAGAAAGCAAAGAGTCTTACAGAGACTTGCAAGACTGTCTTTCAAGTCTGTGTAAGACCGAGACTCAGTATTCCTTTTCTCACAGCAAAACTGTAAATTTTGTGCCGCTGTTGACAAACTGCTGCTGTGCTTAATAAACCTCAGCCACACACCAGCAAATGAAATTGAGACTGATGTGGAAAAGAAAAAAAAATAAAAGGTGAAGAAGATGACTGGCTTTGAATCTGGCCCACAGCGATGACATGGCTGGGGGAGTTAGGTTTCCTGTGCTCTCTTCAGAACTTAAGTTTCTTTTGTTTGCTCTCTGAGCCATTTGCTAGCTCAAAATAAAGCTCATAAAAATAAAGAAATGAAAATTTTAACCCAGACAGATTAGGCAGAATTAGCATTTTCAGCTATCTCTTGATATCGTTTTCATTACTGTATTGTTTAGAATATAGGTAATGGAATGGTGGTTTCAGTTAATTTTTGCCGAAAGGGGAATAAAGAAGAAAACCCTTATGACTGAAGAAGTGTTGTAAGGGATCTGGATATTCTAATTTGAATCTCCTCTTATCTGTGTGCTGAAAAAAAGCCCAAACAACAAAGGAATAGAAAAAAAGAAAAATAAATGTTTGATTTAGATTTTTTCCAGAAAATATACTTAAAATTTCAGAACTATTTCCATTAACTTTCCACTTTTGAATACCTGTAACAAACAGTACAACAATTTTGTGCATGTTATATAGAACATAAAGTATTAAAAAAAAAAAAGAACTGAATTTGTATTAAATATATAGAATCATAGAATAGTTTTTATTCTCTGCTCCCCAGAAATAATTAAAACTGGGAAACAGGATTGCAAATGAGCCTTTTGATGTGACATCAGCAAATCTACTGTAACTGAAGAATGATGGGCTAAACCATGCCTTTCACATAATCTGATTGAGAATGTGTTTTACAGCCACAATTTTACAGTGAAACTTACTTTCAAATAAATTGCAGTTTTTACACAGCAGAATAGACTTATTTTACAAAAAGACATTATTTTACACAAGTCAATCAGTGATGGCTTGAAAGTGACTCATAAAACTGATTTTGCATGAACAGGTATTTTGCATATTATGTAAGAAGGAACAAATCAAAATGTGCAAGGCAAAATATGAAATTACATCCAATATTTCTCCTGTTTCATGTAAAGGATCTTTTTTCTTCACAATATATATGGGATTTGGAAGCATTGCATTTCTTGTAATCAGCCAGTGTGGAAATGAGAAGAAATTCTCTAAAGTTTTATGTTGAGGGTTACACAAATTATAAATAGCACCTTAATATGCTGCTCTTCCTTTTTGAGGATACAAAGCAACTTACCCAGACAATGGAGAATGTTACATCCCAGCTGTGCTTCTATTGTACCCTCAGAAACTTTCTGCCCTGTACTTGTTGGTGAGGACTAAAACATATCCATCCACACTACTGCAAGATATTTTCTCTTTTGCAAAGGTGTCAGGGATTCTGCACATTTATATTTTAATGCTTTATGGGATCAGGGAATTACATGTTGCCATTTTGCCCATGGGAAGAGTTAAAGCTAGGGTTTCAACCCTAAATCTTGCAATTCCTGGCTAGTGAGCAATTAACTTATGTTACTTGCATTTTAATATGTTTGGGATGATCTTTCCACTATTAAAGAAAACAGCAAATTTACACTTGTTTCAAAAGTTGAAAGCCTTGTATGTAATGTATATAATTGTATTTCATACCATCCATAATGATTTTATGATTTTCTAGGCTGTTCAAAGATCAGTTTGTTTTGTTGTTTTGGGGTTTTTTTATTATTTTTTCTTGTTTATGTTTAGCACGGTATGCCATTTAATGAGGGAGCAGAGATTTAGCAACATTATTAATAAACAAATTGTCAATTAGTGCTGACATTATAACATCAGAATTTTATTCCACAACAGAATTTTAGTTCAGCATACTAATCCATGCTTATATGCTTCTTGTTTGTAATGTTAATATTTATCTTCAAATTAAGCAGTAAATAACGGGAACTTTTAGAGAAAATATTGTAAACATCATGGAAGAGTTTAGGGTCACTGTAAGGTCTGTTCCTTGAGAAACTGAGATTTCTGAGTTCAACAGTGCTTTATATGTTACCGATATAAATACCCTGAATTTTCTTGGAAATTAAATAAAAACAATGCAGTTTCTCAGCAACTCTCCTTAAGTTTATGGAAAGATAATTTGTGTCTAACCTATTTAGTGTTGATTTGTAGATTTTAATCTCTTTGTAAACTTCCAATTTGACAGTATTTTCATTAAATCATCAATAAATCATCAAGCATTAATATCAGCATCTTACTGAGACAGAAAAATCTGTGCTATATTGTAATAAATGAAAAAAAGACACGCTCTTTACAAATCATTAGCCCTAAATTTACTGCTCTTCTAAACAAAAAAGATAGACCTCCAAACATTGAATAGCAATTACGTGTTAAAAAAAAAAAAACAACAAAACCCCCCAAACTGTTTGCTGATATTTAATAATTGAATTACAAACTGATGATTCAAATATTTTTGATTTTTTTTTCTGACTTTCTGTAAGTCTGGATTCTCTCCTAAAGCTCTCAAAATGTCAAGGGTCTGCGTGTTCTTTAATTATTCACTTTAATGATGTTTCATGAATACAATAAAGAGGAAAATAGTATTAGTTCATCTTAAATATCTACATATTCTTCATGGTTATCATAATGTTCATATTCCTGTACTTAAACAGATGTATAAATAATTGGCTAAATTAGTATCCTACAAACGCAAGTGTGTGTCTCTGTCAGGAAAGTAACTGGAACTGTGAAAAAATAGGGTGAAAAAAAAGACTAAATTTCTCTGAAATTTTCAGGTAGGGAAATAGCACCTACTGATCTGATTTAACCAGTATGATTCAATGGACAATTCCACATTGAAGTACCACAGAATATGTTTCAAGATCTTCCAGCTATTGATGACTTTTCAGGAATCATATTCCAAACTGACCAACCTGACTGTTTTAGATCAGCATATAGCTCTTTCTTTTCCATTATTCAAACATGCTTTGGCATAAGTATTTCTAGGAGAGACAAACTGAGCAAAGCTCATTCTTCTACGCAAAGAGATAACTGCTGGCTTTCCTTATAAGCACAATTTTACTTTGCAACATGTACCATTCTATGAGCATGGAGATGTGGAGGAGTCTTTGGTGTACACATGCTTTATTTTCTTAAGTTTTCCAGCAAGCATCCCTTTTTAAAAGGCTTCCTGCAGAAACACAAAGTATAGATTTTCTCATCTACAGAGCATGGATTCATAGTGTTGATATCACTTCCGCACTTCCAATTTTGTAAGTGCAGCTGTGGCATAAACTTGCGTATTGTTTTAGGGCAGTTATAAAGGAAATGCACTGAAACAACAGATTAAATTAAAACAGTACAATTTCCCATATATATATATGTAATATGGGAATACATGTATATATGGGATATATATATATATGTGGGAATATATATCTATATATGGGAATGTGTGTGTATATATATATATATATAAATATATATACAAGAAGTCAAGTCAAGATTGCACAATAGTTGTCTGTTAAGCATACAGACCAAGGACTGAATTTTCAAAAGCTGGTGTGTATAAAGATGGCATTGAATTGGGCAGACAATATGTTGAGTACAAAACCCACTCATTAAGTATTTAAGTACTTTAATTAAAATAAAATAATCTTAAGAGTGTATGTGGGTCCAGTTCTAGGAGACATCCAGTGGGACCTAATTGAATTGGAAGAATAGGAGTATTTCATTCATCTGTTGGCTGTCTACATTTAGCTTGCAATTAGAAAAGCACCACGCTGGGAGCTGACAAATGAAATGAAGTACTGAGATCTTTTCAAGAGAGATATTTCACACAGTATTTTCTATATGGGACTCTGAGCTATAAATAAGTCTGCAGAAACATGTTTTTCTTTTTTCACCAGCTTGCTCACATTTTTGCTTCTTTGGTATTTTGCTTAAATATATTGATATTCACTTTTTTTAATATGTTTTACTTGGTTATTTTTTCATGCAAAAATATTTCAAAACTCACTGTCTCGAGTGCTGGTATACTTGAGCAAACAACAGCAGTTTGGGTAATTTGAAATGCAGCAAAAAATCAGTCTGAGAAACAAACACATCATATTTACATGAGAATATGCTATGTCCTGTTTGTTTACTTTAAGATCCCTCTTAGTTATTTGAGATATAGATGTTAGTTTATTGCAGTGTGTTATGAATGAGAAACAATAACAAGAAAGTCAGGAATATTAGGATGGTGTCTAACACAGATGCAAATATCTTTAAAACTAGCAGCTAAAAACCAAGTTTATATTTTGATAATCGCAGTCCAAAGACAGATCAACACATGTATGTGATATGTCTTACAGACCAGCTGCGCTGGAAATTTTTTGTAGCTGATTGGTGGAGACTGTATCATGATCTGACCTCCATTTCAAGTAAAATCCCAATAATATGATAATTTCTTACTGCTTCATGTTTCCAAGTAGTGAAATGGCATGAATTACATTTCTCAAGTGGTGATAATTTGAAGGTAGTTAGCGTTCATAAAGCATTTGGAAGAACTGGTATATTCGAAAATTGGTATTTGGAATGATATATACAGATGAATGAAGTGAACTAAGAGCAGAGCTTGTCACTATGTAATTTATAAATATCTTTGTAATGACCCTTTCATTTAGCAAATGAAAACTTCCACTTCTTTATTTGGTGCAATAGTTTAAATGAATACTGCATTTCAACTTGAAATTTTGATATTATGGGCAATAAATGATCACATTTCTGAAGAGTACTTTTTTTCACAGTGATAAAAAATATGTATTTGTTGATCTGCATTCTGCAGATCATAGCTGTGTATTATGCAAGGAGTGTAGAGCAGAGACAGTCCCTCGGAGAGCAATGTAAGCCTTGTTATGATAAAAGCAGCTAGAGCTATTTCAATAATAGCAAATAAGGGAAGGAATAACACATAAAATTAACACCAAAGCGTTAATTCACTTCATTCAAGAAGTATTTGACTGTAAGTTGTATGTTCATTCAACAGCTATGTCCATGCTTTGTGAGCACTCAGACAATGAATCCAACCACATTTCAGTCACGGAAAACAGAAGATGCCCTTTAGATTATCAAATTTAAGGTCAAGTGCTTCAACAGTATGAGTGGCTGGAACTTGCTTTAAGTGATCGTTAGGGGGTGTTTTGCTTTTAATGAAAAGGGAAGGAAGGGCTGAATAGAAATCAACTCTTCTTACATCTGCTGTGAATGGTTATACAGAGACAAATGACAGTTTTTACTTGCCTTGAGGGCACTTGTATTCATAAGGAACCTGAACCTGTAACTCCGTAACATCTAAAATGCCTCCTTTATCATCTTTTGTTGTTCTTAGCCAAGTACAATACTACTCTACTCATTTACCGTTTGAAATTATATCTTATTATTTTCAGAAAACCACTATGTTTCCTTCTAGATTTTTGCTCCATTTCAGTGGTTGACCTATAGTTTCGAAAAGGTGACCTTCTCTCCTTTAATGTGTACTTTGGTACATGTGAAAAGTACTCAAAGTAACTAAGCTGTTCTGTTCCCTAGGTATATTACTTTGCTTCTGCTTTGAGATACTATAAGTATAATATGTGGTGAACTAACTGGAGGTACTGTATTAATTGAAAACAACTCTGCATAAAATACATGCATTTTCTGTCTGCAGTCAAATAAGGGGAATGGTATTTCCTATGACTGTATTGAATTTCTTCAAAGGGTCATGCATGTGTTTAAACCTTACCACAAAACCATAGAATCCACACCTTCTTAGTTACATATAAAAACCCTTCAGATATAACAAGTCCTGACTGAATATGCACTTAGCTTTAAAAACAAAAACCTGTAAGACTGTAATTCATATTAGATACCAGATGCTTTTATTTTCTATGGAGACCAAAATTTTCATCTGTTCTTGTAATAGAATCGTCTTTAAAAGGATTTTTTTTTTTTAGCAAAAAATAAAACCCCTCAAATCTGCAGTGATTTGTCCCAGAAATTTTGGGGTTTATTATTTTTAATAGTATTCCTAAAAATGCCTGCTCATTGTTTCTTTTAAGGAAAAGATCTCTACAGGTTTAAGCTTTGATTCACATTTGACAGAAATGGTTTTCTGTTTTAAATAAAGGCCTATGTAAATGAGTTTAATGTCCCTCACAAGCCTGACTGATCAGTGGATGAAGTTGAAGAATATTCTGCTCTTTTGGTCCTTTTGGTTGTTTTTCTGCTCTCAGTTTGCCAAGCTAGTTATCAAGCAGCTGCACAAATTCATGTGAGAGCTAGAGACAGTGTCAAACAAAAGACCCACAGAAAGGAGAGCAGGATCTGCCTTAGACAGTGCTGGGATTTATCATTTATCATGTCAGCTCTGCCTGGGATTCACAGAACAACTCAAACTGGTCAAAAATTAAGGCTGATAAGCTCCTGTCCTGACTGCACTAACACTGGGATGATGTGCCAAAATTAAGAATGATTTCAGAGAGCTGATCTGGCTGAATCCCTCCCCACCAAAAGCTTGATGCACAAGCATGTAGGTGAGAGAGAAGGCAACAGCCTGCTAGTACAGGTCTTAGAAAAATTTAGCAAATAGCAAGGAGACAAACCTGATAACCATTAGTTTGCCTCAGAGAATAGGCGGACTAGAATTCAAGTTAAGTTGCTACACATATTTTGTGTTTGGGCATGAATATGGCAGGGAAACCTGTGGCTCCTTGTATCAACATCAGGATTTTCACTGACTTTAAGACAAAACTTCTCGGATGAAATTACTAATTTTTTCCACCAGTGTCTCCAGCTGAGGTGTATAACAAGGAAAACACAAGCAATTTTAAACTCTTTTCTAAACTCAGAAATAAGATAAAAAACTACATCTTGAACATATGAAAAATCAGTCTGGTTCCTGCAAATTTTTCAGTAGCACTTTAAAATGGACTCCCTTTCTGCCCTTCCACTTACCCCTCCAGTTTTCTTTAGATTGCATCATATAGAATTAAAATGTCCTGAGAATTGTGTCAATATTATGAACTTCTAGTATCTATAGAGTTTTTCCAAGCATGCCATGACATTATGGTTCCCCCTTGTTATTCCTATAGATAAAAGCTGAGGGCATTTACTTCTATTTTGCAACTACACAGTATCATGGAATGCAGCCCAATATATAGATATATACACATATATATATATACAGGGAGAGATCCTAAAGTTAAAGAAGATTGAAATCAAATAATGATCTAATATTCGTTGGCATGCCTGTCAGTAGTGAGATAGGGTTTGTAATTTTTGTTGCCAATGAGTGGGATTTCAAATGCTGGGAAAGCCAATTTTCCTTTAATCATGTTTGTATCACCCATGGAAAAGGCTTCTGTCAGGCACCCAAGCGGGCACAAGTGATGTAGCTGATGAATTTTCAATATTAAGAGCTGAGTGCAGCTGTGAAATAAGGAGCGATACAAGTTGTACATGCAGCAAATGTGTTAGATTGTATAAATTCCTCTTTGACACGAAAAAAACATAGACAGTGGAGAACTGCCCAAACAAAAAACATTGTCTTGCCTTTTACTGCTATTGTTTCCCTGCTAAGAGATCAGAGTTCTGTTTGTTCAGAGGAAAATTTGCACTTACCTATATTCTCATTTCCACTTTAAAAGTTCTTGTCATAAAAACATTGCTTGCTTAGTGTGTTACGTAAATATCCTCCATTAGCTAGTTGCCAGCAGGGGTAGGCATAGTAGCATCAAAACTCCATCAGGACTACATTAACCCTTAGTGAGGAGGGGTTTTATTGATGGAGGAGCTGGGAGGGAAAGAAGAATTCCAATACCTTGTTCACTAGTATGTCTCCACACCTTTGTCTGATAATGCATAATTTTCTCTATTTATCTAAAGCCCTGGTGTGTTTTTCTCTAATTTGATGAATTGGCAGAGACTTGCAGATAAAGGAAACATCCTACACACTGTAAAAAATGCTGCAAAGTCTAGAAGGACTGAGACAGAAAAACTACTTTTTTTTTTTTTTTGTGTGTGTCATTGTTCTGCATATATAGCATTTTTGGGCAAAATATCACTAGAAAAATACTCTGAAACCTAAATACACCAGCAGATGTATTTACATTAGAGTTTCAGTTTGGATAACAAATGAGATTTTTTAAGCAAATATCTTGATTGTCCTCACTTACCGATCTTTGGTTCTTGGGGCATTTGCACTGCATTCCTTTTCCATGAAACTAGACTAGAAAGTGTGCTCCATGAAGACTCCAGATGTGCTCCACCTCTGAGTGAGCATTCAGTCCATGCCATTAGATTAGCCCTACTCCAAAGTACAACTTTCCCAAAATACATATATGGATGAGAGTACCCCAACACCAACTTTTTTTGTTCCATAAATGTGCTCAGGCTATGCTGCTTGCAAAGGTAGAATAGCCTCTGTACAGTAACAAGATACTGTACTATAATAAGATATCACTTCATTATAGGCTAAATTTCTATCCACAAAAAATGACATTGATGCATTTTCTAGCTAGGCTAATTGAGCTGCAATCACATTCTTAATTGTATTGCATGTTGATGTTCAATTGACTTGCATTGCATGTTGCTGTTCGGGTAAATGGGCCTAGAAATCCCTGCTGCACTAAGGTGTTGCTTACGATAGGGGTCAAAGGTAGGCCAAAAGGCAATGGAAATAAACTTTGGAGCAAATGAGATTGCATTGGTCTCTCCTTCCTTTCTAATTGTTTTTAGCTCATTAACAAAGTTCTGAGTCTGTTCAACTGTGCAAAATGGGAATTTCTGAGGCACAGAAGTACTGGGTTCCAGAAAAAGTTCAGACAATGTAACAGAAATAAATTTTATTTTGGGGACCAGTTATGCAGACTTTTATTCACTCTGTCTGTAAGTCTGTCAATCTGAGAAAAGTTATTCGTGTAGGAAACAGAATAATGTGTAATAGGTGTCTAATGCAAATTCCTTATTTGTTCGCTATAATACTTACTTGGATTTAGGCATACCTGTTAGATTGTCTCTACTCACTTGGTAACTTTGTCACTTTAGTATGTGGAAATGGAGTCACAATAAGGTTGCCACATAACAGTTATTCAGAAATCTTTAAAAAGATACTAGAAAGGCTTTACTGGAGGTTGTACTCTCTTGTTCCCATAAATCAGATGCATGCCCTAAGACAGCTGCCCATGCATCCAGGGAGAAAGGAAATACCTTGAAGAAGAGAAAATGCATGCTCTGAAAATAGACTTTGCCTCAGACAGATTTATTGGACGGGATTATATTAACGAGAAATAATTCAAATAGGTTAATTTGATTTTATCTGTAAGTCAACAAACTGTGTGTGAAGTAGGTAATCTGAGTTGAAGGAAACAAAACATTGTGTTAATAAAAATTTTAATGGCTATCTCACCCCAGCTGAACTTCTCGGCAGAGTTTGTTAAACTTCGAATGAGCAATACATGTACTTTGAGGTTTAGAAACAATTAGAGTGCTGGATATGGAGCTAGTGAGATGAAATGTACTGTATTAATAATCTTATCAATTAGTAATTCATAATTACTTACATTTCTATTTTCGCCCAATATTTGTAACAATCTAATTAACTCAGAGTTTAAGGGATTCAAATAACTGGGAACTGACATGGGAAAGAGAGTCTAGGAAATGGGTTCAAACAATTCTTAATTAGCTTTTGTCAGTAATTATTAACAATGAGATTTCGACAGATACAGAACCAATTTTTTTTTAAGAATGAATTGATTAGTGTATCTTGATAATTTGTCTCTGAAGTCCTTTTTTACTTTCCATGTGATGCAAAAGGCAATTTAATGCTTTCTGAATAACTAATTATAAAATTAAGCAGCCAGCTTCACCCTGATATCTGTTCTAAGAAGACAGAGTTTTCTCAGAAGAATCATGGTCTTCTTAAAGCTTTATTATTTGATAATCTCTAAGGCTTCTGAATTGTGATGCTACAACAAAAACATACGGCTTTTTTCTATGATATGATACATGCAAGGGCTTTTGAGTGTGAGTAAGAGGCACAAATACACTCAGAAAGAGTATCTGAGAATGTTAGGAAAAGAAACAGTGAAAGACAGTGCACAAGAAAACTCTTTCCTATATGAGTAAAGCAAGGAGAATTATATCTGTCCTTTAGTTTTCTGGTGAGTGGACTCAAGGTCCCTGGTGTAAGGTTTGGACTTGCTTCCTTTTCTTCTTTTCTTCTTTTCTTCTACATCTCTCTGTCTTGCTATGTGCAGACCCCATATGTATATGAACCACTTACATTGATTCTCACATTCCTTTTAGGTTTAGATGTGTTGATGAGAGAGGATCCTAAAAGCTCTGTTTAGTGCATCAGGGCAGAGAATAAAAGATTGCTGTTAGTTAGTCCTGGGCTGAGTTAGGGGAGGGGTAGATGGCTTCTTCTACTGGTAAGCACAAGTATATGGAACTAAAGAAACTGAAATCATTTAAGTAGCATTAATTTCAGTTGTGCTATCCTATTCTTAAAGCAGAAGTTATGTATACATGAATAAGCCTGCTCTTTTTTGTTGTTGTTGGATTCCTGCATGGTGTAGGGAAGAATTGTTTTTTCTCCCTACCCAGACTATTTTCCTCTACCTTGATTATTTCTGCCTTCTGGGGATCTGTCCATTATCCTGTTTTTCACTGAAAATGAAAAACATGCCTCACAATATTGCTGTTTTCTGCTCCCCAGTGTGGACCAAAGAGTAGCTCTGAAGCATCTAGACTTTTCCTTGGAATTTGTTGTGGAGTGCTCTGCTAGGAAGGTATTGCAAAGAGCAAAGTTCTCTCTCAGTCATTGCATTATAAAGCTACTACCACCTCTGCTAAAACACCTCTGAAAACCGATGGACTGAGGTTCTTGCAGATTTGTATGCCGTGCTTGGTCAGCATAAGACTGTAAGAGAGTTTTTTTCGCATGATGTAGATGTATGTGCTTTTGCGGTTTCTGGGATGTCTATGTGTAAGTTAGGGCTTCAGTCTTTCAGCCTTAACGGCACTACCAGCCTTAGTATTCATTTCTGTCATACAGTACTGATCTCTGCAGGCATCCACTTTGTCCAGTTTGGCTGAAGTTGGCCCAAAATATTTCAGTTGCATGCATGTGCACATGTACTTTGAAACAGCAGGACAACAGAAAGCTTATTTCTTCAGGACTGAGCTAAAAAGCAATGACTAGGAGTGAAGTCAGAACAACTTATTAAAAAGAAGATGCACATTTTTAACCAACTGTAGGCAGGATGTGGGAAAAGATGGGCTAGTTCTTGCTTGCCATTCCCTGTATGGGACTGTGCTGTATGGCAAAAAGACTATAGTCCACACTCTCCTCAGCTTAATTCTACTGAATTCTTTATTTCTTGCCATCAGAAGTGCTCCTAAGTTAATGAATAGATTTCTTAATTTTCGTATTAACATTGTGTTATAGAGGACACGTATAATCAATGACATTGTGCTGTGTCACAGATGTCGTTTGTTTCCATCAAGTAAACTAACCTTTAGTTTTCCGAAAGGTTAAACTCTTTTCTGAACAAGAAAATCAAAGCCAGCCTCTCAAAATTGTTGAGCTACCCTTAAAAAATCGCGGAGGTACAACTTGCCTCAGTTTTCCACTCCTTGGTTGAAGAATGCCTTGCACAAAGTTAATTAGCAACAAAGGCTATGTAATGGAGCGTTCTGAAAAGATGCTGTGGTGGGGGATGATTGTATTTACAGACTTTTTCTAATGCTGGGGTATGTGTACCTCTCCCTCGCATGTAAAGAAGCAAAACTAAGCTTGGGATTTTTGTGTATTAGAATTTCCACAGAAGATGTAGAAGCAGTATTTTTTAGGCAATAAAATTATTAAAAAAAAAATATTACAAAAGCTGTGAAATTCAAGCTATCAGGGTAGAAATGTGTTGATTTTAGACTTCAGTGCAAAAATCAAAGGTCAACCCTATGTTTAAATTCATAATGTCTAATGGAAACTGCTAACTATATATATGATTGTTCTATTGTCCATGAGCTCCATTAGCTGTTGACATAAAGACAGCTGGAATAGTTTCCTTCTAAAGAAAGGGGGAAAAAAAAATAAAAATCCACAGTGACTAGAAAGATCTCAGTTTTCAGAAAGATGTCACATTGCAGTGACTGGACTTTTTTAGTTTAACATTTTAAAAGCGCTAATAAAATGCTTTCATAAGCAATATTTGTATTTTCAATAATATTCACTTGCTCCATTTTTCATCTTTATTTTGGCTTTAGTAACCCGGTAGATTTGATTTCTTTCAAATTCAGCTGTCAAGAAATATAATTGAGTAGAAGTGTTGTACTGAAGTCATTCATAAACTAGATACTCCATTTAAAATGGGTGTTAACAGTATAATTAGTTGTGTTGATAAGCGATACCAAGATTCTCTAAAAAATGCAATGAAAATATCTCAGAAGAAAGCAGAACATTTTACTCGCCTCACTTGTCTGCTGAACACCTTCATGAGCATTGACTAATTTAGCCTACAGCATTTCATTTACCCCTGAAAAACGGAAAGTAAGACAAATAATCAGGAGAAGACAAATTTAGTTTGGTATCCATTTGACAACTGATGGGCTGAAAAAGTCAGGCATTTTGTGTACCTGAAATAATTTTTCTATCTGTCAAATACTTGCTGTCATGTGATGCTTACTTATCTGTGAATGAAAAATTTGTTACACCAAACATATTTCAGATGAATCTTTAAACTATAGTGCACATTGCTCAGTATGTGTCAGAGCTGAAGCAAGTCCAATTGTAACACCCCATGGTACTTCTTATCTATATTTGCTAAACATTTTTAAGCGGGTTGCTAAAAAATAGCTTTGGGGAGATGGATTGGGTATGTTTTTCAAAACATAAAAATTAAACAAGGGTACAACATACACATACTACATCACTCCTCCACCCACTCTCCTCTTTCCTGCCTTTTTTCATTGCTATCATAACATGAGACTTGATGCAGTCAATTACACTTTATAATTACTGGCAATTTCTCAAAGAAATCAACACTTGGAAACATCTATTTTCTACCTCTTCCCCATTTACAAACAGATTGAATTTTTTAAAGCAATGTAGAAGTAATTATTTCTTTTTTCTTTTTCTTTTTTTTTTTTTGTTTGTTTGCAAGAAAGCAGTATAAAATTGCTTTTGGTAAAATAATTTTTCTACAACAATGAAATACTATTATAGAAATATTGCCTACAGGAAGGACCAGCAACAGAGGATGTAAAACATTTGTTTGAAAAGTGCCTTCATTGGAAAGGTGGTATATAGAAATGCTCTAGAAATTTGCACTGGGAAGAATTTACTGAGAATCTGATATGGCATACAGTATCTTAAAAAGCTATAAATGACAACCTTCTTCAGCACTCCTTTTTGTGAGTTGATAGGTTTGGGTTTTGTTGTTGTTGTTGATTGTTGGTGTGGGGTTTTTTTTGTTTTTGGGGGTTTTTGTGGGGTTTTGTTTGTGGTTGTTTTTTTGTTTTTTTAATAAGCAGATTGCTTTAGTGAAAATAGCTTTCAAATATTAAAGTTCACATAGATATAACTGAATGGAATATAAATCTATCTGTGCTCCTGTGCTCCTGTTAGACCCTTACCCCCAAATCATATTTCTATTAAAATCAGAAAACTAAACTAACTGCCCACAAAAAAGACTGTATTTGACAGTAATTTAACAGTGACTAATATTGCACAGAACATTTAATTATTTAGAGATAGACCAGGAGGATATTTTGAGAGAGGGGAGGAAAACTTGAAATATTTCATCTGTAAGGAAGACTAATCTGGAAAGGCATAATGGGAAAAGTGGGTGTTGCAATAAAGTGAAAATGGCTTTTCTTGTAGTTCAAAACCAGAGGTAATGACTCCTCTCTTCAGATTACCAAGAAGAAAAATAAAGGGGTTATTTTTACTTAGTCGTCAGAGAAGTGGAGGAGCACTGTGCTATGGCTTAATTCAAAAACAAAAGTACAAAACTGTTCTTTAAAGAGCAAAGAAGCTACTTCTGCAGTACTTCTCTGAGCTGTCTGTCAAATTGTCCCTGTATCATACAATTCTGTCTGCATTAGCAAACAGGAGAATCTAGTGTCCTGTCCCTGGTCTTCTGCCGCCTCGCATTCCTTACTGGAGACACCGTATGGGTTCTCTGGCAGGTGACTCCATTGCTTGGATCTGCTGCATGCACTGTGCGGGCAGTTGGTGGAAGACAGCAATGTGACAGCCATCATTGTGAACATGGCAGCACTGCGGGGCTGCAAAGCAGTTGTAAATCCAACCTTTTTTTTAGCTGCTCACAGCTTCACCCTGAGTGGCCATACCTACTTCTAGAATGCTTGTTCTAGGGAAGGATGCTGTATCATGCCACCATTCAGTATTCTTATGTTCTCAATAGGAAGAAAATGGTTTGAAGGAAGCTCCTGTGCTCTACTGACAAGGGACTACAACCAGCTCTTAGTCATTCAGAGTGCAGAGGGTAGGTTTTTGTGTATTTACTGCCCTCCACACTGGGACTCTGACAACGTGAAAATTTTTTGTATGCATGAAAAAACTTTGTCTTCTTAGACATGATTATAACTCCTGAATATTACAGAAAAAAAATGAAGAATGCAAAACTCTTTTATGATTAAATTTTCTTCTCCAGTTCCATATTTACACATGAAAAGCACACTGCTGATTTATCATTAAGTTGGAGACTCAAATTAACAAGACACTCACTGTTTCAGACTGATTGTGGCAGAAATAAATGTGTTACAGCCAATTTCAGGCATGCCATGAGAACCCATCAGGGTTGCTGCAGGGTGTTGAGATGAGACTTTTCCTTATAAGCTGCCTTGCTGGTAATTGAGACTCAGTGTGGAATTGTGTTCTTGTGATTGAGAGATTGTGTAGGTGGGCTGTCCTTCAAGGAGGCTCTAGGCATGGTTTTATCAAAACTCTGGCAAGTCCCAACTCAGGGAGCCTGTTCCTTTTTTTTGTTGTCAAGTTTACCCCTTCTGTCACTCACAGATCTGTTGCCAGATTAAATTTAGCATCCATCCAGCTGTTAGCCTGCACATTTCCCATGTATTATTCAAAATACAGAGTAGGTATTTTAGATGTTTTGTTTCAAATATTTTAATATAATTCTATAAGAATTTACCAAGGAAAACACAAATAATAAGGAGCTGTATGAGCAAGATCTATAAGGAAAAAAATCGAGGTAATTAACAACCTCAGAATCACTACCATTCACAAGATAAATGCAAGAGAAGCAAGTCTTTCAACTACAGCATACATCCAAAGACCCTCACTCTAGTGAAATACACTTGATTAAAAAATTCTTTTTCAAGTATATGTAGTCCAAATAGTCATCTCTAAATTCCAGACTTCCTTAAAACTAGCAAGTCTCTCTTTCCTTCCTGGTGTATATAGAAGCAAAGTCATAGCAGTTCTTCAAACAAGATTCTTATGGTGAAACATACTGTATTAATGTGAGCTCAGTTTTATTCTATTTGCTGCTCCTTCCTATACTATTGAATGCTGGAATCAGAAAACAACATGTAAGCAAAAAAGAAAGGAGATAGTATGATTGCTATTTTAGAGATTCATCTTAGATTTTTATTTGATACTGATTTTTATTTCATGCTGTAGGGGTTATATACTTCTCGTTCTCTTACACTGATAGGTGTTGAGTTCCCCACCAAGTCTAGAGATATTGACTATCTGGCTCCCAAGTGTGATATAAGCAAAAGACAATATTTTGATTTCTGATTATTCTATCAAACAGATTATCCTGTTTCACTCCTCCAGGGTATGTATGCCTTCACATCCTTCTGTGATGCCAGGGAATGGCAGACCTGATTTTCGTCAACTGCAAGAAGGCACTTATGCAGATGATTAATGATTTCCTGCTCCAGGAATACCATTCACTGGTGGATGCACTCCACTAACTAACTTCAGATTTCTCTGGCAGCATGATCTGTAACAAGTCAGCATCTGTATTCAGTATGTAATCCTCACTTTGTATTCAGTCTAAAAAGAAAAGTTGGTTCAGTCCTAGCCTTAGTGGAAGTCTTTTGTTCCATTATAGGTTCAGAGAAATTAGAATTGCCTTACTCAGGGTAAGACGAGGTTCTCTGTTCTTGTAACTTAGGTATTACCCTGTACTATAGCTTTTTAATTTTTCCAACTTTGAATATAATTATTTCATTTTAACTGTCTAAATTCTTTGCTATCTCTGCTTCCTCTCTTTTTCTGTTTGTTATTTAAGCTGTCATAAATGTATGCAGGATATGCATTGCAATCCTATTTGTCAAAAGTCCTAGCTATGTCTTATACTATATCCATTGCATTTCTGCTGTATTTTAATCATGTCCAGAAATAGTTTTCTTTTCAGTAGGAAAATTGAAAATTCATAAAACCAACAAAGGATAAGAACTACTTTGTCAAAAATCCCAACAGTACTAATTTTAAGTATGTCAGATCTGAAATATTCAACTAGTAGTTCCCCAATGGAGGAACTCTCCCTCGCCCATTTTTTTTCTCATTTTAAGTAATTTAATTTTATTCCTGCATTAGAAGGTAACTTTTCATGTTAAGAAATATTGAAATAAAAGTTAATCACTTTCTGCAAAGGAAATTTTATGGTTAAACCATTTTGACTGTGAAAGCTTCCTTCTGTAATGTGGTTAAAACTTTGACTATGCCTGCCTCCCTTGATAGGTTTACTATTCTTGTCCTAAAAGTTTAATAGTTTAATATTAACAGTTGTTCAGAAATTGTGAAGCTTATTCTAGCAATTAAAATAAAAATAATCGCATTTTATGTATTTTTAAGAAACGTGAAAGTTTCAACAAAGCTATCAAGACAACATTTTTTCTCAAATCTATGGTGGGAATGACAGTTCATATTGTCTCACAAAAGATAATGTGAGCACAGTATGAGGAAAGAACTTCATGGTCTTGGTATTCACCTAATTGTGCAAAACACAAGTTTTAACCCTACAGCAAAAGTTTTAGACAATAGGAATTGATCATCGATTTTATACACCCTCTGAGCTTAGCTTGGGCTCATGTTTATTTAGTGAAAGAAAGCCTGTCTTTGCTGGTGAAGCGACTGAGAAAATTTAAGAAAAAAGCATGATAGAAAGCGCTGAGGATTGGGAAAACAATTTTCTATGAGGTCTGATCCAAACTTCTTTGATCTTATAAGATTTAGCTTCATAGAGTATTTTTAAGGTGATTATCAGCAATGTCTAAAGAAGTGGAGAAAGGGCACGTTATTATTTTGTTTAGGAACTTTAAAATTGTGAAGATAATAGGGTATTATGTATTTCCTTAGTGGAGAGTCAAACATTGTATTAGAAAAACTCTTTCAGAAGAGAAGTGAATGGTCTTTATATTGTAGTCAGTGGTCTTATAAGAGGGAGGGAAAAAATCATTGCATATGACAAAATTGAAACATGAAGAACACTTTTTTGAGGGTGCAGTGTTAAAAGCAGGTGAGATGTTGAGAAAATGGAGGCTGGTACATTAGTACTGAAGCTTGGTGAGGATGTGGTCGTTAGAAGCTAGTGGCAGCAGTTTCAGGATAGATTACAGGCTGGAACTCACACTGGAGAGGTTTGTGAGGAAAGACTGTTTTCAGTCAACAAAACCAAGTGTGCTTGCTAGCTCCAGTCATGCAAATTATATTTTGGGGTTTTTTTATCTCTAAACGGGAATAAGTTTGGTTATAGTAAATCGAATTCTTAATATTTTGTGATAACAAGTTACTGTGTGCCTACTTTTTAGGTTTTGTTCCATTTCATACTTCTTTTCTGTTTCTGAGCACTGAATAAACGAGACAGTAGCAATTGTAAATCCAAGGTTCCAAATAATAGAAATTTTAAAATTTAAGTCACATTCTAATAGGTTTGACTGTTTCTGTCATGTTCAATATATGCTGGATGCGGTGACAATTTTTTTTTTAGAATCATAGAATAGTTAGGGTTGGAAAGGACCTTAAGAACATCTTCCAGCTCCCCTGCCATGGGCAGACACACCTCACACTAAACCATCTCACCCAAGGCCCTGTCCAACTGGGACTTGAACACTACCAGGGATGGAGCATTCACAGCTTCCCTGGGCAACCCATTCCAGTGCCTCACCACCCTTACGGTAAAGAACTTCTTCCTTATATCCAATCTAAACTTCCCCTGTTTAAGTTTTAACCCATTAGCCCTTTTCCTGTCACTACAGTCCCTAATGAATAGTCTGTCCCCAGCATCCTTGTAGGCCCCCTTCAGATACTGGAAGGCTGCTATGAGGTCTCCACACATCCTTTTCTTCTCCGGGCTGAACAGCCCCAGCTTTCTCAGCCTGTCTTCATACGGGAGGTGCTCCAGTCCTCTGAGCATCCTCATGGCCCTCCTCTGGACTTGTTCCAGCAGTTCCATGTCCTTTTTATATTGAGGACACCAGAACTGCACACAGTACTCCAGGTTAGGTCTCACGACAGCAGAGGGGCAGGATGACCTCCTTTGACCTGCTGGTCATGCTTCTTTTGATGAAGCCCAGGATACAGTTGGCTTTCTGGACATCTTATTTTAATTTATTGAGATCAAGTATTTAAATTTTTATGATAAAATGACAGTTGGAGTAAAATAAAATATCAGGAAAAATTACATGACTTTGTATTGTGAATTAAGTGAAATTAATATATGTACAATGGCACACCCAACTAGAAATTTTGCTCTTTTCCTCATGGCATTTGAAAGATTTTCCCCCCAAAAAGAAACATCCACTGGACACAGTGCTTTGTGAGCAGAGTTCAAATTCTTCTAATACTTATGCAGAATTCAAAAGCAGCCAGGGGGCCTTGGGATCCCCTTATTTGAGATACCTTATTCATGAAAATTACAAATGGCTGTTTGGCCTTGGGCTTTTGAGAGCTCTTAAAAAAAAAAAAAAGGCATAAAAATTAAAGAGAAATTCCTTTCAAAGGAAAGCATTCATGCTTAATAATAAACAGATACTCAGCATCCCCATTTTAATGCAAATGCTAGTAAGAATGCAAAAATATGGGCACTGCACAGTACAAATGTCTCTGCATGAAAGTATAAAAATCATAATAAGGTAAGTATTCATTTTAGTCCTTGTGCTGTATGCAATACAGAGAGAAGATGTGGGCATCAGAATCACTGTTTTCAGTGTGTGTAAGCACTGAACAAGGACCAAAGTATTGAGTAATTACAGCAGAAGCTATTCAGACTTCTGGGCTCATTTCTGGTTAGCACAAGGGAGATAAAATGATCGGTGTGCCTGAAGAGAGGTGGACTCAAGTATCATTCTGAGCTGTCAGCAAGGACTAAACTCTGCTCTCTCATCTTTAGCCTTAACATCTGTCACTAGGTGGGAACAAGCTGACATTTATGTAGCCGTGCTTTCTCACTAATGCAGCCACAAGCTTTGCTGTGCTCCCTTTTCAGCTCATCTTTTTTTATCTTGTGCTTATACAAGCAACGCTCAGCATCTCTGATGTGTAGGATTAAATCCTTAAAGCTGGCAGATTATATTTGTAGAATATAACTTCCACAATCAGGATATTTGGTCTTTGGCAAGATTATCTCACCGTCTTTAGTTAATTCGTGTATATCCAGATAGGAACTTTCACTTCAATATGTCCGTAGGGGTTATCTTCAGAGATATGAGCAACTAACTCAACCTCACATGTTCTGTATTTCACAACACAGAAATGATTCAATGAGTTAGTTGTGAGTGACAGTAGGAGTGAGAATGGCAGTTTGTGTGTTCTACACTTCCTACATAGAAGGAGAAAGCAAAAAGTAGCAAAGGATGTAGGAGAAACTTAGCGTATTTGCTAAGTAATAGTGTCAAAGGTGGATTATAACTTTTGATCTTGCTTCATTAGCCTACGTATTATTAATACTTAGAGTGACTGACATACCTGAACCTCCAGAACTTGAAGTCCATAGACAACTTTGTATTATTGATACAGTAATAAAAAAAAAGTTTAGGTTTTATTTACATAAATTTAATATGATCTCTTTTGGAGGGGTGGGGCTTCAGTCAGGTATATTACATAGGCTGTGTTTTATAAATTCTAATTAATGTGTTAACTTGAGAAAAAAAGAAAATAGAAAACAACAAAAATCCTTCAGGAGTGAAAATTGTAATGTTTTATTTACAGTGTTCCAGTCTGCACCAAGGGTAACAACAAGCACAACTAGGAAAAGGTGATGGGTGATATTTGCCAATAACTCGCTGTGATGGTCAAGAGATCCTTTTTGTGTGTGTCTCAAAACAACATAAAAGATAGAAGGAACTGAGGGATGCTCAGCACCTGTTCACAGTGAGCGGCGCATTATTGCTTGGTCAGATGGGGGGGCAGGGTGGCAGAGAAGGGATCCTGCTCCACCAAGGTGGGAGATGGTTTCCTGGGTTGTCTGCCGTGAGGCCACTAAGACCAGCTGCCCAGGCAACAATCTGCCCAGAGACAGCAGTACAGACACTGCGGCGCCTGCCAGGGCACAGCCTGAACTGGGGGTTTACCTGATGGCCCTGTAGATGGGTCTCATCTGTGGGAGGGTTCCTGGAGAACCTGACTCTATAAAAAGGCACCTGGCCTTCAGGCTTGTGGTGTGTGCCCCTCCTGCCTGGACCCCAGTGGAATCACTGACTACAAGGACTACAAGAGAAAGAATTTCCATGTGCTGACTGAGAAGATGTTGCTGGATCGCGGGGTGATGATGTTATTTCTCTGTTCTCTTTCCTTTCTTGTTTTCTGCTACTTCGGATTCTTTATGGGAATAAGAACCTGCCAAGACTTTGTTCCTCCTGACACAGTTTTAGGGAAGTTAACAGTTAAGATTAACTTTTTTTCATTTCTCAACATCTGGAGTGGCTGCGGTTCTCCTGCAAATCACGCAGAGTGGTGAAAGATCAGCTCCTCCCCACAGCCGCCAAGCGGGCTGGGACACTCACTTGTGGGGAAGTCAGGAGGCACCCACTTACCAGCCTGATGTGCTCTCCAGAGAGGTGTGCTGCCTACCAGGGGCTTGCATCAGGGATGTCACAGAGAGATACCAAGCATCAGATGAAACAGCACAAGGGGGAATGGCTTTAAAGTGACAGAGCGGAGATTTAGATTAGGTATTACGAAGAAGCTTTGTATTGTGAGGGTGGTGAGGCACCCAGAGGGTTGCCCAAAGAAGTGGTAAATGCTCCATCCCTGGCAGTTTAAGGCCAGATTGGACGGGGCCTTGAGCAACCTGGTTTAGTGGAAGCTGTGCCTGCCCATGGCAGGATGATCTTAAGGTCCTTTCCAATCCTAACCATTCTATGATTCTATGATTAAAGAAGTGCACTTTTTGGTCACACAGCTGCTAGTAAGGAAAGAATTTACCACTGATGGAGCAACTTTCACCGCAGTAATATTACCACTGAATAGTCTTAAACTTAATTCACAAAAATGGTTATCTGGGTGGGGGAGGAGGAAAAGATGATTTGATGCAAAGAAAAGTGCAAGCTAAAGAGAATTTTATTTAATTCCTTTTTTTCTTTTTTTTTTCTTTTTTTTTTTTTTTTTTAATTGGTGGCATTATATCTTTGAGAAATCTCCTAAAGGAAGAAGAAATGATAGAATTAAAATTCTACCTCCCAGACTTAGTGCAGTTTCTGTTCATGTGTCAGAAAGATTGATTACAGCATTTGAATGTGTTCTTAGTTAGAGTTAGTATCCAAATAAAATCCTCTACAAATGGAATTACTGGTGTGTTTTTGGCTTATTGTCACCCCTAGCTATTGTTCTTTTAAAAAAGTCGCCTGCTGGAGAGCTAGAGTAGCGGTGTAATTAAAAGCCCGGCAGTAAAAGCTGTAATATTTGAATACAAACAGTTCCAACAAAATAGCTTCTGGAGGAAGACTAAAGTACAAATACCCCTGTACATTTGTTCAAAAAAATGTGGCTTTTTTTTTTCCCTCCGAGAGTGAAACCAGTGTAGCTTTTCTGTTTGTAGGTGATAAAACTGGTCAAAAAGCAATTATTTTCCTAACTGCAGATTACATTAAGTTCAAATTTGATATTAGCAGCATTCTATTAATGAGAATTTTAAATTTAGCACAATATGTGACTGTGCCTCTAGAAGGACAATTGTCATTATACCACGCTTGCCTCACTGCAGGGTCTGTATGCGGGAAGAGGACTATGTGTTCTGTTAGCCTAAAAAAAAAGTCATCTTTATCTAAAACACTGCTGTTACTAAGCTAACAACAATGAATATCTGCAGGTGACTGATTTGGTTGTCCAGGTCCAGGGTCATGTTTGAAAGTAACTTCTCTAACTCTAATGTTCCTTAGTCACTACATTTCTAGTGATAGCCTAAGCAAACTGGATGGGATTCAGAAAATGAGTTTCAGCTGAAACTGGCCAGTAAATTCCCTGGAAATTTACCTGAATACCTGAATTTACTCTGAATACAATAGTGTCCCTACAAACATGGTAGGAGCTGGGGTATATGCTACTGGCTGATGGTTGCCTTGTGTTTTTCATAGAGTTTCCAAGTGGCAGGAGAATTCAGTCAGAAAATTGTCTTGGAGGGTTTCAGATTCACAGCCTAATTTCCACTGTGTTGGCAAGACTGTAATAGCTGACTGAGATTCATATCTTGCAAAAGTGCTGAGTGTCTTTAATTTTACACACCGTTAGAGTCCTGAAGTTTTAAATTCCTATACATAAACTTTCCCTTTCTTTTCATATACAAAATTAATTTCAAAGCAAATATTTCTAGTCTTGTCTTGGACAACTTGTTGCTCCCATCTTCTTCCTTCAAACCTGTCCGTGCTCTCTCTCTCCAAATACTGCTGTGTCTGGAGTTATTTTACTTTGAATAATTCCCTGGAATGTGAAAGGGTTAAATTCGGTTTCTGAAAACGAAGAAATTGACCCCTTGCTACAATATTAGCAGTCACAGATACTCAGAAGCTCTGTGATGAAATGATCTTTACTTCTACGTAATTTGAAATACAGGAAATTCTTCAAAGGTGTATGAGTAAGCTTGTTCAATGTAAACTGTATCAGAAAAAAAATCTATCAAGAGCTGTCATTGTGATGCTGAAATTGTCCGTGCTTCTTGAGAGGAAATGGGAGAGTGGCTGTGAGTCTTGGAGTGCAACCACTGTGTGCAGGTATTGTTGCAATAGGGAGGAGAACAATGCAACAAGGGGGACCCTTCACTATAAAAAGTACTTTTAACTCTTTTTTAAAGCTTACTAGAAATGTAACTGAAATAGCCATATTGGCGGTGGGCTGTCCACCAGTATGTGTGGTTAAAGTACAGGGCCTAAGCCAGGAGTGGATCCATTGCCCTGGCTCTGGGTTTTGTTACAGGGTCAGAGTGTGTTTTGGATAGAGGAAAGTGCTGGCTTAAGTATAGCAGAAAATGAGGGGGGCTGGAGCACAAATCTGATAAGGAGTGGCTTAGGGGACTGGGGGAAGGGGTTAAGTCTGGATAAGACTTGGGGGGACCTTATTGCTCTCTGCAGCTACCTGAAAGGAGGCTGGAACCAGGAGGTGGCTGGTCTCTTCTCCTAAGCAGTGACAGGACAAGAGGAAAGAGCCTCAAGCTGCACCAGGGGAGGTTTAGATTGGGTATTAGGAAACATTTCTTCCCCAAAGGGGTATTCAGGTATTGGAACAGCCTGCCCAGGGCAGTGGTGGAATCACCGCCCCTGGAAATGTTAAAAAATTGTGTAGATGAAGCCCTTAGTGACATGGTTTATTGGTGGCCAGTGCTGCGGAATGGTTGGACTTGATGAGCTGAAAGATCTTTTCCAACCTCTCTGATTCTGTGATTCTGTGAATATCTCCTCTTTATTCCCTCCTTATGTATAAAAAATGCCTCAAAAGACTATTTTAAAGATGAATTAAGTTCCACATGCACGGTAGGGATAATTACTTGCTGATTTATGGTTGACATGTTTCCTGGTGTTAATATTCAGCAGGTGTCTTGTTTGCATTTGAGAAAATGACACAACGTAAGGATAAGTGTAAATCCTATGTCAACAGTAATTATTCATAACTAGGTCAGGCTATTAAAGGCATCTAAGGAGACTTTCATGTAGCTTTTCATTTTAAACTAAGTTATCTTAAATCCTTATTTTCTCATTCACATGCATACAAAATTCACAAAATTATTAATTTTATGGAAACATCTAATTTCCCTATTTAAAACCTTGACATTTAGCCTACATAATTAAAATCTTGTGAACTATTGTGATTGATTCATTAACATGAATTAGAAGCTAATTAAAAATATTTCTAATTAATGCCTAATAATTTCTTTGGTTACACTTTGATTTCTCTGGTATGAAAAAATATTCCCCTTAAGCTGTTCATGTGGTTTTAGATTTTGGTGATATCTGTCCATCATCATTATTGAAGATACAAAGTACAATAGCTTTAAAGGAGTGCCTGTGCTTTTTGCTCGTTGTTCCTAAATTTTTTCCAGCGTCCATTTCTTCTTCTTCACAATCACAGCACATCATACTGGGCACTTTCAAAGAACCATCTGAGATCTCTGTCTTGCATGCAGCATCCTCCCTTGTTTCTATCCTCAACAATGACTTTGTGAATGTGATTGGTTCTGTAGTCTTATCTTCTTCACTGCTAATCCCACTTCATCCTCTTTGTGCTGGCTTCCTGTAGTATCTATAAACACCCTTACTGGCATTAACAATCTCAGTTTCCTCAAAGCTCTGTAGCCTCTTGTGCATTCTCATCCTTCTCAATATGCTGCACTTAGCTGATCATAGCCTCCTGCTGGCAACCTGTTTTCATGTATTAATGCTGGCCTACTTCTTTAGTTCATGTTTTTCTATCATCTTACTTCGTTACTGTCTTAGCAGCCTGTGAATGTCTGTCTCCACCTTCAAACTTGTTCTAATCCTATCAATGGGCACTGTTAAATCCTAGGAGTCTTTCTCTTCCATAACACAAGGTCTTGGTAGGTCTTGTAGAAAAGAGGCTCCTACATAAAGAATCTTATCTCCATGGATTTTATCTAAAAAACTATTCACTGAATCACCTACTTTATTTGGCCTTTTACATTTTCACTTCAAAACGCTTCATAGGCCCGTGCTTAGCCTACATCACAGTCTTGCTGTAAACTATTTAGTATACGACCTCTGCACATTTCTATGAAACTATGTGATAACACTATGCTACAGGCAGAGTACTATTAAAAATGTTTAATGCATGACTTGACAATTTGTCTTAAGTACTGGTTCCTTATTTGTGAAAGTGCACATTTTCATTAGACCCATAGCTTAAATGTTAATATTTACTTCTGGATTGCTTTTGTGGTGAGTCTAACAGATAATTGTGGTCAGTCATGTAGAACAAACATCACAAAGCAGCATGAAATTCATATGTGTGTGGTGAAGGCATTTTTGTCAGAGTGCTGATGGGTAAAGCAATTTTTTTTCATTGGAACTTCAGATGCATAGAGAAATGTATGCTGGAGGTCTTTTAGTCATAAAAATATCATTCTAGTGTGCAGAATTTACTGTGTACTTCATAAGTAAACACAAACTTATTTTTCCTCTTGAAATATAAAATAGTATTAAAAAACCTAAATAGCTTCCTTGGGTAACTTGGAATCTAAATGAAAGTTTTATCAAAGCAGAACGTATTTAAAAATATCTGCTCAGAGACTTCAGGAAATTACTTTTTCCTATGGCTCCGATTAAATATTTCATGGCAGTACATGCTTATATATTTATACTTGCTATGTCAAGATAAAAAACTCAAACAAACAAATCCCCCTTTTTATAGTAAATATACTTACTCAGAATACAGTCCCTGTAAAAACCAGAAGACTTGACCTGGGTAGAGTGCTGAGTCTGCAGGGTGAATGTTGTTTTATGATGAAAATGAACATGCAGGAGCATTCCTTACTGACAGCTTCTGAAGCCGGTTTGTTAATTTAACACTTGAAGAAATACATAGAAGACCATGGGCAATTTGTACTGAGAGTAGGAAGAAGCACATCTAACTTCAGAACTTCACATTTGTAGAGAATCAATGGTAGGAAACACAAGCTGCTTTCTTTCCTATTTTTAAAATTAACAATATTTTAAGTTTAAACCCCTTTCTTTTTCTGGAATACATGTGATATTTCTCTTCCTCATGAGCATTTTAGAATACCAGATTACCTGTAATTAAACAATGATAAACAAAACTGACCACAGTCTATTCTAGGAGTTACTATGTGACTACCATGGGCAGCATCCCTTTTTTCACATCCTTTCTCCACCCTTGAATTAAGCCTGTGTTGTCTTGTCCACCCACCACAACACTCCCACAACCTAGAGTAAAAGAAAACAATCCAACAAAGCGCCACAAAACCCAAAAACCAAGCAGACAAAAAGCCAAAAAAACCCCGCGGCAGCTTGTATTCTTTCAGTCACCGAAGTTTTTTACTTGGTTCATGAAACATTCTATTTGTTTGGATTGAGAGCTATTCCTTCTTCAGATGTAATTTGAAAATGTCCACATCTCCAACCTTTGTTCTAAGATGTCCTGTCTGATTCACTGTCATTCTTCATGAGCATCTCAGAGAAGTTCTCTCCTAGTTTTGTGTTCAAACAGCAAACTCATTACTCTGAAGCAGACATTTTTCTGCCATTCAAAGCAGCTAATTTTCTATAAGCTATAGCAAAACCTCCTGGCAAAGGACTTGCTTCATAAGGAATTTTTCCAAGAAATAGGTAATAAATCTTTACACTTTGATGTCAGAAAATGTTAGCAAGTTTTATTATTTTTTGATTTAAATGTTCAGTCTGGAAATATTTTTACCCCCATATGCCTGAGGCATAACATAGCAAAAATATTTTCAACTTGAAGAAAACTAGAAATCAAACCTTCACTCATCTCGGTGGATAAAGAACTGTCTGGATGGCCGCGCACAAAGAGTTGTGGTCAATGGCTCGATGTCCAGCTGGAGACCGGTAATGAGTGGTGTCCCTCAGGGATCGGTGTTGGGACCGGTCTTGTTTAACATCTTCATCACTGACATGGACAGTGGGATTGAGTGCGCCCTCAGCAAGTTTGCCGATGACACCAAGCTGTGTGGTCCGGTTGATATGCTGGAGGGAAGGGATGCCATCCAGAGGGACCTTGACACGCTTGTGAGGTGGGCTGATGCCAACCTTATGAAGTTCAACCACAACAAGTGCAAGGTCCTACACCTGGGTCAGAGCAATCCCAGGCACAGCTACAGACTGGGCAAAGAAGAGATTCAGAGCAGCCCTGCAGAGAAGGACTTGGGGGTGCTGGTCGATGGGAAAATGAACATGACCTGGCAGTGTGCGCTCGCAGCCCAGAAAGCCAACCGTATCCTGGGCTGCATCAAAAGGAGCGTGACCAACAGGTCGAAGGAGGTGATCCTGCCCCTCTACTCTGCTCTTGTGAGACCTCACCTGGAGTATTGTGTGCAGTTCTGGTGTCCTCAGCATAAAAAGGACATGGAACTGCTGGAACAAGTCCAGAGGAGGGCCACGAGGATGATCAGGGGACTGGAGCACGTCCCATATGAAGATGATAGGCTGAGGAAGTTGGGGCTGTTCAGCCTGGAGAAGAGAAGGCTGTGTGGAGACCTCATAGCAGCCTTCCAGTATCTGAAAGGGAGCCTACAAGGATGCTGGAGAGGGACTCTTCATTAGGGACTGCAGTTATAGGACAGGGGGTAACGGGTTAAAACTTAAACAGGGGAAGTTTAGATTGGATATAAGGAGGAAATTCTTTCCTGTTAGGGTGGTGAGGCACTGGAATCGGTTGCCCAAGGGGGTTGTGAGTGCTCCATCCCTGGCAGTGTTCAAGGCTGGGTTGGACGAAGCCTTGGGTGGCATGGTTTAGTGTGAGGTGTCCCTGTCCATAGCAGGGGGGTTGGAACTAGATGATCTTGAGGTCCTTTCCAACCCTAACTGTTCTATGATTCTGTGATTCTATGATTCTATCTGGTGAATAAAGGGCACTGGAGAATCTGTAAAAATTCCATGAAAAAAAAAAAAAATCTGAAAATGTCAAGTTTTCTTCAGTTTTCTAAAAGACACTAATCTTGTTTTGTTATGTTATTGCTAGTTCCTGCCTTTTTTGTCTTGTGATCATAATATACATTGACTTCTATGTTGTACAGCCATATGCTTGAAGACAAACTGTCTTAAAGATCTTTAAATACACTTTCTAATGCTCTTGATGTGCAAATAATTTTATGCCTTTTTTATGAAGCTGCATAAAATCTTTTCTTTTTGTAACTCCGTATAGTGACCAACTCTAACTATTTGTTAGGGTAGGTGGGATTACCAATTACAGCTTCCCTCTATTAACTTCCTAAATCCTCAATAAAATAGTAATAGAAAGCAATTAATCACACTTGCCAATTTTAACAGGAAACAATTATTGCTGGCAAATCATTAATGTTTCACATTTACAAATTTGCAGTTTTTTGGCACGTGCACCTTCCTGGAAGTTTAAAGGCATTTTCTGCCTGCCTTCAAGTATAAAAGCAAGAGGTTTCTTCAAATGTCTGTGATTTGGAAAAATGAAGTAATTTGGTCTTCTGATCTTGTACCACTCACTATGGACTTAAATAGAGCTTGGTATGTTCACAAAGATGTGATATGATAACTGATTCAGTCGCAGGTTATAGAAATAGTATACAAGTTGGTGAAAGAAAGAGAAATTTTTCTTTTGAAACCTGTATGTTTTTTAAAATTATTATCTACAAATTATGATTTCTCTTTCAGTGTTAATTTTTTGGGACCTTACTCAGTATCTATGATTTTTTTCCCTTTTTTTCCAGATGACAGTTAAAGTTTACTAAATCTCTGCAGCTGGTAATTAAAGAATGCAGATATCATGAAATGGAACATTAAACCTTGAAATAATGATAAAAAATAATCTATGCACATTGCTATGAAACACTGCAACTTTTTTTATATACATTTTCTTCTGGTACTTTTTTATGATCATGTTCATAGAAGCAAAGTAATGGATTAGTGGCTATAAAAAGGTGAACAAGCCTTTGAAAAACAAGGCCAAGCAGAAAAAAAAGATAATACAAAGTTGTTTTACTAGAGTTAATAAACCCCACATTCTGAGACAAATATCCTCGAGCCATTTGTTTAAACAAGCATTAAGTTTAGCAGTACTACACCATAACATGATACTCCAAATTAAACTTTTGCATCTCAAGTGACCTTTATAGCAGTTTTACAGTTCATAAATTCTTTACAATAGTGCTCTGTGGAGTAGTTTTAATAAATCTTGATTGTGCTGTAAATGTTACAGCACATACTTGAAATGGCATTTCCAGTCTTAACAAACACTAGCGTGGAATGGTTCCCCTATTCCACATGGAGAATTTTTCTTTGATATTCATAAAATACTGGAGAATATTGCAGTAATGAGGGGGAAAATACCACAAGTAACCCAGTCCTATTGAGAAAAAAAAACATGAATGATAAACATATTTGTCAAAGTGGATAGAAAGCATGCTGGCTCCTCACATACCAATAGGAAAACCATCTTCAGTTTGCAGAGCCTCTCCAAGATAGCTGGATAAAGACAGGATTGTTTTCCATTTTCTATTTTGTTTTAAGACTTGATTTCTTGGCATAGGTCTAGAGAACTGTAAACTGTGTGGCCTGTTTCATTCTTCCCAGTACACTGGGATAAGTGCACCTCGTTAAAGTATGTCTGCTTATTCTCATTTATCTGTTTAATATATTGGGTTTTCTTTTTGTTTTCTTTTTTGGGGGAGGACCGGGAAGGTGTGTGTTTTTGTGGTATATTTTGTTCCTTTTTAATTTATTTTTTAGGTTGTTTTCTATTTTTGTAATTTATTTTTAAAAGAGAATTTAAATACTACACTGAAAGCATTCTAGTAATGTCTTAAATGGTCTGTTTCAATTATTGTTTTTTTCCAGCTCTATATCCTTCATTTCTTAGTCCAGCTGTTTATTTACTTACTGACTCCTTAACATCTTTTCACATATTGTAGATACATTTGATGAAAAATCATCACACCTGAGCCATCATTTTGGGACAGCCATGAGATCCTCTATCTTAGCAACTTTTTTAAGAGTTCATTTATGAATATGCTTTCTCATTCTTGTATGTATAATTTCTAGTTTGTGTATAGTCTTGTATGCATAGTTTATTGTTTACATCTCTGAAAGCCTTTTCCAGTGCTCATAATTTTCACAATTTTCTTTTCTTTTCTTTTCTCGATCTCAGTCCAATTTTGTGTCCTCGCTGTATTTTTATCTTTTCTACCTCTTTTCCCAGATGTGAGAACATGAATAAACTGTCCTTTCTCCTTCATATAGTCTGTTAAAGATGCATATACTCAGACAAATTTAAGCATTTGAAACTACAAGTTTTCAAACTTTACTTTTTATTTAGATGCTACTTTTGAGAATAAGCCAGGCTTGAAAAAAGCTCCACATTTTCATAAACTCTAAATTATGGATTTTGAAGTAAGAACTCTAAGCCTTTATTCATTTTAAGGATCTTATTCATAAAAAATGCACAAGTTAATGATGAATTAGTTAAAAGGTTACTACTGCCGGGTATGTTCTGTTCTTTCCCTAAAATAAGCAAAACCTACAAGGTGTACAAAACTGTCTCTGATGTTTGAGGGATACACAGTATGACTTTGAGAAGTGCAATTATATTGATCAAATAATTTGCTCATAAACAATGGACATGGAGTTTTACAGTTAAATAAAGATAGTATATTGGATAGACATGCAATCAAACTGAAATAGTGAATGTCTGGTATAAATTACTAATACAGAAAATCCATGAAAGAAAAATTATTATAAGTGTTTCTGTAAGAAAATATACAATGTAATATTAATGAACCTGGGTTACAGATCCGTTATTACTACCAGAAACAATGGTTTTTAGCTGTAGTTGATCTGCAAAGACAGTTTAATAATGAATGACACATTCCAAAAATGGTCTATTCCTCCTGAGGATAGAAATATAAGGACCAAGGTATCTCTTTGAGCAATTTAAAGAAGACAGAGGTTAATAGCCTCTATAATTTCCAGAACCCGTAATGTGGATTTAAAGAAACAGTCAGCTCTTGGAACATATGGTGCCTATACACTACACTGTGGTATTAGGAGTGGGAGTCAATTTAAAACAAATTGGTTTGATTATTTTGACTATAATTATAGGATGTGGTTTTTGGGTGCTGGTGTTTTGGTTTTTTTTTCAATCTTTGACACTTTACAGTTACCCTGTAAACAGCTAAATGCATCTGAAAACATTAACACAGACAGCAGAACATGATGTTTAGCAAGTGATACAATCAATAAATCCTTGATTTGTTTTCTAGATTCATTTATACTTTTTTTGAGACATCCAGGGGGAATCTCTGATATTTGAGTTTCTGGTGCCACATTGTTATGGTTTATGTCCAGTCAGTAACTCAGAACCCTGTAGCCGCATGCTCACTTCCCACCCTTCCTCCCCCCTGCTCCCAGAGGGATGGGGAGGAGAATCAAAACAATGTAACTCCCACGGACTGAGATAAGAACAGTCCAGTAACTTAAGGTATAACAGAAAACCACTACTGCTACCACCAATAATCATAATAAGGGAAATAACAAGGGAAGAGAAAAAAACTGCTTACCACCCGCCGACTGATACCCAGCCCTACCCAAGCAGTGATCTCACTTCTGGGTAACTGCCCCCAGTTTATATAATGGGCATAACGTGCTGTGGTATGAAATACCTCTTTGGTTAGTTGGGGTCAGGCGTCCTGTCTCTACTTCCTCTCTGCTTCCCCTCCTCCCTGTCAGAGCATGAGACTCACAAAGTCCTTGGTCAGACTAAACATTTGAGCAGTAACTAAAAACATCAGTGTTATAAGCACTATTCCTAAGCCAAAAATCAAAAACACAGCACTGCACCAGCTACTAAGAAGGAGAAAAATGACTGCTACTGCTGAACCCAGGCCACACATTTTTGCCTTTAGATTATGTTGAGTAGACTTTTGAAGTATATGATCTTTATAATTAATTATATTAAACACAATACTTTAATAAATCTCAATTCATTGGTCTTTATACTTTCTGAGATAAAGATTTCTTGGCTTTGAAATATAGATGAAACTTAAACTTTTTCAGCCTTTTTTTGTGTTTATTTTTCAGATGACTGGTTCAGGGAAAGCTAAAGTGAGATTAGGGTTTGGATGTGCATAGAACTACTGGAAAATGTACTGGAAATCACTTCTGTTCTGAACTAGGTGAGGCAGAAGTGGTAATGGAAGCATAAAGAAGCAAATATTTTTCATGAATAACATCACTTGAGCTTTCTGTTTAATCAAGGCAGAACCCAGCAAAGTAGAAATTAACTATTACAACACTACAGTGATCAGCTTGTTGGTCAAAACTACCCCAGAGCCCAGAATCTTAGGTCGTATAGCTTTGTGCAAATCAGAAATTTCATTTTATATATTAATTATTAAAATGTTAGAAAATGGTGCAGTCTTTGTCTGTCAACACTGAGTAGGTCTGATTATAAATTAGAGAATCTCATCAGCATGTTGATGCTTGCTCTATTGCCCCACTTCATCAATTTCTGCTCTTTACATGCTCTTTCCCCTCCATTCTTTCCTTTTCTGTCATATTCTTGCTTTCTTTCCCTGCAAACTCCATGTTGTGTAATCTCTCCATCCCTGCACTCTTTCAGTTTTTAGTTGCTGGAACTGTGAGGATTGATGTATGAGAGTTGAAAGAACTTAAGTGTCGAAAATTCCGAGGTGTCCAGAACACTTATAAGAATTGTCTTCTTTTCAGTAACTGAAGTGTTTACATATTGCTACTTCTAAAACTAGAAAACCCACTAAGTCTCAGTTCTCTTTAATCTCTTCAAGTTTAAAGTTGTTTAGATTTCCATAAAAGAACTAAGACTAGACCACCCCTCTCACTTAGCTAGAGTAACTTCTGTACATAAATCTGACAGACTTCGAAACAGAAGTTAGTCTTCATAGAATGTTAAAGTATGGGTTCAAACAAAAAGAGATTCTAAATTAGGAAATGTTTCTGCCAGCTTCCAATGTATAATGCAAAATAGGAAATATTTTTAAGCTTGGTGTAACATTTTTTTAGTCTGTGCAATATCCTAGCTGATCAAAAAAAAGTGCTACGTATGATAGCCAACTAATAGCTTAGTAGTATTTTGAGAATGCTACATTCTATTATAACCTGCTTAGTGGAAAGATGTGACTGAGAACAAGATATCTGGGACAGAACCACTGCAAAAATGACACTTTTATGTGCATAAAGAAACTGTACTAGATTTCAGGGTAAGAAAAAAATCTAGATTTTATATTCCTTTTAAGTCATATTCCTACTACGAAATAAATTCAACTTGCAATGCAAACCTTACCCTTGCAATACAAACCTTAATACTCAGTGGCAGTATCAAAAAATCTGAATAATTTCAAGAGCCAGCAATAACAAGGGTAGGCCTCTGAGATACATTTCCTGACAGAAAGAGGCAACATGTGATTTGTTTTGAAATCTCTCTTCTTAGTGAAAATGCACTGAGATTGTTTTGGAAAGTAATGCCAGTGTTCTGTCATTTCTTTGACTGTAAAATGTACTCAAAAGGAGAGCTTGGCTATACTGAAAATCAGCTGAAGAATTCTTGTTACTTATGGCTATGAACCATGTCTAAAATCATCTCTGAATTAAGGACATCCATTAAAAAGTGTATTTGGAGCTGTTAATATTGCAGCATTGTTATTTCTGAATACCTCTTGCATAGAAAAGCAAAACTTGAGTAACACTGAGTAGTGTTTTCTATGAGAAATCATGCTGACTGAATACCACCCACAGATTGGATACTGCCCAGTTAAGTCATCCTCTTCTCATTTATAACCATCACTCATGTAACATACATTCCAAAATGCATGCAAAGATTTATAGCAAAACTGCCTCACCTAGAATAATATGTATTAGGTTTAAATATAAGCCATCCTGAGCCTGAGTGACAGCCTGTTTTTACTACCTAATAATGCAGAACTTCAAATGTGCAGAGTGGCAGATTTTACTTGGCTAATCATAAATAATTATTCTACTTCATATGGAAAAATGTTTTGGAACAGGGTGTTATGAACTTATCTTCTTGGTAACAGAAACTGGTTTAATCTTCCACCAGTAGAGAAACAGCTCAAGGAAGAGTGATTTAACTGTTGACATAGAATTGTGCCCAGACACTGAGAAAACAGTTTTATGAAAAATGGTGATAATGCCAGTAATAGAAGAAAGAAAAGTCCAGTTCCAGTCAATTTTTCTACTTCTTTCCTCTGTCTTGTAAAACGGATCCAGCATCATGACCTTCCTTAAGAGGTGATCTGTTGTTTATTTATATATATATTTTTTAATAATCCAGGAAAGCTCAGTTATATTTATTCTATGATATTCCTTTGAGTTATTTCAGTGGCCTTGAGAATTTAGCTGATTCTTACAGAGCACAACATTTAGGCAAGAGTACATTCCTGCTTTGAATCTAACAGGTGAACAACCAGCACCAGGTTGTGCTATTTTTGTTCCTTCTAAATGATTTGTCACCTGTGTGTTTCAGTAACTATTTATCTATTTCCATCTGGCATAAATGGAGACTAGAAGCTGTGCTAATCACAAAATCATAAAGATTTGTCCGAGGAGGATAAGCAGTTAAGACAAATTGCTACATTGAATAAATAAATAAAATAATAATTTTTTAAAAGCTAGATATGAAAAGAAGAAAGGGGGGGAGGATATTTTGATGCTCTTTTGCTTCTAAAAAAGTAAAGTGAATTGCTGTCCTGGGTTTAGCAGTAGCAGTCAGTTTTTCTCCTTCTTATTAGCTGGTGCAGTGCTGTGTTTTGACTTTCAGCCTGGGAACAGAGCTGCTAACACCGATGTTTTTAGTTGTTGCTAAGTAATGTTTACTCTGACCAAGGACTCTGTGAGTCTCATGCTCTGCCAGGGATGAGGGGAGGCCGGGAGGAAGCAGAGACAGGACGCCTGACCCAAGTTAGCCAAAGAGGTATTCCATGCCACAGCACGTCATGCCCAGGGAGGTAACTGGGAGTTACCCGGAAGAGCACAGGCTCTCTTCTGGGGGCTGGACTCGTTTAAGCCAGTGGTATTGTATTCTCTTCTGTTGTTATTTTCTCCTGTCAATATTATCATTGGTGGTAGCAGTAGTGATTTGTGTTATACCTTAGTTTCTGGGCTGTTCTTATCTCAAACTGTGGGAGTTAATTTCTCTCAATTCTCCTCCCCATCCCACCGGAAGCAGGGAGGGGGGAGTGAAAGGAAAGAGGGAGAAAGGTGTGGGGGGGAAGTGAGTGGACGAGGTGTGTGGCTGGGTTTAAACCACGACAATTTCAAAGCAAAAGAAGGATTTGCACAATACTTTCTAGAGAAACTTAAATATATAGCCTACAAATGTGGCAGTTTGTGCAAACCAAAGTTCCCAGATGTTTCCAGGTGTTTCAGTGTTTCTTTGAGATGTATTTTAGATCTCAGTGCTGCTGAAAAATATGGTCCAGCCCTGCACATATATATCCAAATTGTAATTCAATTTACACTTTCATATTCCAACACATACCCTGTGACAGAACACTGATGTGAATACATAACACTGTATAATGGATGAATGAAATCTTAGTAAAGGAAAAATCAACAAACAAAGCAAAGCAAACAAAGACAAGCAGTAAAAAAAAAAAAAAGGGGGGGGGGGTAAAAAAACCATAAAAGTAAAATAAAATAAAAATGGTGAAAGAAGCCAGCGAATCTTAAATGCATGTTTTCTGACTTCTGCTACTCAATGGAATAGGGTTAGCAGATGCTGTTCTCATGTGAAGAATATTGTGTGCTGGAAAGACAGGGCCTAACACCTTCTTTCCTAACCTGAAGAAGGAGATGAATACCCAGGAGCAACAATAGAGAAGTTGCCTACAAGTAATATCATTTCTGTATTGATGTTTTGCTGGAGACTGAGGTTACATAACTGCAGGAAATCTGTCCAGGTTTGACGTACATTCCAAAACACATGCTGTATCCTTCCCTGCATCACAAAATTTGCAAAAGCACGCTGGAGATAAACATAAATATTATATGGCTGTGTTTTAACTGGGCACTCCATATTCATTGTGACAAGGGGATAATGAAGCTTTCTCTTCACAATTCTATTTCAAGTTCCTTTTCTCTTCTACTACAACGGATTTTCAAAACTAGGTTATTCCAAGCACAGTCCCCCTTCAGAGTTCAGTTTCTGGGAGCTAAGGGTAGAGTTGCGCTTATTTCTCTCCAAATTTTTGAGCACTGAAAAGCAAGCTCTGCTAAAATAGCGTGCGTTGTGTTAAACATGGTAATGGTCTTCAAATATATAAAAGATTGCTGCAGAGAGGAAAGGGATAAACTACTTTCCATGTCTGGAATACGTATGACAAGAAGTAAATTAAAGCAAGGTAGATTAAGGCTGAAACACCTCTGAAGACTTTCTGTCTTTAAGAACCATATCGCTTTGTGAGACTGTGGAAGCACCATGACTGGATGTTAGGAAGTATCTGTCAAGCATGGGCAAGGTGCATGTGATTTTGGCTTGAAGAAAAAAAATAGACTAGATTATGTCTTAAAATTCCTGCCAGCTGTGTTTTCTATTATTCTTGGTGACTAGATATTAGAAAGGAATCATGCTTGATTTATTTGTGTGCCAATGGATGCTCTAGTTTCTTTCCATTTCAGTGATTAATTGTTCTAATGCAAAGTCCCCTTTACACTACAGTTGATAAACCTTTTGCACAACTAAGAAGTCATTAAAATCTGGCATCCAAATCCACTTTGAAACTGTTGTCAAACAAAGTTTATAATAATTTTTTTTGCAAGTTTCTTAAGCACATTAATTAAAAAAATAGATTTTGTGGATACATTCAGTGAATCCCTCCTTAGCATGACAAATTCTAGTTCATGTTTCTTTTCAGACTTGGGGAAAAAAAAGTTTATTATTTATCCACTACCATCACTGTGGATAATGATGTCTTAACAGATTGATGATTGATGATAACAAACATGCACAAGTATGGTAAAATACTATAGCTCATTTGTGACTGATTCGACAAGCTTGTTGACTTGAGATGGGATGAGAATAGGATGTGCTGTTTTTCTAAACAAGATTGTATAACAATGCTGTCCCTTTTGCAACGTTTTAGAATTTTTGAAACCTTTCAGTCCTTTTTCTTGAGACAAGAAATATCATTTTCTCATTGATATCTGTAAAACCAGCATATTATCACTGCTCCTACGAAAAGAAACCCAAACCACCAACATTAAACTATGTTGGATAATTAACTATGTTGGATAATTAATTTGCAAAAGGGAGGATCTGGTCCAATAAGCAAATTAAACAAAGATGGAAACCTAAGTAATTCAAGAAGGGAGGGAAGGAGGGAAATAAGTGATATTTCAAATTTGCAAGGCAAATTGATGGAAGATGACAACTGAAGGTCACAGTAACCTTGCAGAATATTTCATATACAGACTTATAAGAATATTATTATTGTAAAATTTCCGTCTCAAGCTATGGGAATGTTCCACTTACTTTTCTGAAAAAATATTTCCATTAATAATTGATGGCAAACTTCTACTTAGGTTCTGTTAAGTCCTTTTTGTAGTGTTGGGATACCAACACAAAATTGTTCTTTGTCCGAATTCTGATCACTTTTATTTTTAATCTTCTAGACTTGAGTATCCAATACAAAATTATTTTTTAATTATTGTTCATTAATTTCTAAGTCCTAGAATTAAGAAAATATGATGTTGAACCACATTGATCTTTAATTTAATTTCAGCACTTACTGAAAGAAAGTGTAGCTTGAAGAAACTTACATTTTTCAGCAAGGGAAACTCCTGGATGTTGCAGCTGAGTTGAGAGATGACAAGATTATACCATTTCTGTTGCTCATTCATGTATCAGGAAGAATTTATTAAAACCTGTGAAATGTGCACGCTGATAGAGAGCCATAGCTTGTATGAACTAGTGACATAGATTTTACCTTACAATCTGGATCTCTGTTTTGGGTTTGCATGGCAATGTTTTGGTAATGTGGGGGCTACAGGAGTGGCTTGTGTGAGCAGATGCTAGAAGCTTCCCCTGTGTCCAATAGAGCCAGTGCCAACTGGCTCCAAGAAGAACCAGCTGCTGAGCCCATCAGCAATGGTGGCAGCACCTCTGTGATAAAATACTTAAGAAGGGGAAAAAGTTGCTCACTGACAGCATCTGCAGCCAAAGATAGGAGTGAGAATACGTGAAACAACCCTGCAGACACCAAGGTCAGTGCAGGAGAGGCAGGAGGTGCTCCAGGTGCTGGAGCAGAGATTCGCCTGCAGCCCATCATGCAAACCATGGTGGGGCAGGCTGCCTCCCTGCAGCCCATGGAGGTCTGCGGTGGAGCAGAGGTACTCCTGCAGCCTGGTGAGGACCCCACACTGGAGTAGATGGATGTGACTAAAGGAGGCTGTGATCATTGGGAAGCTCACACTGAAGCAGGCTCCTGGCAGGACCTGTGGTCCTGTAGAGAGAGGAGCCCACACTGGAGCAGGTTTGCTGGCAGGTCTTGTGACCCCATGGGGGACACAAACTGGTATGTTCCTGAAGGACTGCACCCTATGGAAGGGACCCCCACTGGAGCAGTTCGTGAAGAACTGAAGCTTGTGTGAAGGACTCACGTAGGAGAAGGTCGTGAAGGACTTTCTCCTGTGGGAGCGACCCCATGCTGGAGCAGGGGAAGAGTGTGAGGAGTGCTTCCCTGAGGAGGAAGAAGCATCAGAGACAATGTGTGATGAACTGACTGCAACTCCCATGCCCCATCCCCATGTGCTGCTGGGAGGAAGGAGGTAAAGAAAACTGGGAGTAAAGTTAAGCTTGGGAAGAAGGAAGGAGTGGGGGAAGGCCTTTTTACAGATTTGGGTTTATTTCTCTGTATGCTACTCTGATTTGATTGATAATAAATTAAATTAATTTTTCCCCACTTTGAGTCTGCTTTACCCATGATCGTAATTGTGAGTGATCATTCCCTGCCCTTATCTTATAAGGACCCTTATAAGGGCCCATTTAAGCTTCGGAATGCACTAATTTATTTATATCAACAAGACTACATAAAAGCATTGCAATTAAAATTTGAGACAATAAATTTGTTCTGGCTAAAAGTAACAGTAATTTAAAAACATTTCCAGTGCTCTTATTCTTATTTGAGCTAGAACAACATGTCTTCTGAAAGAATTCCTTGTAGATGTTTACAACAATTAAAAAAGAGAGACAAAATAGATATATTTTTCTCATATTTACAGAAAATCAGAAAAATGCTCTAGAAGAAGAGAATTACTCAAGAAGTGGGCTTTAGGCTTTTGGAATTGACTCTTGCCCTCCTGTCCTGGGTTCAGCAGTAGCAGTCATTTTTTCTCCTTCTCAGTAGCTCGTGCAGCGCTGTGTTTTTGACTTTCGGCTCAGGAACAGCGCTTATAACACCGATGTTTTTAGTTACTGCTCAAATGTCTAGTCTGACCAAGGACTTTGTGAGTCTCATGCTCTGCCAGGGAGGAGGGGAAGCTGGGAGGAAGCAGAGGCAGGACACCTGAACCAAACTAACCAAAGCGGTATTCCATACCACAGCATGTCATGCCCGGGATGTAACTGGGAGTTACCTGGAAGAGCACGCACTGCTCGGTCGGGCTCGGTCGGAGGGTGGTATCGTATTCTCTTCCCTTGTTATTTCCCCTATCATTATTATTATTGGTGGTAGCAGTAGTGGTTTGTGTTATACCTTAGTTACTGGACTGTTCTTATCTCAACCCGTGGGAGTTACATTCTTTCGACTCTCCTCCCCATCCCTCCAGGAGTGGGGGGCAGGGAAGAAGGTGTCGGGGTGGGGGGGGGAACTTAGCGAGCGAGACTGTGTGGATGACTGGGTTTTAAACCACGACACCTCCTTTGGGAATTAGGACACCAACAGAGATGTATATTGAGAGACTTCAGAAGGAAGTCCTTTAGGATGGTAACACTGGGAAAGGCAATTCTCACACAACAAGCCTTGAAACAAGCAGCAAGGAGACACAGATTTTATTCTGAGCATGACCTAAGGTTTTCAATTAGCAGATGACAGGTATCTTTTTCCCATTGTCACTGCGTTAAACTAATCACTTCACTGTCTCCTGCAGTACAGATTTATGGCTACATGCCTGGCACTCTGTGTATTAAATGTAACTGTCCTTGGCTTTGAAAAATAGAGCAGTGCTGTAGCAACATGCTGGAGAAAGTAGACCTGCTTATATGAGGAAATGCAAGGAGTAATTATTTCTTTATCTTGCTGTGTATTTCTGAAGAGCAGTATGATGCCTGCCTTTGAGAGCCAAAAGATCAGCTGAGTGTTCAGCTTGTGCCAAACTCAGAGTGTGCTGTTTAGAGGTAGAGAATTAGCTGAGGAACGTGACTGTATCCACTGTATCTACACTGGTTTCACATTGCTAGGCAGAAAAAAAGGTTGTACTGAGCAATTAATAGTTAGCTGTTGTTAATCCTCATCCAGCAGGGACTGTCTTGTTGCTGTCTAAGAGGCAGAAGTGTAAATATGGAGTTTCAGAAGACTTCTGTGTTGTAAAGATGCAGTTTTACAAGCTGTCATGAGTGAAGGGAATTCTTCTGCACTATATGTCTTCCAGACTCAAAATATTCCTTCCATAAACTATTGGCTATTTTCCTTGCATAAACTTGCCATAGGTGGGGTTTTTTTTGGTTCTGGGTTTGCTTTTTTTTTTTTTTTTTTTTCCCCTACAGGTAGTAATTCATAAACCTATATAAAAATAAAGCCTTATATTATTATTCTCATCTTTATACAGTTGCAGGGAGAATGATGAGGAAAATAAATCACTGCCTGATAATGTGTTATAAATCTTGTGGTATTTCTGATGGGTTTAATACTATCCTTGTAAAATAATGCTCTGATTGCATGGAGAAATGTCAGCCTGGGTAAATTAGCTGAATAAAAGTGGCTGATAAATGTTATGATAGTTATTCTTGAGGTCACCTTGAAAGCTGTGCTAAGAACAGGCCATAGTCCCAGCCTCACATTAAAACCCAGGAGCCGTAGAGATTTAAAACATGCCTTCCTTCTGTTTCTTGGTCTTGTTTTTTAAGGGAAATCATTAAAGGGTGGATTTTGTCTGCAACATGTACTATAAGAGACTGATGATTTATACTTATCTACTGTAACCATAAGCCTGTCAGTCAGACAGAACTGCTGCTTCAAGCAGTATGGTAACAGTAGGGCTCTGTAAAGTACTTGAAATTTTCAGATTAAAAGGTATTGGAACAAGAAATTAACAGGTGTGAAATGGGATGGACGGTAACATGATATCTGTTGGTGTTAGATGAAATCAGGCAACTTGTCATGAAGGTCAGAGGCACAAGCTTTCACTGCCCAGTAAGGAATCAGGTCTGCTCTCTCCATGCCTTTGCAGCACGTGTCCTGCTCTGGGTTTATCCAAACACAGTTCAAGCCAACCTGTCTTTCTAAAACTAAGTATATAGCTGATGGGGAAAAAAGTAAGTCCTTAGTGTTTCTACTCAGGTATCATTATCAAATAAGGGCCTCTTTCACTAATCTTAAAATATCCTGCAGACAGAGATAAAATTGTCTTCCTTCTTACCATTTTCATTGGCAAACATGTTGTTTGAACAAATTTCACAGCAAATCTGGGTGCTTTCTTTATTCTTCAGATTCCTCAGTCAGATAAGAAATTACAGAGTAAATGTAACAAATATTTATATATAAAAATATACAATATATATTTTTAATAATATATTATTATATTATTTATCTATATTATTGTATTATAATAAATATTTTTACACTTTTCAGTAAGAAAATATATAAAACCCCCTTGTTTTTTCTGTTCTGAACAGATATATGTACCTTTCTTTATATAGTCATACAAAGGAATATGTTTTACATATTATACCATGTTTTACATGTTATAACATGCATGTAAGAAAAGGGAGGTTTACATGCTTCTTGCTCCTGCTCACCAATTTTATTTCCATCAAGCACTGAAACATGAAGATAAAGCAGTACGAAAAGGACAACAAATACTACAAAGGCAAAGATGATATTTCCTCATTGCACAAAGCAAGGTATGAGAATGGTATGGTATTCACCGTAAAAGAAATAGAGTATTAGATGTGCCCAAAATAAAATCTAGTTCACCTTGGTATGCTGAGATAGGATCAAGCAGATGTAGACCATCATCGCTTCTTGTTTATAACCCATGTCTTACAGTAACAAAATATCTAAACCTTTGGACACAGTCCACAGAAAGCGTTTTATATCCTGGAGAAAGTGGGTTTTTTTGGGTTGGTTCTTTTTTTTGGTTGGTTGGTTGGTTGGTTTTGGGTGGGGTTTTTTTTTTTGTTTTTGTTTTTTTTTTTTTTGTTCATGTGGGGTTTTTTTTGTTTATTCATTTTTGTATGGTTTGGTTTGGTTTTCAAGAATACAAATTAAAGATTTTTTTATACAATGAAAAATATATTTGTTCACTTTCTGGCTCTGTTCACTAGTCACCTGTTATACTGTTCACTAGTCACCTGTTATACCCCTGATTATGTATTCTCTTAGGAAAGCCAGATATCTGTTATCATCTAAACTTCTAGATACTTTAAAATTCAAAAATTCATTTGAGGAAATGAATGATACCTGCATTTATGTGAATACTTATGGGAATGGAAACTAACTATACTAGTTTCCCATTGCTTTTTTTGCTTTATATGTGGGTTGTTTTTTTTTTGGGGGGGGGGTGTTAATTATTTTTTCCCCTAATTTTAGATTTTTTTTTTTCAGGCATATTTTGAACATTTCTGTCAAGTTTTAGAGGATAATTACGGTTAGTCAGAGATTAGGAACTGATCAAGTTTACACCTTGTAAAGTTATACAGTTATCTTTCTCTAGTATTTTGCAAATATTCTCTCATGTGACATACACCATTATTTCCTGGTTAAAACTGAATTTATTAAGTATTTGATCTAGAGAGCTTTTGCAGATGCCTTTTTGTTTCTTTGTTTTTTGAAAGAATAGAACACAGATACTATTGAATACTTCATAGTTTTTGGGACCTCCTTAATTTTCTTTCCTTCACTGTTAAGCCCCAAGCCTATGTTTGATTTTCTTTCTTCATTTAAGGAACCTTATCATTTTCCCTTTTATATTCCTGTGCTTTTCTGATCTTATCCCTAAGGGGCTCAATCTGTTCCTTTATATTCACATTTACACCTGTAATAATCTTTCACTTTTTGCTTGACTTTTTGAATTTTGAGGTCACTGGAGAAATTCTGATGCCTCCACAACAGTTTCTTTCTATTCTGCCATTCCTTGCTTCACTTGTGTATAATCTACCATTGTGCATTAAATATCTTCTCTTTCAGTAATCCTCAGAAGCCCTGCACTCCCTTGCCCTTTAAAATTTTCCTTTCCCAGCAGACTATATCCTATACTCGTGGAACAGCTGAAGTTTGCCTTCCCCGTCAGCCATCACTTTCCTGCTCTTTTACTTTCATACTAATATTACTTCCCACAGCTTTTCTGTAATCTTTCACAACTTCAGCTGCTGAATTTTCAGTTGTTTACATGTTCTATCATTTTTGTTAGTTGAAATAAATTGATCTAAACCAGGAGCTTCCTTTACTCTCCAAAACAAAATCTGCCTCTAAAATATTCCATGTAATGACTGTGTCATCCTGCTGTGCTCTTTAGATATCTCTAAATAATTTCAATTGCCTTTTTCTACAAAGGCTTTAATTTTTTGAATATTAATTATCCTCAAAAGAATGCCTAATCATCTTGTCTTCTGGCCTCTGTGGAACGTGTGAATTCAGTTCTGCATTTATTTTACTTTCCTGTTATTCAACAGGAAATCTAACAAATCTCTCTCCTTTTCATGAACTTACAAAAAAGTGCACCTTTGATACATGGTACCTTTCTCTCTTGTTCTCACACCTGCCATCCTTAAGGAGACTGCATCTTTATAACAGTAATACATCCCTGTGGTTTAGCTCAGAAGCTTTCTAGGATGCTGTTTTCATTAGGTTTTGTCTGTGCTTTAACAAAGTAGTTCTTCCTACACACCCCCGTATTTGGGCAGCTGTGTAATAACACCCTGAAAGTTCATCTCCTACTTGACACTCTCAGGAATGTATTGCAGGTGATTCTCATCTCGTTAAATTTATAGAAAATTATATAGAAATTTATATACAAAAGTAGACTTTCGGGTTTGTTCTTAAAATCTCCTTCCCTGTGTGCACTTGATGTTCTTCCTCTTCCTTTTTACACAGACCTTGAATTTTTTTTGCTGCCACTTTCTGTGCTATCAGATGTTTGAAGTCTATTTCATACCTAATAGGATTCAATATAGCAGTATCATTTGCTCATCTAAATAAGTAGCATGATGAAGTAAACCAGAGGGATGCAGATACTTTACTTGTCTCTCTGAAATAGCCTTTATTGTTAGTAAAGCAGGAGCATGTTCCTGAAACAATGTGCTTGCCTGCACTTTAAGGTTGCCAAGGTCAGAACCTTCCGAGAGACCTTAAGGTAATGATTTTTCTTTGCAAATGATCTTAGGTAGCAGTACAGGCAAAAAGTGATCTAGTGATGTTGTTCCTATTTTAGACTGTTCCACATGTGAGCAGTCTTTTTTTTTTTCCCCCTTTTTTTTTCAAGAAGAGGTAATAATAGAAAACTAAGAATAGAATGAGCTAGAACAGAATGAAAATATAACCTTGTGTTTCTTGCCTCTTAATCCTCTCAGGAAATCACATGCTGATTGTACGGATTACTTAATATTTTCTACATTCCTTTGTTTTGAACCCTTTTTAGAAAGCAGGTATCATTATATCTTTTCTGTTGTAGGGACAGGCAGCTGACTCCCACCCTTGAAGCACCAGAACAAGTGGAACCTCAGGACAGAAAATACCTCTGGGGCAGGGCAATTACATGATTTGTAATATTCCTTCCTCTTTAGTTTATAGTCAGTTTCTGCTTATCACCGTATTTGGACATTAGTCTCTTCTAGTGATGTACTAGGTACAATACAACAGACAATGCTGGCCAAGAGCATATTTTTAAAAGGCATTAATATGCAGTTGTACAATTTCACCAGTTTCCCGTGTTCTTTCATGGAATATGCTACATCAGTTTGTTTTGAATAGTAAAGAATAAGGGTTTCTCTTGTTTCTAATGTACAGTTACATAGTTGATTAGGAACTGCGCTTGGCAATGTTTACATTACTGTGGTTATGTGTTATACAGACTGTTAAAGTTTTGTCAGCAAACTCAATACTTTGAATTTCTTAAACCCCATTATTTTAAGATGCGTAACCCAACCACACTACTTTGTCCCAGGCTAAAATCCTCTTATATTTTAATTAACAAACACTTTTATTTAATTAAAATAAAATATCCATTTAATTTTTTAATGCTTTTGTATTAACCACCCTGAACTAGAGCTAAAGTGTACTTACTTTGAAGCTTTTCTGATTTTCCATAGGTCATTAAGAAAGTCAAAACAACAAAAGGGCTTAAATGTGTAATTTAAAAAATCAACAGATATTTTAACATTTGCCATATTTCCATATTTAGCATGCATTATCTCTTTCTAATTAGACTGTTTTGCAGGAAGACTGATCTTTTGAATATGGAACAGTACTGCTGTTCATGCTGATTTTGATTATATAATTTGCCCCATACAGGAACCAACCTTTCTAGGGCATTTCAGAATGTGTCACCGCTGTTTAAAAGTGTATTGTGCAGTTTAAGGTGAGTAAGAATATTCGAGAGTTAGACCCTGGAAACATCCATTCAGACTGAGGCCCCACACTTGGGTGACACACTTAAGACTTCTACAGGAGAAAGTGTTGGCTGTATAGTTTATTCCTAATTATCTAGTGCCTTGACAGTGGTAGAGCAGTCACACTGAGCAGTACTTAGGGTAGGGTTTGCCTTTGTTACTTGCCATATTACCTGCTCACAGAGAAACCTGCTGCTCTCTTGAGAGTGGCAGTATCTGGTACCTAATTGCCAGTAATTCCTTAGCTCCTTGTGCTTGTTTCAGTCCAGATGCAGTCAATATTAACACCAGTGTGAAAAGTATTATAGAATCTCCACTATAATTCCTCTTTAATTAGCATCCTATTATCTTAAATTGCTTCAAGAATTTTAGTTTTTTTTTTTTTTTCCTAAAGCTTCTCCATTCTTTCAGTAATACCCTTTTTGTTAAACTGCCTAAGTATTTTACTGGTTGGATCTGCTACAGTTTTTTACTTTGTCTTTTAATAGCTTATTCAAAGGAGAGAAAAGCACAGTGGGCTTTTGGTACAGTGCAGTAATATCGTTGTTAGTGTTCTCAGGGTTTTTCTTTCTCTGGAGCATAATGGTTGAACTAAGTCTTGTGGTGAAGACCAGACCTGCTGGGCAAATGGCAATAAAGTTGCAAACAGTGAGAGACTTGTTCACTCAAGTTCAATGTGTGAATAGCTTTGTGCAGCTCTAATTAGGACCCTGGCTCTGAATAGGTAATTAAATATCAGCTTGGTTATCCAAGTAAGGGAGTTAAAGTGAAAATATACTGTTCAGGTTTATAGGAAAATACGAAGTTCTGCATTTCTGTTGGCTGACTGGCATTACAACAAACTCCATTTGGAATACTTTTAGATTTTCCTATGTGAGACAGAAAGAGACACAGCTGGAATGTAGCACTGTATGCAATGAGTCCCTCATGGCTATGATGCAGCCACTGAATAAGCTAAAGTTGACATTTGTCTTTAAGATATTCCTTAGCCTTTGGAAAAAAATGAGCATTATTGTGTATCAATAAAAATAAAATCAGTGCCAGCATTTTAACTGGTGGATTGTCTGTTTTGACACCTCTCCCTCACTCCCCCACCCTCAGTTACTTCATGGATGGCTGAGTGTGAACTGCAATATGGGACATACATATTTACTCTTTAGGGTCTGTTTCTCAGATGGATGGCAACGTTTAATTTTAGTAATCTAATCACCTAGAGCAGGTACCTTGGACTCACATATTTTATGAGGCTTTAAAACCTGTGAAATACCTTTGGCTAAACCCACCAATTTCTTTGAAGTTTCACTGCTTCCCAAGGCTAAACCCCAGTTCATTATTTTTCCTCTTCACATCAATATTTCAGCATTTTGATGTGTTTAAAGATCTTTTTAGGCATTTCATTTGTATTACTGCTTTCTGACAATGCTCATATTGCAATAGCAATATAGTTCAGACTAACATTGCAGAATGTAGGGCCAGGGATGTACAGAAGACAACCAAACAAACTGGAGGGCCGATTTTTTGAAGTATACAGTAGCAAATATTTCTTAATTCTCCAAAACAGATTTTATGTTCTTTTGCTGAGAGGACACAAAGCTATTGTGCTCTATTCTGGAACAAAGGTTAATTGATTGTCCTGAGTTTGCTGAAAACTGGGAAGGAGAATGGAATTTCCTAAGTGCCAAAAACTGACTGCTAAGGACAGAGGAAAACCCGAAACACATCTGTGCCTCAGGCGCTACATTCTCCCAGACATTCTGATGTGCCCTTACTTCTACTCTTCCCACTTGTCTGTATGAAAAGCTAACATTATGTTTCTACAAAGCCTTCCAGCCATTTTCTTCTGTTCACTGAAAACAATTAAATTACAGTAAATTTCATGGGTGTGGGTTTTGTTTTTTTTCCTTATTATACCGGCACATAGGACAGATGAGACAGTGCTTAACTATTTGCTTAAGCTTTCAAAATCTAGACATCATTACTTTCAAGAATGGAAAGGACTGTGATAATCTAATGTGACTTTTTTTCACTGCACCAGTAATCTGATTTCCAGTTTCATCCAATAATACCTCGTAAAGTGTGACTGACAGGAGTAAAAAGTCCCCTACTGAAATCATGATTGTTTACCTCTGAATCCTGTGCAACTTCTTTCTGCCACCAGTCTCAAGAATTTATAAATGTGATGATGACAATGGCAATACACACTGCATGCAAACCATTTATTGTGCCCTTATGAACCATGGCTTAGGAACTGGTAATGTTTTTCCAGACCTGCACTGTTAAGAATTGAAATATCATATATGTTTTCTATTCAGATTTATATACTCAAAATGAGGAATTTGGTGCTGATACTTTCAGAAATAGAAGAATACTCAATGACAAAAAAAAAAAAAAGCTTATTTAGAGATATTCCCATAAAAAATAAGAGCAGTTGAAATGCAATATCCTGAAGTAAATAGTGTCCTGAAAGTCTCTGTTGTACTACAAGTTTATTGGATTAAAGTATGACTTAGAGGAAAGTCCAAAATGTAGCAAAGAGAACAATATATTCTTGCAGTTTTTTAAGAAAAAATTATTTTAGAAATCACCTTTAAAAATATTAAAGCATAGCTTTATAAGACTGTAGCACCAAATAAAAGTGGAAAAAAATAGAAAAGGTTGTATGAATAAAATTATTTATCTTGATATTCACAAACACTACAATTTGTCATCTTCACTACTGTATTTCTTCATTATTAGGAGATAGTATTTGGAGACTTTTTAGTGGAACCTGCTGTATGAGCTCCCTTTATGAGTTTCATACCTAACTAGTAGTGAAACTTTTATTTTGCTGCATAAACATATGATTAAATATTCCTTATAATAATACTGAACACAATAAAAGGATATGGCTTTCAAAGATTTGTGTACATATTCTACTGTAAGTTAAGATCAGTTAACAAATATTTTAAATAATATATTCCTTTTGTGAACATGAGTCCATGTAAGCATTAAGTGCAGGTTTTTCCCCATATGATTTAAAAAGTAATAAAGTGCATGATTTTATTTAAATTCTGTGTGAGAGAAATTATACGAGAAGTCCTGTCCTTTTTTGTGAGCTAATCATATCAAACTTTAAGATCAAGTGATTTTATTCCTACAACTAATTCTTTCTAATGAACCACAATTCTAATGATTTCATTATTTCATAGCATATGAGCTAAATACTGCAGCCACCAGAAGTCTGGGCCAGATGGTTGATGGACCCAATGGTCTCTGAGTCCACTACTGGAGGGACCAGGAGGTCCAGGCCAGCAACTGGAGGGGCCATGGGCCTTGGGGGATTACTGCTGTTGAGGTCATGAGTCTGGACCAGCTCCTGAGAAGACCTGCTTGCATTTCTGTGTCTCTGTGCATGAGGCAGCTATGAGACCAGGGGACCCAGGGACCAGCTACAGGGGCCTATTGGCTGACCAGGTCCTGAAGGGATCCTTAGTGTGTGTGTGTGCATGTGTAGGACTGAGTACCAGCAGTTGGAGGGAAGCTGCCTCCTCTGGGGCTCACATGTCCAGGTGCCTAGAACTGGGAAGACTGGGAATCCAGGGGCCAGGGTAGATTGACTGTCTAAGGTCAGCTACTGGGTGACATTATATACATATACTGTGTGTATATATATGTATATATTTCCCATTAAAGGGCTTCCATCCTGAGAAGCCACAGTAACAGGATAAGGCTGTTGATATTGTTTGTGCTTGTGCCAGTGCTGAGTATGTGTCTGTCTGGTGACCCGTGTGGGTGGCTATACAAGTTTTTTTCAGTTGGACTTGATGATCTTAAATGTTTTTTCCAACCTTAATTACTCTATGATTATGTGTGCATGTGTGTATATGTGTGTGTCTATTGGGAGTACATGCTCAGCCTTGATACTTCCTGAACCTGAGGAGATGGGGCTGGGGCAGTCTCACCTCAGTTTGGGCTATGGGATTTGGAAGCTTCTAACAAATATGATTGATTTTTGAGGGGAAAAAAAAGTCCTTTTTCTGCTTAGTATGTTCCACAATTCCATGTGCTTAGTCTTGTGCCTATCGTACCAGCTATTTTCTTAAACTAAATAGTACCCTCTATAGTTCTTTGCAGAAGACCAGAGGGAATAGCTTTATGTATGTGGCACTCAACCTAAGTGTTAGGTTAATCAGGGGTAGATGTTGTATGAAGTCTACTAAATAAGACTATGACCTTGATTTCACCTATTCCAAATTTAATTTAGAATAAATTAATGTTCCTCTTTGCAGTGACTCTGTCCTGAGCCTCAAAAAGTTAACTTCAATTTGGTGACTTTGAAAGAAAGGTTAAATCTGAAGACTCAGATCAATGTAGAGAATTTCTGTATGTTGTCTATTTTTAATGTTGCTCTTGTGCATTAGTTAACCAAGAGCCACTGACCTTCGGTTGTTCAGGATTATAATAAGGATTATATAATTATGCTGTATTCTCACCTGGAAGGCAAACCTGTATGAAAGATGGATTTCTTAGAAATGAAAAGGATGTATTGCAAGGCTAGTTTAGTTGTTTCCTACTAAATACTGGAAACAAAGACCAGCAAGCATCCCTGAATTATTTCTTCTCTTTCTGATTAAGACTAATCACACAGAGGACACATTCCACTCAACCTTACTTAAGTGACACTAAATCAGATAAATGCAGGTTTTGTGGCTCAGCAGGTGAAAATTGAACCCCTAAACTGTAAGTTTAGAAGTCCTTTTGTGTCTGTTTGCTCAGGGCACAACTCCACTTCAGAATTAATTTTTTCCCAATTTCAAAAATATGAAAATATAATAATAATAAAAAAAATACAAGATAGCTGTGTAATTTGCAATTACATGTGATGGATACTAAATGGAATATGATTAAATATGAGGAGCATGAGTTCGGCTGAGGAGACTAGAGCTGAATTGGAAACCCAGGAGGCATAAACTAAAAAGCATGGTGTGTACCTGCAAGTCCGGCCACCACGATGGGATGAAAATTGTCCAAGAAATATTTTTGGACATGAGATAAAATGCTCTGAGTAATCTGAGTAAAATAATAACAAAAAAAAAAACAAACCAAAACCAAACAAAACTACGCAAAACACCTCTTCTCTGCTGACTTCATCACAGCATTTTATCTACCTGCTTTTCCTGTCAGTCTTTGTCTTTCGTCTGTGTTCCTTTCTTACAATGCTTTCCTATTTTCTGTGTTTCACTCTTCAGTTATTTCTAATCCTGTCTCTGTAATTCCACTGAAGAATAGGAAAATTAATATCTAAGAGTAGTTACATTCTTATATACAGATATTGCTGATCCATGAAAAGGATAAACAAATACAACTTTATTATTGCATAAAGGTTTTAGTATAGTTACAGTCAAGTTTTGTTACTAGCATATTCAGAACATTTTGCACCTAACCAGTATTTATTTCTTTGATATTGAAAGTTAACCAGAAAAATAATCTATGTCAATGTAGACTGATGCGTAACAGAGGAAATTGTTACTAGAATTACAAAGTCACTTGTGGAGTTGTTTTGTCGTCCTTATGGACTGGATTTTTTCTCCTTCATCTCTCAGAGAGAAGAAAGTGATGCAACTTACTATTTTGTATAGCATGCTGAGAAGATCTGTGCCAACTGTTTTATTTGCCGTTTTCTAGTTTGGAAATATCAACCCTACTTTGTCATATTTTTGTCAGAATATCTGAGTATGTGATTATGTATACAATGTTCTGGATCTAATGAGGCTCATTCAGTGCTTTAGAGAGCAATTATTCAATTCTTGATTGGCACATAACTGTCTTGAGTTGAAAATCTGAAGCATCATTAGATGATTCCCCAAAATTACACACTAAAATTTAGCTCTGCTGTGGTTATTGCATGCCACATGAATAATTTCTGTATTTGATGAGAAGTGTTTTAGATACACTTATCCAAAAAATGCAGGCTACCTCTAGGCTCCTATAGTATGAAATACCCTTATTCCTGATAAGTACAAGCAGAGCTATTCCTTTGCTACTTCTCTGCCTTTTCTGTGCTTCTTCACCCAAACTAGCTTTCACTGTAATTGACACAACTCTTTTTTTTTTTTTTTTTTTTTTTGCAAGGGGTCTTAAAATGCAGACTTCTCTCCTTTCAAGAAATCCACAAAATCAAGTGTTATCCCCACAGGAAAAAAAAAACATTGAACGCTCCCTGCTAGCCAGTAATGAATGCCAGAGCACAACTTCCTATCTCACAAGCAACATGACAAATTCATGGGATTGGGTTTAGATAGCTTCTATGACCACCTTTGTAATTTGAAAGCTATCATTAGGAGAGACAGATTGATCACTTCTGCTTATACTCTAACATTGTACAGCTAGATTGCATTTTTGTTAAGAAATTGTTTACGGAATGATCAAGACAGCTAGAGAAGCCAAATAAAAGGTTTCATGTACATTGTCAAGACTCCTTTATCAACATTCAAGGATGACTTTGACCTGAAAGTTTATGCCTTGAGTTTCTAAACTGGTAGTTTGCAAGCACACCATGGTGAGCCAAGTGAGACAAAACCAGAACATCAGATCACTTGGAAAAGTGAGTGAGCGTATTACTTTTGATATACTGCAATGAATCTACTGCTTTGATTTATTGCATTTAAAAACATTTTTCATGAGGTTCCCAGAAGAGTGTAAGATCACCAGGATCTTACACTGCAGAAGATACTGACATAATTCATATGAAAAATACCACAATAATATAGTATGATTCTTACTGGTTCTGGTGTTGATCAGAAATCCTATCAAGAAAGAACTAGGCTCTGTTCTTAATTTACTTGGTAGTCAACAGTCAGAGAAGGAGCTTACATTTTTCCACAGAGGCAATTATCTTAACAAAAAGGATAAGTGTTCCTATGCAATCTCCATACAGTGAAGCCATGCTATGAAAAGAGGGTATGCTCCTAATTTGAAGGAACAAAATGGACAAAGCATTGTTAATAGCCCAGGGGAAATCTGAAAGTGGCTGAAGAGGGTTTATCTGTGGATCTTAATCTATGTAAGATTAAACCATTGTTTTTACCAGTCACTGTACAGTATAAATTCCTGATAGTTTTACAGAATTCTTTCTTCCATTGCCTGGTGATCTTTAGTGTCTTGTCACCTTTTACCATCTTCTCTAGGGATTTGAAGCATTCCTCTCAGATTACTGTAATCCTTCCCACCCCTTTCTTTTGATGCCCTGCTCAGAGTTATTGCCTTTGAATCATTTCACTGGAGAAGGCAGTTGCATCATCTGTCTTGACATGAAGGACACATTGTACATACTGTGGACTTCCCTTAAAAATAATTTCCATCCTGAGATTCATACTAAATATCCTTGCTGCTGGGAGATAAATCACACTTTTGTTCTTTGGCCAGCTCAATGTCTCTTCCAGATAAAAATAAAATTGTTCTGAGTATTGCTAAGGTTATGTTCCACGCTAGCTCTTCTTCTTTGTTACTATAGACATTTATGTAATTCATTTTGTTTCCAATTATCTCTAATTTGCAATCAATGATCTGATGCTCTGTCTCACCATATCCTTTTCTCTTTCTTTTCTCAGGGCCCTGTAAACACCACCAACCCTCAAATGGCCCTGACCAGCCTTCATGGGGCCACGCACTGCCCATAGCCCTGGACCCCGTATCAGCCCAGCCAGGGGGTATCAGTCCTTACCCCAGAGTTGCCACAGGAGTGCTGGTTTCCATCCTTGTCTGTCTTCCTCCTTAATAAACCCCTGTTCTGGACTGTGGGTTGCTTGCATCCTGGATGGAGCACCTGCAGCTTGTCTTCAGATCCACCTTTGTCCCCTCCCTTGCTCCCAGCTTGGGCACAACAGAGAACTTTAACTCTAGGACTCTAAAATGTCTGGTGCACTATATTGAAGATGAATAAGAACAGTTATAAGTCAAATTAAAGACTGAGTAAGCACAGGGCCTGTAGTTCTGAAAGGAAATTGCAGATACATCAGTATATGTGGTGATTATGCAGAGCTTTAAATATTTTTTGAAAGAATTATTACTATAAAAGTTTATAGAAGATTAGAGACATTTCAGCTGTGATTTACTAAAATTCAAATTAGCTTGTTATACTTTTATAGGAGTTGTGGATTAAAAAAAATAAAGATAAAAAAAAAGAGATAAAAAAGGAGATTTGATAGCTATGACACACTGCCACAGTGATTCATGTGCTGATTCCTGTGAAAGTGCTCCTAAACTACACTGGAGATATTCAAGGCCCGCCTGGACAAGTTCCTGTGTGATGTTCTGTAGGTTACCCTGCTCTTGCAGGGGGTTGGACTAGATGATCTTTTTAGGTCCCTTCCAACCCTTGGGATTCTGTGATTCTGTGATTCTGTAAACTAGGAAAGATTGTCTTTAGTACCACTACAAGGATACTGGAGATGGACTCTTGACCAGGGATTGTAGCAATAGGACAAGGGAGAATGGGTTTAAACTTAAACAAGGAAAGTTTAGGTTAGATATAAGGAAGAAGTTCTTTCCTGTGAGGATGGTGAGTCACTGGAACAGATTGCCCAAAGAAGTGGTGAATGCTCCATCCCTGTCAGTGTTCAAGGCCAGACTGGACAGAGCCTTGGGCGACATGGTCTAGTGTGAGGCGTCTCTGCCCTTGGCAGGGGATTTTAACTAGATGATCTTAAGGTCTTTTCCCACCCTAACTATTCTATGATTCTATGATTCTATGATTCTATAAAAGGGAGTTGGAGAGAGCATCTAACCAGCTTGGGGTAAACCATCTAGAAGCTAGTGCTTTTAGTAAGATGCTGTACCTCAGCTAAGCTGCTTTTCATCAGGCTCAGTAACTTGGACATAGACTAAAATGGCTCTATGGTTCCTGAAAAAGAGATGCTTCACTCTGAAACGCTAAAGAACTATTGGAGCAACACATTAATCGATTGTTCAAGCATCTCTACTTTGCTGTTATCAGAATGAAAATAACACCATTTCTATTCCTTAGATTTCAAAGCAGTTTATATCAGATAGTGAGTTTCTTTAAATGAAACTGAAAAAAAGTCAGAGATGGTAACATTGTTACCTTAGCTTTGAAGTGAAGTTGGTTTAACTGGTCTGAATTTCAGATTTAGACCTTTATTCCTGATTGCAATGATGTAAATGAAAAGTAAAGGAGGCACAAAGTGTTATATCAGAATAAAATAAATTTAATTCTATTCTGCAGGGCTATTAAAATAAACACTAAGACACCATTAAAACCCAAGGCATTATGATGTGCGAGACAATAGCGAATTAAGTCTGCTGATTTTCATTCTTTTCCAGGATATCATACTTAGGAGATAGTTTGCTTTTAGCAATATTACAGAAAAGATTATCAAAGGAAAGACTTCCTTTAGCAGCAGGCAAAGTGCACTGCAGAATTCAGGTTAAAACAACTGTTTAAATACTGTTTCTCAGTACAGTCTTTTCTGTCTTTTCACCATCAACAACAGGGCTTTTATTTCTGAGGACAGGTCTACAGTGAGATCTAGGTTTTCAGAATGCCACTATTTATGGAAAGCTGTTTGAGAGTATAAGTTTCAGAACCCATTTTTATTTTGTGCTAGTTAAGTATTTAACAGTTTCGGATGACCTCTGTATCTTTCTCAGGGAATGTAATGGAAGAAAAAAACCTTTTTAAAAACTTTTTTTTTTTTTTTAAGTGAAAATATAGAAATAGGTACTTATTTCCTCTTTATCCCTGAACTTGGACACTGGCAGGAAGCTGGATAAACTGACATAAATTAGAATGAATGCACTGTGGTGTCCTAAAATGGCCATCTCAATAATATGATATGGTATTTAAGCAAGGTAGGCATGTCTCAACTCCAAACATGTTTCAATGTTAGGCACAACATACAATCAGCATACAGTACACTGCAAATGACACTGGATTCAATGGCCTGGAATGATCAGATAATTTCCTGAGGTTTGAAATCTGAGGTTGTGGTCTTTTTCATCTTCTTTATTAGTCCAAAATCTGAAAATTGGTCAGCCTAACTCTGACCTCAGCTAGCCAAGTAAAGCCAAATGGGAATCAGTACGTGTGATGTTGCATTTCTATTTAGGGACATAGAAAATCACTAAACATTCTTTCCTACTACCAACAGTCAAGTTATTGAGAATCTTAAACACACATAATGGCAGAAAATTATGCCACTAGGATAAATATAGTATTTTATTGTAACTACAGGAAACAGTCATATGAAAGACAATAAGTAATGATTTTCTAGGGTAAATAATACCTTTTAGATATCCTTGATTGCCCCCATGCAGGGAAAATTACTAAATGTAGAAACTCTGCCTTGCTCTCTGCACAGGTATAAGTGCATTGGTGGGACCTTGCCTCAGAGTGTAGGATTTTCTCTACAATAGCTATGAACTCAGTACCTCACAGTTCTTGGTGGACTCTTCAGGACACTAAAGTCTATTTGGTTGTGACTTTCTGTTGAAATTAAATGTGGACCACATAATATAACAGTATGCTTCCACAACAAAGTTGTTCAGGAAAACATTTTTGTCTACAGAAATGCTCTGAGTGCTTTACAGATGAAATAAAAAAGGTCAAAATTTCCTCATATGTTGATTGTACATTATGAGCAAGAAAGTTTGATCAGTGTGATTGTATCACCTGACTCTCAAACAGCTAAGAATAATTCCTCATCCTGGAGTCTGTCATTCCTTATAAAGTTGAAGTTTAAAAGCTCTGGTTTAAAAATTACCTTCCCCTCATAACATTTTTCATCTTACTCTTGTCATATTTGCAGTGATTTGAAGGAATTAGTAAACTGGGGTACTGTAGGGAAGAAGAGGTGAAGAGTTTGATAGTATTTTGGGTACCACTGTTTTGTACCAGACGGTGTCTAATAGCTATAAGCAGACAACTTACGTATGCCAGGAATAAGCAGAGGTTTCCAAGCATCAGTTTCAGTCTTAATGTGGTTCAGTGTCAACTTCTTTTGCTTTGCAAGTCCCATGCATTTCTCCTGTACCAAAACTGAAAATACTTCATCAACTGTCTGCACCATTCCCTTGGCACACACACCAATTGGTCTTTCAGTGACAGTGGCTTTGCCAAATAGTTTTCTGTTCGTAGCTCCACTGTCTTGTATTATTCACTTCTTCCAGAATTCACATCTGCTGCTACAATATTTTTTCTCTTCAGCTTTAAGATATTTTCTGTTAGTTTTAATATGGTGCTGGTAGGGAACATAGCACTTCCTGAGTTTCCTGGGACATTTTCCTTACTTTCCTTTCTTTCTTATTTTTTTTTTTTTTAAACTTCCTCTCTCACTAACTTCTTTTTTCTTCTGGTTATATAAAAGAAAATCTAACACTACATCAGGTTGTCTCTATTCTCTTAAGAGGAATGGTCAGTTATGTGAAATAGTAATAGGTACTGAAACAGACACCAGAGAAGTAAAAACCATCTGCTGTAACTTTATTTCAGCTGTGTTGTGTTTATGGGTTAAAATAGCAACTAGTGAATTAAGAAAAAGACAAAAACACTATGAAAAGACAAATATCTTGATTGTGAAGGCTGTAAGCTAGAAAATATCCTGGTATGCATACCCTGTGCTAGTATTGTTACAGCATTAAATGCGTAAGATTCACGGTAGTTACAGTATTAATTAAACACATAAGTAATTAATCACATAACCTTTCGATGAATTGATTAATTCAATCTCTTTGCACAGTTTGCGGTACCTGTTTGCCTACATTTGTAGTATTACGATTTTCTTAAACATAGGGAATAGCTTTACAAAAACAAAAAAATAAAACCACTTCGCTGAAGTGGTGAATGAATTCCTTGGTTTCCTTTGCTTGCGTGTGCAGTTTTTGCTTTAGCTATTAAACCGTCCTTCTCTCAACCCATGAGTTTTTTTCACTTTTCCTATTTTCTTCCACATCACACAGTGGGGGAGTGAGAGAGTGGCTGTGTGGTGCTTATTCGCTGGCTGGGGTTAAACAATGGCGATATACCTTTAAGCTCATTAAGGAAAATTGGTGTGATCATAGTAACTGTTAAAAAAGAGATTTTATGTGAAAAATATAGCCTACCATTTACATAAATGTAGACTTTATTTGGTGAGACAAAGGGTGTAATGTACCGCTAGCCAGATTAGCCTGTTGTAAATGTCCTTTTTTCCAATTTGAATTTTTGTTAACCAGGAAAATGTTTTAAAATGTCTCAACCAACTAAGGATAATATTCCTTTTTCTGTTTTTGGTTTTGCATAAAAAATGGACAAGTTTATGAGCCAAGAGAGGTTTTACATTTCAAAGGAACAAAGACAGTATTAGTTCTATGATATTGTTTTGGGGGGGGTATAGGATTTTTTTTTTGTTTTGTTTGCTTGTTTGAATTTTTAAAGATAAAGACACAAAGATATTGAACTTGTAATTTAAGGTTCTTATTATTCATTTTAAATTAGAAAACAGGTACCACTGCCAAGGTCTGGAATGTGGGGATTTTCAGTATTATTTAATATATTTGTGAATATTAAGAAAACCATTGACTTTTAATAGGATTTTCCCTATTTTCTTTCATGAAAACCTCAGAAATTTCCACTCAGGAAATCTGTGTTTCTCACCTTGTTTTCCTCTGAAGATTAAAAACACTTTCCTTAGTTTCCTTTTTTCAAAACAAAAAAGTGACTGCTCTATTTTGGGCAACTTCCCTCAGATTTTGGTGAGCATTCTCAATTTTATGTTATATCTAGCACAGTCTGTTGAACTCTAGTTTTGTTCTACATAATGTGTGACACACGTGTTTGAAGTCACATATACATATCTTTTTTTTCTATGAGCTAAACTTTCTGAGACATGAATTTATATTTGTATTCTGCAGGCTAAAAGCAATGAATTACTGAAAGTGAGAATGGGAAGAGAGTTTTATCTCACAAAACTGTTTAAAATTACTTTAAGTTATGCCCCAGAAATGACTGTCATATATGTGAATGTCCCTGAGCCAGCTTTAAAATGTTGCCTGTACAGGCTAATTCACACTGAATAAGGGAAAACTTCTAGGCTGATACTATTAGAAACTTAATCTTCAGTCTTGAGGGATATCATGGACTATATAGTCTATGCGTGAAATCCTTAAACTATTAAATTTTATCAGAGATATGCCATTTATTTTAGAATAACTGGAATTCTCTTTGCATATTAAACTTGAATATATTTATGTAAGGCATTGTTACTACTTTGTGACACTGTAGTGGAAGTAATCTAGTTACATTAGTTGGGGTATTGCAATAACACAGTTATACTGCTTTTGGTATCTGCACTTGCCTTGATATCTCTGCAAAACATTATTTTGCAGAGATATATTATTGCCTTGATATCTCTGCAAAACATTATTTTGGGTCTTACCAGTCTACTGCAAAAGAGATACGACAGCTGTCTGAAGAATGCTTGCTCTAATTTTCATCCTGAATATGTTAATTTATAGTGAGGTGTACTGGGAGAGAAAGAAGAAAGCATATAGATTAAAATAGTTTAGTAGACATTTGTATCTTAGTTTTGGAGTATCCTAATGAAAAAGAGTTTTAGATTTAAAACAAAGATTAAAAATATCACACATTTATTTCAACTAAATTTTCAAAAGCAACTGTATATGAGTAATTGGGACCTCTATAGTGCCCTTGCCTGACTAGGTTACTTCAGTTAAGAGTAAAATCATGTTTAAATCCAGTACAACAATTTGATTAAATTAATGAACCATCATGCATTTAAGATTTTTTAAAATGTAGAATAAAATCTATACTTTAAGAAACTCAAAGTGAAATGGCAGTGGAAATGGATGGAAAAAAAACTTGGGCAATATAATACATGAAGTTAAGTCTTCTACACAGAAAATTCTCTGGATATGCCAACTATTTTCTGTCATTGGTGTCAAAGTGAGAATAATTCCATTCCAAGTAACACAGTAACTCCAATCAACTAAGTGCGGTCACACCACTATAAAGATGGAGTTGATGTGACAACAAGCAAAACTGATATGGATCTGATCATCTCATACAGCCTCCTGCACAATTAGTACACTTTCGACTACTGGGGGGAACAGACTATATAGTCCTTCTAATGAATTCAGTTTTTTTTTCTTATAAGAATGTGCATGACTGTCGTGGTTTAAACCCAACCACAAACCTCGTTCACTCACTTCCCCCACTTCTTGCCCTCCCCCTGCTCCTTGGAGGGACGGAGAGGAGAATCGAAAAGAATGCAACTCCCACGGGTTGAGATAAGAACAGTTCAGTAACTAAGGTATAACACAAACCACTACTGCTACCACCAATAATAATAATGATAAAGGAAATAACAAAGGAAGAGAATACAACACCTCAGCACCAGCCAACAGATAACTCGACTCACTCCCCCCAGCCGAGTACTGACCGATACCTCGTCCAACCCTGCAGTTCCAGCCCTTCCGGGGTAATTCTCGGTTACATCCTGGTCATGACGTGCTGTGGTATGGAATACCTCTTTGGTCAGTTTGGGTCAGGTGTCCTGACTCTGCTTCCTCCCGGCCTCCCCTCCTCCCTGGCAGAGCATGAGACTCAGAAAGTCCTTGGCGAAACCAAACATTCGAGCAGCAACTGAAAACATCGGCATTATCAGCACTGGTCCCAGGTCAAAAGATCAAAGCACTGTACGAGCTCCTAAAAAGGAGAAAAATGACTGCTACTGCTGAACCCAGGACACATGTTAACAGCAATATCATAATTGCCCCAAAATTACCTTACTGACCCACAGCTCATCAGTGTGAAAGTCTGGGGATCACCAAACTATTTTTTTCAGTCCCCACTTGCTGTCAAGCAGGCAAGTCTAAATATTACTTATGCACTTATTATGATCAGGCTTCACTGCTGAGTAGATTCATGTGAAGATCTCTTTTGAATACTTACTTGTTGATCTCAACTGCTGTTTGCTAAATACGCGGATCATAAATTTTACTTATGTAGCTGCAAAACTTGGAGAATAGATGAAAAAAACTCCTTATCGAATATTTCACATTCTGTTAAAAGATATGACTTCAGTGCTATACACACATACCAATATTATTTTCTTGCTTTTTTTTTTTTTTTCCAGTACCAGTGATTCAATGTTTATAAGCAGATGCTTATTATACTATCAAAACTAAGTTTTGGGCTTCCCACAATTTAACATATAATTGTATACAGTTTTAATCAGTACTAAAAGTATATTATGGCTGAACATGACAGTTCAGTATGAGCCTGATCTCCTGTATACAAGCATCTGAACTTTCTACAAAGCAGATAATAGCTGCCATAATTTCTACCAAACTGTAATGTGGAATTAAATAAATTATTTCAATAGAAGAAGACTTTTATACATACACTGGCATTCCTAACATTATCAAGAATTAGTATACTATTTTATCTTCCTTAGTACTCACTGTAGCTTTATTGCAAACAGCTCCTATTAGTGAAGGAACTGAGTAATCGTCTAATTTTGCAGCAAACCAGACTGAGTCAGAATGAAATATTGCTGAAGCAAACTTCAGAACTAAGTTGGCACTGGTTTATTGCATTAAACCATATACCTGAAACATAGCTTAGAAAGTCTTATACAGCATTACTGCAAACGATGCAGTCCCTAAGAAAGTCTATAATAATGCCAAAAGAAAAGAGATGGCTCAGATCTGATGCACACATATTGCTGAATTCAAGTGATTTATGAATTAGAATAAGTGAATGTTCAACGTGCATTATGAAATCTAGATTAAAAAGATTTCTTCAGCTACATGACAGGAAAGTTTAAAACATACAAAAATATATAGAGTATTTTCTTGGTGAATAATTTTACTTGGGATGCATACAATGTTGAAACAGCTCATCAGATTTCTATATGTAAGAAGATACTGAATGCCTTTTTTGCTTTGGTCTTCAATGCCAAGGCCAGCCCTCAAGAATCCCTGACCCAGGAGATCAACAAGGTTTGGAAAAAGGAAGTCTTTCCCTTGAACAGGGATTAGGTTGATTAGGTTAGAGAACATTCAGACAAACTTGACATTCAGTAGTCCATGGGTCTTAGTGGAATGTAACCACAAGTGCTGAGGGAGCTGGAGAACATCATTGCTAGGCCACTCTCAATTATCTTTGAAAGGCCATAACTAAAACATAGGGAGTTCCACCTTAACATGAGGAAGAACTTTATTCTGAGGGTGACAGGGCATTGGAATAGGTTGGTCAAAAAGGTTGTGGAGTCTCCTTCCTTGGAGATATACAAGAGCTGTCTGGACACAGTCTTGAGTAATGTGCTCTAGATGACCCTGTTTGAACAGGGAGGTTGGACTAGACCTCTGGTGGTCCCTTCCAACCTCAACCATTCTGTGATTCAAATAATTATTTTTTACTAAGGAAACATGAAAATAAGAGTAAATGTAAATATTTTTGATTTATTTGTTTATGATAGCTGTCTGTATTATTTTGTTGTGATATGGTGCAGCTTTTGAATACACTTGTTCCAAACTTAACATATGAAAAAAAAAAAGATGTCTAGTAAGGACTATGCAACAGTAGTGTAATTCTGCAGCTATTGCCTCTGCAAATACATCGTGACTGAGAGGTAACTTCCATATGAAAAGGTGAATTAATGACATTTGTTGAGTAGCCAAAAATTACTAAATTGTATATGATTCTAATGGTTTACACAGACCCATGATCAGATAAAAATTCCTATAAAATACTAATAACAATAAGCAGAATAACAAAAAATTCAAGTCTGTATTTGCAAAAGCCACCATGGTGTTTGCATTAATGTACAAGCTCTCAGTATGCAGTCAAAGTACTCAAATATCTTTAAATACAATTTTGAACAGAAATTACTAAGTTAAACTAATCTACTTTTTCATTCCTTCTCATTGCCATGATGTAGTCCCACTATTCCTTTTCTTTGGTAACATTTTGACAGTTCAAAAGATAGCAATATTTTAGGCATTTACAGCTGTCCCTAAATTAAATACAATTCCACAGAACCATGTGTTGGCCCTGCAACAAGTTGCCTGTTTTCCATCTTTCAATATATATTAGCTGAATAAACAGAATCTAAAATAATTCTTAGTGAACCAAATAGGATTCACTTCTGCCTATGCCATGAGCTCCAATTCTTTTTACAGACAGAAATCTGATAGTCAGTAAATTGAAGGTAAAATATTATGTACCACTAGTGCAAAGGAGGTCAAAGTAGAAGATAATTTTTTTTTTAAATTGCCTTGAAAAGGTGCTTTGATGATTGCTTCTGCATAAAGAATTGGATCTGTATACAATTTCTGGATTAGAAAAATCAAATTAATTTAAAAAATTTAAAAAAACCTGGATAAGCAGTTTAGCATGCACTTATATGTGAAAAATTAATCTACTTCAGGAGATACTGATTGGAGGAGAGCTAAGAAATGTCTTTTATTTTTACTGAAGATGGAGTTCAGAGGATCATTAAGAAGAAATTTTATTTTCAAAATCAAAGTGAATGTTGTTTTTTGAGTGTGATGAAGGGCATATTCTGTTCTACTGAACAAAATGAAGGCTGGATAAAGTTACTTTACAGCACATTAGTAAATAAGGCTGTTGATTTTACATTTTGATAATGTAACTTATACTATTTGACTAATATAACATCATGCAAGTTTTTATTGTGCTATAGAAAATTCTGGGCTTACAATCACCATTTTTCTCATGTTTAAAACATATTGCTACATATGTACTCAGTTCATTAAACAGAAAACAGTGCTATTTGTTTTTAAGGTAGCCTGCAATTTTCACGAGTTCCTTGAAATGTAAAGAATTAACAGGGCTAAAATGCTTTATTTTTTTTTAGCTGAAAAAAATGCTTTACTATGAAAGAGCTTAGAGCTGAGAAAGAAAAAAGATTCTATGCCTGCTCTCTGAGGTGTATGATTAAAGATGCTGTATCTTGCAAGCTAGTTAAATGATACTGCATAGAATTTTTTCCAATCTTAAACACAACTGCACGTCCTCAAAGGTGACAGAATTAAACTTAGATATCAGAGATAAGGAAATAGACATAACACAGAAGTTACTGTTCTTCAACACATATACATTCTGTGAGAGAAGCAAAGTAATCAGAAAGGAACTACAATGAAGAATAGAATCTGTTTGCTGCAAAGTCTGGGTTTGAAGGATGTTATGAAAATGGAAGTAATTTTTCAATTTTTCACTGTAGTGCTAAGAGAAACGATAAAAGTTCTCTTGTGAGCAACATAATAAAAAAAAATATCCTTGGAGTAGAAAGGGGAATGAAGGAAATTATCTTCTGTATCTTGAAGTTTCCAATGTGATAACAAAAAAAAAAAAAACAAAAATAAAAAAAAATTGTCTGTCTTGGAAAAAGGTTCTGATAAATTCAGACTATGCCCCCTGGAAATTGTTATGCTTTACAGAGAGGAGTGTTCAATTTACTTTACAGATAAGTTTGACTGAGCTTGGTTTAAAGTGATTACTCCTTTTCTGGTGACCAGACATCAATAGTAAAACTATGAGTTATTTCTTTCAGTTTGCTGGCTGAATAGGAAAAATAAAAACGGGCAAGCTGTTTTCAAATGGAACTACAAATGCTCTTTCTTTCAAGATGGAAATACAGAATGGAGAATTGGGCTTACTGCCTGACTAGCATTAGTGCCTGTTAGTCTCTTCTGGAAGCATTCAGGTTTACACATGGAAAGACTACAGAATCGTAGAATGGTTTGGTTTGGAAGGGACCTTAAATATCATACAGTTCAAACCCCCCTGCTATGGGCAGGGACACCTTCCATTAGACCAGATTGCTCAGAGCATGCACCTAACAAAGTTAGGTATTCTAGTAGGCAATATTATATCTAAAATTATCTGATTGATGCCTACAAATAATGCATATAATTTGGTACACAGCTGAGTTTCAGTATCATTTATTAAGGTTCTAGTTCTACTTTACCTTGTATCTGTATGCAAAAGCCATTTAATAAAAACTGTGTACTATTTTCACCTGATGGATATGTTTCAGCTAGCTTAACAGAACTCAGACTGAGCCTGTAAAAAGCTCATCCATTCATTCTATTATTGTAATAATCTCTTGAATTTATAGTATACATTCTGCTTTCCTCCTGAGGAGCATGTATCATTTAGAAATTTTAATGATTTCATTATAAACTAACTCCAATAACATAATCCTTGTATTCACATTTGCTTACATATGAAGTGAAACTTCAGGTAATGGAAGTGAAAATTGAGTTTTTTTCCTCTGAGTAATACCCTTAAGAAGTACATCAGATATCCCAGTTAATTTTGTATACCTGAAGCCTGAGGTATTAATACCTTTGGTTACGTATAGGGGGATGTTAAATTTAGGTGAACAGAGTTGATACTGAAGTACTTGGAGTTGTTTAGGGTTAGCCTGGGCACTGTGTTACATTTTCAAACTGCATCTGATTGACTGAGGAATCCATATCATGCTGCCAAGTACTTTCCTTTAGTGTTGGTTGATTATATTTAATCTTAACCTGTGCCTGAGAGATCTTTTTATGAAACTAATAGACTTCACTTTGATAGTTTTATATGAATTATAACGCATCTACTGGAGTCATTGGCCTTTTTTAGCAAATCATTAGGAGAAAGAAATATGACTTAGATTAACAGTTTTTTTATGAGTCTGACATCCTTCCTGTATGTATTTTGAGGGGTTTTGGTGCTGCCCCAACTTTGCATTTAGCTACCTTAAAAATTCCTTACTGAATATTTATTATATTTCTGTAATGAAAATTCAGAGCCTGGCAGTGGAAATTGATACCAGAATTGGTACTATGGGATAAATCAAAGCTTTGTTACTTACAGTAATGGTAAATCTTACTTTTTTATTTAACCTGGACAAAGATATAAGGCTATAAATGCAATTAAATAGTTCTTATTTAGGACTAATGCATTTCCTACATCACTACAGTTGAAGATTGAAAGTCTGAGAGAAGAGGAAATATTTCTTATTTATGGATAAGTATTTTACAGATTTAATATTTTTTAATGAATGCTTGTACATCTTTAGAAATACCATTCAAGAAAACCAAACTATTTTCTTTCAGTGCCTGTGACTCAGGTATTGATATTGAATTGCTGAGGTGAGTAGCTCGAGGGAGGACGCCTTCAACACCTGAGAGGGGGGAAGCTCAGAGTCCAGGAGCCTCAACTCGGAGAGGCGAGAGCCACCAACGGAGCCTCAAGTCCTCGACACGACTTGTCCAGGAGCGGGCAGCTCAGCTGACGCGAGCAGGGACTCACAGGGGCAGGAGACAGGGGGATCGGCACCATCCCTGAGTGGTTAAAAACCTGCCCCAGGGAGCGCGAGCGCCCAAGAGCGCGGCGAACAGGATGGGCAAATAGGGCAGGTTGAGGCAGTTTACGCGGGCAGGTGGGCGGGATGGTGAGCACCCGTCGTATGACCAGCGCCTGGTCTGGGAGCTCTGCTCTGGCTGCCCCAGTGGTGGCCAGTGTAGGCACCCAGACAGAGCGGATGAGAGGGGAGGCTGCAGAGCAGAGCTCAGAGTGTAGAGAGTGCCTGTGCTGGTCTTATGAGAGGAGGGTGCACAATGGGCAGGGCTGCACTCGGTGCTTCCGGGTGGAGGTCCTCCTGCAGCAGGTGGCTGAGCTGTGGGATGCTATTAATAGGCTGCAAGATGTCAGGGTAGCTGAGAGGAAGTAGGGGTGCTTGCTCCAGGCCCACACTGTGCAGGGGCCTCAAGTTTCTGTTGTAGCTCATGGAGGGAAGAAGGAGGCCGTTAACCCAGGAAGCTGGGAAATAGTAATAGCCACCACCCCCCCCCAAAAAAAAAAAAAAAAAAAAACAACAAAAAAAAAACAAACCAGAAACCCAAAACCAAAAAAACAACAAAAAAGCAGGAAAAGGACAATTAATGTCCCTACCCAGAACCGCTTTGCTGTCCTGCAGGGGGCTAATGAGGAAACACACTCACACCATAAACAACCGGTTGATGCACTGGTAAAGAAGATCACTACTGGTGCTGCCAGGAAAAAGAGGCAGGTCACAGTGGTAGGGGACTCTGAAAGGAGCACAGGCACCCATCTGTCGACCAGACCCAGTCTCAAGGGAGGTGTGCTGACTACCAGGGGCAAGGATCAGGGATACTGCAGAGAGGCTGCCTGGTCTAATAAGTCCCACTGACTATTACCCACTTCTAGTGATTCACGTGGGTGCTAGTGATATAGATAGCAGTAGCCCAGAGAACATAAAGAAGGACTACAAAGCCCTGGGAGAGGTGGTTAGGGGCTCTGGAGCCCAGGCAGTCTTTTCGTCAGTTCTCCAGGATCATAGAATGGTTAGGGCTGGAAAGGACCTTAAGATCATCTAGTTCCAACCTGCCTGCCATGAGCAGGGACACCTCACACTAAACCATGGCACCCAAGGCTCCATCCAGCCTGGCCTTGAACAGTGCCAGGGATGGAGCGTTCACAGCCTCCCTGGGCAACCCATTCCAGTGCCTCACCATCCTTACAATAAAGAATTTATTCCTTATATTCAATCTAAACTTCCCCTGTTTAAGTTTTAACCCGTTACCCCTTGTCATATAACTGCAGTCTCTAATGAAGAGTCCCTCCCCAGCATCCTTGTAGGCTCCCTTTCAGATACTGGAAGACTGCTATGAGGTCCCCACGCAGCCTTCTCTTCTCCGGGCTGAACAGCCCCAACTTCCTCAGCCTATCATCTTCATACGGGAGGTGCTCCAGTCACATGATCATCCTCATGGCCCTCCTCTGGACTTGTTCCAACAGTTCCATGTCCTTTTCATGTGGAGGATACCAGAACTGTACATAATACTCCAAATGGGGTCTTGTGAGAGCTGAGTAGAGGGGCAGGATCACTTCCTTCGACCTGCTGGTCACTCTCCTTTTGATGCAGCCCAGCATACGGTTGGCTTTCTGGGCTTCGAGCACACATTGCTGGCTCATGTTAAGTTTCTTCTCATCAACCAACACCCCCAAGTCCTTCTCCGCAGGGCTGCTCTGAATCTCTTCTCTGCCCAGCCTGTAGCTGTGCCTGGGATTGCACTGACCCAGGTCTAGGACCTTACATTTGTCATGGTTAAACTTCATAAGGTTGGCATCAGCCCACCTCACAAGTGTGTCAAGGTCCCTCTGGATGGAATCCCTTCCCTACAGCGTATCAACTGAACCACACAGCTTGGTTTCATTGGCAAAATTGCTGAGGGCACACTCAATCCCACTGTGCATGTCACTAAAGAAGATGTTGAACAAGATAAAGGAAAGGACCTTAAAAAAGCTAGGTGGATTTGACAGGTTAATAAATGATTAAAGCAGTGGTGCCATTGTAAGGAGTCTGGGTATTTAGAACATGAGACTTGATTTGGGAGGCCAGGTCTACTGGAGGCTGGTGGAGCTGATCTAAGGGGGAGAGAGGTTTTGGTGAGAGGCTTGCCAGGCTGGTCAAGAAAGCTTTAAACTAGATGTGTTGGGGGAGGGGGCATCATTCTATCCCAACACCTGCAGTCAGTTACCAGCACCTATAATAAATGCTTGGAGCAATGTAGATATATTCCAGCCGCTCCAGCCAATGAGCTGGCTTCATTTTGAGCTCAACTCAGATGCCTCTGTACAAATGCCCGTAGTATGGGAAACAAACAAGAGGAATTAGAGACGCATGCACGTCTACGGGGGTATGATATCATTGGTATCACAGAAACATGGTGGGATGGCTCCTGTGATTGGAGTGTTGGAATAGCAGGTTACAGGCTCTTTAGAAAAAACAGGCACAGCAGACGGGGAAAGGGAGTTGCTATTTATGTTAGGGATAGGCTGGAGAGTATGGAACTCAGTCTGGGGACAGGTGAGCAGTCAACACAGAATTTGTGGGTCAGGGTTAAATGGAGAACAGCGATGGCAGACATTACTGTGGGCATCTGTTACAGATCACCTGATCAAGAGGAATCTGTGGATGAAGCATTCTACAGACAGATAGGAAAAGCCTCACGCTTGCAGGCCCTTGTTCTCATGGGAGACTTTAACCACCCTAATATCTGTTGGAGGGACGGTACGGCCTGGCACAAGCAATCCAGGAGGTCCCTTGATTGTGTGGAAGACAACTTCCTTCTGCAAATAATAGAGTAGCTGACAAGGAGAGGTGCCATGCTTGACCTTGTGCTCACCAACAAGGAAGGGCTGGTTGGAAATGTGATGCTCCAGGGCAGCCTTGGTTGCAGTGACCATGAGATGGTCAAATTCGAGATCCCCAGGAGAGTCAGAAGAGCGTGCAGCAAGCTCACTGCCCTGGACTTCAAGAGAGCAGACTTTGGCCTCTTCAGGAGCCTGCTTAGTAAGGTTCCATGGGCTATAGCCCTAGAGGGCAGGGGTGCCCAAGACTGTTGGTTGACTTTTGAGGATCACCTACTACAATCTCAGGAGTGTTGCATTCCAACCAGAAGGAAGTGTAGCAGGAGGGCCAGGAGACCTCCTTGGATGGATAAGGAGCTGCTGAGGAAAATTCAAAGGAAAAAAGAGAATTAAAAAAGGTGGAAGCAAGGACAGTCAGACTGAGAAGAATACAGGGATGTTGTCGGGGAAGCTAGGGACAGGGTTATGAAAGTTAAGGCCCAGTTAGAATTAAACTTGGCTAGGGATGTGAAAGATAAAAGGAAGGGATTCTGTTAGTACATTGCAAAAAAAGACAGACTAGGGATAACCTGTGCCCTCCCTGGAAGCTATCAGGAGAACTGGCTAAACTGGATTTGGAGAAGGTTAAGGTTCTGAATGACTTCTTTGCCTCATTCCTCACTGGCAAATGCTCTGACCACACCACCCAAGTCTTGGAAGGCAGACACAGGGCCTGGGAGAATGAAGACCCTAGGCCCTCTGTAGGAGAGGATCTGGTTCAAGACCATCCTAAAAACCTGAACATACACAAGTCCATGGGACCTGATGAAATCCATCCGCGGGTCCTGAAGGAGCTGGCGAATGAAGTTGCTAAGCCACTGGCCATCATATTTGAAAAATCATGGCAGTCAGGTGAATTTCCTGATGACTGGAAAAAGGGAAATATAGCCCCCATTTTCAAGAGGGGGAAAATGAATGGTGCAGGGAACTACAGCCCAGTAAGTGTCATCTCTGTGCCTGGCAAAATCTTGGAGCAGATTCTCCTGGAAGGCATGCTAAGGCACATGAAAAACAACAAGGTGCTTGGTGACAGCCAGCATGGCTTCACTAAGGAGAAATCCTGCCTGAACAATTTGGTGGCCATGTATGATGGGCTGCGGAACTGATGGAAAGGGGTAGTTGACGTCATCTACCTGGGCCTGTGCAAAGCGTACGACACTGTCCCACATGACATCCTTGTCTCTAAGTTGGAGAGACACCAATTTGATGGATGGACCACTCGGTGGGTAAAGAACTGGCTGGATGGCTGCACACAAAGAGTTGTGGTCAATGGCTCAATGTCCAGCTGGAGATGAGTAAGCAGTGGTGTACCTCAGGGATTGGTGTTGGGACCGGTCTTTAACATCTTTGTTGATTACATGGACAGTGGGATTGAGTGTGCCCTCAGCAGTTTTGCCGATGACACCAAGCTGTGTGGTCCGGTTGATATGCTGGAGGGAAGGGATGCCATCCAGAGGGACCTTGTCATGCTTGTGAGGTGGGCTGATGCCAACCTTATGAAGTTTAACCATGAGAAGTGCAAGGTCCTGAGGGGGGGCCTATAGGGATGCAGGGGAAGGACTCTACATTAGGGACAATAGTGATAGGACAAGGGGTAACAGGTTAAAATTTAAACAGGGGAGGTTTAGATTGGATATAAGGAAGAAATTCTTTGCTGTTAGTGTGGTGAGGCCCTGGAATGGGCTGCCCAGGGAAGCTGTGAGTGCTCCATCCCTGGTGGTGCTCATGTCCAGGTTGGACAGAACTTTGGGTGCCATGGTTTAGTGTGAGGTGTCCCTGCCTATGGCAGGGGGGTTGGAGCTAGGTGATTTTAAGGTCCTTTCCAATCCTAACGATTCTATATTGTGGTGCCTGAAGCCACCTTGCAGGCTCTGCTTGCATCAGAGCAGCTGCTTTCAGAGTTAGTTCTAGGAGAATGTTTAGAAATTTATAGGTGTTTACTAACATTTTATAAGTGACATTTATATACATTCTGCTGCTCATATTGATCCTGACTGTATAGCTCACTGATTATGAGTTAATTAGTGTCATGTGTAAATCAATAAATTGCTTCGATCCTGGTTTAAAAAATGTGAGGTGAGCAGCTGTTCCTTGAGACTCTGTTCCTTTTTGGACAGTGACTATATAAGAAAGCTAAAGACTCTCTGAACTCTCTAAGAGTTATTATTAGCCTATTTTATTCAAGAAGGGTTCAGATTTTGCAGTGAGTAATGACCGTACTCTATCCTAAAAGAAAAAGTACATAAGCCAGGCAAAATATTATGTATATAAAAGAAAAAATAGTACCTAAAATACCAATCTGTCCCTACCTATTGTGAGTGGAATATATTTCTCTTTCCCTCTTTCCCCAAATACTATCCATTACATTATTACCTAATTTGCATATTTGCCTGAAAAATCAGGTACTAAATCTTGTAATTGATCCTATACATGCAATAATAAATTTTAAGATTGCCTTGAGCAACAGTCCAATTGGGACTTCAGAATTTTATTAATCTCAGTCCAATTCATTGGTAAAAATCAAAAATGGTCCTAATGCCTTTTTTTGGGCATTAAGCTTTGTGGCAAACACCTGCAAACTTTTTTCAAGGTGGGATTGTCTTTCATTAGTCAACATGTACATTCTGTCTTCTCTAGGTTTTGATAAAATATATTAGCTAACTTTAGGTGCTCTATATCACTCATTGGAAGCATCTTTTCTCCACTGACTAGGATAATTGGTGCTTGACATCTAATAGTGGAGATGTATCAAGAAGCAGCCAGGCCTGATCACAGGGCAGCAGAGAAGACCAACTTTTTATTGATCTTCATAAACATTATTTCTTTTCAAAAGCCTGATTTATGTTGAAAGCCACACACCGTTTTTATTAGAAATTGTTTCTCTAGATTTTTTGTACTTTGGATGTTGTTCTGTCATGTGATTTAAATGATACCATTTTATTTTCCCAAAAGGGTAGTATATAAAAAAGTGAAGCTTATTAATTTTAGTTGTTATGCTTATTTTTAGATAATCAAAAATGTGTTTGAGATCAAAATATGTGTAAGATATAATTAGTGCTGTCTTTATAAAATGTTCGAAGTAGAGTGAGCTGTGCTATGTGGAACTTACAACAACCGTCCTTAAAAAGGGCTGGTTTTATGGTATTAGTAATTGTCTCCATATTGGAAAATTATGAAAAAAATCCAGTTTGATTAAGAGTTAACAACGAATAACCTGATTAAAAGGTGGTGTGGAGCTGTGTTTTTCCAGGAACAGAAAAAGGCCACCTTGTGAGTAAACATCCTAGAGTTCAGCCCCTGAATTTCTCCTTTTTTGCAGCATGAGGAAGCTCATCAACTGCTGCAGAATTACTTCAGCTTTTGTAGGTAGCAAATCAAGTTGCGCTAACCAAAGCAGCGGGGATTGACCTGTCTGCCCACCAGCCATTGGCCTATATGAAAAGGAGAATGATGGGGTTAGTAGAACTGGTGTGAATAGAACTCATACAGGGGAGGTGATAGAAATATCTTCTCTCTTTTGTATACAAAAGCCACTGTCTTGCTCTTTAGGATTTACATAAAAAAAAGCTAAACATTTTAAGTTTGAATCAGCCAGACAGGAATTATAAACCTACATTTTAAAAGCTTTTTCTGTTTTTAAACAGAAAATTTCTTATTAGACAAGCTGAAGTCCTTTTCCACCTCTGAATGATGAGCTGAGTTCAACAGTGGTTTAATATAGAAAGACATGGAGATTTTTTGCTTTCTCTTTAGTCTGCTAACGCATGTGGAGGAGATCTGGGTTAAGTGCTATGGTTTCCTCTGAGAGAGGAAACTTCAGCTGTTTCTTTATCTTCACAGCACAGCATAATCTCTGGAAGTCTCATAAATATAGCAAACAATGAATTCACTGCTAGTGAATTCATTATGAATTCATCTTTGCTAAAGAGAGGAGTTTCATGGCTTTGCTTATTCTGCATAGACTTCACTCATCCTTCCAGAAAACTATTTGCAATTTTAATCTTTAGTGGTCTAGGTGAATGCAACAAGAGCTATGTTAGATCCACAAGAATATGCAAATTATATTTTTTTTTTCTAACACTTCAGAGAAGACAATTATATCTATCATTGGTGCTCTCCATATTATCATCAGGTCTTCTGACTATATCTGTGATGCTGACAGTAAAAGAGCTATCAGTTACATTTCCTCATATAAGTTTCAACTGTGCTATAAACTAAACTGCCATCAATGTGGCAAAACAATGCTGGTCCCTCCCCCTCCCCCCCAAAAAAATAGTAACTGTAGAGGACAATATTGATATCAATAAATCAAAATTACATTTTCTGACAAGAAAAAAATATTCAATTTTTTACAGTTTTGGACTGGAACCAAGTGACCTCCTTTTCTTATATGGATGTTTATTAGAGTTGCTTTAGACTGTGGCATTTCCTTTTGAAATAACACTTTTCAAAAAAGTTAATTTTTTCTTTTAATTTGTATCTAGGTTTCATTGGATTAATCTTTAAAATCCTGTTACATAAGATGAAAAATAAAAGAGAAAAAAAACATATCTTTATACAAAATCTCTGCATATAGTAATAGAGAACATTGGTTTATAAGGCTTTAACTCTAATGGGAAGTGCTTTATTTACTCAGCAGCAGCAAAGTTTTCCTTCATTAGGTATCCATGAAAGAAACTTACCCTTAATAGCAGAATTGAACATGATCTTGCAATAATGTTTCACATGACAGTTTATGGAAGGCAATTCAATAGATGGCAGGAACCAGAAGTTCCGCAGGAACTTACAGATAGGCTGGTCTGCATCAAATAATTAGGACAGAATAACCCTACTTTTGCTACTCTCAAAATCATTTGGTCTTATTGCAGATTCAGAGATCTTCCATATTCCAGCTGAAGGATATATTTTGTGCCTACCAGACAAGGACGGTACTCTTTAACATTGATCAAACAACTGTAATTATTCACAGGCAAATCTGTCTCTTCAGCAGATTTCTTATATCTATAATCTTGTATAGTAAAGGGGAAGACCAATGTCAAAATATGTAAGTAACAGAAAGTGAAACAGTTATCTATTGGTAGGACTCAGACTAGTGCAAGTTAACATGAAGGACAGATCAAAACCTGTGCTGTGACTGATTTGTAATACAAATATGTGGAAAAAATGTTTTAAAACAGATTCCTCCCACTGTACTAGGGAAGTGGTAGAGGTAGCACAGAGGTATTACTAGAGCTGAAACAGGGAAGTCTCTACTGTTAGCTGTTCTCATGTAGATTGAAGAACTCTTCTAATATCCACTTCTATCTTCCCTCTTATATTCACATCTGTCACCGCATTGACTAAAAGCTTAGTTTGGTTAAATCATTATGAAGTGCTTCATAAAACTGAAAACTGGAATGATTTAATAGAATTTGCAGGTTTTGTCACCTCATTGCCCAGCATTTTCCATGTCATTAATAAATACACTGAATACATACTGGTACTTATTTTCAGAAGATTAGTCCCTTTCTCTTAGAAGAACTGGTATTTTTCTTTCTGTGTTGCAGCTAAAAACCAGATGAAATTAATTTAGTCTTTGATCTTGCCTTTTCTTTTTTTTTTTTTTTTTTTTTTTTTGAGTTAAACCAGAGTGAAATTTGGTACAAGGGAAGGGAATCTAGCAGTTGAGGGGTATTTCATAGTGTTCATATTAAATGTGCAGAATAGCTGATAAGTTGTCCACGTTCTTACAGATTTGCAATTAAATCTGTAACATTAAGATATTTTTGTTTCAGCTCAAAATATTTTTTCTTTGAGTCAGTGATAGATTTTTAGATCTGACCTAGATAATATTGACAAATTGTGTGTAATATTTCTTTCTCAGTATGACTAAGTCATGTGAACATTCTGATTCACTTTATTTGTAGAGAGCTAAAAAAGTAAATAGATTTGTATTATTCTTAATAGCATAGAAAATTGAGGGAATTGAAGCATTTGTGTGTAGTCTAGAATGTTTTTCTGAGATCTTAGAAGTGACTTCCAATCTGAGTTGCTTGTTCCAGTTCAAATTTGCTGAATAACACCTAGTCAAATGGACTGATACTTTCAGTAAAAGGAACATCGTCTTGTTCTGGTCTTCAGATCCAAACATAATCTAATCAAATTTAGTTTTCACACTTCTACCACCACAAAATACCAAAAGATTACGTAAAGTCCCTCATTTTGTTCAAATTGTCCATAAATAATGCAGGAATGTTTCTCTGAAGGTTATTTCTGTAGATATTTTTGATAATGTTGTAGAGTCTTATGAATCTTCAGTAATAAACATTGCTGATGAGACATACAGAACACATTATTTTAAATTGTTAATATAGGGTAAATGCCAAAATAATCACTCTGTTAGTACTTTGAATGCCAATGTTCTACTTACTCAAATGCATGTTTGAGGAGTTAACATAATAAAAACGTATAGCAAATGTGATTCTATGATTCTTTAAAAAAATATGTGTCATACACATATGTTGTATGACTTCCATTTCCACATTTGGCCCTTCTGGAGACATTGTAATGTAATTATAGTGATCCAAATAATTTATTTTTTTAATAAACATTTCAATATATGATTTTCAGCTCCTAATATATTAATTATATGGATTGTCAAAACATCTTATACCTTAGTACTTTGTTTTAAGAAAATAAATTTAATAAGAAAATAAAGTCTTAGCAGAAAATGATACTTTGATGAGTATCTGTAAAAGAATAATAAAAACTGAGAAGGAAAAAGCTGCTTAGTTTATCAAGTTGCAAATATGATCCAGCTTTTGGAAAAGTAGTGAAGAACCAAACAGGCACTGGGATTTAAAGCCTCTAACAGGTTGCAGAACATATTAAGCTACTGTGAGATCCTGCCCCAGATCTGTCAATTAGTTCCTTGTATAAAGCTGTATGTTCTTAGTGTTTTCTTACTTATTTTTGAATTGCTGAAGGACCAAAGTGTCAGACCATTATTTCTTACTGAAAGTTCAGTGTAGCATCACCTCATCTTCATAGAGCCATATTGCTTACTTTGCAAAGAGTCTGTCATAATTGTAATGGTGGAAAGGTACACTGAAACATTACAGAGGTAGGAGCTGGAACATGAAATATCACAAGCCATTTAATATCTTCAAGTAATCAAAAAGCCATCATTTCCCTCTCAAAAAACTAACAGTAATTGGAGCTGATCTCATCAACACTTTTGTTTCCGTCGAGTTCTTGGAGGAGTTTTTGCATACAATTTGGTTTGACACTAAACATCAAAAATGCAGCCTTTGACCACTGTTATTTCTTTTTGTTTTTTTTTTTTTTCTTTTAATATAGCAACTGATGCCTGGTCAGATTTTATGAGCCAGAAGAGAGACAGGATATATTCCTTACAAATGGGAAAGTAAAGGATATTTGAAAATTATTTTTAAAGTCTGTTGGATTATTTTTTTTTAGCTATTGAATCTGAACATTCAGAAAGTAGATTAAGTTCCCTGAAATTATACTTTTATTTAAAGCCCTGTTTCCTTATTATGATGCTTTGAATTGAAAAGTTTGAAATAACTTTTCATTTATCACTCACATAAAAAGCCCCCTCATTTTGAAGGAACAAAATCAGACTTAAGTAGTTTAATGAAAATGAAAGCTTAATGAAAAATATTTTTTTTAATTAATCCAGAATTAATTTTATTAGAATGCATTCCAGAGCATAGCTTGCAACTTCCTTCTCTAGGGCTTTTTTTGTTTGTTTGTTTGTTTGATGTATTTTCTTCCTCCTGAGCCCCATTCTAATTGCAACCTTTCCTAATCCTGGAAAGCTCTGGTGTCCAGGACTCTACTAATAGAAATGGGAGTGTCTTCATGAACTGAATTCAGTGAAGATATGCCAGCTTATGCCAGCTGTTTCTTTGGCCCTGTACCTTTTTATTTGGACAAAACCTGATGATTTTCTGTATCCCTGCTCACAGTTTGTTTCCAAATAAGCATCCCACACTCCAAGGGCCATCTGCTGTTTGTTCTGTGTTAATGAGTGTGCTTTAGTTCTTATGTCCTTGGGAAGAGGTGTCATGCTGTCACTTTGTAAAACAGGGCTCCTGTTTTCTTATGAACTCGAATTTCTAACCCTTGTGAATTAACAAGTTTAAATAATTTTCTCCCCACTATGCTCACAGATGTGAGTCATAAGTGCACAAAAGATGCTATACAGATACACAGTACAGTCTGCTAATCTAGGCTTAACGACCCCTGTTCAAACAGGGATACAGTCCTGTTAAGCAGGGGGGACATCTGTTCAATGCTCAGACTTAGAGTGCACTGAAAATATAAGCTCTTTTACCTGTGGCTGGTTATGAGGAGCCAATGTCTTCCTTCTGAGACTGAATAAACCATATTCATAGAACTATTTGTAGTAACCCCCATATAAGTGTTGTAAGTATCTTCTGGAATTTCAAATACAAAGTTTTCCCAAATGTTAAAAATGTTTGGGAAAAATACCCTTCTGGCTGATTTTTGAAATCCATATACTTCCTACTTACCTCAGTTACGTGCCTTGGCTTTACAGACATTCTTCTAGAACAGAAAGCTGTCCTTAAGAACATCACAGGTTATCTGGTACGTTAAGTCTATAATTTAGACTACTAAGTCAATATTCTTTGAAACCTACTAGGATGATAATAATGTCTCTTCTCTTTCCTATTGGTAGTCAAAATCAAAATAACTATCAGAACTGTCCAATAAAGAAGTAGTAGATTGTGCTGCAACGGCTGAACAGATAACATCAGTTTTGCACAGAGGTGACCACCAGTCTGGGGTTAACCATAGCTTAAGGCTAGACTTAGTTAAGGGTTTCTGAGATAAAGTTGTGATCCATGATTAATTCTTTGAAAAGAAGTCAGAGCTAGGACTGGGGCTGAAAACAACCAGTTTTTAGGCCACTATTCAACAGCACGATAAATCCCAGGCTATGTAGGATAAAAACTAATAAATCCTCTGGTCACACAATCTAGAGTACTAGGCACATTTTACCATTTAAAATTTTATCTATGGGATAACTAAATTTTGACTTGTCACACTTCTCTCTGGATAAAACAGTGCCACTCCAACTGTGACAAAGCCTGCATAGTAGCTTAAAGTTAATGAAAACTTCATATTATGTCATGGCCAAGTTGATAAATAAGCCCATACCTGGTTAAGAACAAATGTATGCCTTTGGGCAAACTGTTTGTGCAGAAGGGTTGGTATTGCAGTGACATGGCCTCAACTGAAACCTGCAGTTTCAGCAGTACCTCCAGTACAGAGCAAGGGAAAGAAAAAGAGTTCTTTAGCTTGAAAGCCAGGCAGAGGGAACTCTGCCTCCTGCTATTCTCCTTATTTTGCTGTTAGGTTACTTCTCATTTAGGAGTGGGGACCATAAAAAGTCCCAGTAAAACTTTTTCTTTGTTCTTGATGTTGCTGAAAGTATTCTTCCTTTCAGTTTAATTAAGTAATCTGAACTGTTTGTTTCACTCCTGTAGCTCTTACTCTGATAACTAGCAGCTCAAAAATTTTATTTGAGGGTGTTGTTGTTTCTAGTAGACCACACAGATAATGGAGTTCTTCATTTAGAGGAAAGAATGGAGCTTGAATGACATGATACCTTTTTTCAAACCCCCTTGCCTGTTTTTTGTTTTTTTTTAAATGTTAATTCTAATGCAAATTCTTATGAAAAAATGGAATGCTGTGAACATTTTTCAGACTGTACTCCACAGAAGGATTCAAAACTTTAAGAAGCTTTGGAAAGAAATGCAGTTAATGATTCAGAATTATGTAAGCTACTTATCTCAAGAATAATTTGGTTTGCTGTTTCTGTTACTGCCAGATTTTCTGCTGGTAATGGAATAAAAGGTACAGATGAGGAGAAACACTTCTAAGTTGTCTTAATTGCTGCAAGTAAAATTTTGTCCTTTTGAAGATATATGTATAAAGCGAATGTCTTCATGCGAACAGCAAAAGGTCAGTTAAATTAATTGATGTTCTACACTACTTTTTCGTTTATATTAATTTATTTTAGGATACTCTGCTTCTTGCTGTGGAAGGGTCAGTTTGCTGGAAAATACACTACATACTGTGCGTACTGCTGAACCTAAGTTCATACCCATATTATGTTCAGTCCACTTACAATAAAGCTTTTCAAATTTTCTGTGAGCTTGATATAACTATAGTGAAGATAATCATAAAGATATATGTACCACTCCATGATTATTATAAACAGCATCCTGTCAGTATGAAAAAGGCAATAATTACGTGTAATGTAAGACTCCATTTGCCTTTGTTTTTTATTATTGCTAGAGTAACATTGGTGTACTCAAGTCCATTTGTATATTAGTAGAAATACTACTAATGGTTCAGCCAGTGACTGTTCTAACACAGAGAGGTAACCATGACAGCCAGGTCATGCTTTCTCTTAGCTAGTTGGTTAGAACAAAACCTGTTTTAGTTCTGTATCTGAGATGAAAAGAAAAAAAAAAAAAAAGCATTCTCTTTTTCTGCTAGATCTTCAAATGAATGCTTGCAGTGAACCGTCATCTAATTTCAGGCATTAAAAATGCATCTGAACTTTATAACAGTAGGAGATGCATAACTTAGAAAAAATCATACTGTATCTTATGTATCCTTTCTCCTGGTTGAAGTAATTTTGCATGTGAATAATGGAAATTTGCATTTAATTTTCGATGTTCCAAGTGTCGATACATTACACAGCAAGTCATTGGATAAAAGGGAAAGTTTTGTATGTACTGATACATGAAAAGATATTTATTGACTGATGCAGTGCATCAAAATCCAGTTAAGGTCTGAACTTCAATAAAAATATCATGGTCTTTATTTAAACAAGAAATAAAAGATAAAATGTAGGTAAAAATATTTGGTGGGAAAATGTAAAATCTCTGAAAATTGTGATACTAACAGCCTATGTGGAATATATAAAAGTTCACACATTGAACATGACACAGGAAGAGGAAAGTACATCTTTAATGAAATTGGCATCATTAAGGGAGAGTTCAGTTCATTGTCTTAATGCTTAGAAGGAGCACTAGGGTCAAATTAGGAGAAAAATATACCGAACCAATTGTTTTTGCAAAGCTTCATAATTGAATGAAGCAATGAGAATGATGTGCCTTTTTTTCATTTGGTATCAGCCCTTCACAAAGTACTTTTGCATTTGGGGTTTCTTTGTGTGTTTTCATAAAAGAAACATTAAACCTGAAATTTCAATTTCCAAACTTTTCTATCTTGTTTCAGATGTAACACTAGAAGAAAACATTTTACCTGAAAAAATCCAGCAGGCTTACAGACAAAACAAGGGTTCATCAAAGTGAATGATAAAATATCCAGTTAACTCTGCAAAGCCAGAATATTTCTCAAATTATTTAGTAAAACTGAAGAAAAGTATTACTGCTTTGTATTTTTTCTCCAAAGCAAGCAAGACATTCTGTGAAATGTAATACAGAATCACTCATTTGAAACAGGCAGTATAATCTTTTTGCACCATTTAGTTCAGTGAAAGCACCTTTTCTTAATTTTTGTATTGTCCATGTTTTCTTCAGCACAAATTTGCCAGTCTGTAGTTAATCTACGACAAATTGGAAATAGAATGTACTGATACTACTCCTGCACCAAGATATTCTGAGTTTCTTTAAAACCATGCTTTATTGACCCTCATAAATTTGAGTTACAAAAAGCAGTTTTTTGATAAAATCGTGGGTGGCATCTGTGAGCCAATGGATGCTAAATGATGTCCTTAGGCTTCCTTCCCCTATTCCTTCCCCTTATTCATCTCCAGGGTCATGTAAGACATTAAAGGTTTAAAGTAAGACATTAAAATTGTATCAGAGAGAGGTGGCTGAAGATTAGCTACTGAGATTCAATCCTTTATAACTTTCACCTGATGAAAACAAAACTGCCTGTCAGAAAAAGGAAGATATCTCCCCACCTCTTTATTTAATATTAGTTAAAAAAATATGTTACAAGCTCTTTGAGAAACACCTCTGCAGGTAAGCAACATGGAATAAACTATATTATTTGCCCCCACTGGGAACATCTCCAAATATTTGGTCAAAACCTGCATAGGATGGAAATGAAATACTGATCTCTGAGATCAGAATACTTCAAAGGGTTTTTTGTTTTAAAAAATCTGACATTTTCTACACCACTCCTTCCCCCCACCCCCCCCCCCCACCCCCCCAAGTATACCTTTATGCAGGGGAACAAAGCACAGGTTTAGGTATGCAAGCTGCTCTAGTTATTTACAGTTGTGTTTTCCAGTAAAGATGAAAGGTAACGCTAAGTGAATGTGTATGTTTACGTACACAGTATACACTTACAATGCAGTGCACAGCCTGTATGAAGGTACACCTTGGTGAAAGTAGCTCCTCATAACAGGTGTCTAAACAAGAGGACACAAGTGCTGAACGAAGAGCATGATATAATATCCTGGGTTAACTCTGGAGAGCTCAGAAAGCAGATGAAGTGACAAGGTACTTTCTAGAGGACCTGTTCAGGTATCTGAGAAAAGACAAGACAGTATGTTGGGTATGAACAGTTTCAGACAGCAGAGTTCACTTCTTTTGATTTCCAGCAGGTAGGATCCATTTAGTCTTTGAGAGGCCAGTTAAGGTTTTAAATATATTAGGTATATACACAATATATATATATATATTTTGTATATGTCAAGGTTCCATGTACATTGCATATAGAACCACTATTCTAACCTATTATTCATTATGATAAAGTTTACATCTAAGATATACATAGCATGCAATACAGATGTACATAAATAACATCAGAAAACATTATACAACCCTGTCTTTAGAAGTCCGTTACAAAGATAAATACATCTTATACATACATGTATACATACATATGAAATAATAGTAAAACTATAACAAATCTAACCACACAGTATACTGGACATTAAGAACTCAGTACAAAGTAATGAATATTTGTTGAGTATTTTTGATTACCTGTATTCTCAGCTCATTTGTTTTGCATATAAATGATTCATCCCATGTATTGCACCTGTCTTCCGATTGCCAAGGTAAATTAAGAGGCTATTCAAGAGTATTTCTGAGTAGAGAAAATATGCTTTGTGGGTTAGGATATCTATGTTTTGGATAGAAGGTATACCAGGAATAAAGAACTGAAACCTTCTACAAAAAAGTAGGGTTTCAATACCACAAATAGCAAATTTCCAAGATCACAATATATGTTGCTAATGCATTTCACTCTATGAAGAGGCCTTAATAAAGTCCAGTTTATAGTTGTACACTTGCAAGGTATGCTAAGAAATCCTTGTGAAAAGAAAAGCATAGCAAAGTGAATAGAACAGAAATGTTAGATGATCTGATTTTACATTCCTCTTCTAGTGACATGAAATTGCTAAGTAATGTAGACACTTCAGTGTGCTTTATGTGATTATTTCATACTGCTACCTATAATGCATACAGCTGTGGGAAAGGCGTTAATAGCACTGTATCAGGTAATAATCAAGATAAAAATCTCAGGTAATAAAACATTGAAAAATGTATTCATAGTTCATGTTGGTATTTGAATCTCTAACCCTAATAGTGGTGAAAGTGTTATAAGTAGACACCTGCTTCTGCTTCATAATATAGTGGATAAAAAATTAGGTCATTAGATTTATTTGAAGTCTGGATTTATACGTTGCATTTTTACTTCATTGTTAGATGAAGCAACAATCTGTTATATAATAACCCATTGAAATCTCGAAAGATAGAGATGGAAACTTACAGATACTTGCCATTCTAATGGTGTTAGAAATCAAAGGATACTTAAAAGAAATTTTAATAACACAGCAATTAAGAATAGTACTAGTGACAGTCAACCCTCCTAAGTATTGTTCTTTGAGCTTTGATTAGGATGCAGCACCTGACTGGGTGTCTCATGAGAGATGGCTTTCTTTTTATGATGTTTCCAGCCTTACTGGATTTTGAAGGGGACAGTGATGCTTCATGGTATTTAAACAATTCCTTTATTAACTGTTTCACAGCTCTGCTCATAGCCTTTAGTGTAACCATTCTAGTTCTCACAAGAACATAGAAGTGCAAAGGCAGATAACGTTATGCCTATAACAAATAATAGATGCTGCAGAGCCATCTTGCGCATGTCCTGTACACTGCTCTTCACTGGACAGCAAGGGAGTAGATATTTTACCATAAAAAATTCACAAAGTGTTTCAGGTCTTAGAAGACACTTTACTTACTACTGTGAAATAATCTACACACAAGAAATAGTATTATTCTGTTAAGACTAATATACAGATTTAGCCAAAGACAGCATGACTATGCCAAGGTTTCCTAACATCCCACTGTCTCTGCAGCTGGAAACAAGGAGACTACTTAATACAGCACTGTCTTCTGTTTTTCTGATGACAAAAAAGTAAAATCTCCAGGCATCAATACAGCAGTCCTGACAACAGCCAATGGCAGGTGTGGGCAGAAAAGGCTCCCAGCTTTTCATTTTTTATGTAGCCACAACTCTTCCTTCCCAGTATACCCCTGCAATTCCCTAGCTACAGTCTTAGACTCCTTCCTCTGTCAGTGTTCAGATGCTCTTGCTTTTTTTTCTTGGACTTAACTATCTAAATAAGAAGCATGTTTCTTCATGTGATAACAGTACACCCTTGCCTGTCACCTACTTCCAGGAAGCATAAAGTTACAGAAATTGAGGGGTTTTTTTATTTCTTATTCAGACTTCAAGACAAATTATGTTCAGACTACTGTTTATGAGCTATTGCTAAGTCCCAGAGACAAAACTAACGCCAGACATTCCTTGAGCCTCCGGTCCTGTATTTGGCTGTTGCCAACTTTCTCTCCTTTAGGGTCTCAACAGTTGTGGCTTTTTTTGTTGTTTGGGTTTTTTTTATTATTATTATTATTTTATTTTATTTAAGTCAAGAATGTCATGCTGTCTTTCTGAGCAGCCAAGAAATCTCCATACACATTTCCTCACCAGAAGTAAAATCTATATATAATGATGTAATTGATCTAGCAATTTTGCCTTTTCATTACTCACTTTCATTTAATACTTTCCAGTTGCTCATATTTGCTTCTTTAATTCTGATTAATATCCCTTCACAATCAAATTCTTCATAATAGTATGTAATATATATTCTAACTCCAAATATATATATAGTCTCATCCTGTTTTATTTGTCTTAGAATGCAAAAACTAAAAGGTTGTGTTTCTGTTTTCCTTTACATGCCTACAGTATAAATAAAGCATCAAATAATTAATCATGGTGCCTTTGGGGGAAAAACAATGTTTCAGAAACAGTGATAGGAAAGCATTTCACAAAATATAAGAATATACTGTACTCCATTCAAGTCAAGGAGGAAATTTAGCACTGTGTGTAAATCTAGAAGTGAACTGATAATACTTTACTTTCCCTACATCAAAAAACAGAATTTGGATGAAGATTAAAGCACAAAATGAGTGGAAATACTGCTACAGTGTGCAGCTACAGGTGAGATTCACTGCATCTATGGAATGTCATTATCTTTTGTCTCCATGTGAAAAGCTGGATAGGTCAAATACATTTCCTGCTGGGGAAGTTGCTGCAAAACCCTAACTTAGCAGCAATCCATGTCTGTGGACTGCAGTGCTCTGTAAATAAAGGGCCTGTATGGAAGCAGGCTGATGAGGTTTCAGCAATTATCATACAGGAGCAGGTCATTAAATCCATGTGCCTTGCAGTAACTAAATGACCTTTTTTGAAATCCAAATAGTTCCCTCTGTACATCTCTATACTGCTCATCACTCTGCCTTCCCACACCTAAGCCTATTTCTCAATGCCTTTGATATCATTTGTATTTGTAGCTTCCCTCATGCTGTTTATAAACAGTGCAAAGACTATACAGTGCAGGTAAATTTTATCTTAAGACTATACCTTGTTTACCCCTCTCTAAAGTCCTCTTTCTTTTAACACTCATGAGTTGTCTAAATCACAATAAAACACTGTTCTTACTAAGATAACAATATTACACTATAACAGTGTTATAATTAGGTAATGAAGTATGTAGGAAATATTGCATCAATGATTTTAACGGGAAAGGAAAGAAAAGAACAACTGTTCTCTTCCACTTTAAAAAGAGTCTTGACCTCCTTTTAAACTAATATGTGCTTCTTAAGCCTAGTTTTTGCCTATTTATCATTAGTTTGTATCTGAAATAAGTTAATTCGGTTTGTTACCCTGTCATAGATTTATTGTTTCAACCTTTGTCCTTTGATTTTGTATTCAGAATAGCTTCCCTTTCTTCGGCTGAACCTTTGGGCAAAAATCAACAAATCAGAAAATTGTTGACAAAACCACAAGAACTTAGAATGTGCAGAACACGTATTCTAACATTTTAGAAATAAATTTGGACTTCACCTTAACACTTTAAATTCATACTGTTTCTGTAGCTGTTTAGCTGTAGGATTCTACATAAATTAGGATAAACATCTTTGTTCATATTCATTTTGCAGAGCTGGTTAGCATGTGGTATCAGCCTAGATTTTGCTTCGTCAGTAGTTTTGATATCTGTACTTTGTCAGAACTGTTTAATTTACTGTTATAAAGGGAACAGCCTAGATTTATTTTATGCTGGGTTTGGGTTTGGTTTTTTTTTTTTTTCATTTGCCAAAAGAGCTGGAAGGCAGAGTTATCGCTAGATTCAAAGGCACTGCATTCAGATCCTATTTCATCCAATAATTTCAGACTCAGACATTGCATAGCTATCTAAAAAGGAAATTAATTGAAAAGAAAAAAAACACAACACAGCATTCACTCAAGTACTCCTGTGTGTAACATTCATACACAGTTTGAATTCATTCTCTTAATTTTCTCTTGAAGTTGGTCCTAAAAGGCAACTGAAACTGCCTTCATCACAAAGCAGAAGCTAGTCCAGATGTCAGCTTTCTCCTATATCCACTGTCTGAGCTAACTTACAGGCACTGTTTTTTTTCCTGTTATAATCTATGTTTTCAAATGCTACTGCTAAATGCTTTTCAATTACCTTGTTGCTTCTTTATTTTAAGAAAAGTGATTCACTGCAGACAGCAGTGTGATGTAGCAGTATCTACAGTAACTGAGGATGTCAGAGGCAGCTCCTGCAGGCTCGATGTGGCTAAGCTGTCGTGCTTGTTTCTCTGGGAGCTTGCTGCTCTGTGTTGGCATATGCTGTCTCAAGGAGAAGAAAAAATATTTGGATCACATAAAAAAGCCTTGTAAGTAAGCTTATTCAAAGGAATTGGTCATGACACTATTGAAATACCAAAGCCTAAAATAAAGGAAGAATTTATTCCAGTTAGCCTTTCTCTCTTTGTAGACATGTAAGGCAGAAAAATCTATGACTTACCTAAACGGAGAGATCTAAGTTTCATGCATATCTAGACCCTACAAATACTGTTTAATGGAAAATTCAACTCTTTCTCATCCTCTGTATTTCAAGCTATTCATTACATTTGCCCTGTATTTCAGTAATGTTTCCTCCTTATTTAATGAGCTAGTTTTCAAATGGAAATTCAAATTATTACTTCATATTTCAAAGTACGCCAGGAAAAAATTTCCTGTGTGAAACAACCTTAATTTCTCCTGTTCTGCACTTACCCCAGCAGATGCAGCAGTAACCTATACATCCTACCACCTTGACCAATGATATTAGATGAGCATTTTGTTTATTTGTTTATTTATTTATTTATTTATTTACTTACTTATTTGAACACATTAAATTTCCTTTTAGCTAAGAATAATTTTAATGGTTTTTCCAGGATGCTTCTTTGAAGAGACCATAACTGACATAGTTCTGCTAGTAGGAAAGAGTAACTGTACGAAACTCACTAACTATTCTATGATTCTATGATTCTATGATTCTATGACATGTCCTCACTGCCTAGTTACTGATGAATGGTAATCAAAACAGGTTTGTCTTCGGGCAAATCACATGACTTTGAAGGACCATTTGTAGCAGTGCTGCTTGAAGAAAAATTAAGAGCTTTTTCTATATAAACTGTTACCTTACTCAATTTTGTTTAATTTTTGGACTTGCTGGACTTCAATCATTTACTTATTGAACTTTAGGGAAACTTCCTTTATCTTAAGATGTGAAAGGAAGCTGAAAATGTCTCTTTAACCAAAAGTTAAAGGAGTAGGTTTTGCTGTGGATGCTCCTATGAAATGTCCTTTTTCTCTTCTTCCTGCTTCATTGATCTGGCCAGGGAAATGCTACTCTCAACTGAGCAAAACAGGTTCTGAGAATTTCTCCGTTAGGACAAGTGAACTCCCAAGTCACCTACTACATACCTACCTACCTACTACCTACTTAGTAGTCTTCAACAGTTTCTTTCAAGAATATTTTTGAAATGTTTCCTTTTTGATGGACATAAGAATTCCTGTTAGAATGGAATTGTTTTGATTCAGCTGCACCATAAAGCTTCAGAAATTTTGGAAATTCAAGGGAATTTCATACAATTTCTAAGATAAACGTGCTGATGTTATATTTATCCAGAGAGTTTTCTTGTTTTGCTCTCAGGGCTCCACATACTTCATATAGGTTTAGCTCTGGAGTGCAATTTCATATTACTGCTAAGATACAGGCTTGCTGCCATCTTCTTTCCAAAACTAGAGATTTATTCTGATGTCCATACACAAGGATTTTTTACTCTTTAGGTGACTTCTAATGCAGGGACAAATGCTAAGCCAACAAATACCTGCAGTGGTTATTGTACTAAATACTATCAGATGTCTCAACTATTTTGAGAACTCTTACATCTCCTTTTAAAGGTGAGATTGTTCTCTGACATATTTATTTCGTCTGCAGGATTCCCTTTCACTAATCGGTTTATAATATATCTTGCTACATAGTGAAGCACCTAGAGGCATGATTTTGGATTTTCTTTATTCTATTCACATAGAAAATTATAGTGCTGTATTACCTGAGGATATACAATATTTTACTTCTTAGGTATGATAGTACTAATAACAAATAAAAAAACCCAAACAAACAAAAAACCAAACCCTAAAAACAACCCAGAATACTAGAGAAGAGGAGCTGGAAGTATTACATGAATGGTGTGGTATGAAGTATCCTGGGCTGCCTTTTCCCGATATCTTGATGCATTAAGAAGAAACTCTTTTCCTGAGTTAACTGACTTATTTTTAAAACTTTTATTCTAAGGTGTGAATTTATTGCAAAGAAATATTGTGAAGGAGAGAACTATTTCTAGCTTTTCCTGTAAGTCATACTTCGGGATGTATCCAAAAGCTTTTGTCATCTAGCTAGAATGGTATGGAAAACTCTTCAGAAAACAAACCCAAATATGACGTCTGTGCTAGAAATCAAGCTTCAAGTTTTCAAGATTAATACCAGAGTATCATCACAATGTGTTTCAGTCATTTCAGTGGAGGAACCTGTTTACATCCATATGTTCAGGTCTTGTAGAAAAGTTGTTTTCACTCTTTCCTTCTCATCAGTTAAAACATAACGGCATATGCTGATGCCTGGGGTAAACAGATTCTTGCATGAAATGAGTTTCTATTACTGCATCTCACTGAAATGTAATATAAAAATATTTTCATTCATATTTACCATTTTGCAAACAACCTGAAATTCATATCTGTCCAAATGTATTTGGGGAAATTTTTGATAATGTCACCACCTAGATGCAATTAATCTCCTATACTGAACGCCTGTCCTGTAAAAAAAGCCAGAAGTAATGAAATATTTGTAATTAAGTTGCCAGGTCTTACATATATATTTTGTATGAGACATATTTTGTTGAGGATGTTATGATCCTTCTTGAACGATAGGTGAAGAATTAAAACACGATGGCATCATGTTTCACTTGCTGAATTTTAGTAGCTGTTGAAACACATCTAACATTTAAAACTTAATGAAGAAAGTACCCCTGTTTCGGGGAGTTTATCAAAGCAAATTTAATTTAGACACATGCATTAATCTCTGTTTTGAAGAAAAATTTTTTTAAACATATTTTCCTGAATGTATTAAATTCTAATGTATCACTTTGTAAGGTTTTATATTCACAGAAACATACTGAAATAGCACTCAATTTTTATTCAGTTTTTTTTAGCCGTTCTCTAGCTCCTTGGGCCTGGCAGTACTATTAGATGAGATAAACCCCATATAAACATGGATATTCTGCTGCTGAAGGCAGAATGTTTTTTAAAATAGGCAGAATGCCTCTATGCTATGCTTCAAGAGATATTTCAGTAATTTTGCTGGGGAGGACACTAACTTCAGGTCGACTTGTTATCTCTAGCTATGCCAACTACACAGATCCACTGATCCTCTGATTGCAGGAGGGTTATCAGACTGGCTTAGCCCTGCAGAAACCCGAGGTCCAGGTCCAGACTATTTCTGTGCTCAACCTGATAAGCCGTGCTACTGGAGTACTCAGGTGCAGAGCAAGGAGCGCAACTGAGGTTTCAGAGCAACCACACTGAGTCTAGCAAGGAAATTGCTGAGCCACAGTTAACAAGCTCAGCTGACCCTGAACTAACTCATTATGGAGAACTGCAAAGTTTCTGCAATGACCTCCATACCTTTATCTTTTGGGGTCAGGAGTGTTTCAGCTCACTGAATAATGAAGAGCTGAATACATGCATGAGGACTTGATTCTCTATTGTATTTTAATTTTAATACTCTAGGTCAGATTTTAGATTTCTTTTTTCTTTACAGAAATCCCAATGCCTGAAATTTCCCTTTTCATGCATTACTTATTTTTCTTCCTCTCTTTTTTTTTTTCCCCACCTAAGAAGCAATTTCTTTTTTTCTTTTTGTTTGTTTTGTTATAGTCCAGCAAGGAGACCAGTGTAACAGACATGAAACCCCTCTCTTTTGCATTTAAAAGTGGTAGTCTAAATTAAAAATGTGGATATTAGTTGCTTGCCTTGTTTTATATCTCTGAGTTTTATTTATGTTAAATGAATTTCCTGTCACTGATCCCAAGCTGGTATTTTCAGGATAGCATGAAATTGGTTTCCAAGTTCTGAGTTCAAGCCTTCACTACATTATGATGCCATAATGTTACACAATCTCCTTTGCTAATAGCCTAATGTGATTTAGAGCAAAACATCTTTTAGCAAATACTCAGATTGATTAACCACTTCCAAGCTAAATCAGCATACATGCACTGCTAATGTAATAGGTTCATAGGTGCTAGGACAGGTCTTGATCACCAGCTGACACAGAATAGCAGAGCAAAGAGACTGCAAGTGAAGGGAAATAGACATTTCATTGAAGGAAAGAAAATAACAGAGGAGAGTAATGGCTTCTGTCTCTTCAAATTATTGGTAGCATGGGTTTGCTGCAGGTAGGTTTTTGCAACTCTCACAACGCATCAGCCTTACCCCAGCAGCTATAAACGTCAGTTTACCCCAGCATCACCTCGCAGCAGACTCTATCTTTCTGTACCATGCAACATTTCCCTTTAGATTTGTTGGTCCTTATAAAATCTCCTACAGGGCTTTGGTTTCAGAATCTAGAAGCTTTAGAGAAGAGTTAGTACAGATTTGTACCAATTCAATTTTTTACTTTCGTATGGCAACCTATGTAAAGCTTGTTTTCATTCTTTCCTTTTCCCTCAGGGAAACTAACTAAACATATATAAGAACAATAAGTACTCTAGCTCCCTGCCCTATTTGTTAGTCTTCTTCCTTACCAGCTTTGGAGGACATTTTAAAATGCATATGTTGGTGATATGGCAGAATTTGAGAAGGTTTGTTTTAGTCATTATAGGTCAGATGATTTCTCTTACCTTCTTCAATATGTTTACATTTATTTTTTCTATTGGTTTGATATTGGTATACACATGTGTAGAAACATTTTTAAAGCTGCTTTATCTGTTATGTAAACAGACAATCGAAAATTCTATTACTGTAAAACATTATTACTGTGAGCCTCAGAAAGAGTAGGTGTCCATAGAGAATTTTCAAAAGCTAACATAAAATCACCACACCATAAGTACTAATGATTTTAAGGCTAAGATTTTGCATCAGAGCTATAACTTCAGTCTTTGACCTATATGTATGGGGCATTGACTATTGTACTTCGTAGTCTTCTTATAACTGGTAAATGCTGGACACATGCCTGGGCATCCGTATCAATTTGTAGATCAAAGAAAAGCCCAAACTAACTATAAATAAAATCATGAGAAGGTCTTAGAAATTTTGAGCCCAAGTTTAAGATGTTCGATTCAGGAATCATGGCCAGCATGCTAATGTATGCTGGCTGAATTTAGCAAAAAAAACCCAAAGCCAAAAAACAACGAATTTTCCTTTTCTGTTGAAGGGAATGTCACAAGGGAATAAGAAACTTTTAATTGAGTTTTGAAATACTGCCTTTGATTCTTTTAATGCTGTAGCAAATAGGTCACTGTTTGATTAAGACTCTTTAACAACTTCCTGTCCAGGGACTAGAAATTAGTATGTGAAATAAGATTAAACAATCCAAACAGGTATTTTATAGCTGTGATTCTTTAGACAAGGGGAGAAAAAAAAAAAAATAACGGAATTCAAAGAATTAAAAGAAATTGCATAGACCAAGCTAGATCTTTTAAAATATGTCAGGTTTAATATGGTACGAATTGTTTAATTACAATAGATGTTTTGATATACTTACAAAGATGGTGATATAATTTTTCTCTAACATAGCTCTCTTTTTCATGTTACTTTTCATTCACAGCTTTCACATACTGCATGCCAGAGGCATTTGCAACCTTAACCTCTGCCAACATCCCTTGCTCTGACATAGCACCTGGGGAAGAAAGGGCTGCAGGTGAACCAGGGCTAGATGAGGGAGGCATCAATATCTGCTAGGAGGACTCCTTTGAAACACAGGCTTTGTTTGAAAGCTGCTTTTCCCTGAGGGAGAATAGGATGCAGGATCTCTCTACATAATTGGCTTCTCCCTTCAATGCGGCAGTGGGTACAGGTAAATGTGAAAATTTTCTTCTTCGGTGCTTAGAGGGTGATTATTTGCTCCTTTGTCCTTTTATTTAGTTATTTAAAGTAAATAACTAAATAAAAGTTGTTCCAGCCTAAGAGCCACGGTTTTCTGTGAATTATTTAATTACAGTAGAATTTCTGTAGGTGTTCAACAAGCAGTTTATCTCTGCTCCCATTGAAGTAATAGATGAACATACTGTAGACATTTATGAGAATAATGATAAGACATTTTTTAGAAACTTTGAAAAACGCAGTTCTGTTATAATCCCAAGAAACTACAAACTCCTTTGATTAAGGGGTCTAAGGTATACAGGTATTAAACCTGATAGTCTGTTCTCTCTGTCAGTTTGCACTTGTGTGGCTCAAGACCAGAAAAAAACCAAACAAACAGGTATTTCTTCTCCATATAGCATTGCAAAATCAAATTTAAGTGTGACAATAATAATTTTTCTCGTTAGTCTAATATGCAGTTGGCTTTCCTGCAAAAGAAGAAAAAAATAACGACAAAGATCAGTTGGGATGACAAAGCTAGAATTAGGTCCAGTGAAAGAATGTAAAGAACAAGAACAGGATTCAGGCATGGTTATAATCATATGGATAATGTGACATTAGAAGAAAATAATTTTAGCTATATCAATAAAAGACAAATTTGAAAACTAAAGGCAATCTATTAAGTAAGTAATTCTTCTTTGTGAGCATAAATATTATCCTACATTGTCATAATATAGTACGAGGTGCAGGTATGAAAAGGACCTATTAAATCACACAGTTCGTTTCAGTGCTAATCCAGTATTCTCACACTGCAAAAACCAAACTTTAGTTATGGTATTTGAAAAGTTTTACAAGGAATTTTGGAAATTGGATCAGTGTTGATGTTTTAGAACTGGATTAAAAGTCATACTTTGTCAAAATACAGTCTAAGGGAAAAAGCCCTCTGCTTAAGGAGGATCTTTCTTCCAATATTTTTCCTGCTTCTTCTGTTCACAAAAACAAACAAACAAACAAAAAAACCCAACAAAAAAACCAACACAACAATATACCCACAAAACCCCCCAAAACTACCCGCAGCAAAAAAAACCCAAACTAACCATGTATTTCAGATGGAGGTGAAAACAGTTTCAAAACTAAGAAATATTTACGGATTGTTACTCTTGAGGTTACTAGGGATATTTAGCACAACAGAATGTAATTATGAGTCAACAAACAGAAACCAAAGTTTTCAGGAGTGAGTACATAGCTGACTAATTCGCCCAGAGATGAGTTTTAGTAAATGTAAACATTATACAACATATTTTTTTTTGATGCAAAGATGTAACAAATTTCCAGGCAACTGAATGGCACAGGGAATGCTGATAGAAATAATAAATTACAGTATTGTTGTAACCTAAATGTAACTCCAGCACTCTGGTAAAAATAAAAGTAAGTAAGTGTATAAAAATTTTAGCATAAAATATTTTAGTTTTTCCATCTCTTGTAATCTTACTAGATCTACAATAAATAAATTCGTATCTATTAGTACTAGTTATTTCTTTTCAATATTAGATGTGTACACGAGCAAACAAATGGAAAAGAAGGCAAGGTATCACTCATGCTCAAATTAGCACATATACTTGCAGCATTTGATTTATTTCTTTTAATACCCACCCAACCACCTCAGCCTTCCCTGACAAGGAAATTTAGGTCAAAATTCTGCTTTTATGTGCAAGTCTGTGGAATTTGAGCTGCCTCCCTCAGCAGCTGAAAATGCTGTATGATTGAGATAATATTTGTTGGATATGGATGAATAGAATATGAAAAAAACCCTAAATGTTTATAACAAAAATTAAAGCCAAGAGAGGATACTTAGCAAAATGATTAAAAAATTAAAAATGAAAAGAGCAATTATACTAACAGGATAATATATAGAATATTTATGGTAGAGAGTAATAACAGTCTCCATTACAATAGTGGAGGATGGGATTGCAGTGACAAAGCATTTCATCTGAGTTATCTTGATTTTTTCAACAATTTTTTTTCATTCTTCAGGGACCTTAAGAATGCTAGTAGAGGTTCAGACCCACATAAAGTGAATTCTAGCCTAGGTATCTAGAGATAACAAAACTGCTCCTTTTAGTGTTTTATATATTTCAGAGCTCCACAGGCACATTTCTCATTCCCAGAAGTCCTGAGACTTCAGCTTTTACTAGTTTGCACCTAGCTCAAGATAAAGCTGAATTTAAATAATTTCAAGCTCTTCCCTATTATTAAAACTACATATCTATCATATATTCCCTTGTATGTTTGACAACAGTGATAATATCAGTTACAGGTACATATATATACATATGTAAACAAATATAATTAATGAAAAGGTTACTTCAGAATGCTTCATTACTGACTGAAAGAAAATCCAAGTGACAGCTGAATAGGAAAATTACTGTTTAAATGCCGCTTTGGCCAAATAAACTGAGAAGAGACCCAGAAGAATGGAAAAAAAAACAGACTGGGAAGTGTCACAGTAAAAAAAAAAAAAAAAAAAGAAAAAAAATATTGAAGGGCAATCCCAGGCACAGCTACAGATTGGGCAGAGAAGAGATTCAGAGCAGCCCTGCGGAGAAGGACTTGGGGGTGTTGGTCAATAAGAAGAAACTTAACATGAGCCAGCAATGTGTGCTCGAAGCCCAGAAAGCCAACCATATCCTGGGCTGCATCAAAAGGAGCGTGACCAGCAGGTCGAAGGAGGTGATCCTGCCCCTCTACTCAGCTCTCGCGAGACCTCACTTGGAGTATTGTGTGCAGTTCTGGTGCCTCAACATAAAAAGGACATGGAACTGTTGGAACAAGTCCAGAGGGGGCCACGAGGATAATCAGGAGACTGGAGCACCTCCCGTATGAAGATAGGCTGAGAAAGTTGGGGCTGTTCAGCCTGGAGAAGAGAAGGCTGCGTGGAGACCTCATAGCAGCCTTCCAGTACCTGAAGGGGGCTTATAAGGATGCTGGGGAGGGACTCTTCATTAGGGACTGTAGTTATAGGACAAGGGGTAGCAGGTTAAACTTAAACAGGGGAAGTTTAGATTGGATATAAGGAGAAGTTCTTTCCTGCTAGGGTGGTGAGGCACTGGAATGGATTGCCCAAGGAAGTTGTGAATGCTCCATCCCTGGCAGTGTTCAAGGCCAGGTTGGACATGGTCTTGAGCAAGACGGTCTAGTGTGAGGTGTCCTTGCCTACGGTAGGGGGATTGGAGCTAGACGACCTTAAGGTCCTTTGCAACCCTAACCATTCTGTGATTCTAATATCAGATTTCTTCCTTATGCCCATCTGCCTTTCTAAGTAACCTTAACCAATAACCAAAATTCCTGCTATACTTGGGAAGGAATAATTGCAACAATGTGAGGCGCTTCAGTGGATAATTTTTTCCCCCAGATTATGTGTAATTCCCATCCCTGGAGGTTTTTGAGAACTGTTTTGATGGGGTCTTGAGCAACCTCATCTGATCCCACCATTTGAACAGGCAGTCAGACAATATGGTCTCTTGAGTTACTAACATGAGTTAGTCTATGATCTTGCATACACTGCTGCTGCTCAAAGCCTTCAGTTTAAATCAGTAACATATGCTATTTAAAATCAATTAGTAAGCCATGATCTGAGCTATCAGTTCAAATTGGTGTTTAATATTGAAGCAAATTTTAGTGTCTTATTAAATATCCAGTCAAATGAAGACTGCACAGTTCTGTTAGCTCAATAACCCAGTGGTTCAATAAACCTCACTGGGTCAAATTCATGCCTAAACTTATTTTATTGATTTTGGAAATTTGCCATTGGAAATATTATGTCAAGTATCTTCTCTCAGTACTCAGTGGCTCATAGGGAGTGCAAGAAACTCAATAGCTGAAAAAGAAAGTAAATTGCTTTAATTTTGCATAAGTTTTCCCAAATTTTCATAAATCTCTAATCCTTTTATAGTTGTACTAAAGTTTTAACTCCAATAATAATTTGAAGAGATTAATGCAAAAATTTCCAAGAATAAGTACAGAATTATTTTCCATGACCAATGAACATCATAAATAGATAATAGAGTTCAATTTATAATTTGGGCTCTGCTTTTTAGTTGAATTATTTATTAAAAAAGAAGTTAGCCACATAAATCACCATATTGATTGTGAAGCATGAACCTGGTGCAAAACTCATTTATATTTACTTTTTAGATATAACAATGTTCCTGCTGTCATGATTTATTTAATCCATAGATCCCAATGGTGGAAATCACCTCTATGTAGAAAATATGATCACAGCCACTTAAAAATAGTTTTTCCTGGACTTCGACACAGGACTGGAATAATTTTTCTTCCCTCATGACTCAGGATATTACAGTTTAAGGATTATTGTCTGACTCTGTCCCAGCCGTCCTCTGTTTTGGACTACGTGATGGCTTTGGCTGGGATAGAGTTAATTTTCTTCATCTTAGCTGGTATGAGGCTATGGTTTGGATTTGTGCTGCAAACAGTGTTGGTAACACAGGCATATTTTTGTTCTTGTTGAGCAGTGCTTGCACAGAGTCAAGGCCTTTTCTGCTCCTCACACCACCCCACCAGTGGGGAGACTGGGGGTGCATAAGAAACTGGGAAGGGACATAGCCAAGGACAGGTGACCCCAGCTGACCACAGGGATATCCCATACCATATAATGTCATGCTCAGCATATAAAGCTAGGGAAGATGAGAAAGGGGGACGTTTGAAAGGATAGCGTTTGGCTTCCCAAGTAACTGTTAACATGTGAGGCATCTCTGCTTTCCTGAAGATTGCTGAACACCTGCCTGCCAGTGCGAAGTGTATTAATTCCTTGTTTTGCTTTGTTTATGTGTGGCTTTTACTTTACCTGTTCAACTGTCCTCTCAATCCACAACTTTTCTCACGTTTTCCTCTTCCAGCTCTCTCTCCTAGCCCGCCTTCAGGGAACAAGCGAGCAGCTGGGCGGTGCTTAGTTGCTGGTTGGGGTTAAACTATGACAGACTAGTTCTTGTTATTCTGTTGTTTTGGAATCCAGAGGACAGGGGTAGATTTATACATCTGATTTTATTTAGATCAATTCAACGTGTATTCAGAGAGCTTTTTTTCAGTCTCAAAACTTTCCAAAAAATTTCAGAGGTACATTCTTCATCTGTAAGATTATAAATTTAAGACAGTTGATTGAAAACTATGCTGACATGCTTCTTCCAAAGCCTAGAAGAAGAAGAGTCCTGGTAGATAGAATAATCTATGGTAGAACATTATCTCCAGTGAAACAATCTATGTTCAAAAGTACCTGCAGTGCAGCAGGACTTGCAGTGCGATTTGTTTTTCACAGTTTATAATACCTTCTGTTAAGAACTGTTATATTTCTAGTTTTGTATGATTTATTAAATGTTAATGAAAGTTGCATGACTGACTTGAATTTCTTCAGGGTGTACATGAAGCACATACCTAGTGTTTCTGCATTGTTCTGGTACATCAATTTAAAAAATCTTTTTCTGATCATTCTGACTTCTACACACATTAAGAAGATAATCTGAAATTTAGAAGTTAAATCATTTAAGTACTTCATATTCTTAATATAGGATAAATCTAATTGTATCTCGTCTTGTTTAACAACAAGGGTTCAGTTACCCTAAATCCTTTTTCAACACACTAAAATTATTTGAATTCTAAGAGCATTCCTAAAACCTTTTAGCAGGTGTGACCAGCCTGATGATGTTGGGACCTTTGTATCCAAGATGTCCAGTTTATTTTGAAACATAACAGTAGTGGATACGAATCATATGATGTCATGAGAAAAGTAAATTCACCTGTGTCTTTGTCTTCTAGACACAGTGCAGGAAAAAGAATACTAATATTTGACAACACTCAAAGGAACATCAAAATGAGTGTGGCATATGGCCCACCAAACAATTAAATAAGGAAAAGCTTCAGTAGCGGGGGTAGACATAACAGACCATTACAATGAGAACACACCAAGAACTGTTTTCTACACAACTTCCCTCCTGTTTATGATGGCAAGTCCTCAAACTCTAAAAAAAATGGAAAATCTTTGTTAAAAGCTCATGGGATCAAACAATCATAGAACAGTTAGGGCTGGAAAGGACCTCAAGATCATCTAGTTCCAACCCCCCTGCCATGGGCAGAGACACCTCACACTAAACCGTGTCACAGAAGTCTCTGTCCAACCCAGCCTTTTTTTTCCATGGAACCTTACTAAGCAGTCTCCTGAAGAGGCCAAAGTCTGCTCTCTTGAAGTTCAGGGAAGTGAGCTTGCTGCATGCTCTTCTCACTCTCCTGAGCATCTCGAACTTGACCATCTCATGATCGCTGCAGCCAAGGCTGCCCTGGAGCATCACATTTCCAACCAGCTCTTCCTTGTTGACAAACATGAGGTCAAGCATGGCATCTCTCCTTGTCAGCTACTCTATTATTTGCAGAAGGAAGTTGTCTTCCACACAATCGAGGGATTGCTTGTACCAGGCCATACCATCTCTCCAAGGGATATCAGGGTGGTTGAAGTCACCCATGAGAACAAGGGCCTGCAAGCGTGAGGCTTTTCTTATCGGTCTGTAGAGTGCTTCATCAACAGATTCCTCTTGATCAGGCGGTCTGTAACAGATCCCCACAGTAATGTCTCCCAACGCTGTTCTCCCTTTTAACCCTGACCCACAAATTCTCTGTTGACTGCTCACCTGTCCCCAGACAGAGTTCCATACTCTCCAGCCTATCCCTAACATAAATAGCAACTCCTCCTGCCTGTCTGCCAGGCCTGTCTTTTCTAAAGAGCCTGTAACCTTCCATTCCAACACTCCAGTCACAGGAGCCATCCCACCATGTCTCTGTGATGCCTATTATATCATACCCCCATAGACGTGCACACATCTCTAATTCCTCTTGTTTGTTTCTCATACTACGGGTGTTTGTATAGAGACATCTGGACTGAGCTCTATATGAAGCCAGCTCTTTGGCTGGAGCATCTGAAATATCTCTACATTGCTCCAAGCATTTATTATAGGTGCTGGCAACTGACTGGGAGTGTTGGAATGGAATGATATCCCCCTACCCAACACATCTAGTTTAAAGCTTTCTTGACTAGCCTGGCAAGCCTTCTACCATCTCTGATGCCTCAGGCTCGCCACTCCAATTTAGTGGGTAGCATCTTGCAGTGTAGCTTCTGTCTTTTAGTGGAACAAGCAGTTTGTCATGAAAGTGTAAGACCACCAATAATTATACTGAATGAAAGGAAATATTATTAAAAGCACTGGACATCCAGAATTGAAATCACAACATGAAATGCTGCCTCTATAACACGTGACATGACATTTTTTTAAATTCAGGTTGATACTCAGAAGTGATAATACAGCATGCCTCAATTCTCAACTGACACGTTAATAAAGCACAATAAATAGATGGTAATATTTTATGTCATCTGTGCTTATCCACACCTCTTCCTTGGAAAAGTACAGTTTAGTCACTTAAGACTGAGATGTTTATTTGTTTTAAAATTTGGTTATCACTAAAGGAAATATTCTATGCCAAATGCTCTTATACTGTAATAATGAAGGGCTTCAGCCAACTCTCTGTGTAAAGATATAAATATATACATTATGGATAATCAGGTATTGGAACGCAAATTAAATATTCTAGAAAGTAGGGCTCCACTGATATTCAAATTTTAATATTACTTTGAAAGAAAAAAAACATGCTGGTTTTGTTATGACATATTATCGATCTGTGTAGTTTCTGACAAAATTATTAATTGCATTTCTCCAGTTTTTATAAAATAAATGATAATACAATAACACAAAGAGGAAGCCAAGAAGACTGCAGATATATTGTTATCCTGGTTATTTCCACTAAAATAATCTCTGGAGAATTCAGCTCACAGCTAATTCTTCTTTTCCAAAGCTTGCCTGTGTTGTCATGTATTGTAATTAGTTTGAAAATAAAAGACAGAACCTGCTACATGTGACTTCTTTTGCTCACTTAGGATTGCAGCTAACAGCATTCAGCCACATTCTTTCAACTTTGAACAAATGTGCTAAACAGAGGAGAGATGTTTTCCCCCAGATGTAGGCACCTACACAGGATGCAGACATAATTAGTATGGCAGTGTTCCCAGAGTCCAAACAGGAGGTGGGAGGACTGGCACTTTTAACTGCAGCTCTCCTCAATCCTATAGTGATTTTTCTTGTTCTGAACCATGTTGTGGTTATACCCACACAGTCATTTGCATGCACATAAAGTTAGAGGGTGATAACTTTTGTTTTTATTTGCCCTTGATGGATGTGCATGATACTGTTCCAGTTGAGCACCTACACCTCAGACATTGCATTGGAGCCTGAGACTGAAAGTTTGTAATCCTAAGAAACTACATAAACACAAAAAAGGCATTGCAGTACCTAAAATAGTTTGACCTTAGCTATGTCTGGAGGAGCCAGAGTGAAGTTTCTAGGTAACACAGAAGTTATGTTGGCTCTAAATGCTAGCTCATGTGACCAGTAATTTGGGCACCCTTTATCAGTCATCTACTAAGGCCAAGAGCCTGTCTTGGGTTTTCAAATCAAAGTCCTTAAACTAAGCAGAAACTGGATTTTCAGACTATTTCATACATTTTTATTATTTAATCTCAAGAGAAACTCAGACATATTCTTGAGTTCAGAAGCTGAAAACCAGTGTTACTTTCTTCTGGCTCAGTGCCCCTGAATTCCCCTGAATTCCCCTAAATTCCACAATTCAGCTACTGCAGAATATTAACTCCTCTGCGTTTTGTTCTTTCCCCACAAATCCAGTCTTCTTGAAGGCATAACAACCTCACAAAGAGGTAGAAAGTCTCACGCTCAGTTTCATCTACAGGCTTAGAGTGCTCTCAACAGAAGCTGCAATAGCAGGTATGAAATCTTCCCAGCATGAAGTTTGTTTCTCCTTTCTGTGGGAAGGCCAAGGGGAAGGAGATTCATATGGTCGCAAAACTACGATGTGAACAGCAGGCAGACCTTTCTGCCACTTCTAAAATCTGACTGGCTTTTCAGGGGTGCCGTGTTGTTACTGATGTGCAGTGGTTGATGTGCAGAGATCACTGTGTATTCTCAGCAGAGGTGGTAGCTTACAATTCTTTAATATACCTCTAACTCAAGGCTACATTGCAGCAGAAGTTCAGCAGGGTAAAAAGGTTTAGCTCCTGGATCTGTGAGTCATGCATGAACAACCAAATTTAGGTGGCTGGATAGTGCAAAAGTAGATGAAATTGAAAAATAGATATAAAAAGTGCATTTCTGTGATTCTGCTCTAAGTTCATTTCACATACCAAAGCTGATCCTCTGAGTCTGGCCTCAAATTTTTCATGCCACAATAGCAAAACTGTTTCATTGCAGTTTCGACACAGCCTTCGTAGAAGGCTGTAGCATTTTAAGTATGGTAGTCGTATATCAAAAAGCCAGTTTTTAACAAGAATTCCAGTAAATGTCACCTGGGCTGATTTTTCTTCATGTATTCTGAATACAAAACAAATGGAAATTATGAAGAATTTGCTAGCACTGTTGAATTTTTAATGGTAATTACTATAGCAAGCACCAATTTCACATTTTCTTTTTTTTCTTTTTTCCTTTAGGAAACTATTATTATGAAAAAACCTGAAGATGACAGTAAGCAGCAAGAGTATACTATTATAAAGCCACTCATTACTTCAAATATCATTTATGTCACACTGTGGTGATTTATATTAAAACTCCAAAAAAAAATCAAAACCAAAACTTTTTAGACTTTTTATGTTATGTATTTTGTCTATGTACATAGATTGAATAATCAGTAAATTTTTAAAGTTAGGTTTTCATGTTTAACTATATCTGAGACAGTAGATTGATTATAAATTAATATGTTTCATAAGTCATTTTAAAGGCTAAGTCTATGGTTTTGTTCCCTAGCAATGTGATTTTCTTAAAAAATTATTGTAATAATTGTAAGTTTACAAATAGATTTCTGAATAGTGTGCCTAGTCATTTTTTTTAAATTTTCTTTTGGTTTGATAGCAAAAAAAAAACACCCCAAAACAATGTTGCTGCCCTATTCTTGCCTGAAAGAAAAACTAATAAGTAGATTTATTTTGGCATTGCTGTTTTACAAATAAAACAGGATAAATTTTTAGGTATGTTGAAGAGAAAATATAAAACAAGAAGTTGTTTGCCTTCACTGGATAAATTGCAAACTGTAATTTATTCTTTCATATGAGAGTGATTTTGTGCTGTTTTTCCAATGCACTTCAAAAACAAATTCTAAATCTGTCCACTTAGAAGTGTCTTCATTTTTAATGTAACAGCTTCTCATATGTTTCCTTTCCTTGTAGCCCTCTCATATTGAAGAACACTGTTTTTTGATGGCCAGACAGGCCAAATTCCATACTAATCAGCATGTATTGTAGCTGACTTCAAATTAATCATTATCTTTCATCTCAGTTTCTATTTATAATTCAGACTATTCTTCTGAATTCAAAATCATACTTTTAAAATTTATTAAGCATTCTTACTCTGAAGTCCATTAAAATTCACTCAGACTGTTCTGTTGAAATGCAATGCTCAGCAAGGCCATGATGCACCAACTCACATAAATAAATTTTTTTCAAGGGGTCTTAGAACAAAGAAGGACCTATGGATAGATTTTACATTACTGCTGAATTTGTTTCATAGTCATTACCAGACACTTCAAAGAGATTTAATTGCACATTTTCACATCTGCTGTGTTTTCAGAGCTATGTGCAGCACCAGTGTTTGTCCTGTCAAAATAAAATACACGCTATGAATGTCACAGAATCACAGAATCACAGAATCCCAAGGGTTGGAAGGGACCTAAAAAGATCATCTAGTCCAACCCCCCTGCAAGAGCAGGGTAACCTACAGTACATCACACAGGAACTTGTCCAGGCGGGCCTTGAATATCTCCAGTGTAGGAGACTCCACAACCCCCCTGGGCAACCTGTTCCAGTGCTCTGTCACTCTTACAGTAAAGAAGTTCTTCCTGATGTTAATGTGGAACTTCCTATGCTCCAGTTTACACCCATTGCCCCTTGTCCTATCACAGGATATCACTGAAAAAAGCCTAGCTCCATCATCCTGACACCTACCCTTTACATATTTGTAAACATTGATGAGGTCACCCCTCAGTCTCCTCTTCTCCAAGCTAAAGAGACCCAGCTCCCTCAGCCTCTCCTCATAAGGGAGATGTTCCACTCCCTTAATCATCTTTGTGGCTCTGCGCTGGACTCCTTCAAGCAATTCCCTGTCCTTCTTGAATTGAGGGGCCCAGAACTGGACACAATATTCCAGATGCGGCCTCACCAAGGCTGAGTAGAGGGGGAGGAGAACCTCTCTTGACCTACTAACCACTCCCTTTCTAATGCACCCTAAGATGCCATTTGCCTTCTTGGCCACAAGTGCACATTGCTGGCTCATGGTCATCCTCCTATCCACCAGGACCCCCAGGTCCCTTTCTCGTTCACTACTTTCCAGCAGGTCAACCCCCAACCTGTACTGGTACATGGGGTTGTTCTTCCCCAGATGCAAGACTCTACACTTGCCCTTGTTAAATTTCATCAAGTTTCTCCCCGCCCAACTCTCCAGCCTGTCCAGGTCTCGCTGAATGGCAGCACAGTCCTCTGGTGTGTCAGCCACTCCTCCCAGTTTTGTGTCATCAGCAAACTTGCTGAGGGTGCACTCAGTTCCCTCATCCAGGTCATTGATGAAAATATTAAACAGCACTGGTCCCAGCACCGACCCCTGAGGAACTCCACTAGTCACAGACCTCCAGCTAGATTCTGCGCCATTGACCACAACTCTCTGCCTTCTTCCTTTCAACCAGTTCTCGATCCACCTCACTACTTGATCGTCAAGCCCACACTTCCTTAGCTTATCTATGAGGATGCTGTGGGAGACAGTATCAAATGCCTTACTGAAATCAAGAAAAACTACATCTACCGCTCTACCATCATCCCTCCACCTAGTCACTTCCTCATAGAAGGCTATAAGGTTGGTCATACATGACTTCCCCCTCATAAAACCATGTTGGCTGTTCTTAATGACCCCCTCATCCTTGATATGCCTAGTGATGGAGTCAAGAATAAGTTGTTCCATCACCTTTCCAGGGATGGAGGTAAGGCTGACCGGTCTATAATTACCCGGGTCCTCCTTCTTGCCCTTCTTATAGATTGGTGTGACCTTTGCCATCCGCCAATCCTCAGGCACCTCGCCCGTTTCCCACGACTTACCAAAGATGATGGAAAGTGGCCTAGCAATGACCTCCGCCAGCTCCCTCAGCACCCGTGGGTGCATTCCATCCGGACCCATCGATTTACAGATGTCCAGATTGCATAGCTGATCCCTAACCCAATCCTCATCTACCAAAGCAAACTCCTCCTTTGTCCTGACTCCTTCTGGGGCTATAGAAATCCGGGGCCCTCGGGGAGAGTCTGCAGGAGTAAAGACAGAGGCAAAGAAGGCATTCAGCACCTCTGCCTTCTTTATATCCTCTGTCTCCAGGGTACCCACTTCGTTCAGCAGTGGGCCTATATTGCCTCTTGTGTTAGTTTCATTTGCTATGTATTTGAAGAAGCCCTTTCTATTGTCTTTAACCCAACTAGCAAGATTGAGTTCCAAGGAGGCCTTAGCTGTCCTAATTGCCTCCCTACATCCTCTAACAACTGTCCTATATTCCTCCCAAGCGGCCAGCCCCTCCTTCCATAATCCATAGATTCTCCTTTTCCACTTGAGTTTGCCCAGCAGCTCCTTGTTTAACCACGCCGGTCTCCTAGATCCCTTACTTGACTTCCTACTTATTGGGACGCTCCGATCCTGAGCTTGGAAGAAGCGGTCCTTGAATGCTAACCAACTATCTTGAGCCCCTTTACCGCCTAGTACACTTTCCCATGAGACTTCCCTTAGCAGTTGACTGAAGAGGCCAAAGTTGGCCCTTCGGAAATCCAGAACTGTGGCTTTGCTAGGTATTCTATTCCTCCCACACAGGATCCTAAACTCCACCATCTCATGGTCACTGCAGCCAAGGCTGCCATTGACCGTCACCACTTCGACCAAACCCTCCTTGTTGGCGAGTACTAAATCTAGCAGCGCTGCTCCCCTAGTTGGTACGTCCACCATTTGCATTAAGAAATTATCATCAATGCACTCGAGGAACCTCCTAGACTGTGAATGACTGGCTGTGTGAGTCTTCCAGCAAATATCGGGGTAATTAAAGTCCCCCACGACGACTAAGGCATGTAGTCGCGAGGCTACTTCCAGTTGCCTGTAGAAAGCCTCATCAACTCCTTCGTCCTGATCAGGAGGTCTGTAATAGACCCCCACAACTGTATCACCCGTGCCAGTCAGCCCCTTGATTCGTACCCACAGACATTCCACTTGCTCCTCATCCGACCCCGGACAGAACTCAATACATTCTAGTTGCTCTCTCACGTAAAGAGCCACTCCACCACCTCGCTTCGCTGACCTATCTTTCCTAAAAAGGACATAGCCATCCATGACCACATTCCAGTCATGTGAACTGTCCCACCATGTCTCTGTAATCGCCACTAGATCATAACCTTTAGCCCGCACACAGACTTCTAACTCCTCCTGTTTATTCCCCATGCTGCGTGCATTGGTGTACAGGCATTTCAGGGAGCCAGTCCTAGTACCCTTTTTCCCCTGCGGGACAGGGTCTAAAAAGCTATCCTTTCCCACAAGTGAAACAAGAGACTGATAGTCCTCCTTAGCCCGCCATCCTTCAATCCCTAGCATGTTCCTCTTGGCCTTGTCCCCAACAGGCCCAGTTAAATCCCCTCCCCCCTTCATAACTAGTTTGCTGTCAAGAAAATTGATATTACATGACCCCTTTTGACTTCAGGAAAACTGGAAAAGGCTTTTTTATAACCATATCTCTGTTTAAATAGTATGAATAATGTTTGCATCTGAAATGACTGTCTAAGGAAAAAAAAACATGAAATCTATCAGAATAATTTGGTTTAGCAGTAGCAACAGTTGCTGATGTGACATTTTAAGTGTGAAAGGCTCATTTTCAGTTCTTGCATTTACTCCAAAAAAAAAAAAAGGACAAAAAGGAAGGAAGTGACCTTATAAGGCTTGTTTGCAACTGGAAGACTTCTGAGGCTGTGTTCTGGGGGGGAAGGAAGAGGAGGGGAGGAAGAGGAATTTCTTTTAATTAGCTAGACTAGTTATTATACTAAGCCCATGGAGAGAATATATTTTTTCTAATGATTCTAATACTCACTCTCTTACTACAAGAAGTCAGTAGTAGTTCTAGTAGGCAACAAAAGCATTCAGGTAACTCACTGGTCCACATTCGTGATAGTCTGTGCAGAAATGCTCTTTGAAGGCATTTCTCTCTTTTTCATTCTTTCCCATTTACCGTTGTTCTTGTTCTACAATGTGCTAAGGAACAAATTAGGCTGATAGCTAAAATTTTGGTCAGTTGTATGAGCTAAATGGGGAACTGATCCAGATCAAACCTCAAACCAGATCAAACCCCAAAACAGATCAAACCCAAAATAATTTGGACCCATTCCCTGATCTCATCCATTAATTCTCTGCACCAAGAGCTGTGTCAGCATAGCAAAAGAAGAGACCCAGTCAGTTCTGGAGCTGGAGTACAGCAGCCAGCAGCGGAAGTTTCTGCTCCAGAGCAGTTTCTGTTCCTGAGCAGTTTCTCATTCTTTACCCTACTACTGCTGGCAAACAAGTTTTATCGTTGAGGTGGGGATGGGGAAGAGGAAGGAAACAGTTGAGTGAAACAAGATGATGGTCCATCTTTTCCATGAGTTCCACCTCCATACAAGCTACAAAAAGTAAGTACCAGTGTTACTCAACAGGAGTCTGCTAAAGGTACATTTTCACACAGTGAGAAAGTGTGAGAAAGTAGTGGTACTGTGATCTCAAAAAGCTGGGAAGACTACTTTAGTCAGGAAAGGAAAAAAAGTTATTTTTTCCCCAAGGCTGGCTCCCAGGGTTAAACAGGTGATTTAAATCCTCTGTAATTATGCTTCTAATCCTAGCTCATGTTCCCTATTAGTGGGTGAACAATCCAACGCTTGGTGAATTCTGCTTCACAATGATAGGAAGAGCCGACATCGAAGGATCAAAAAGTGACGTCACTATGAACGCCTGGCCGCCACAAGCCAGTTATCCCTGTGATAACTTTTCTGAAACCTCCTGTTGTTGCAGTAGTAATCCTGCTCAGTCTGTGGGCTTATGACTGAACGCCTTTATGTCAGAATCACGCCTAGATGCTTGATGTTGTGCTGTTGCATCATCGGTCGCTTGAGATTGACCCGAGATGACAGTCTTGTTCAGAATGTGTGGGTTAAAGCCCTTCCTGAATCTTTATTAGCGATATTGGGCCTTCCTCATAGGAGAAGGAAAACTCCTATCTTTAAACCCGGGCAGATGGGGCTCGTCTAGCCTTGTAAGGTCTTCCATCTAAGAGAAGGACACTCTAATCAAACCTATGACCTGAGGACTTTGCTGTCACCGTCCTAGATAGCTAGTCCGTGGCAGTTAAACCTCAGGTGTAAAGGGTAGGGCCAGTTCTGCGCACACTGCCCTCACCTAAAAAATCCACTGTGCAGGCTGGAAGGGCTTATTACACTTGTCTGTATGGGCAGGGGAGGGTCGAAATCTTCACTCGTGAAGCCAAGCCATCAATCAATCAATCAATTCAGCTGGTGTGCAAGGCTCACATCAGGATTTGGGCATAGGGAAGAATACACTGGGAAGCCAAAGTACTTGAATAAAGTGTGCCAGGGTCTGAATTTATAAGCTTTCCATTCTTTTAGTCTGTCATTGTATCACCTAAACTTAGACTGAACTCAAGTTGGGTACACTAGTTCAGTTTTTCCTCTCTTCTTCACTCCATAATTAGCAGATACCTCTTAATTAGGGTCAATGCTTTTTGCTCCCTTCCGTATGAATGGAAATATTAAACTAGGAGCTGTCTGCTACACACATTCCTGCATCAATGAGATATGCAACTCTCAGTCCTTCCTTTGATAGCTACTTAGCTTTCTTCAGTAAGGAGGGTAATTTGCTTCCAGGACCAAGTATGTTTTCTTTTCTTTTTCTTATGCCTTTTAGAAGGCAGTTATTTACCATGGTTTTGGCATTATTGTGCTTCACTTGTGCTCTTGGGATGACCACATCTTCTGTAGAGATGATGATAACCACCTGCTCTTACTTAGAGTGTACTGTAATACACAATCTTTAACTATTCTACGTCTTTATTTCACACACTTCTGATGTGCTTGAGTGGAGTATACCATACAATTTGATCCATCTTCCCTCTGTAAACCTTGAATTGTTTCAAGCCATTAGGATCCAAGCACACCTGAACTGAAATGGAGCTCACCACTTACCCCTCTCAGCCACATCTGTCTCCACTGCCATGCAGTTCTTACACACCGTCTTTGCAACACTCAACTGAGAGAACTTGCATGTGGTTGAAATGGATTTATAATCTGCCTGTAAACTGAAGGAGGAGAGAAGAAGACCTTTTCTCTGACTTGATTTATAAGGGTGTTCTGGAAACAAAAGGAATGTTCTTTGAGCTACTTGGACTTCTGTCTGTTAGCGCCCACCATCCCATTTACCTTGAAGATTTACAAAGCTCTACTTCCAATACCCTCAGCAAAATTGGCAATTTTTGTTAAACACAGAAGATGGCTGCATTTGGGAAAATATCTAACAACTAGCTATGTACCTTTTAGAGCCAGCTGTTCAAATTACCTGAACGGCTACTAATTCAGCACATGTTATGGCAGAATTATCTTGAATACATGTGTGGAAAGGCTTGCATAGTCAATATCCAGTCCTTAAAATCCTCAGCTTATTGGGTTATGGTGGTATTATAAGTTAAAATTTTTGTTGAAATATTTAGATCCCAGTTTTCTTAACTATTCTCCCTTGCACGCAAACTTTCCTATTGCAACAACTGAATGAAATTTCCATTTAATCCAGAGACAGTCTACATGTTGATACTTCCACAACTCAGTTTCAATAGACATTGACAAATATTTTGTGATTTCAAAAAAACAATGATGGATTTTTTCCAAGTTCTTATTATGGAAATGCATTCGCTTAGGGTGAAATATTTTGGGTTTTGAGGGTGACAGGAAACATTCTTCAAGCGTGAATAAATGCACTGAATCTATCCTTTATTTGTGTTTTCAGCTTAAGTGCATGTGGATTGCTTGACCCAAACATTTTCTACAAATAAATTGTTTCTGAGAAAGAAATAATTGTGAACTTGTTTTGAACCAAATTCAGAAGGTACATTCAGTTTCAGTAACTCCTGAAGAAATTCACAGAATAAAGTTATCTTTTGAGGACTTTCTTTTTTATTATTATTATTTTTAAGTAGAGGAAAAGAAAAAGAAACTGCATTAGATTTGATTGTGGTTGGGGAAAATGTGAAAATATAATTTATACAAAAAACCAACAGTGTAACTTTGTAGCCATATCAAATCTATATGCTTGTGAACAGTAAGTGAGAACCAAATGATAATATACAGAGAGAAAATAGAGGAAAAAAATTAGGAACACATTCACAACATTCTGAAAACTGTGAAGCATAATTGATGGCTTGGCTTCACGAGTGAAGATTTGGGAAGGGCTTTACCCACGCTTACAAGCACGATGACCAAGGGCATGTGGGATAGGCAAATCTGGTTGGAAAAAAGGCTGCTTAGGCAATCAGGAAGTGTTCGACCAGGACTGTCATACCCTGGGCAATCACGAGCGACCCATGCCCTGGTCCGCCTGCATGCAAGGTTGGATCTGCAGCTTCCCATGCACCTTGTCACCTGCCGTTTCGACCCTCCCCTGTCCATACAGACAAGTGTCAGTAAGCCCTTCCAGGAGATGACAGTCTTGCTCAGAATACGTGGGTAAAGCCCTTTCTGAGTCTTCATTAGTGAAAACAAGCCTTCCTCATAGAAGGAAAACTCCTATCTTCAAACCCGGGCAGATGGAGCTCATCTAGCCCTGTAAGGTCTTCCATCTAAGAGAAGGACATTCTTACAAAACCTACGACCTGAGGACCATCTGGATAACTGGGGGTTATACAGACTTGTCTTGCAATATCCTTTTTTCTGTTCTTACCCACCCCTGCCAGCCCCCCAAAAATAAAGGTTGTCACTTTGGAGACATCCTCTTAACTTGTAGTATAAAAAACAATTCTTTGAATTTTTTTTCCAGGTGTTTTCTTCACAATATTTTAATGCAGTCTTCTAAGAGCTTTATTTATTTTCTTATTATTTATTACAATATTGAAATAATTAAGCAGGAGATTGTGCCTCTGGAAATAACAGAAAGCTTATGAGACAGTTTAGGAGGTATAATTTGCCCTTTGAACATTTAGTCATCCCATCAAAGCTAAGAGAAGCTCTGAGTAGTTATTAAGGGCCATATGACTTTCAGAAGTCTCTTGCTGCTTCTGTACGCAGGTAAAATTCTCACTCAGGTTAGTCTTCTTTTGTGTAATGGATTATGTAGAAACTACAGATATGCTGGGATGTTTAAATAAGTCTCAAAGCTTATATTATACATGAGACACTAATTTTTGAGATCCCATTAATTCTTTAAAAACTGCTATAATTCAGCGCCCAGCTGCTGATGGTAGCTAGCACCAGATACTTCAGGGTAAAATGCAGGAGTGTCTGACTTGAGCAACTACAGAATAAAGTGCTCAAAAAAGAAAAGGTTTTTATTTTATTTTTTTTATGGAAATCTGCCCGCCAGTGCTTTGCTTATCCTCTAGGGACATTACCTCCTTATCAGCCGTAACAAAAGGCTATCATTGTATACAGGACATACTTATCTGTGCAACAGCTATTTTTTTCAGGCCAAAGGGTTACATTTTTATCCAATGAAAGTACTGAGCCTTGAGCTATCGTTGTAATATAATGAATTATCAAAAGACAGTGTTTGACTTGGAGAATTTTTAGAAAATCTGGAGTTTACCAATCATTGTATACTGAAGTACAACGCATATAATGACATAGGTATGTGCCAGAAGGCGTATTTTTTCATCCAAGAGAATTCTGTGACTGAGCTGCCATGAAAATCAGCTTCAAGGTTAGAAATCTTAAAATGGTTGTGTGCATCAGTCAGGGCTGACTAACGCATTATTGTTAGAGGGCTTTTTTCATAACTGAACACTTAAAATTGTTCTAGAACACTCTTTCTTCTGTTAGTAATTACAGGTTATCAGTAATATGCTGTGAGAAATACCTCATCCATTTCTGATTTTTTTCCTAAGCTTCTGGGATGCCAAGTATGGCCTTGGGACAGTGAGTTCCACACCTGCATTATGTGGTAGAGACAATATTTTGAATGCATTAACTCCTGGTGATAAACAGCATTGTAAGGATCAAATATTGCAGTTAATAACATGAACAATTTATTCTTCCACACCTGTGGAACCCATGTTGTCTAAACATGGAGATGTGTTTTTGTGATGATTCATTAATTTGAATTTCTTACAGCACCTCTTAAGAGAAACAGAGGTAGCAAAATAAAATTTCCCTCTAAGTTCCTGAAAGACAAGGTCCTTGACAGAAATCTTGTGCTAAAGGGGAATGCAAAAGAATAATTTAATATCAAGTTGTAAAACACTACGGTGTCCATAGTTTTACATTCAGTAGCCATACTGCTACGGTCAGCATATGCATTTGTAACCTTCCACTTCCTTCCTTCTTCACTTTCCCTGGTGGTTCCAGATTCCTGCCAAAACAGTGGTCCTGGCCAGGCTCCTGTTCCTCTTTAAGTCCAAACATACCCATAGAAGGAGCAAACAGAATTTGAATGTATGGCTGGCAGGGGAAGAAGAGAAGTGGACAATGAAACTGTTTCTTTTTGGTATTAGTCTACAGTTTTATCCAATGAAGCTGACTGCAGAGTTGTAGGATCTACTACTTCTGGTCTGCCCGTAGCATCTGCTGTGCCAAAACAGATGTTCATGCAGTAAACCAAGTCAAGGAGATGATCCAGGGCTCTTGATCTACCCCTAAATAAAATGTTTGGGTTCCTGTCCCCACTAAAGAGCTTGATTTGCTAATCCAAGTCACTACATGGACATCCAAACATATAAAATGGCACAAAATGGAGAGAAGCTACACACCACTGCCAATCTGTTACTCATTTGTAGAATATAATAAGAAGGGTTGATTGTTGGGTTTCTTTATTAGTATTTTTGTAGAAAGCATTTATAGTGTAGTTAAAGGATTTGGTCCTGTGAAGTGCTAGGTCTCAGAGGCTCCATTTGGAGTGGCGTCTGCTGAGCATCTCTCAGGATACTCAGCCTTTTTAAGGATTAGAGCATTTTGGAATACCATTTGTGTCAATGTTTTATCAGTAATACAGAGATTAAGTATTAGATTGTGTCTTAGCCCGATTTACTGCTGGGCTGAACAGGGATATTGCGACTTTATGTCCTTGATAATCTAGAATAATGTTTTATTTACACAGTATTAAAGAACACAAAATAAACTCAGATACTCAGAGTGCAATGCATTAATACCTTCTTGTATCCTATATGTCCTATAGCTCTGCAATAGGTATAGGCTCCTAAAAGGTCTGCTGGAGTATGTGTCTGACAGAATAGATAAGAGCGAGATAGGGATTCCTCTCAGTTATTGAGGATGTGCACCCAGCATCTAAGCTGTTCTGTTGCCCTGTCAATACTGTAAGTCAGAAAGTCAAGTGGTGAGAACAGCAGGAGAAACACAGTTGCTGTATATGGCTTCTGCACTGTTTTGTGACGGGAGATGAAACTTTGGATCTTGAAAGGCTGGAAAGGATCATTCCTCTTCTTACGGCTATGTCATCAAGTAGAGAAGCAGAGAGGGGAAAGATACACAGCTGTCTATTTCTACAGGCTAGCTCACTAAAAGGGCAGAAGCACAAAGAAGGTGTATACTATAGAGTAGTTTTTGCAATTGGCTTCTTGCATACTGGAATAATATGCACACTTTATGTGACACAAAATGACAGACAATCTTTTCCCATCCCTTGAGTTTCTTCTGCTTTGTTGGTCTCAGTATTTCGTTCCTACATTTTTATTCCCCTTTCCTCCTATTCTCTTTGATATTTCTCCCTCTTTTTCTTACAGATCAGTCTAGTAAAAATCAGTCCATTCAGGTACAGATACTCTGTTTAGTAAAAGCCTTCCCAGGTCACTCCCCCAGTCTTGTTTTCCCTGGCCTTATCTTTGAAATGTTGCCTCCTCCAGACACCCTGCCTCAGTACTACCCCTTTCCCAGCCACCACACCTTCTTGTCCGAGGAGCTGCCTGGCTTTCATTTTTATCCCTACTTCAAAACCCTTTGCCAGGAGGTACTGGAGATATGGCAAGGCTGTGTCTGGTACATGGTGACCCTGCTTAATCCACTTGCATAGTGACACTACAGCACACCCAGGAAAGAAGGTCTGAGCAGCAAGATGTGGAGCAACCTGGCTATGCAAGGGACGCAGTGGCCAACAAAGCAGAAAAAAGGGTGCGAGTTTCAGTGCATCCAGAACCATCAAATTTGGTAATGGTTCACACAAAGGTACAAAAGAGATTTCTGACTCTTTGAAGAGCAAATTGTAAAGCAGTAACTCACACAAGCAGCACAGGATTGCAAAAATGTGCCTTGGGATAATATTTCACCATGATCATCAGAAGGTAGGAGCCTTTCTTACATGATAGAGAAATGGAAAATATTGCAGTATATTTTGGTGAGAAAAAAAGAATGCATTTTGCAAAGGAGAAAAAAATAGAGAACTGGTGGACATAGCTGTCTCTGAGACTTAATCCATCTTAAATTATGGAATGTAGAACAAGCCCTGTATTTACTTTCAGATTTAATATTGTTTACTATGCTACTTCATTGAGCACTGCAAATACTAGAGCTTCTGCAGCGGACAATTTGATTTGTAATAATTGACTCTTATTCATAATTTTATTTTCTTTTATGATTCATTTCTAGCTGCACTGATGCCAATTTATGATGCTGTTTTTAAAGGAATCACAATGTCATTTTCATTATCTATTTTGGAATATTTAGAATGGTATCTTTAACATATGTCTGGTGACATTTAAATGAATATTGTATTTATGTGTAATAAGTACATAGGATAAAACTGTAAAATAAGTTTTTAATGTTCAAATAAGCACTATATTGTCCCATTGCTGGGAGGTATTTTCAAGGTTATGTGATGCATTGATATCAGGACAAACAGATTTTCAAGGTGGAGCTCAATGAAAAACATACAAAGCAGGATGTGAATGCTCATCCATGTTAAAACTCTGTTTCTTTTGAATGTTAAAATGTTGAAACAGTTGACCTACCACTAAATCCTTTTGAATATGCCTTAAGAAATGGTGGACTTCGCACACAGCGAAAAAGCCACAGCGTCTGCAAAGATGTATTGCTGATGTCAGTTCAGATGGTGAAGTTATTCAAAAAGAGCCAGATTATTCTTCATCTTTACTGAAGCAAGTTTTCACAGAACTGCACCCTAACATTGGAATTTGTGTGTTTCACGTAGAGATGAAGAATTAGTTCAGTGCTAGGTGATTGACTGGGTGATATAAGAATACATGATATGATAAATAGAAAGTATGTCTCTTGAACACCTGGATTACTTACCAGGATAAGGCCATCTTGATGTGAAAAAAAAAAAAAATCCCAGTCTTTCCTCTCTGGGTTGCAGGAGTCAAAGGAGCATGAGGTAGGAGGGAGGCACAGTGCAAAGGGAATGTTCCTCCCACAAGGTAAAACAATGGAAAATGTGAGAGGAATAAGATTTGTATGGAGAAATGCAATTTTTTTTATTAAAGCTGTTGATAGGGCTCAGGGAAGAACAATCTTTCAAACAGGCAAAATCATCTTCAGATCTGGAAAAAAGTTAGAAATTTCAAGCCAAATACTGAAGAAATTGCTGTCAACACAGTTATGTGAATCAGTTGCTCAAATATGAGAAAAGGGTGGTCGGCACCTGTACGGGGGATAGGGATTTCCTAAAGTATACTAGTTAATAATAAAATTTAAAATAATTATTCAAAACTGATTTGATGATCCGTCTACTTTTTCTGTCAAGAATACCCACTAAGTACTTCCCATCTCTTAAGCTACATCTCAGGACCACAACATATGTTTGCTTTGTGACACAGATGAAAAACAAGTTTAGAATCAAATCTTCCTCATCCCTCTGAGGCATGAGAATTTTTTCCCAATTTAGTTCTTGTAATGCAATACACAGTGATTTTGTGGGTGTGAAAAACCCTATTCAAGCTGCTGGACACCTTGGAAAATTTTCTTAAGGTCATCTGGAAGAAAGACCTCCACTTCTCACAAAAGCTTTCCAGGCTTTGCTCAGGAGAAACTAGCAATATTTTCCAACAGGCATTTTGCCTTGCATTTCTGTTGGGCTTTCCCAATTATTCCTAAGAGAGGCACATCTTTTTCCTCTCCTTTGAGAGACTTTTTGTCCAAAAGAAAGTGGCAGAATTAGGAATAGAGGCAACCTTTCCATGGTTCTTCTCAGCCACTGACTTTTAACAAAATGCATCATAAACAGCAGGAATTATATAAGGAAGTTATGCCATCTGTCATGCAGACACATGACCTCTTGTTATATCTAAGAACTTGAGCAGGATGAACTGTGCCACCATCTATGTGTGTTCCGGATAAGGGCACAGGGCCACAATGTTCTGCTGCTTAACACACTGAAAAAAGAAGAGTCACATTTGGTTGTACCTTCCACTTATTTGATGAATACATTTGCAGTCCACAGAGTTCTTATGGCTAATTGCAATAGAATTCCTTTTCCATTTTTCCATAAGAAAATTTCTTTTTCATGCATATACTAGATTTTTTTTTTTCTTCCATCACAATAAAAGAGACACCTTTTAATAATGGGAAAATACTTTTTCCTAATGTTTTGGAAAACCAGTTTAAATGTGATCAAATATGATTCAAAGCTTTAGACTGTTCTATGACATCATCTGATAGCTTTGCCACTGGACTCTTGGCTCATCTGGTCTTTGAGTGCTGTTGATAACCACTGGGTTATGGATGTTTCAAACTTTTTCTCTGGTTTTGGTGAGGAAATCCATTCTGGACCTAAGCAATTTTCCTCAGAAAAGCTTGTTTAAAAGAATGGTTTTGATTTTAATGAATCACATGTCTGATGCAAAATTTCTGTCAAAAATTTTCCCAAGAGCTGGTTGTCATTTCATTCATGATTCAGATATCTTGCTGTTGTAATAATTCCTTGTGTCCCTTTATTTTAGCCATCAGTTTAAAGTGTCCTTATCGTGCCTCTGAAGCTTCCTTGCTTGTGAAGAACAGTGAGATTTGCATCTCCTTTTGTCATCCGCTGAATCCAGCTAAAAGAGACACAGGCAATATGCTGTTACTGATCTTTCATTTGTTTATGAGAACCTGCCAAGTATCTTTGTTAAATAGCAAATTGCACACAATACAAATATATATAAAAGTAATGCACTATTTGTTTTTATTGGACTGCAAGTTTCCTCTGCATCAACCTTGAGTGAGATTACTATAAGATATCTTCCTGAGTGTGCCTTTTGCCCACCGGCTCTGTGCCAACTCAGTTGGCTATAGGCAAGAAAAGTCATTTCAGTTCCAAAATGCAAACATTTTTCAGAATGTCATCCAAAGCCAAAAAAAAATATTTTTTCAGAGATTGGGCAACTACTCCATTTTCAATCTCTATTACTTTAGCCATTCATTTGGAATAGACCTATTATGGTAGGTCATATTACAATGTCAGCTATTTTAAACTCGATATAGTGAAGATTCGACAGCATTTTATTGGGAGAGAAGTTTTTTTCAGTAATACCTTCAGGTTCCATTATGCAGTCCATTAATGTTATTCCTTAATAAACTGCTCATTAGTTCTTTATCAAACTGTTGATTTAAGAGTATGACATAATGTGTTGGATGTAAGCTTTGAAAACTTTTAATGCAATAGAAAATATTAATTTTTTTAAGAGTAAGAAGGTTTATACTCACTATTTCAAGTATATAAGATAGGCCTCTGATAATCTAAAAACATATGTAACTGCCTCCTGAAACTCTGTAGTCAAATCATATCTTCAGGTGTAACTGAAATTGCTTTTCATACGTGTCAAAAATAAAGCCAAAATAGAAATAAAAGGTTTTAATATCAAAAGAAATTGTGCCCCTGTGTGAAAGACATCTATTCCCATTTCATTCTTACTTACAGTCCGTAACAGGAAACACAAAATGCTTCCAGCTGTCAAGCCTGGAAATGTGAGTTGAAAAACACTATGATAGCGAAGCAAATAGGTAGAAGTTTTTGGTAGCTGATACTCATTGACTCTTCCTAGTACAAGTTAAAGTGGTTGAAGAGATCAAAATGTTTCACCTTCTTATACTCCCTTTCTTAGTAATCTAAAATCTATTCCAGCAATGATTTTTTTTGTTGTTGTTGCTGTTGTTGTGTTTTGTGGTGTTTTGTTTTAATATTTAGGATCTTAGAAATTCAGATAGAACCTTTTCTAGCATCTCTAAAATTGCTCCAGTGCAAACATGGTGCAAAACCTTCCATTCATTAGGCCGCGAAAGAAACACATATATGCACACAGCGTTCTTCTGGCATGAAGGAGGAAGTAAACAACATGATGATATTCACTACTGCAAACTCTTCTGTATCCTCTGAACCTTTGAAGAAAAGAAGACACATTGGCTGCTGGAAATAGATAGTTTTAACCTTTAACTTGTCAGTTTTGCTCACTTGGAGGCCACATAAGATTGAAGTGTATTTTAAAGACAGTGAGTTCCCTGTTCTCAAGTTATATGCACAGCAAAGATACCCAGAGCAAATGGATAGAGTTTATTTTCCTACAGCATGTCAGTCCATACAATGAACAGCTTTATATTCAGAAATAAGCAAAACTTAGTGTTTGGGGGGTTTCCCCCTTTCTGGATCCATCTAAGAGTATATATAGAATCATAGAATCATAGAATAGTTAGGGCTGGAAAGGACCTTAAGATCATCTAGTTCCAACCCCCATGCCATGGACAGGGACACCTCACACTAAGCCATGTCAACCAGGGCTTTGTCCAACCTGGCCTTGAACACTGCCAGGGATGGAGCATTCACAACCTCCCTGGGCAACCCATTTCAGTGCATCACCACCCTAGCAGGAAAGAACTTCCTCTTATCCAGTCTAAACTTTCACTGTTTAACTTTTAACCTGTTGACACGGGAGTCACGGACAATGCAGAAACAATCAATGTGATCAAGCGATTGCCAAAGTTGATTGCGCATACACTGGGTTATATACTGATCTTGTTCTTCCAGCTTGCGTCATATCCTTAGATACAGCAATTCCACTGGCTAACATTCAAAGGCTAACTTACATCAGAAGCCTAGCAACAGCAATTCCATTGGCTAATGCCAATAATAAATTCCAAAAATTCCAATAATTCCAATTCTAAAATTCAAAAGTTAACAATGTTGACTTGCTAAACATTGCTTTATAACATCTTAACTATACAGCATAAGCAATCTTACCTCCCTAATATGCCTCCCCAGACGCTCTGGTTATGTTCAGGCCCAAGCTCTCTTCATTTCAAAGAAGCACAAGTTCTGTCCAAGGCCTCTTGCCTCTGCTCACATCTATGACAAACCTGCTCACATTAACCCATTACCCATTGTCCTGTCACTACAGTCCCTCATGAAGAGTCCTTCCCCAGCATCCCTATAGGCCCCCTTCAGATACTGGAAGGCTGCTATGAGGTCTTCACGCAGCCTTCTCTTCTCCAAGGTGAACAGCCCCAATTTTCTCAGCCTGTCTTCATACGGGAGGTGCTCCAGTCCCCTGATCATCCTCGTGGCCCTCCTCTGGACTTGTTCCAACAGTTCCATGTCCTTTTTATGCTGAGGCACCAGAACTGCACACAATACTCCAGGTGAGGTCTCACAAGAGCAGAGTAGAGGGGTAGGATCACCTCTTGCTGGTCACACTCCTTTGGATGCATCCCAGGATACGTTTGGCTTTCTGGGCTGCGAGCGCACACTGCCAGCTCATGTTAATTTTCTTATCAACCAACACCCCAAGTCCTTCTCCTCGGGGCCGCTCTGAATCTCTTCTTTGCCCAACCTGTAGCTGTGCCTGAGATTGCTCAGACCTAGGTGTAGGACCTTGAACTTGTCATGGTTAAACTTCATAAGGTTGGCATCTGCCCACCTCACAAGCGTGTCAAGGTCCCTCTGGATGGCATCCCTTCCCTCCAGCATGTCAACTGGACCACACAGCTTGGTGTCATTGGCAAACTGAGGGCGCACTCGATCCCACTGTCCATGTCACCAGCAAAGATGTTGAACAAGACCGGTCCCAACACCGATCCCTGAGCGACACCACTCATTACCGGTCTCCAGCTTGACATTGAGCCATTGACCATAACTCTTTGTGTGCGGCCATCCAGACAGTTCTTTATCTACCGAGTGGTCTGTCTACCAAATTGATGTCTCTCCAATTTACAGACAAGTATGTCATGTGGTACAGTTTCGAATGCTTTGCACAAGTCCAGGTAGATGACATCAACTGCTTTACCCTTGTCCATCAATTCTGTAGCCCCATCCTAGAAGGCCACCAAATTGGTCAGGCAGGATTTCCCCTTAGTGAAGCCATGCTGGCTGTCACCAAGCACCTTGTTGTTTTTCATGTGCCTTAGCATGCCTTCCAGGAGAATGTGCTCCAAGATTTTGCCAGGCACAGAGGTGAGACTGACTGGTCTGTAATTCCCTGGGTCTTCCATTTTCCCCTTCTTGAAAATGGGGGTTATATTTCCATTTCTCCAGTTGTCGGGAACTTCACCTGACTGCCATGATTTTTCAAATATGATGGCCAGTGGCTTAGCAACTTAATTTGCCAGCTCCTTCAGGACCCGCAGATGGATTTTGGGTCCCATGGACCTGTGCACATTCCGGTTCTTAAAATGGTCTCGAACCAGATCCTCTCCTACAGTGGGCCCAAGGTCTTCCTTCTCACGGTTCCTGTGTCTGCCTTCCAAGACTTGGGTGGTGTGGTCAGAGCATTTGCCAGTGAGGAATGAGGCAAAGAAGTTATTCAGAACCTCAGCCTTCTCCAAATCCTGTGTAGCCACTTCTCCCAATAGCTTCCAGAGGGGGCCTATTTTGTCCCTAGTCTGCTTTTTATTTGCTACGTACCTATAGAATCCCTTCCTGTTATCCTTAACATCCCTAGCCAAGTTTAATTCTAAATTTAACTCTAATTCTAATTTAATTCTATATTTAATTCTAATTTAATTCTAAAGTTTAATTTCTATGTGCTGCATATTTAGCAGTAATTATGAAGTTTCAGCAAAATAGAGTTTCTCCATGTTTGTAGCTCATGATTCTGGAGGCTCAGCCAGCTGTAAGATACAGCAGAGCTGAAAAATTGCTTGCTCCTCTGAAAAAGCAAAACAAAAGAAATAACATGGGTTTGTTTTCAGCAGGACAAGCCACCTGCACTTTCCGCAGCAGCTTTCCAATCTGAAAGTGGGTAGTAAATAAGCACATTGCAAATATCGACAGACACATGCAGTGAGTAATTACAGCCTCAAGGTATCACCAGTCTAAGTGGTAAAAGTTATTGTAGTTAACCCACAGGGCAAAAAGAGCATTGCCTTTCCATTAACACTGGTTGGTACATTATCTGGTTACATTTAGAAACATGACCCCAGTTAGGTCTGAAATCTGTCCCATTTGTTGCCAGCTAAGATATAGTGCTCTTTCTGCTAGATTGTCCTGTTCAGCATCTTTTTGTTCTCTGAGCTTTGTCACGTCAGTAGTGACCTTGCTGTGGTCTGAGCTCATGTTTTTCTGAGACACTTTTTCTCCTGGGGGTTTTGTTCATGGGTGACACTGGAACTCAGCTACAAGGGGATGACATTTTCCCACTTCTTTGTCTTTTAAAGAGTATCTTGGAATAACTGTCCACTTTTTTGTTTATTCCGTTGCTTTCCATTGCTTTCTTGCAATGCTCTCTTTGTTCAAACATGTGCCTGCTTTTCTGTAATTATCAGTTGGGTTTTCTAGTATCCAATTTTGGGGGGTTTTTACTTAATTGTGAGGATGATAAAAGTTTTAGGTAAACACAACAATTTTGTTTCTAAGCTCTGGTTGTTATCATCTGATTCTTTTCTATCATATGCCTTGAGAAGTAGTCAATGGGTTGCTTAGGTTTTTCTCCTTTTTAGTTGACAATAGTAACTTGCTGCTCTAGAAGGGTGTTTTAATTTCCAAGTGGTTTTGTAACGGTTGCCTTTGGTTTTCTTTAGCAAACTGCTTGCTTATTCTGTTTCTGCAAGAAAATGTTATTGTCACTACTGCTGCTAAATGAGATACAAAATGAATACGGAGTTTGAAAACAGAATAATTATTTTGTTTTGGGGTCTAGTTTCATATATATTTTCTTTATGAAAAATTCCATATGCCTCATGGATTGGAAAATTTAAGAAAATAATCCTGGATTACACTCACCAAATTCCACTGAATAGATTAGAGAAAGAATATGTTAATAATACCTTTAAAAGGTAATGTAGACATAAAAGCTTACTGAATGGTTTGTTATTGCTATATACCTTTGCAGAAAAGTGCAAAATGTTACCAGCTGGAATAACATATTTGGCAGACATTTGGCCTGTGTCTGGATTATTATATAAAATACATGCAAAATAAATATAAGCTTTCTGCTGTGGTTTTCATTATGTTAGATATGGAAATTAGACTCTTGGAGAACACTGTTTATGTCTGTCAGGTTCAACTCTACTGCAATATTTATTCTGATCTTCACCGACTAGATATCGTAACAGTTTTCGAGAAACATAGATGTTGGTAGTCAAAGAATGGAAACTTGTTATTTCTTGCAGTGTTCTTTTTTTATTGTTGTTCATTTTGAGCATGCAATATATAAAAGAGGATGATCACAACTGAATCATATATCACTAATAATACATAATGTAGAAATGCTATATAAAATATTTTATGTCTATTATATACATAATAAATATGTATTGTAAATATTAAAATAGAAAGTCCATACCTTGGCTAATCCAGTCATGTGAGATTATGCATGCATATATAAATAAACGGTTATACAAGGAAAGAAAGTTGGTTTTCCAAACACATTCTATGCAGATGTATAGCCACTATAAATATATTGATATAAAGAGTTTTGAAGTTTAATAATATGTATTATCCAGTGAGAAGCATTGTTGTGTACCCTTTGAAAAATCAAAAAAAGTGTTGGTATAAAACAAAAGCTATAAGCAATAACATACCAGGGGAGAAAAACATAACATTTCAAAAACTGTGTGCAATTATATTAACACTAGCCCTGCCCTGTGGAGCTAGTTCTCTTTCACATCAATACATTGAAATTCATATTGCTTCTGAAATCATTTTTAACTAAACTTCAAAGATAACTGTAGCATATGTGCTTGCTTTCTGACCTACTGGATGATGAAGACTTGCTTCTTCTACTATCTCTTTAGGTACAGGTACTTTTCTTAGGTGTGCTTGTTTTGGCTGGGATGGAGTTACAGAATTTCTGTAAAATATTTCTGTTTAGGATTTTATATTAATCATTCTCTTAATTTTTATTAATTTAAAAATCTTCTCAAATAAGGATTTTGCTTGTATGTTTAAGATGTTTTTGGTTCCTTTTGTAGAAAACTGGAAGGCACAATAACAGTCTATCATTTAAAGTGGCAAAGTAAGTAAATTTTTTAAAGCCTTTCAACACAGTTTTGAAAACATACATGATTTTTCCTTAGAAAAGGCCAAGCATAAAATTTTTAAGATAACCTGTATATCCAGAGTTGAAAGGGCTCTGAAAATAAATTTGGGAACTTACTTAGTGCTGTCTCTACACTTAAGCACAGACAGTAGCATAGATTCATACTTAAGTATAGAGTTCATTGAAATTTTGGTGACATATTTTAGGTAGATTATTCTAAAATAGTTATTGAATATAGTATTTTAAAGTGAGTTATTACAGATGTCTTTGGGAAACTGCAGATGTGGTGTCTGGGTCCAATATGTGCAGGCAGTCATAGGAAATATGCACACAGATGGCCAATTAGAGATCTAGAATCTCATCTAAAGACAGTGGAGGTCAATAGGAATATACGAATTGACATCAATAGATGTTGGACCAAACATCCAGCTAACTGTCAGAGAGGCAAAGCTAACCTTCCTAGAGTACAAATACTCCCCAGCCATCTTAAACAATTATCCTTAAAGACCATCAATTTCACAGTGTAGTTTCATATAAATTAAGTTAGATTCAAAGTTCATCTGGAATCAGTGCTGAATTAACAAATCTGGATGCTTTGGACAGGCAGCCAGCATAGTTTTGCTCACTTGGATCAAGGATGTTTTGTCTGGCCTGTGGCCTGGTTGGACTCACAAGAATTTTGCTGAAGAGAAAGTGCCACGTAAAGTAATCAAAACATTGGTATAATTGCTAAATGCCGACAGCTTGATGGGAATATTTTTCTAAGCAATGTTGCCAGTAAGTCTTATTTTGTAAGGAAATCTCTGGAGTCCCTGGTACCTAATGAGCTAGTGCATCTTAAGAGCAAAATATATGTGTAGAACTGAGTAACAATGAGAACTGAAGTTCCCTCAGACAAGGTATATTGGAAACTGCCCTTTTTATGAGCTCTACCACAGTGCAGAAGTTAATCTCACTGAGAAACTGAGTTGTACCCCAGTAGACAAAATCAACATATGGAGGTGTACGGCAGTTTTAGTCAACAGCTGTTTAAGGAATTCTCAGAACCACCAATGACTTAAAATTTAACATAGTGAGAAGGGGAATAAATAACCCAGCTTTTGGTACACTGTAAATAGTGCATTTAACAAATTAAATGAAATAATTACTTTTGCATTTTGAATAGACTCAAATATATTGTGTTAAATTTTTGGTTTGAAGAGTTAAATACATTATTTTTATTAACACTTCATTTTTCTAATATTACAAGAAATGTTAATATCTCATAACAAGGTATGAAGTATGTCCACACAGATTATACCAGGAGTAGAAAGAGCATTATTTGACTACTATTCAAGACTGTGCAAAAGTTTTTAAGCAGCTGTATCTTAATATCATAAATTCCAGATAAACTGTGTACATTTGAGTGAACTATAAGATTAATACACCTATATAATAGGAAAGTTATATTAAGATTTTGAGTCAATATTATAAAATGTTAAACACATATGTGGCTTAAAAGGTGTCACATAGCAGCCTAAAAAGTTAAATGAGAGATGTAGATTTTCCTGGCAGAAGTGGACACGTTTTAATTAACTGTATGGAAAGTTCCTAAGTAGGAATACTTTTTTTTTTTTTGCACATTTTCACTGCACGTTTTCCAAATAAAAGAAAGTTTATATACAGGTATAATAATGCGTATTCATGCATAGCTACTGAGGAGTTGAACATTTTTCTTAAGATGTGCTAGAGCTAAATTAAAATAGAATTAAAATAAATGTTATATATTTTATTTTTTTTATCTTTAGCAAAAATCCTGTACCGAACCAGATGTCCATGTTTTGAAGAACTGTATTCTACCTGATGTTTACGCCTCAACCCTGTTCTTCCAAACACTGACCTAGTGAAATAATTAATATATAATTAATTATTTAATATTTAGACTAATTATTTAATTATTTTATAATTAATAATTTATTATCATTAATATATTATTAATATATTATTTAGCTATTAATATATAACTATATTAAGTATTTAATATTTATAGTAATTCTTTAATATTTATATTAATTATTTAATTATTAATAACGATTAAATATCTGTTGAAATAACAGAAACAGGTAGGTAGCTACTGTGTCCTGTCACATCAGATGTTTTAGGTATGTCTCTGAAGTTTTAAAATGGTACTTTTTAGGTATTCCTCTGCTGCTTTAGAATGGTACTTACAAGCAGAAGAAAATAATTTAAATATCTGGAATATAGTCTTTAAGTCTCTAACAATACCCCTTACTCCCTTTCCTGGAGGCTGTAAAAAGTTTGTATGAGGAAGATGTTAATCTTTAGTTATACTACTTTCTGAGTAAAAAGAGAAAAATAAGAAAAAATAGTGGAAGCTATTAGGGTTTTGAGGTTTGAGACAAATGACAGAAACTGGACATCTCACTTTTCTCACAGGCTCACTGTAGCACTATAGGAGAGGTTGTTTCCCAACTAAAGCTTACATAAAGCTGTGATACTGTCATGTCAGACTAGTTAAACAAAAGGCAGAGAAGAGAAACAGAAACAAGAAGGAATTATGCAGGGAAATAAGAAAACACATGGAAAAGCCTAACAGGAGGATCAAAAGCTTTAGTCAGTGCTGATACTCAAAGTTCAGCCTAAGGCAGTGTAAGCAAGGATAGTGCAGTAGAACAAAGCTGGGGAATCTAGAGATTTGTTTGCACTATAAAAGGAGAAGTCTTAAATGGATTGATCAGTTGCCTTTAAAGTTTGACATGATTTTGAGACTGATGAGTTTATAGCTACTCTAAATCAGTGTTTCTAGACTTCTAAAATTATCAACTCATGTTAAAATAATAAATAATGGTTGATAACTTTCTCTAAACTTTTGACTCCTCTTATGGTTGATTTCTGCCTGAAGGTGAATTTAGCTATTCATGGAGGAAAGGTTACTTACCATGGATGAAGTGAGAGACCAGTCTAGACATTATGAATAATAGACACATGAGATAGTAATTTTCATGTTAATATTATATCTGACCTACATGCTTTACATAAATTTGTCAGAATGCTCTGGGTCATGAGTCTAGTCATCACACAATTTTCTAAAATATTCTGGCTCTATGGAAGCTTGTGAGTTCTGCACATTCAAAGACAGACAGCAGCTTTCTTTGGCACCAGAGCAAAACTGATCAGTGAGGATCTCAAGTGCTTTTAGGAATCAAAATATGTTTGCATTGAACTTTTAGCATGGGATTACATTTAGTCTCTAACGATATAGGGCTAGGCATATCTCTCATTTGCAGTTTCCCAAATAATATCATGTGTAGGCTCCAGTGAAAACTTCTCTACACAGATTCTTATACTTGGTTATTCTGCAATCAGAAAACCCTCATCACTAATGAACATACCTAATTTACATTAAACACATTTTAGTCTCCCGTCATGATCTATCTCTCAATTCTGAGTTAACCATTAATTCTGAACAGAAACATAAAAGAGATGTTTTTCAGTTTCATTTAAATCAAGGGGAAAAATGCTTTGAGTATTTCACAGTGCCTTTAACAGTGCTTTAAATGTATAGTTAGGGGATAGAAAAAAGAACACAATCAGTTGGAGAGCTTGTTTTTTCTGATCTGATTTTCATAACTGCAGTCCCCATGTACAACACATTTTCTAGGAGAAAGTAGCACTAAAAGAGAGGATGTTGGGGACAAAATAGATGGACAGAGAAGAGTTTATCACATACATAGGAGAAACCCTAGACCATCATTCCCAATGGCAGAGCACAAACCTTCTTGAATCCCTTTCTGTAACACCTCTTACGGGGAACCCTTACTAAAATGCACTGTGAACTTACCTAAAATGTTCTGCTTGAGTAAGGATTTGGGCTGCTCTTTTCAGTAACCAGTTTCTGAGATGGCTTGATTAATGGTAGCAGTGCTAGCAGGAGATGACAGTGCCCACCTTTTCCTCACAAAAATCAACAATTAGATTTTTAAAAATACATGTAGAAACCAAAACAAACAAACAAAATAAAATAAACAAGTGGTCCACGTGATGAGTGGGGAACTGGCTGACTGGCCACACCCAGAGGGTCGTGGCAAACAGCTCCTTTTCAAACTGGTGACCTGTAACTAGTGGGGTCCCCCAGGTTATGAATATTGGCCTTAATGCTGTAAATGATCTGGAAGAAAGGATTAAGTGTACCCTGATGAAGTCTGCCAACAATACCAAATTGAATAGGGAAGAGGACATTTTGGAAGGGAAAACCACCTTGCAGGAAGACCTGGCTGGGCTGGAAGAGTGTGCTAACAAGAATCTTTTGAAGTTCAACAGAGAAAAATGTAAAGTCTTGCACCTGGGAAAACGTAATCCAGGAATGCAGCACAGGCTGGGATATACCCACCCAGGGAGCAGCTCTAAGGAAAGAAAACTAGGGGTCTTGGGAGACTACAAGCTCAATGTATGAGAACAGTGTGCAGCTGCGGCAAAAGGCAACAGGAACCTAGATTACATCAATAAGGGCATCACCAGCAGAAATATAGATGTCATTATCCCACTCTACTCAGTGCTGGTCAGATCACACCGGGAACACTGTGTTCACTTTTTGTCCCGTCTATAAAAAAAGGAAGATATTTGGGCAGGCTGAAGAGGGCCCAGAGAAGGGTGACAAAGGTGATCAAAGGACTGGGAAGCCTGCTGTATGAGGAAAGGCTGGGAGAATTGGTTTTGTTCAGCCTTGAGAAAAGAAGGCTTAGAGGGGGGAACTATTGCCACGTTCTGGTATTTAAAGGGTGGCTACAAAGAAGATGGAGACTCCTTTTTACAAGGAATCATGTGGAAAAGATGAGGGGTAATAGGTACAAGTTAATCCTGAGGACATTCCAATTGGACAAAAAAGGAAAATTTTTCACAATGAGAACAATCAGCCACTGGAATAATCTCTCTTGGAGAGTGACGGATTGTCCTGGTTTCAGCTGGGATAGAATTAATTTTCCTTCTAGTAAACTGCACAGTGGTATATTGGTTTAACTCCAGCTGGCAAGTAAATGCCACACAGCCTCCCACTCACTCACTCACTCACTCACTCACTCACTCACTCACTCACTCCCTCCCTCCCCTCCACTCCCCAGTGGGATGGGGAGGAGAACTGGAAAAAATGTAAAAACCCATGTGTTGAGATAAGAACAGTTTAATAACTGAAATAAAAATTAATAATAATAATAATAAATTTATAATTATAATAATAAGAAATAAAGACAGGTAGAGAGGAAGGAATAAACGCAACCCTGTGAGAAAGAAAACAAGTGATGCACAATACAGTTGCTCACCGCTGGCTGACCAATACCCAGCCTGACCAGAGCAGCGAACTGGGCCTTCTGGGTGACTCCCCTCAGTCTATATATTGGGCATGACGTGCTGTGGTATGGAATACACCTTTGGCTAGTTTGGGTCAGGTGTCCTGTCTCTGCTTGCTTCCAGCTTCTTGTGCCCCTAGACCATGCTTTTCCAAGAAAGGTTGGACCAGACAATCCTGTAAGTCCCTTCCAACCTGGTATTCTGTGATTCTATGAAACAGTGAAAATTGAGATAGGAGAAGAGAGATATGTGCACAGGAGAAAAGGAGGAGATGATGGAAAGTATTTTAGACAGTTTGACTTGTAAAAGCTGAATAAGGTGAAAAATGTAGTAGAAAAAAGGGGGATCATACAAAGCTTTATGGTCACTAACCTTAACATAAACTCTGAAGAACGAACATAATAGAGAGTAAAAGATGAATTTCAGAGATATGGTAGAAGAAGAAGCAGTAAGACAGATACAGGCTAAAAGTCTGAATTAAAATGAATCATCTGGACTTACGTATAAACACTTATTATAGGATGAATAAGCCAAATTTATTTACAGAACCAAAACGGTATATGAAAGGATAAAAATAGCAAGGGAGCATTGTTTTAAATTGAAAAAAAAATACAAGATGTGATAAAAACAAATGCTCATATACTGATAAAATGATTTAGAATGCCCATTTGCTTTTTTCAGTTTGAACTTGTAACAGACTGAACTGTTTACTACATTATTAACCCTTTGAAGGAGCTGAAAAGTTGAACACTGAAATGAAGGTGAATATATTTGAAAATGTAACTGTTCTTGAGGACTTGTCAGTTATATGTAACAGAGTATTTATATTTGGGATTATTTTCTCAAAAGTGGTCTGCATGTTTGTTGTCATGCTAATTCTTTTTTGTATCTGTGATTACAGAAACATAGTTATAGTGAGGTCTGACTTAAAAAACTGCAGAGTTTTAAAACTCTCCTCAATAGTTTAATTCCATTTAGTTAGCATCTACCTCCTAAGCAGCAAACTAGCATGGTATAACTTTGCTGTTCTGCTCCCATAACTTCTGTACATGTTTATATATTTCAGCCAAATATGAAAAAAGAAAGGCCACAGTTGAGAAGTTTATGCCATCTTTGTGAGAGGAAGAGACAACAAAGGGGAAGGCTGTGTGTGAGGCCATCCTTATTAAAAACCAGGAAATCCCAGGTCTCCACAAATCCAGGCTTCAAAAGTTCTATTGCAATACGTCTGTAGAAATATGTATACATACATAATAAATGAAGAATAATACTTTTTATGTGACAAGTGAATCAATAGCCTTGCTAAGATTGAGATATGTAGCCAAACGCTGCCCTTCACTAAAACCTTTCTTACTACTTTTTGGAAAACAGTTTATCAGATCCATGAAACTGTTTGAACAGTCTTACTAGGTTCAAGAAGATATTCTTCTGATGTTATCTTCTTTAATTACAGTGAAGCTTCTGCCTCCCTGATCCACGATGTCTCTGAAGAGTAGTGTGCAGCACTGAATCTCTGCAGGCATTTCTAGAGAAGACCTCTATGAGCACAGCTATTTTCACAACTTTGTCCAACTGGCTCCTTCAAATACAGTCCTCACTAAGAATAAGAAAGGGAGGTCAAATAGCTTTATATATGTGGCCTATATGTGTTAATTGTAGTGTTTCACTATTTTGTAATGCTCCCCAGTTGATATGTATACCATCAAAATTTAAGGCCAGATTTAAGAAGTTTACTCCGATTCACAGTACCTTGAACTAATGATATCAACCTTAAAAAAAAAAAGTATTCAACATAGTAGAACATAGTAGATGGTGATAAAATCTAACAGTGATGTTTCAGTCTGAAGTACACGCTCACCCAACATAGATCCCTATGGAAGTGTGTAGTTCACTCAGTGCTCTGAATTAGGTAAGTTTCACATGACTTTCTAATTAATACCACGTCGTGAAACGTGTGCAAGCACTTTAAATTTTGCAATAAGTCTTCCTTCTGAGATTCTAGGGAACATAATTCTCTAGAACTGCAAATATTTTCTCTTGAGAAAATAAACAGTAACAACTATGATGGAGAACAAGACTGTTGTTCAATTTAAATGAATGTAATAATTTTTAACCTTGCTTTTTACGCTCTAAATTTTTAGGATTATCCATATCTGTAAGTGGGTATTTGTATATTCAGACTATTAATCTTTCAAAGCTCTCAAATGTCATAAATTACAGAAAAAACAGTATCAAAGAAAAGGGGAAAAAAGCATAAAGTCTTTGGAAGAAAGGCTTTATATTTTGCATTTTAAAATATACTCCCAAATCAAATGTGTTTTATCACCACAAAAACATTTCATCCCTAAGTTTATTTCATACACTACATTATCAGGCCTGTTAGCAGAATAGGATGCAGATGAAGGAATGAAGGACAGGAATAGAATAAAGGAGTCTGAAGGTCAGGAACAAGTACTATGAAGTATATTTAAAATACATATATATTACTTTAAATAGTGTAAGATGAGAAGTGTAGGTATTCCCAGATTTATTTTTGTATTAAGTGAATACTGACAAGATATTCCTCATACCTGAAGGGCAGAAACCGGTGTAACCATAGGGTCATAAATCTTCTATGGTTGTGCTGCATTTTAAAATTATACTATAGTGTACTTCAGTATACCTCAGAATATTTTAGTGGTGTATATCGGTATCATTCATTAGTCACACTTTTCTCAAATTAGGCTCAAGAATGACTATTTTGTCTTGATGCAGGGCTTTCACATGCATGGAAGCTAAACACCAGATGATCATTTAGATACACAGTGATGCTGGAATGCAAATATTTAAATATACTGCTAGAAGTGTGCAAAATAGCAAGTTAAAGAGCTGTTTTTCATCAGGTCAACTAGAAGTCTATTAAACATTAATCTGTTACTATAAAGCCAGCATATACTGGTGTAAAGCAGTATAAAACAGACTGGTAGCTACTGTACAAATATTTTATTATACATTAGTACGAAGAAATGAACATGAATATGTTTTATTGTAACTACCCTGGTCCCATAACAGCTGTGTTCAGCCATCATGTAGGTGAGTACAAAATCTAAACTGGACTAATCCAGTCAAAGTCAGGGATGTACAGAATGTATGGAAGTGGTGAGCAGTTTATAGTGGAATGAGACAGAAACATAAAAATGACTTTAAAAAACCAACTTTCATGCAGAAAGATTTATTAAAATGTTAAAAAAGCATTTGACTACATGGTGGGCCAAGTTGTTGCAGGCATGGGAATTGACTGATAGGAATACACTCTTTTTAGTACACACTTAACTCAAAACGATTATCTTGAAATAGGAGGAGAATATTAAGTACCTTGTTAAAGTAGCTAAGATATCAGAAAGAAGTCAAGAACAATAGTGACAATAGTGTGAGGGAAATGGCATAAGGCTGTAAATTTGTAAAGGCTGGAAAGGAGGAAAGAAAACATAAAAGCAACCTGAACTGGGGAATCATAGAATCATAGAACAGTTAGGGCTGGAAAGGACCTCAAGATCATCTAGTTCCAACCCCCCTGCCATGGGCAGGGGCACTTGACACTAAACCATCCCACACAAGGCTTCATCCAACCTGGCCTTGAACACTGCCAGGGATGGAGCACTCACAACCCCCCTGGGCAACCCATTCCAGTGCCTCACCACCCTAACAGGAAAGCATTTCCTCCTTATATCCAATCTAAACTTCCCCTGTTTAAGTTTTAACCCATTACCCCTTGTCCAGTCACTACAGTCCCTGGCAAAGACTTCCTCCCCAGCATCCCTATAGGCCCCCTTCAGATACTGGAAGGCTGCTATTAGGTCCCCAAGCAGCCTTCTCTTCTCCAGGCTGAACAGCCCCAACTTCCTTGACTTGGTGTCATTGGCAAACTTGCTGAGGGCACACTCAATCCCACTGTCCATGTCAGCGATGAAGATGTTAAACAAGACTGGTCCCAACATGGATCCCTGAGGGACAACACTCATTACTGCTCTCCATCCGGACATCGAGCCATTGAACACAACTCTTTGTGTGCGGCCATCTAGCCAGTTCTTTATCCACCGAGTGGTCCATCCATCAAATTGATATCTCTCCAATATAGAGACAAGGATGTTGTGTGGGGCAGTGTCAAACACTTTGCACAAGTCCAGGTAGATGACATCAGCTGCTTTACCCTTGTCCATCAATTCTGTAGCCCCATCATAGAAGGCCACCAAATTGGTCAGGCAGGATTTCCCCTTAGTGAAGCCATGCTGGCTGTCACCAAGCACCTTGTTGTTTTTCATGTGCCTTAGCATGCCGTCCCGGAGAATGTGCTCCAAGATTTTACCAGGAACGGAGGTGAGACTGACTGGTCTGTAATTCCCTGGGTCATCATTTTCCCCTTCTTGAAAATGGGGGTTATATTTCCCTTTTTCCAGTCGTCGGGAACTTCACCTGACTGCCATGATTTTTCAAATATGATGGCCAGTGGCTTAGCAACTTCATTTGCCAGCTCCTTCAGGACCCGCGGATGGATTCCATCAGGTCCCACGGACTTGTGCACACTCAGATTTTTAAGATGGTCTCGAACCAAATCCTCTCCTACAGTGGGCCCAAGGTCTTCATTCTCACAGCCCCTGCGTCTACCTTCTAAGACCTGGGTGGTGCAGTCAGAGCCTTTGCCAGTGAAGACTGAAGCAAAGAAGTCATTCAGAACCTCAGCCTTCTCCAAATCCTGTGTAGCCAGTTCTCCCGAAAGCTTCCTCAGGGGGCCTATGTTGTCCCTAGTCTGTTTTTTGTTTGCTACGTACCTGTAGACCTTCCTGTTATCCTTAGCATCCCTGGCTAGGTTTAATTCTAGCTGGGCCTTAGCCTTCCTAACCTGGTCCCTAGCTTCCCGGACAACATCCCTGTACTCTACCCAGGCCTCCTGTCCTTGCTTTCATTTTTTATAAGCCTCTTTTTTCCTTTGAATTTTCCTCAGCAGCTCCTTATCCATCCCAGGAGGTTTCCTTGCCCTCCTGCTGCACTTCCTTCTAGTTGGGATGCAGCACTCCTGAGCTTGTAGCAGGTGATCGTTGTATATCAACCAACATTCTTGGCCCCCCCTGCCCTCCAGGGCTATATCCCATGGAACCTCACTAAGCAGGCTCCTGAAGAGGCCAAAGTCTGCTCTTTTGAAGTCCAGGGCAGTGAGCTTGCTACACGCTCTTCTCGCTGTCCTGGGGATCTCAAATTCGACCATCTCGTGATCGCTGCATCCAAGGCTGCCCTGGAGTACCACATTCTCAACAAGCCCTTCCCTGTTGGTGAGCACAAGGTCAAGCATGGTACCTCTCCTTGTTGGCTCCTCTATTGCTTGCAGAAGGAAGTTGTCTTCCACACAATTGAGGAACCTCCTGGATTGCTTGTGCTGTGCAGTGCCATCGTTCCAACAGATGTCAGGGTGGTTGAAATCCCCCATGAGAACAAGGGCCTGCGAGCGTGAGGCTTTTCCTATCTGTCTGTAGAGTGCTTCATCCACAGGTTCTCCTTGATCAGGCGGCCTGTAACAGATCCCCACAGTAATGAAGAAGTAAAGAATAAATCTAGTGTGTCACCTGCACAGTATAAGATAGCTCTCCCTTAAAAGAGATATATGTAGAACCTGGAATATATAAAGTTGTGTTTGGGCAGTGTCAAATTACAACAGTGTATATGACATTTTTGGTGTGCTTTTTTCTTTTACTTTTTCTTTTTGGCTTTTTGTTTGTTTGTTTTGTTTTTTTTTTCTTGCAATTCAGCTCCCCTGACACATCAAAGAGTCAGGAGCATGGGGAGCTGTACTTGGCTTGCAGTCCCAATGGCAGACCCTGCAGTGAGAAGGCTCCAAGCTGATTTCTTGTGAAGTGCTCTAGGAAATGCACTGTCCCTCTCTCTCCTCCCCAGAACAAAAGCAAACTTTGCTTATTCTATGGGAAAATGCTCATACGGAGTTCACCTTGACTCAGTGGGTAGGGAAGACAATTATCTCTTTGGGTTTGTTTTGAGAGACCTGCCTGAGTGATATATGAGTCCCACCAGGGCTGTCTGTCCCCAGCCAGGACATGCCATCCCCAGGATGTTCAAACACCCTGCAGACTGCTCAGGGCTTCATAATGGAGGGCATTTTGCTGTTCTGCTTGGCTTTAGGGAATAGAATGGGCTAAAAAAAACCCAGTCCAGAACATGCCTTATATCCACATATACCATCAATCAGAACACATTTTGAGTGCTTGTATGAAGTTTATTTATAACAAAAGCTGGATATGTGTTTTCCATTGGAATTTCCCAACAGAAAATATAGCTTCTGGAAAACTGATTTTTGTGAGAAGCTTCTTACAATGCCAAAAAAATATATTATCCTTTCAAAAATTAGCATATGATTCATTTTCATTTTTATTTGAGCCAAAGCAGAGAATTTTAATTTAGTACAATGACTTCAAACTACAGATTGCATTTTCTTATGGTACATGGATTTCCTTATGAGGCAAGTAATCCCACTAGTCCCGTCCTTCACATGGGATAGCATCCCTGCAGTGCTTCATCTTCTGAAATGTCACTTAGAGTGCAAAGTTTGATGTTCATACTGTCTCTTAGGGCAAGGAAGGGTGTGGGCGGCCTGGCTCTACAGAGCCTATTGCACATCAGGTGCACCACAGGAAAACGAAGTTTCGTTTCTTAAGTGATTTACATCACAGTGCTTCAGGCCATTCCAACAAATCAGAATGAAACATTGCAGTTTTAGGAATGCGAAAATACTCATTTTCAAACCTGCAGTGAACACTCTGGATCATATGAGACACTATAATACGAAACAATGGTTGGGGGGGTTGGTTTTTGGTTTGTGTTGTTTTTTGTTTGTTTGTTTGTTTGTTTTCCAGAGAAAAGTTCAAAATAAACTTTAATTGAGGGTGTAAATGAAATGGTTATCATTGGAATTTGCTTTGGACTTAAAATATATTTTTACTTTTTTAATTCACTTTCATTCTTTGGTCACTTATTCATCTAGAAAATATTTAATTTCAAGGCTAGTTCATCTTGTTAAACTGTCATGTGAATGAACTTCTATATGAGGGAAATAAAAATAAACTTTAAAATACATCTGAAATTATTCTGGATATGAGACAAGCTTTTCCAACATTGCTTCATGGGCTTGTTTTAGCAAGAAACCAAAGAAAAGCAGATCAGGTATTTGTTAATGAATTACAGAGATTTAAAAGATTTTAAACACACATCCTGATTCCCCACCATTGTAATTATCATAAAATCTAGAGACATTTAGAGAAATTAGAAAACATTAGATTCAGAGAAGAAATTAAATGAAATTTTCTGAAAGGAACAGAAATATTGCCATAATGAGTCAAAAATTAATAGTGTAACAATTCATTTACGGTAAAAACTGGGATTGTATTTCTATATTTAAATTTGTTTCTTTTGCGATGCTATTGTAGTGCCTACTTCTCTTTCCATTTACACTGTGTAACGCATTCAAATTTAACCTTATTTTAAGCTCTAGCTTGCATTTTAAAGCATAGCTTCCAGGTTTATATTATATTATTTAATGCCCTGTGAAGTTCTTTGTCTTGTATTTTTCTGAAAATAGGGATGTTAGTTTCTATATAAATCCCCAGCAAGGCAAAGATTACTATTTGATCAACTTGCAAATGCCAGTAGATCTTAGTGAATAAATCATCTAGTAAAAATATACTTTACAAGTGTTGAAATGATCCATGAAAAAGTTAAATAATACGTTAAATCATTTCTAATTCTATGCTAGTTCTAAGAGATTTTTTTTTTTCATCTTTAGATTTCGGAAAGTTCTGCCAAATAAAATCAATAGATCAGGACCAAAAGCGATCTTCTTTCTACTCCATGAACTTTTTAAATAAAACATTTTTGTTCATCAAAAGGCATATTTTGCCATGGCCTAATTTTATTTAAAGGTTTTCTAGTAATTTCCAGTCCCTGCTTATAGGTATTGACTAAGCTTTTTTCCCAAAGTGTATTTCAGCTAATTAAAGAGATTTGGGTGACAGAGGGTGGGAGGGCAAGATGGACAAGAGCCACAGAGACTGCATATTCTTCCTGGTGTCGGAAAGGAGAAAATGAATTAAAATACACCTGCTGTATGTAGTCTGCCAGAATTTAATTATATGAAGTAGCGGATTATTATGGATGAGAATGGCTATTTTCCTTATTTTTAACTGGGTAAAGCACAAGAATTCAAACCTGTCCATTGTCCTTTAAAGTTCAGAGCCTCACCATTTGTCACAGCCAGATTTAGTAAAGGTGCTGTGTCACAGCACACAGCATTGAGCTTCATTTAGACTCAGTTTTAAGGAGCTTCTCAGTTCTTAAAATGCAGACAGGCTAAACCAATGTCTCTGTCTTAAAATAGGATTAATAAAAAGGCTCCTTAACTATCCTGAACATGTCATCTGTAACTTACAGAAAAGAAATCCAAGGACTGATTCATTATTTGACTTTTCCTAATACCACACGCTTTTCTTACTTGTCTGTTCTGTTCCCTGGAGGCCTGGTGACTCTACTTTTTAGGTCATGCAACAGAAGATTAATATCAGTTCTAATCCTTTTGAGGTTAAAGGCTACCTTTGGCTAATTTCCATGTGGCATTGATAATCAGTGTGTGTGATTTGTCCAATTTGGCATATACAACAGAAGATGAGTTTAAAACTTCTGAAGCACAAAGGATAAGGACTGGACAAGGACTAGACAGGACTTTTAAGCACTGCTCACAATCTTCTCCTAAGTGATTTTCTTACTGAAATTCTATTGACATCAAAAGCAGGAATAAAAATCTTTGGAGTATGCTGAATAGTGATCCAGAGGGACCTTGAGAGGCTTGAGAGGTGGGCCAGTGCAAGCCTCATGAAGTTCAAGAAGGGCAAGTACAAGGTCCTGCACCTTGGTTGGGACATACCCAAGCACAGCTACGGGCTGGGTGAAGAATGTATTGAAAACAGACCCGAGGAATAGAACTCAAGGGTGTTGGTTGATAAAAAGCTCAACATGATTCAGCACTGTGCGTTTGCAGCACAGAAACCAAACATATCCCAGGCTGCATCACAAGGAGTGTGACCAGCAGATCAAGGGACATGATTTTCACGCTCTTTTCTGCTCTCATGAGACCCCACCTGGTACTGTGTTCAGCTTTGTGGCCCCAACATGACAGAGATGTGGACCTACCTGAGCAAGTGCGGAGGAGGACCATGAAGATGACCAGGGGGCTGGAACATCTCTGCTATGTAGGTGGGTTAAGAGTTGGGCTTGTTAAGCCTGGAGAAGAGAAGGCTCCAGAGAGACTATAACAGTCTTCCAGTACCTAAAAGGGGCCTACAAGAAAGCTGGAGAGGGACTTTTTGCAAAGGCATGTAGTGATAGGATGAGGGGGAACGACTTTAAACTGAAAGAGAGAAGATTTAGATTACATATTAGGAAAAAATTCTTTAGTATGGGGATGGTGAGACACAGGTACAGGTTGCCCAGGGAAGTTGTGGATGCCCCATCTCTGGAAGTGTTCTATGCCAGGCTGGATGTGGCTTTGAGCAATCTGTTCTAGCAGAAAGTGTCCCTGCCCATGGCAAGGTGATTGGGACTAAATGATCTTTGACACTACTTCCAACCCAAACCATTCTATGCTTCCATTCTGTGATCAATTGCCAGGTTATTTTTATCTAATATCTCAGGAGACTAGAAAATATAAGTGATGTGTAATAGAAGGAGGCAGGAAAAGAGACACCAAAAAAAACCTTAGTAGCTTGGTAAATGGTATTACTTTACGTATAAACTTACCTGGCGTAATGCAGTCTATGCTACTATATTTCATATACAGTTGAATAAGCACCTCTTTAACAGTTTAGACACCTTTGAAAGTAAATAAATAGTTATTAAAATAGCTAACATTTATATCTGAGACAAAAAAACAGAAGAGAAAAATAAAGGTTAGCAATGGTAATGCATTAATAAATTATAAATGAATTGTCTGGTCATCAGATATACTGTGTTAATGAGGAATTATCACATCTTGCTGAGATACTGGCCTTAGGTAGAGTCCAAATATCTTTGACATTAGTATATCAGCTGTAACTCCACTCCAGTATGTACATCTAGAAAATACTCAAGTGACCATAAGTAATGGTTACTTCACTCAACCTCTTCTTAATGCCTGCTGGAGAAAAGTATGATAACAAGAAAGTAACTCCTTCCCACCTCTTCCATGTCCTGGTATGGAGGTGTTAAATGTCTAAAAGAAATATGTACATAAGAAAACTATAATATAAACCCCCTCAAAACAACCTTTAAAATTAAAACAAATACAGAAGTTTCCATATGGTTACCAGTGCCTGGTAAGGTTCAAGAGCCATATACTTTCCTGCCCCCCACCGGCCCAAGCCCCAAGCCTGTACCCTAGATTAGACTTGTAGGTGCCTATTTTCTTTTATAGTATATAGCCCTGGTATTTGTCTGAAGTCTTCTTTAGGTGACAGTTTATCCATTGCAGGTCTCTAAAGATCCTTCAATAAGATAAACAATAATGTAATAAAGTAGAAATGGAATAATACACTTTTAGCTAAATCTTGATACAAGCTCAGTTGTCTGGAAAACAGAACTGTTCTAAGGCATATTATTTAGTGAGTTATGCTTTTCCTGCGCAGTAGCATTATCCTAATACGCAGTATTCCTTATTCCTATTGTTTAATTATTTCTCTACAAGCAAAAAATCCTTCAGCATCAGGAAAGACACCCAATGAAATCTCACAGTAATCTTTATATGATGTAAAGAGCAATGCTGTCATTGCTATTAATGACAAGACAAATCCCAAACTTGGAAAACAAAATGCAATGCAGGATGAGATGTTAATTCATACCCAAATCTCTACTAGGGATTCATTCATAGGCAATTGGAAACATGAAGCCCTGTGGAGGGACTAAATTAATTACTGGCTGTGGAAGGGTCTAGCAGTCAAAGATTGTTAGGAATGTGAGAAAACCCAACCTTTTGTTTTCTTGTTTTAGTATACAACCTCTCCTTCAATTCCAGAAAACAAACAAACAAAAGAGGCTAACTACTTTGCTGGTAGTGGTGTTCTGCACAGCAGAGTTTCTCCAGAGGCAATACAGTAGTGGATTTATTGGCAGAAATGTGCCCAGGGGCTGCAGCATCTCTGTACTCATAACTGTTGCAGTACACATGTTCTGAGCATACAGGTGGAGTACTGAAGGTTTATGTTAGACTGCAATAATCTCTAACTGGACCTCTCAACTTTATATCAAGGAAGTATTGTCACAAAGCTCTAGAAAACTGAAAAATCAGGTTTTCACATACTTATTATGAAAAAACACTTGTTTTGGCAGAGCAAACATGTTAGTCTTGATTAGGCTTCATAGGTTACACATCTTGGTGGTATTAGACCAGTTTATGCCGGTTCAGGATCTGCCTCAGCAGATCCAGTTTTCTAAATTTCTTGCCCTGATTTAGACTTCCAGATTATAGCAGGTAGGCAATTAATTTGCAGAGAATGCTTTCTGTATATGAAATATATAGCATAGCATAAGGCCTTGGAAAGGACAAGTACCAGATACAAAAAGCATGGATATTTCCTCATACCATAATTACCTGATTTAAATGTAATCTGCACTAGTAAAAATGGGCACCATAAAACTTCCATAATGAACTGCTTGTACATGCTTACTTCTTTTTTACTGATGCGAGAAAAAAGACCTCTAACAAAATATATTAATGCAAATCAGAATTGCTAGAATCTTTGCGTTTTCTTTTTCTTCTTAATCAGCTCCAAAGAGCTGTCTATGAAATCCAAGAAGCAACTACTTACTCTCAAGATCTTCAAAAGCCCTGGCTAGACATTTAATAATGCTTTTCGATATGATGCAGAAATTTTATCCAGAGACAATATAAGAATACGTAAAGGTTAATGTGAAAAGCTTAACTATGTACTTTAGGATTATGACAAGAAGACATTACACCAGTTGCTGGAATGTAAGGGACATGCATGATAATTATTAATCACCTTCATCGCTGGAGCAGAGATTAGGGATGGTCACGCAACCCTTTGTGTGACAAAGACCCCTAAATGTGAGGCTATGGGCAGCTCTAGACGTCTGTCATTTTTGTTCTCCTGTGTTCACTGTGTTTTGAAAATGCCATTGGAAGTATTTTTATCAAGGACATGTTGCTGGGAAAGCAGCTAAGTTTCAGGACAAAAGCCCAAATGTTTGTTAAAGGATGAGTTTTTTGCAAGCTTCAATCTGCCTTAACAGAAATCAGACCTTCAAATAATGCTAAGTGAGTATTTTTAACATCTAATAGTCGTGGAAGTTTGAGAGATGCTAACAAAAGATCTCTTCTAGCTAGTCTTAGAACAGATGTGAGACGAGCAATTCTACTATGAGTTGAAATTGCCAGTCTTCTTCTCCAATGGGCTATACTTAGGCATTCCCTTCTTCTGCACTCTTTACAGAAACATTCCTGTTTTAAACATTTGAGATATCACCTCAGTCTGAACATATTTCATCGAACATATAGAACTATTCTAACACACACACAAAAGAAGGAAAAGTGAATGCTTACTATCCTGCGAACCAGGATTGAGGACAGCATCCTGAAGGACATCAGAGTTCCTTTTGCGTTGTGTGTCCTGAACTGAGAGACAAATACAGAGTTTTGTGTACCAGATACAGAAACTGCATTCAGAAAGCGGCTGCTGGTATCGGTCTTCCAGTATCTGAAGGGGGCCTATAAGGTTGCTGGGGAGAAACTATTCATTAGGGACTGTAGTGATAGGACAAGGGGTAATGGGTTAAAACTTAAACAGGGGAAGTTTAGATTGGATATAAGGAGGAAATGCTTTCCTGTTAGGGTGGTGAGGCACTGGAATCGTTTGCCCAGGGGGGTTGTGAGTGCTCCATCCTTGGCAGTGTTCAAGGCCAGGTTGAATGAAGCCTTGTGTGGAATGGTTTAGTGTCAGGTGCCCCTGCCCATGGCAGGGGGGTTGGAACTAGATGATCTTGAGGTCCTTTCCAGCCCTAACTATTCTATGATTCTATGGCGAGCTGAATGCTGTACATGAAAGTAAATTTGCTGTGCTAGTACAGATGGACAAAACTCATAATGATAGAGAGGAGTGTCTCTGAATAAAGATTAAGTAGAATTTGACCCCTAGTGATAAATGATGCACAAAAGTGTACAAATTTTAATAAATGATGCTATTTGAAGGGGTTTATTTCATTTGTTACAATACTTATTATTCATGGGTTTTAATATACAAAAGAATATCTTAATTTTTAGCTTAATCTATGCTAATAAAACCAGAATCTTTAAATAGCTCTTTTCTTTTCTCACAAAAAAAACTGTCATATGCCTTTATTATCAGTGATAGGAATTTCCATTTCCTGAGCTGGCCAGAAATCTCTGTTGAATTTTCTACAGCTGATAACTTAAACCCGTTCTTTTCATTGCAAGTAGCTGCTTCGTCAAGTTTGAGATACTATTTTGTCTGTCTTTGCTTGTCTCCTGCAATTATGGTGATTTTTTTTGATAGAAGATCCTCTTTGTTTCCTGGACATATTTTGTACAATGCTCTCAAAGATAAGCTTTTGTAAAAGTGTATTTAAAATTTCAGTTACCATGGAAAATACATCCAGAGCTCCCATCTATGTGGTTTATTAAAGTATTTTCCATTCTCCCCTTCATCCAGAAAAAGATATTTTGACTGATTTTTTTCAGATTTTTCCTTTTATGTTTCAGGGCCTATGTTAACAAAATACAGCAAGTTATTCCTGTATATTTAAAAAAATTAATAAAACTGCCTCCTCTTTGTCAATATATTGATAATTCTCCCTGTGTTCTGTATATTTCTAATGCCTTACAGAATGTGATAAGAGAGCTATCTCCAGAAATATTTTATTTTTCATGCAATAAAAGAAAACACTCAAACATAAGACTGATGGAAGAAAGAAAAGAGTTTAGGAAAAGTAGTAATAAGCTACTAGTTAGACTAATGGAAATTATATTTTCCTGGAACAGAGTAAAACCAGCATACAAGCATTTTCTTGGAGTGAAAATTCCTGTGTGCTCTTTTCCAGGTAAACCATATGTGTATATTCTCACTTAGTTAGATCAGCCTTAGTCACTGAAGACTATAGCTTAACAGCAATTATAATCAGCATATGTTTTGAAATTGATTATGTGGTACTTACTTAGAACTGAATATATAAGGCACACTGGAAATAACTATTTTTATTTTAGCTACTGGGATAATCAACATTTCTGGGTCCTTCTTATCATTGTAGGAGTTTTGTACAGAGGAATATTTTTATGAAGAATATGCATCTGTTACTTCACATACAGCTGGACTCTATCTTGTCTTTTCCAATGCAAACAATTCTGCGATTCTTTTCTACAATTACATACGCCTGTGCCCCTGGAGTCTCAGACACTCTTCATTTCAGCCTCTTCCAAGGGTGAGAAAAATCACACTGAGATTTGTGTCTTCTAGCTTGAGTTCTTTAACTAATTGAATACTAAATAAAATAAAATTAAAAAACATAGCCATTTTATTGAGACACCTACAGATTTTTATTATTATTGGTAAATCATATCCTGAGAAATTTTATTGGATTTAACCTCAAGAGCAAACGAAAATCATACCTGTTTATCATAACCTTTTAAGAACTGTACATGGTACCAAATCTCTGAGCATCCATAAACTGAGGTTCTAGCACAATCTTGGGTAAGTGAAGAACTTTACTATCAAAAACTGAGAGTTCAAGGTTGGCAATAATTTGAGTTTTTTAAGATCCAAAGTTGACGTTGAGTGAATAATTCCACATATACCAAATTCAGGGAAAGCTCCCTTGAAAAAATATAGCTGCGTCGATTCCAGACCTGTATGCTAGGGATAGATTGACAAGTTGTTCTTCAGAAATAGACTATACATGGTGATGACTGAAATACTTCATTTCAATGAGGATTTGTAGAAACTAAGGATACTAAAATGCTTTGGGAGTTCCATTTCCTCTTTTTCCATGTCTGTACTAGTATTTTTTGTTCTAGTGACAAAAGTTAGCAAGATATAGACCAGTTTTTTAAAACTGATTTGGACAAGACTCATTCTCTGAGGTAGGCTGTTTTAGTACAATGCTGATGTTTGTACTACATCAATAGTTCTGGGACAGCCGCTCTCATAACTGTAGTCATTACATATGTTAAGCAATGTCTTTTTGAGATGATGAATAGCAAATAAACAAGAAGCTAAAAAAGATGACTGTCCTCCTTAAATAAAAAAGCCAACTGTGATCCCATTAGAAAATAAAGAGAATATGGAAAAGGGAGTACATGTATAACAGCAAATAGATCTAAGAAAGTCTTTTGAAAGAGAATCATAGAATAGAATCATAGAACTTTCAATTGTTTTTATTGAGAGGAGGGGACAAGGCAATGACCAATATAGATGACAGAAAGAAAATTTGCTGTATTTATTGCCCATCACAGCAATAGCACTATCATTACCTTGCAGTCATTTTGCATAGTTGTCTGAAAATGTGATTACCACATACAGTTATAGACATGGCCTAACTTTTTTTGCTGTGGTTCTTCCACCCGGGGATCATTCACAAACCTTAATTAGCTGGATAACAGGTTCCATCTCTTGATTTATTTTTTTTTATAGAAATGCAATAACATTGTGGCATTTTGACACTTTCCCTATTATTTAAGTGTTGGTTTTCCCCTCGTCTTTTTAACTGCTTTTCCATTGGAAGCAATTTAAGATGCCTGCCTCTTTGGCTCCTGAGGCACTGTAAATCTTAGTTCTTTGGTTCTTATTTTCATACTTTTTCTGTTCCAGTTATCTTCTAAGCTAGGATATCTGAAAATAATTTACTTACCGTGTTCACTGGTGCAATTTGTGATATCCTCTAAAACTTGCTCTATGCAGAAAGGTAACACATACATAAAGCCAATAATTCATTAGTATATATGAGCTCATAATAGCCTAATCCAGGATCCATTACTAATCCAGATCTAATTATTATAGAAAAATAAAGAAAAAGAAAATAGAGAGTAATATCTCTACAAAGAAAGATTCTCAGTAATAGTAATGCAGTTAAACTTGTTATGCACACACTTTCTAGTATCAAATTAATTTCCCTGTGTTAGCTTATCTTTCCACTGCTCCTCTGGATCCTAAGGCTGGTGGTTTTAGCTCAGTATGTGTGATGTACGTGTGTGTAGCAGCAAGTTTTCATCATCTGGAGTCCTTTGCTGGGAGGAATACGACGTCCGCAGCTTCTTCTCCCTCACTTCAGGATCTGACTGGGGCTGATTTTATATATGTGCTAGCATACTACTCTACTTTGTTCTTTCTTCACTGTTCTGCAACTTCACTTTATGACTTAAGATTTCTTTTACATATATATTAGATATTATTCATGACTTTGTGGGGTTTTTTATATATATCAGATACTATTAATTTAGTGTCTTTGTTCTCCTATCTCTAAATGCAGATTGTCTATCTCCATGTTCACATTTCTTTAACTGACCATTTTGGAATTGTTTATAGCCATGGGGTCTGAAGTGCCAGACTATGCTGAAGTCTGCATAAGTTTTGTCAGGGAGATGAAGAGTCTTAAACTACTGTTTTTACTTTACCTTTTGCTTGCTAAAAGTCAAAGCCACTAGTTCGAAAGGCTGGCCAGCCTCACACCTCTTGACCTTAGGAGGGTCAAAATAAGCTACGTACAGCAGCACATGAATTTTTAATTGTTTTTCACAATACTGTTGTACTAACAGATAGAATGAATTCTGTCAAAAGCTTAAGAAAGGATTATCATGAGAAAAAGAGTTTGATACATACAAATAGTGAATATTTTAAGAGTTTAGCAGTTAGTCTCTGCTGACATACAGCTTTCTCTGATAAACTTTAACAAGTAGCATTGTTTCTTAGATGTAAGAATTTCTCATAAGGAAAGTCATGTTTTAACTGTAATAATTCAAGTGTGCATGATACATCTGTTAAGCTTAATTGGTGTCCTTCTATTTCACATTAAAAGTGTTGAGAAATGGTGTGGTGAATCCTGCATGACAAATTACAATAAAATCATTATAATTTTAAAATAATAATCAATACTAATAAAATCCACTTCTGGACACTGAAAAAAGGTACATGATGCAGAAGTGAGGTCATTGAATTGAAAGAATATAAACATTGATGCTCATGCCTGCTTTCAGGTTAATTTTTTAGGTTTTCAGAGAAAAACAGACAGTTATTGACAATGCATGTTTCAATGTCGTACAAAAATTTGTTTTTGTCACACAGTTTATGTGAGTAATAATTCCAAAAGCTTGTTGTTGTTTTTTCTTTTACTCTGTTGGTGAAGTAATGGAAACAGTTTTATTTAAGGTCTTGCCAGGATGAATTGGATTTATAAATGGTCAGAAGACGTTTGCCTTCTATCTTACAGTAAGTAGCCCTTCTGAAGACATCCTCCCAATTGGGGGAAGCAGGGTGATTTGCACCAGCTGTAGTTAAAATAAGAATTAAATAATTACTATTATAGGAGGACCTTGTTTCTTGCATTCATTGAAGAGGGGCGGTGAAATAATCCCTGCTTGGGCAATCTGTGGCATCAAGGCCATATGTACAAAGATGAGAAAGAGAATCTAGTTCCAAATGAGATTTGGCTTTCATTGCTTAGCTCAACAACAAGATGGCATTTCCTTGTATCTCCTGAAAATGAAGTATTTTGGAGACCTCCAAATCCATTTGAGAGTTCTGAATCTATCAAGAAACCCAGAAGCTAAGTCCTTCTCAAAACCTGTTTCCTCTGCAGTCTTACACAAGGAAGCCATGGAACAATATATTGTACAGAATCAAAAACTGTTGACTAGTGCATGAGACACTCCCTCAACAGTATTTGCAGCTGCTTTCCTTTAGCAGAGAGGACTACCACTGTCAGAGTTTCTGCAGCTTTGTTGTACCTCTGTTATCTTTGTGTGTTCTCTGTTACCACGCAAGACATAGTTCAAGGGAAGGTGTATTGCATGTTGGATTTAAGCTGCAGAGCTAGGATGGCACAGAGGAAGGTTACAAGTTGCCTCTGTAACTTCTGTACCAACCCTAGTGAGCCAGGCTGTTGGATTATTCCTTCTGCTCACCCACAGTGACTGTTGTCATAGAAAACAAATTAATTTCTTCCTCAATCAGATTCTGTAGGGATAATATGGTTACAAGCCAAACACTGACAACCTTGTTTAGTTTTGTTTTGTTTTTCTTATATAATATCACATTCTGAAATTCTGCTTTTGTGGTAAATTAAATTGAATGTTTTGAGAAATGTGATTTTTGTTGAATAATAGAAAGGGAGAAGTCAGGAAGCACTTGATGGAAATGGTGTCTTAAAGTGCCAACCTCTTTTTTTAAAATGTAGGAGTATAGGCATGCTAGAACAATGACAAAAGTACACACTATTGAGCTGCTGGGAGGGTATTACACTATAAAATAGAGACAGGTGAATGAAATATTTAAATAAATTTCTCTTTAACATTATATGAGTGACAGAACACCACTAGAATGAGTTAAATTATTAATTCTCAATGATGATGTCACTGATAATGACTACAGTGAAGGGTGTATGCTTTGCATAAGCAGCTGGCATACATTAACGAACTTTAAAAGCTACTACATGTTACAATGTAACCTAGATGCTCTTGTTTGAACCTTTTGCACATTAACTCAAACCTTCGCAGTATGAATGTTAAAACAGTAATTTTATTTGGGCATCACAAACATTACTTAAAGACTGATTTTTTTTTTTTATGGCTGTTTTTACATAGAAGAAGTTCAAATTGCAGCATTACTTTGTAACAGTGAGTATGTTTTGTTTTAAATGTGTAGAAAAACTAATTTGGTTTTAATTGCAAATTGTCTATTGAACTGGTCACAAAAAATTTTGGTTTCTTGAAATGGCTGAACAGATGTAATTTCTTTTCCCATTTTACTCACAAGAAATCAGAAAAGCTCATTAAGGTACTTGGCATTGGGAATTTTATTAAAATAAACAAGATCATAATTGATCTTACAATTCAGGTTCATATGTTTATTACTTCATTGCATTTCATGGCAAGTTAAGGCATCTTTTAAATTTCTTTTTGTATTTTTTTTTTTCCTAGAATCTATCAAATTAAAGCTCCTAATTCCTTTTTGCTCTTTTGAATCTTCCTGGCAAAGTGGCAATTTGTTTTCTTTTTCACTTTCTTCTAATACTTTAAAACTTTGCTCTATTCTTTCTTTCATTCTCATTCACTGCTGCTGTTTTTTGTTCTCTTCTGGTTCCACCTTTGTTGTCTTCCTTTTCAGGTTTCTCCATGTTCCAGTCTGTGAGTGACTCACTGTAACTTTGTCCCAGGGAGAGACATTGTAAGGAGAATTGTGAAAAACAAGTTGTCAGTTTTTGTACTGACCTAGTTGCTTTCCTCTTTTCTGTTGAAAGGGTATAAAGGGGTGTTTTATTAGGTTGGGTAGTTTGGCTTAAGGAGTCTATTTAGTAGACAAACAAGGGTTTTTCTCATTTTCCCCTGCATTTTGTGAGGATATTTTCTTGAAGAAGTTCTGAGCTCAAATTTGTTCTATTAAAAAAGCACTCCAGTGTCTGCTTAGGGAGAATTTAAGTGCAATTGCACCAGATCAGTGCATTTTTACTTCATGTTCTGTTGCAACAGCAGCCCCTGTTCTTAAGTGCGTCCACCATGTCTTACTAGTTGTATTATTTAGATTTTCTTCCTTTATGCTACTGTCTGGTAGCTTATAACCTATAGCTATTTTTTAGAGACGTGAACATTCACTGGTACGTGGGTAGTGTATATGTGCAAGACTGTTCAAATGATGCATTTCTAGAATTGTACTGACAATCTGTATTAATTGTACAGATAACTGCGTAGATTTCAGTGACTTTGTTTGATAACTGAGATTCTCGGTGACCAAGATAACTTGGAAATGCTATAAAGGAGGAAAATTTCCTAAATAAAAACTTCAGATAATATACTAGTTTTGTAAGATTTCATATATTTGTAACATAGAGGAGTGGGAATGCTTCATATTGCTTACTGTGATCCTCAGAGTAGTCTAGGGCACTGTTATAATACAGAAAGCAACTATTTCTCTCTAAAACTAGAGTATAATCATAGGAATTAAGAGTTTTCCAGTATCTTTGTCACTAACCTTTATATAGCGCATTGGTTTGGATTAGAGCAAACACTCTGCTGTAAGTAACATTTACCAGAAGCTACTAAAACCTCATACACCTATGCAAAAAAAAAAAAAACCAAAAAAAAAAAACTAATGGAAAAGACATGTTGGCTGCAGCTTTCCAGAAGCACAAGTGATTATTTGTGCTGTGCTCAGGGTACTCTGTTAGGAGTATCTTAAACAGGCCCCATCCTCAGAAAACCTGGACTTCTAGCAAATTTTTCAGATGAACATTCATACTCCAAGTCACTAATGACTTCAAAAATATAAAACTTAGGAAACTATAACTCTATTGTAGAACAGGGCCTTTCCTTTTTTCCCAAACAGTATTTACTTTATGGATGTTAAGTTAGAATGTTCATAAAGAAATAACATTAATACCATTGTTTGAAAGGTAGGATTTGCCTAAAAAAAAAAAAAAAAGAAAAACAGGTCTATCTGACCTGTTCTCTCCAAAAATCCTGCTGGAAGACATCTGATATAAAATCTTAAAATACTAGGAAAAATCTCCTTCAGCTCCCTGTTTATGCATATTGAGTGAAAGCCAGCACTAAAGGCAATGGAGCTGTTATTCAAGAGCTGGATTTGGCCCAGATGTCTGTTCTGTTTACACATGTAAAAGCCCATTAAAGTTCTGGTGCTTGCAATGAGGGAGGCCAAGATGTTGTTTTTTTTTTTTTGCAGAACATACTTTAAACTTAATGTAAAAGTTGGCTATTATATTAATGGAGGGATACATCTTATTCAGATGATACTTATACCAGGTCTGCGTTAGCATGTCTGAGCAGGAATACTTACAACTGTTTAATTTCTCTAATAACATTCTAAGCTTGCAGCTGAACGAATTCCTGCACAAGGCATAATGATTGGGTTAAAATTACAAATGTGTCAGAGTTATAATATACTCTTTCTGTGTACGAGACAGAAATACAGAAAGTACTTAGAGGAAAATGACAGGATGATGAAAATATTTGATGTTAACAACATCCTTAATTTTGGTTTACTTGTAGAGTGACAGTCATCGAGGAATGACAGTTTTACAAGAATGACAATAATGGTTTAACCCCATGTCCTGCCTTTACCCAGGATGCCCCAGCTGGCAACTAAGTACACAGCTGAAACTAAGAGAGTCACGTAGAATGAGGTCATTAAGAGATGTGAGGGTCAGAGCTCAGGCAGGAATCCGGCAGTGCAGTAAAAATTCAGATCCTGGAGTGGCTTGTTTGCAGAACAGTTGCAATGCTTTTTGGTCAAAGATGAAATCAAGATGATGACAATGTTTTAGAAATTATAATGGATAATTATGATAACACAAATAGAAAAGCAAAATTATAATTTTTACTACTTCTATGTACTGGTATATAACGGAGGAAAATACGGAATTTCTTTATTCAATCTACACTCACCATACATTACACATTAAAAAAGTTGTATTTTATCTGAGCAAGTTAGACTTAAGTGCCAGTTGATGCAGAAAACATCTTGAAGCTTACTCTTTTGAAACAAGACCAGGCAAGCTGTAAAGTCTGAGTATAATTCACAAATAGAAGTATTTATTTTCTTATCTTTATGAATATAAACTCAAGAAAGATGAGAGGTATCCATGATAGAATTTATTTTGGTGGGAAGTGATACTTTGCCATGATATGCTTTTGATATAAACAGACTTATGCAAAAAGCCTTTCATGACCTGTTGTAAGTAAATCCTGGAGCTGGAACTGGCAAGATATAGATTGCTGTGTCAGAAGCCCCTAAAAGGACACATCTTCCTATAATGTAGACAAGACTGATGACCTCTGCTGACTTGCTGGTGGGAGCATCTGCTCTCACATCAGGGGCTCCTCATTACCTGTCCCTGCACACACCAGTAATGATTTCCAGCGGAAGGGAACCTGAGTACAAAAGTTATCCCTCTGAAATGAAGCCATTAAGACAGGATAGTGGTAATAATAATAAATTTCAAGGAGATTAAAAACATGAAACCCATCTAAATGAGCTCATTTTCACTAGAAGTAATATTAGTAGAGAACATCCCTCAGGTTCTTTTTATCTGGATTTGAAGTTTTCCCTTCCCTCTCTTTCACTCTCCCCTTCAGAAATATCCTTCAGGGCAAGCAAATACTTTGGCTTGTGGAAAGTTCAAACATTGTTTAATACTGTAAATAATCATGTTCGCGTTGCTTGGGAATTGGTTCAAAACTAATTCTTGTCTGACAAAACACTGCAGTGCCCACCGGGCATCCTGGTTTCCTCATCCTCATACTCCTGTTCTCTGCTGTGGCCTCACTATGGAAACCAGCATGAAGCACAGAAGCTCTGGCAGATGCAGATAATGTGAGCCTTGCTAAAAGTACTTTCAGTTTTCCCTTTAGGACTCTTCCACTAACAAATTACTTTCTAGGGAAATATTCAGCTAACACATTTGTTTCATATGGTAGTTTTCTGAAGAGTGAGAGACTTGAACAGGTTTGCAAATGTTTTGTTGAATCACAGCAACGTCCATATCTTCTAAAAGCACTCTTAGGATTCTTTCATTTAATTTAATTTTTTTTATATATGTTAGTATTTTCACATAAAAAATGGAAGACCATCGTTCATGACACTATCCTAGTTTATTTCTGTAGATTGTTACTCACTCTGCCACTAATACTGTGAGAGAAAATTCTCCTCTACTGAGATAAATCTACTGTAAGTGTTGAAATGATGCTACTTCGTGGAAAAAAAAGAAAAAATTGCATCTGGCAATTTCAAAGAATTCTTTCTGACTCTGAGTCATTAACTTATATAGGGTTCCTAAAACATTTAAATGTTTTTATTTATCTTTAATAATAAAATTACTGTAGTGGTCTAGTCTCTGATTATATACAGTATCGTAACTGCAAGTATAAGTTGGTAAAATGAAGACATGCATACTTTTTATATTTAACTTATTACTTATAATAGGAGAGAAAGATGCTGGAATCCTGAGTAGTGTATTCAAATTGGCTTAAAATTTGAAGAGTCTGTTATTAAATTGTGTACTCAGGTTTTCACTTTGAAAGGGCCATTCTCTTCATTCTTCAAATCGGTGTTAGGTTTCCTTCTAGATGCCTGAGAAAGCCTGGTCGGAACATGTTGTATTTCGTACTTGGCATCTATTAAGCCTACTATTTTTTTAAAATGGCTTAGGTATATTTGAATCATTAAAGGTTAAATACATGACTCACTGAGGTGGATAGCAAGAATTGCATCAAATTCAATTGGCCTTTGACCAGATACTTTGTACTGCTATATGAAATGAAACTTGGCTTCTGCCAAGATTTTAAATAGAAAACAAGTTATATTTTTTTATTAATTTAAGCAAATAGCATGAACTTTTCTGATCTGTTCTCAGCCTGGATTTTTTCCCTACATTTCTGTCAATTAAATTTAATTTTTATACATTGAGTTATATTCCAAAGGAATTGAAAAAAACCCACAACATCAAAATGAGGGACTCTGTGTTCTATTTCTTCGTCCACATTCCTCACCTATTTTCCGTTTTACTTTGTTGCTCTTCTTGCATTTTATTTCTTTTTCAGGCCACAGATGACTGTGAATGAAGATGTTGGGTATGGACTGTGCATAATCTTAGACAATAGTCTGAAAATCACTCAAAATGCGGTTTAAAATTATGCATCTGGGGTTTTTTTTTGTTCTTTTCTCTGTTTTCAATGTTAAAATCACTAGTGGAAAAGATCAAAAGTGGATGTATCATATCAACACTTTATATTGTGATACCTTTCTCCTGGTCATAGGCACAAATCCGATTCTGGAAACCTTTTCTGTGAAACCTCAGTTAGTATCAGAAAATAAATTGCTGGTGTATTTCATTTTAGAAAACATAAAGGACACCCTTCTTCCTGTTCTCTTTTTATATAAAAAGTAAACACTGTTGCTTCATTTAAAGTTCTTCCAATGTTATTTTATAGTATACAATAGCCATATATATATTATTATAAACACCAAAGCAGCCCACTGTTTACAGAGAACCTATCAGTCAGAGTGTTTTCATTTGAAGTAAGTGTGGTTTCAACACTATTGCGGTTGGAAAAGAAATGGGAGTGAGAATGAATGTGATTTGGACAGAGACTTGGGCAACATGGTCTGGTGTGAAGTGTTTCTGCTCATGAAAGGGGGGTTGAAACTAGATGATTTTAAGGTCCTGACAAACCCTAACTATTCTATGATTCTATGATTTGGATGCAGGCTTTAGCCCAGATGTCTGCAATTACAGGACCTCCCTGGACTCACAACAATAGCAGAAGGAACATGATTCCACTGCGGACTGTATTAGCATACATAAGTATCATATAGAGAATTGCAATGACAAAATGATTTATGGTCAGAAAAAATGTGAACACTTTAATTTTGGTTTTCCTTTAAGAAAAAGACATGCAAATGCTTTTAGATGTGTTGATAATATTTGTATGGAAAGTATGGAAGTTGTTAAAAAAATGCTTCTTTATATATATGCAAAACTTTAGGTGATCACAAGGTCTACACATGTACCCCTCTTCCCCAAATTACCAAATTAATTGATGTCATTTACCTCTAACTGAGCATATATGTACATGCACATGTATATATATGTACATATATATAAATATACACACCACATTTTTTGTACTATGTATAACTGCATTCAACTGGATGACATAAAGGTGCCACTTTAGGCTTGATTTCAAAGCATTCATTTGGATTCATTTAGAGGGTCTACAGTGTCTCTTTCATAAGACACAAATCATACTAGGCAAGCTGCAATATACTACTTCACATGCAGCAGTTTTCCAGTAGTGCCTTTTTTGAGTTCTAGATTTGGTTGCACCCAAACATTATAATCTTAAGAAAGATAGAACAGAATGGTCTGATCTTTCCATAAGCTTTTGGCTGGGTAATTTTCATAGCCCAAATGGAAATGGTACTAGTTACTTCCTTTGGAAGTTCTTGACATTTGCAGAGGCAGTGGAGAAAAAAGCAGCTCCTGAACTGGGGGCTTGTAATGTCACTTTGTGGCTGCCCGACCACTTCTTTTCTTGACATGCCCACTGGAAACTATTGATCTCGATATATAAAATGTGACCTAATGACAGTGTTAGTATCTCTCTCTCCGGTAACTTGCTGCAAGTTCAATTATTCAGCTATAAAAACCTATCAATCATTTGAAGATCTTTCACATTACTTACCTACTTTTTGGCCTGAATGTGAAACAGATTCCTCTTGCTTATTTCACTGAGAAACCTTGAATATAACTGGCCTATCTGATTTCATGCTGGCTGTCAATACACTGGTAAGCTGATTTTTATACCTGATTGTGGCTTTGATTGGGAAGTCACTAATAGATATTTAGATGAGAAATAAATATCATCTCCTGTAATTGACCCCAAACACAATGAGTTTTTGGATTTACTCTATGGGTGAACAGTCACAGGTTGCCCAGAGAGGTTGTGAAGTCTCCAACCTTGGAGATACTCAAACTCTGGTTGGGCAAGATCCTGAGCAATCTGCTGGAGCTCAGCCTCCTGAAAGCAGGGTGTTTGGACTAAGCAATTTCCAGGAACCCTTCCCATCTCAGCTTTTTTGTTTCTGTGAATCTTTTTTTCCACTAGCACCTTTCCTAATATTCAGAGGAACATTTTATGTAAGAGATCACTCTTGCAGAGAAGAACAGATGAACATAATATGAAATAAATAACATGCTAAAAAATAATGTTGTTTCCAGATTTTTACACTTCCAACTCTTCCTGAATTTTAAGAAAATTAAAGAGTTTATCAGTCATATATTTGTAAGCTAGTTTTCTAGTGGTAATTTACTTCTACCTATTACACAATTTATTCAATTTAAATTTATATGCCCACTTTCATTATTCAGTATAATATGAATTCCAAAGCAACTTACTTATAAAGCAACAGGGACTCTAGAGAAATCCTATCTAAAAATAGATATCATTATTTGCTACCATTAAGAACAGTTCCTCTATGTCTTTAAGTGTTCCTTTATGAGGAATAAAAACTTCACTGTTGTATTAAAACAAAATCAAACATCTCACACTTTGAGTTTTTATTTCTTTGATGGGTAAAATATCAATATGGATAACAAAATACTATTGGATTTTTTTCTGTTTCATAATGCAAAAAAAAAATAAAAATCTTTGGCAACTATGCCAGTTTTAAATGCAGTCTGTCTGGAAAGGTTGTATCATTAACGGAAAAAACTTATGAAGGCAAAAGCTTTTATATAATTATTACAATTAATTCAGAATATAATGGTAACTGGACAGTCACTTTGTAAAATCATATTTCAAGAAAGTAATGTCACAAAACAAATTGACATACATTTACATTATATGACCCAGGAACTATAGATGGTTAAAGCTATCAGGTGTGCTGACAAATGAAATGGCTTGCCAGTTTGCAGAAGATGCATGTTGTAAAGGGTATTACTACTGGTCTATCACAAATCTGTTGACTAATATGCTAATAAGCCAGATTGGTAGTCCTGGAGATAGCTGTACACCGTGTTTACGTGGATAGCAATATGGGTTTAAACAAAGGAGAGTACACTAAAAACATTTAGCGTAATTATAAAAAGAGCATCTTAAGTATGTTTTACTTAAAATGCTATAATTCAGAGTGATCTTACATTAAAAAAAATATATATATTAGCTAAGTTCACAGGAAAATTTATATACAAGATTAAAAAAAAACCTCTTTAAAGTTTTAATTTAAATTGGGGTTGTTCTGTCAGATTTTTTTATGTGAAGTGGTTTGAATGCCTTGTAGAAGAGTTTCTCCTTATATTAAAATATAAGGAGAATAGGTCTTAATTTGGCACGCCTTCCCCCCCCCATCCCCCCCAATCTTTCTAGTAACACATTGTTTGTGCCTCAACATTATGTCCAGAATTGTCATTTTCACATTCAATTTGCTATTTCTGGTATTATCCCGGGAGATTCAGACTTAGTTCTGAACTTTAAACTTCACTTTTGCCACTTCTGCCCTGGACTGCTGGCTTTCCTCCTTTGTCTGCTTTATTTGTTTCATTGTTAGAGTAAGGAATGTGCCATTGTTGTCCTGTGTGAAGCAATTGCAGAAAAAAAAAAAAAATGAAAAGAGCTACAACAAAGGTAGGTGTCATTATTATTTACAAAGCTAGACCATACTCAGAGTTTTTTTCTATTGCTCTATGTTATTGTTGTATATGTCTGTGTAAGCATTAAATAGTAACTTGTGTCGACACTAGCAGTGCCACCAGTCGAAGCAGTTGTGTCTGAGGCCCCAGCACATACACTATATGGTGCTGGAAGTTCACTTTCAGTTTTAGCCCAGTCCCTGCCCTGAGCATCTCCCCTAGTCACGTGTTTCAAACTCATTGAAACACCTTATCTTGTACACTTAATATCCCTACTAGTCATGAGGTACATGCCGTGCCTTTGGATATAAGCCAGAGGAGAGGTTCTTGTTTTGCTTCCTAGGGGTGCTAGTTTTTGTGCATCTGTTGTGGTTTAACCCCAGCTAGCACCAAAGCACCACTCAGATGCTTGCTCACACCTCCGCAGTGGGATGGGGAGAGAATCAGAAAAGTGAGAAAACTCATGGGTTGAGATAAAACCAGTTTAACACATAAAGCAAAAGCTGAGCATGCAAGCAATGCAAAACAAATAATTCATTCACACTTCCCATCAGCAGGCAGGTGTTCAGCTATCTCTAGGAAACCAGGGCTTCATCGCATGTAATGATTACATGAGGGCACAAATGCCATCACTCTGAATATTTCCCTCCTTCCTTCTTTCTCCAGCTTTACATGCTGAGCATGACACCCATATGGTATGGGATATCCCTTTAGTCAGTTGGGGTCAGCTGTCCTGGCTGTGTCACCTCCCAGTTTCTTGTACACCCCCAGGCCTACTCACTATGTGATGGTGTGAGAAGCTGAAAAGCCCTTGACTCTGTGTAAGCACAGCTCAGCAATAATGCAAACATGCCTGTATTATCAACACTGTTTTCAGCACAAATCCAAACCGTAGCCCCATACCATTTAACATGAAGAAAATCAACTCTGTCTCAGCCAAAACCAGCACAGTACCGGAACTGCTGAGCAAACAAGTGAATGGAAAGTAGGAATGACTGGGATTTTTAATAAAAAAACCTTATGGCTGTAGAGTGTATATGTCATCCATCATCATTATGAGTAGTACAATCAGTAGTTTTCTGAGAAATAGTACAGTTGTAAGTTTGCTGTCAAGTAAAGAAGAAAGCAAAAGTGAAGTTACAGCTAGCTAATCTTTGCCTACATATGAGCTATTTTAAATATGAGGCAAACTGATGTTAGAGAAATGTTCCTATTTTTGAACTGCAACCATTTGTTTTGCATATTTGACTTCTTTGCCATACTTGCAAGCTTTTCATCCAGGGAGTTTCAGATTTTGCTTTGCATAGATAATGTTTGAGCGCATTTTAATCTCAATGGAATGTACTGGTGAATAGCCTTGCACAGATACCTAATGAAATGGGCACGCTGACTTCTGGGAAAAAAGACAGTAAACACGTTTAGCAGTTCATTTATCTTTTTGTGGTCACATAAGATTGATGTATTGCTTGCTGTAACGTTTCAGTGTAAGCACAAATACATCTGTAACTGTGTTTGCACTTACCTTTTACTAGACACATCAATAAGTAAGAAATAGTTTTTTTGTACAGATTTGGTGTATGCAGGATCCCCTTCCCCTGCAAACTGCATTTGGAAAGTGATAAAGCACAATTACTATGGTATATACTGCAACTGTTGCTGTAAAAAGCAGTAGATGTAAAGTGTTTCCAGTAGAAATGGAATGTTATTTTACTCTGTAGCACATATGGGTCCTTATAGCTCTTCCTAAATAAATTCTCTGGGTGAGTTCATCAGATGTAGAAAACAATATTGCCCAGCAGGGTAAATAGAAGGAGACTGAAGGGGTCCATAAGGTTGCATAAATGTTATTCTTATCACGTTGCCAATTTTAGTATTTGGTGAATAGTGATAGAAAAAGTCTGACTGGAGAATGAAGGGGAAGGTTTGGCTGTGGGATGCACCAGAAGGGGCGCAGCAGGAATGGGGTCTCAGCACAACCTGCATCACTGACACACACATTAGCATGTCATCAACATCCCAGACCATCTACCTGCAGTTTCACAGGACAGACCTTTCTGGAGACAAAGACCAGTAAAGTACCTCAATTATTCACAAAGGTGGGACACAATGGAGACACAGACCACCCTCTGCTCCAAGAGTCCAAAAAGGCATGCCTGAAATGTGCACGTCCTTGCCAGCCTAAAAATAGCCTAAGTAGGTACAGAGGACTTGGCAATGGGCTTCCTTTTCCCCCCAGGATATTGCAAAGGACCTAACAGCTGGACACAAGCATTGCAGAACCCAATGGCTGGACACCCACCTCTGCCCTGGCATCTGGCAGCTGGACAGACTTCTTAAACCCCATACTTTTCTGGTGCTTGTGACTGAGACTTTACTTTAATTTTTACTTAAAATAAAACCATTTTCCTGTCCTTGATATTGGCTGCATTGCTGATCTGATGCTGGAGCAGCATGTACCATGAGCACGCTTCCTCCCTTTACGAGGATTTGCCTCTTTTTTTTTCTGAGAAATGATCTGTAGCTATGACCAGAACAGTCCTTGTGGTAACAATTATGGTCATGTTTCAGGCCACACAGTCTGGACCCTTGGCATTAGAAGTAAAGTTATCAGCTGCGGCTGCTTCCCAGTCACGGTCTGTGACTAGAATAGGATAAAGTTTACCTGGAAGCATGTCTTGGTTACAGGGAAAAAAAACATGAGAAAATCTATTTTTATTTTTCTGGGGACTTGTAGCACTTTCACTCAGCTTATTTGTATACAGCCAGCTTTATTTTAAGATGGTTAAATGTGACTGTCTTAATGAGTGCATTTTCAGATATTACTTAGTTTACATCAATTTCTTTTATATTTGTTGGGTTGCTGTTTGGGTTTTTTTATGTTATTTTCTGCCCATAAGCAAAAAACAGTGGTTTTTCTGAATTCTTTCAAGTAAAATTTAGTAACTATCTAGACTTCAATAGCCATTGCAGTTTTTTCATATTCAAGTTAAGCTAAATTTACCAATCACATACAGAGTACTTCTTGATTTTTAGAAAACAAACCATCTGTTACTTGTTATTTGTAATTAATTTAAACTATCGTGGACTGGCATTTCTATGCATTCTGGAAATTATCCCTCCAACTGACTGTAAGCCTCAATTCTTTGCTTCAAAACCATGATTGTTATCTTTTGGCTTTGAATGAAACATTCAGGAAGTGTTTATTGTTCACGTTAATCCATGCTGTAGCTGACTTTGCTGTTTCTGTCATCAAGTCTGTTAACAAATAATGCCATTGTCTAACAAAAAGAAAGAAAAGATAAAGCATCTCTTGTTATCTCATGTCCCTCTGTAATAAATGGCAATAAAGTCATAATACCATGCAAAGCCATGAATCAGTTTAACAAGCAAGTTCCATTGAAACTGCTGATTATATTTGTTGTAAGGGCATTGGTCATCTGTATTTTCTGTAAACAAGTGTATAACTCCAGCTACTGTGTCTGTAAAGGACTTCCATGCCTCCACATTTCTTTTACTGTCTGTTTTTCTGAAATAAGAAGAGAGTACTTTTACTTTTTTATACGTATGAAACAGGGAAAGACAATATAGAAACTTCTGTATCACATTTTTTTATAAAGTGATGAGATTCACGATAACTGAAAGTATAAATACTAACTTCACTTTCAGTACTTTGGGATACAAAACCAATGAGGGGGACAATGGAAGGAAAGACAACAGATTGTTTCCTGAAAGCTGGTGGAGAGGTCAGTATTAAGGCTCTGAGTGTGCTCAGAGTACCAGCTGTGGTAGCAGACTGCGTGTGCACTTATTGGCTGTCTCAAATAGAGCAAATGCATGAGCATTTGGGCAGTGGCAGTTCCAACCTTCTGCTGGCATATGGTGGGAATTAGATTGTACTTCTGAGCCCTAGAACTGCTTCCAAGTTGCCAAGTCACCCATGCAAGATAGGAGTCCCAATTTACTATAAAGCTGGATATTGGTTTTCCCAAGTTTATTCTATATCCTGTGAAGTTTTCTTTTTATACAATGGATTTTCAAGATTGAAATTATTGGTTGGTACTCATAACTGTAAAACATTTTACATCTGGAATAGAGTGATACATGAATAATGATTGAATTTTGTTTCTTTTTGTTCTTGTTACTGATAAAATGCACAAAAGAATTGCACATAGGGGAATTAAGGAGGATAAAAAGAGAATGGGAGCTTTAGAAAATGATAACTAGTTCACTTTAGCATAATATAAAGTAATTCCAAAGTGGATACTTAGCAAATGCTGGATTTGATTGGGTTCACAGCAGAGGTAGTTCTTAAAGACAGATTTAGAGAAAGGTGAACAAACATAATGATTTCAGAACTTGAACATAAAGCCAGGCTTTGGAAAAAGTGCTTGTGGGAGATGTAGGTATGTGAGAATTCATAGCTATGACTGCTGAAATTCTTAGAGTACTGTTGGTACCTTTTTGTGAAGTCTAACACCTTAGTCCAGTGTAAGAGGGACACAGTCCAAATCAGAGTACTTGTTTAATGGTTTATTAATCTTGGTTAATAATAAGTCTACTCTGATTAACAAAATAAGTTTTGACATGGTTTTTTTTTTTTTTCTAAAAACATGACACTGCAAAAAAGACTGGTTTTGACACTCTTGCTGTTAAAGCTGTCAAGGAGGGTATTAAAGGAAACATTAACACCATTATGATGAGGCAACATTATATCCTTAATATACTGAAAACTCCTGGGATTTTTATGAATGAAAACAGATAATCTCTGACTCTTCATTTGGGTTTGGATTATGATTTTTCTTTTTATTGGTTAACTAGTTTTGCTGATCATAATAGAACTACAATTACAGAAAAACTATGGTGGTATGTATATGTATTTCTTCTCACGTACAGGAGAAATTTTCTTAGTATTTGGTGCCTCTAACTATGGAGGAGACACTGCTGACTAGAAGTCATGACCCAGCTCTATGCTAACCCATTCATCTGTGTTATGACAGCCATGTTTGCAGAGGCTAACAGGATCTGCCACTCAGCAAGGCTAATGAGGGTGATCTGACTGCCTTATTAACATTACTGTAATGTTTTTAGTAGTAGATGTAGCATGTGCAGATAATTCTATACATCCCCACACTGGGTAGTAGCAGTGATGCAAATTTAGCCCTTGAAAGTGCTACAGTTTTGATGACACAAAGCACTTACAGAGAGAAAAAAGTCCAAATAACATGCTATCTGATTTCTTTTCACAGGTAGCAACAGAATTTATTTTCCTTTTTTTTCTGCTTTTCCTTATCAGTTCAGTTTTGCTCACTTGAGGTTTTACTGTCTTGGGCAGGGACAATATATGTAACAGTGCTGGAAATCGGAGTAACACGGGCTGACTCTGCTTAAGAATCAGAAGTTTGAGCACAAACCAGAAAAAGCCACCTGAGTGATAGCACTTAGGGCTCACTTGTCAGCACACTGCCTGATGTAACTACAAAGCTAAGTGCAGTCGCTCAGAAGAGAGCTGTGCTGTGCGGTGCCAATACGTCGTCCTGGGCTGGCAGAGCAGTGCTGAGTGCTTTTGTACTGTGTTCTGCTGTCTGAGGTAGACATCCTCTGTGTGCCTCATGCAACGGTACAGCTCTGAACACAGTGTCACTACTTTGATAATAATGCATGTAGCTGTTATTCTCTGTTATGAATGTTTCACTTTTTTCCTCTTTGATGGGAAAAAAGCAGATGTGCTCGAGAAACTCAAGGCAGTTAAAAAGAGGAAAACATAAGCAAAATATGAGGCCAGATGAAAGACTGCACGGGGGGTGGAATAAGGATTTTCAAAAGCTTAATGTCTAGTTCCAGATCAGGCTACTGTTTGTCACCATGTTCCTTCCTGCACTATTGAATACTTAAGAATAATATTGCATTTTTAGTCTATTCCACAGAGGTTTGACTCACACAGCATTTGAAATCAGGTGGCCAAACTCAGTGCCTTATTGCAGAAAACATCCCAAAGCTCCAGTCATTTGTTCCACTAAGGCGGTTTCAAATTAGATAGATTTGAAGAAAATCTGCTGCCACTTTGTGAGATGTCAGCACATAGAGAAGCTGACAGCTACAGGGTTATCATCTGGGCAGCACTCACTGATAACTTTCCTTTGTTTCGATGCTAATGAAATTGGCCTATTTCCCAAAATGAATTTGTTACTTGAGTTATTTAGACTAAATACAGCTAACTAATATCAGTTGAGTTTTATCGTAAATGTAGAGTGCTGGGCTGAGTAGGAGTATCCATGAGGGAGAAGGAAACATAAAGACCTTGTTCAGATGCTTTTCTTCAAGTGATTTACATATATGTTGCAAAAGAGAAGGAAAAGGAGATAAAATTAAACATTGATGTTGTCATGACTGATCTGCAACCCTATCAGAGGAGCTCATGTTTTGTGTTCCCAAGTAATGGTTTGGGGAGAGATTAGATGGGAGGCAGGACTAGCTTCAGTCTTCATGCTGGTGATTGTGGAACATGAAAATGGTATTTTGTTCTGTCATCCTAGAGAGCTGACATATGAAAAGCATGTGTCTTGTAAAGCCACAGGAGCCCCATTGTCAACAAGCGGAGCATGAGCTGATATAAATTCAGAGAAAGAGAGCTCTGTTTCTGCCTGATTACAGTAACTTTGGTTTTGCCTATTTCTCATTAACTGTCCTATTTTATAGCCTGTATACCTGCCCAGTACAATTTGAGAACTTTTTTCCTCATGTTTTATTAGAAAGATTTAGGAAGTTGAGATTAGATATTGGCTTTTGGAGACTGCACTTAATCAAAGGTCTCTCACTTGTCTGAAGGGGAGAGATGTTTCTTTTTCCTTTTCTAGTTTTTGCAGATTAACTGAGTCAATCAGATGTTATGCTGGCATATGATCAAACATACCCAGGGTGACTGTGGAGTAAGGCAAAAAACCATGATAAAGGCACATGATATTGCACACATGCCTTCAGCAGGAAAACCACACTAATACCAAACTAGAATATTTTCTCCATGTGCAATATCCCTCTGTATCATGAAAAGATTTGAATAGTTTATCTTCCTTTTCTGGTTACCCCTGAGATACACAGGTAGACCAGAAAGAGAAGATGAAGAACTTAACAGAGTGTGTATACTCCAATGTCTGGTAGAACCCATCAGGTTTAATTGTCAAGTAGCTTAACAGCATGGCATGCCTGATCCATGTGCTCCTATTGTCCTAGCTGGGGACCTGTCTAGACTGCGCTGCAGCTTCCTTGAGGGTCTTTTCTAGAGCCCTGGTGACATAAGGGTGAGGAGGGAGGATGGCAGTCTCCTAGGACCAGGTGGAAGGAGCTGAAAAACACTCTAGGTCTAGGTGAGTTTGAACTAGGGCCTGTTGGTATGAAGGCTGGATAGGTGGAATAGTACAGTGTGTTGACGCAGAAAGATGTAGCATGTCACATATAGGAAAAAAATCTCCCAAGTTAGTGGGCATGCCAGGTTACAGTAATTACACATTTCCTGAGACAGCATTTCTAAAATGATCAATGCATCATTCCCACTTCAGCATATGAATGTGCTTTTAATTAGTATATCCACTGGATTCACTTTCAGTTGACACAGTTCTACCGGGTGTTTCACTTGTGTGTCTGCCCTTGGCACCAGTCTCAAACAGGCTGCGGGACTAACTTGCTAGTCTTACAGGAGGCTACACCTTGGCTTCCTGCTACAGGGCTGGCTATGCTATGCGTTTTATCACCATCCTTGCAGCAGGACCATGGCAATTTACAATTCCCTGGAAACTACCATAAATTGCTTCTCACTAGTCAAAGCGCTAACTGCTGGATGCTAAATATTTGACCCACAGTAGTCTCCAAGTTACTTTTTCTTGCCTTTTTTTTTTTTAAATCTTGGTCTTTAATGACAGATATCTGCTGTGATTCTCCTTGTGATTAGTCTGTTAATTTTCCAGCAGCAGAGAGGAACGTGTATTTAATTATGTGACTTCCATTCAATATCACATTAATTTTGAATTTTGAAATTGGTGGTTGGAATTAGGATGTTTTTGAAAAGGTTTATAAAATTGCCTTTCATATATTCTAAGTTTTTGCAAATCTAGTCTTGAAGTAGAATGGTAGATAGCCTCAACCATTATTAAATAATAACTATTGGTTTTACAAATGTGATTTAATTTTAATAAAATGAAGGTTTCTCATTTACAATTATTACGATGTATCCATTCTGCTTCAAAGGGGTTTTTAAAAAGCCAATATATACTGATGAAAAAAAAACCCCAACAACCAACTTGATTTAAATTATTAAGAAAAGTTGCATATGATCATTAATGAAATGTCTCTGTGAAACAGATCTTACCTGTAGCAAAAAATCTAAATATCTTTTAAAATTGCTTTAAGATAGACAGAAGCACATCTAACAAAATCTGAAAGCATCACCAAAGAAATCCATTCATTATAAATATATGCTTTTTACAGCATTTATTTAATGTAAAGTGGATTTGCCTGTACAATTAATATACTCTTATATAACAGTTTGAAAAAACTCTCAATAAATTCATAGCTTCAACCAGCCTGTTCTGTGTCTTGTGTACACAAATACTTGTTCACAGCAGCATGAATCTCTGAAAATATATGTTGCATGACCAGAATACATTTGAAGTAAGCTGGTCTTTGTGTTGTGCTAGATATATTGGTGGGTACTGCAAGTGTGGGTATTGCAAGTGTGATTGTAGTAGAGGCTTTATTTTTTAAGTTATGCTTGATCTGCAGTACTCTTCCATGAGTAAACAAGTGTCTATCTAGAAAAGCTCAGAACTCTTGACTAAAATACTTTGTTACAACATAAACCCATCTTAAATATAAGCAGACCAAAATAATATAATTTTACAAATACAAATTCATGTTGTCCTGGCTGTTAAATTATTCAAATCACCAGCATTTTGAAGTGCAGATGCATTAGGCTAAAATCAGTATAGTTTTCTTAATGTTATATTTTGAAGATTATAGCAAGAATACCTCTATTTTATATAAGGGTATAATAGAAATAAGCTCAGTTTCTTCAAGAAAGTGCAACACTTTAATTCCTGATCAAAGGTCCAGCTTCTTAACAGGAGCTCAGCATTATCTCTCAAACTAAGTAAAATTACTTTCAAAGATACCATTAAATACAACTTTTAATCTAAAGATTTACCATTAAGTAACATTTCATAATGATAAGAGGATTTGTATAAACATAGAAGATGAAGTGTTCTTCTGGATAATGCTCAGGATAACTGTAATGATGTTTATACAGAATTTATATGTATATATCAACAATAATGAAAAAAACATATAATATAAATATATAAGTATAAGCTCTACAGACTGTTCGGTTTAAGATGTATGCAATTATTCTTTTTGACAGAAAGTACTGCATGGGGGAAATACAAAAATCTATGTCATGAATGTATGTGCTGTTCTTTTTCATAATATAACTGATTGTGCTTTTTTCAGTATTACACCTGCTTATATTGGTTTCATTTGAGCAATATTAATTAAACAAGGTACATGAGCTTGACAGTGTTTAAGATTCAGTGACAGAACCCACTGCCTACGCTACTGAGTAATAATGATTTACTGTTTCTTAGCAATGTCCACCACTCTGTATCCATCTGCTCATCTTACATTCACTTTGCAAATTCTTGTTCAGTGTGTCTGTGTCATAACTCACCTTAGTATTGAGGAACATCTCTGTAAAACTTTCAGTGCCTGGCAAAAATGTGTAGGATAGCAGCAGAATCTAAGATGACTATCATTCAGAGAATGCTATTCAAATATCCATTTCTGAGTGAAAAGCTCTTTATTTTCAATCTTGATGAAGCTAAAGAGGAGTTAGCATCCAGCAGTTATGTCAGGAAACACAAACTGCAATCGGACACCATTGTGTTAGGCATTATACACTCACTCGATAAATACTGCCCCAGTCCTGAGGACTTTATGGCGAACTACCATGCTCTCTTCCCTACAGCACTGAACAAGAATAATCTATTTGCAAAGGTCTTTCTACAGTAAAGAAAGCTTATTAACTTAAGATGGATCTTTCTCTGAAGTAAAAAGATTTATAGTCTATAACCCCCTTAGAGCTCTCACTGGCACAGATAATATAGTGCTTCAGGCAAAATGCAGAAACTTTTATTTTATTTTTGCTATCCTCTTTCATTTTGTTTCATAGCTCTTTTTCATCCTCTTTCTTCTGTGTCTCAATTTAGTGATCAGGGTATGCTATAAGTACATAGACACAACGGAGGAAACTTTTTTATTCTTTCAATTATCAAGTTATTTAATGTTTGTTATAATAAAAATTAATTTGAAACTTCAATACTAAAAAAAAAAAAAAGACACCGCCTACCTCCCCCCCCCCCCCACCTTGTCATCATGGTTCTGCTTCTGCATCTGTACTCTTTTTTTTTAACCACTTGAATTCATGTGCACAAAGGGGCTAACATCCTGGCTTTGAAGTGGATACACTGACCAGAGCTGGCTAGCTCATTTCCCTGGATGCAGACGAGAGGGAGTTAACACTTAGGAATGGGTTTCCTAGAAGCCAAGGCACCAGTTTTGTGACACCAAGAAAAGGTGCATAAGGGATACATGAGGGAAGATATGCCTGAAACTCACCTCTCACTGGACTTGACCTTACTCCATGTCATTGCTAGAGAATGGCTTGTCCCAGCATGAAGAGCTTGTCTTTTTCAGCAGTGCAGGCTGCTTTTTAAAAATCCCACTTGCATTCAGAAGGCCATATTTTTCCACTGAAATGTGTTAATTTAGTGCTATTCAGTGTTTAAGATATTGTGGTCTGACACCTTGCTTCCCTTTAAGGAGTTATGTAGTGATTAGGTAAAACCGGAATTCAAAGATCAACACAATTTAATGCAGTTCCTGTTACACTGTTGTGGTATTGGCTTTATTTTAATCTGTTAAAACATAATTGGAAAGAGAGGGCTGTATAATATCTCATATGTAAAAGGCAAGTATTTGCTGTTAACATCCAAAAAAAGTGTGTTGCTGAATTCAATGTTTTCCTCAGCAACACAATTAAGCTCATTTCTCTGGCTTCCCAAGCTATGAAAAAAGAAATGCAATTTCTTTTGCATTGTTTTCTACACAGCTTTGGGGAGCAAGAAGAAAACAAATAAGAAAAGATTTTGTAACTAACTGTTATGAGGAAACTTCCTACAAGAAAAGAGTTCTAGATTTTGGTCCATGTCTCTAGCAGCACTTACATAAAATTAATAAATATGCTGGCTAACATATACAGTGTGGGAGGCTACTCCACCTCAGATTCTCTTAACGGATTAAATTTAAAATCTCTGTTCTGTAGTTATGATGAAACAGGCAGGTATGATTTCTCTACCCTAAAGAAGGATAATAAACTTGGATCTCGGATGGATATTTCGGTAAGTAATACCAATAGACGCACATGAAAAACATATCATATGTTTTGTAGGTTACCAATGGATCTAGATGGAAACATCACAGTTTATGTTTTAAGGGGGAATTATAATGCAATCAAATCATCTCTACTTGTCTGCATGGGGAGAAAGCTGATGATCAGCCCTTTCCTCCAGATGTGAATCTAGAGCAGCATCTCTTTGGGCTTGCCAGGCAAAGAGCTGAGGGTTTTGGGTAGACAAGTATTCTGTTTTAGCAGCATGCTTGGAGTGAGAAGCCAAAGGAAAGATCACCAAGACATCTGTCTCTTGATGACTGAGCTAGACAGAACATCACTCTCTGTACAACCAAAAGGGTTGGTATAGTTTATATTGTACCAGGATACACCAGCTGCTCTCTAAAAAACACTTTGTGAAACAATAGATTCAAGAATTCCCTTTAGCTTTAAACTAGCATATGAAATGATTTCATATTCTAGCAGAAAGCACAACACTGAATATTCTTATTTTACATGCTTGTCTGGCTAACGTTTTCTAAATAACTAAAGAATAAGCATAACTTATATTGTTTCTGAAAATTAACATTGATGATTAATTGTCAACATCAACACATTTTTGTTTGTACTTGTGATTTTCCATATGGGAGTTCTAGATACATTAATTTTATTTGTTACTGGCTGCTATTCTCCCACTTAAAAGTTTCTCAGAAAACAATATTGGGCAATTGGCCAGCTATGAAATGTACCACAAAGAGCCCATAGAATGTTAAAATTATGTTCTTTTTTTCAGAAATTGATAAATGTTTTACAGTTCAGAATAATTACACATGTATTTGTATAGAAAAAGGAAAACTTCTCTTAGCAAATACTTAAATGAGTAATTTGAACACACTTCAACTTGATTAATTTGACATAGTCGTCAAACTATTCAGGATCTGAAGCCTTTTAAATGCCAGAACCTCTCTTTGAGTGTACTTGCTGTGTAGTTCTGAACATTATTATAATTAAACACAAAGTGAAATTAAACACGGAAAATTCGAAACATTTTACAACATTACAAATTTGCAGATTGCTTCTTTGCATCACACCCAGTTTGGGGTTAAAATTTTTCCTGGGTGTCAGTATTGCCAAGTATATTAAAAGCCACCTGAGAAAATAAGAAAAAGTTTTTAAAAAATGGTAAGTAAGAATCAAAAGCTTATTTATCTTATTTGGTCTCAAATGCCTAATTATTTTAATGCCGATGTATGTAGCAAGTTCATCAGTGATGCTGGGAGAAGGTTGGGGAGGAAAAAAAGAGGAAATTTTTGAGGTAAAAAGTTATGTAATTCTGAAAAAAGTCACAATCAAAAGCTAAAACCAAATAAAAACGGAAAAAAGGTTAAGACTAACACAGGGTATCCTATGACTCTAGAATTCAGAACAGACTGACAATGTACTTAATTTCAAGAAAAAAAAATTAAGTTAAATTTTTCTATCCAATTATGGCAGAGGCATTTTAACTAGGCAGGAAGTTCAGAGAAGAACTGATAGTATGTGAACATGACAGAGGTGTTGACTGCTGAGGAAAGATTACAAAGGTAAATATGTATATCTATGGAAAGTGATGATTAGAGAAGGTAAAACAACAACTATCACCTGAAGGGTATAAAGAGCAAGAAAGAAAAGCCTTATTTACATTATAATGTAAGAATAAGAATATTAAATGAAATTAATAAATTTAAATAATAAAATGCAGCCTGACAGCTAAGAATTTGCAAAATAATGACACTTAAATGAAATAAAGTCTTGTTCCTTTGTCAACTAAAATTATGTTACTGACTATTACGGTCCAGAAGTGAAAACTTGGCTCCCCTAAAACTGCTGGCATAGCTCTTATTGGTTTGACTGGGATCAAACATTTACCCTGATTTTTCAGTGATAGAGGGTGTTCTAGAGGTGGACCTAGTTTCTGCAGCCAGTGCTGCAGATACTAGTAATTGTTGTGTCTGTAAAATCTGGTAATAAAACTCCAGGTTTAGTATTCCATTGATTTTCTTAGCGAAGTCAATGGAATAACCAAATGTACATTTATGAAAATTACACTAAGATTTAGTCTTTAGTTGCTTCTTCTCTTGCTTCTGCCTCATAACATTTCACAGTGAGGCCAAATAGTGCCTTATAGCTAAGAAAACCATAAAATTCCCAAAGGTTCCTGGAACAGTAAGTTCACAATCAACATTTTTATGGGAGGCATCCAGCATATAGAAACCAGAATGGGGTTTCCAGCAACAGCTTCAAGTGAGACTCATTATGCTAGTTAATGCTTGCTTATTAACAAGTATACGTGTCCCATGGAAGACATTTTCCTACCCTGTCACATCACAGATTGCTTATGACTGTAATTAGTGGGAAACAATGCTCACTACCTGGTTATTGTTCTCTATTCATATTTTACTTTGATAATTTTTCATCCAACCAAGTGTTGGTGTGGAACACTGTGTCTAGAGAATGTTCCTTTCGTCCAGTATTCTGCTCTTTCATCATTAATACGAATCTAAAAGTCTTACTCTGTGTTTATGTTAACAGGGTGGCAGAAGCAAGAAATCCACAGATCAAGATCAATGTTACTACGAATCACTGAAGGCACCGTGTAGCCTCTGGTGTGAAGATATCAGAGCAAGATTTTCATTGCAAGGACTTAAACTCTGCAATGCCAAGCAACATTGTGACTTCGCCATGTTGCTTGCCAGATGCTTGAAGTGAACCTAAACAAGCCTATCAGGGTGAATCTACACTCCAGATAAGAACCGATTTAGAGTAATATGCTTCTGTGAGTAGGACCCAAGATTGTTTGCTTTTCTATTTATTTTTTTCAAATTACTTCAGAGTTATATTCACTTCACTGTTGAATAGACTTGTCTTAAACAGATAATTTGTTTTGTATTTTTGCTGTCAGTAGGAACCGTGGTTATTCACTGCCCAACATTCAGTGAATAAAAGGTGCACAGAAGAAAACATGCGTTAGTTTGAAGAAATGTGTCTTGCTATCCTCTGCAACAGGCTGAATCTGTGAGATGCTGGCAACCTACAAGGCATGATGTGCAATAGCCTGCAGGAATGGAGAAGGCATTCTGTGCTGCAGTCATTTCAGGGCAATATTTAATTCAGTCAATACTATTACATTCTTAGAGTCTGTTATAGGAAATGAGGAGTTGCTTTGTGAAAAAAGGGAAAAGTTATACTTACAGAACACATTTATTTTTTATCATTGCAAGCCTATTTTTATATTTTGAACTACAGAGGAGTCTGTTCGCTATTCTAGCTCCTTGACTGTAGAGATGTTTTTAAGTAGATGAGATAGCAGACTGTGAAGAAATACAAGACTGGGTCTTTCACAAAGCACAGAACTGAGTAATGTTTACTCAGGGCTGAATGGTAGCTCTGCTCCTTTGCATTAGTGTTATTAGAGTGGTGCAAAGAGGAATTATTCTCATGTTATTTAACTTCTTGCTATAATTGGAAATATGTGACCTACATCAGTTAGATGAAGGAACTTCATGCTGCTACTTCTGCATGTATCAAAACAGGTTTTGTAATAAACAAGAAAGTGAAACAAATAACTAGTTTTCTTAAAATATCTTTTCTGGTTTTAAAACAAGAGACTAAGCCAAAATAAACACAGCTTTAAGTCCATAAAAGTTTGATTGGTTAATTTGCTGTTACAAATGCATCATCAAAGGTGTTTGCATTCACAAAGTCAGGCCAAGAACTCATCTCTGTTTGTTTCATATTAGACACTAAACAAATACTTTGTTATTATTTATGTGGTAGTATTCCCTGCAGGACTGTTCCATACCTTGTTACACTGGTTACCCTACCCAATAGTTTGACTTCAAACTGTTTCTTTAACTCATACAGTTTCCTTAAGTCTTTTTTTCCCACAATTTAAATTGAAAAAAAAAAAAAAAAACCCAAACAAGCAGACCCTTGACTCCTTTTATTTCTCATAGCTTTTTGGTTTTGGTAATGATAATAAATAAATAAATAAATAAATAAATAAATAAATAAACAAATAAATAAATAAAAAAAATAAATTGTGATCTTATATTATGCAAAAGTCTCTCAAGTATTTAGAAGTCAGAATTACTTTATATGTTGAGTTACACCAGGAATATGAAAACTATGTTTGGTCTCTATCTTTGCTAGACCATATTTTGTTTGACCTTGGACAAGTTGCTTGATCTTTATGTGCTTTAATTCCTCATGTGTAAAGCTTTTGGTTTAGATATTAAAAATGTTTAGATAATAATAATGTTTTCTTTCTTGTACCCTTTGATTGCTCTACCTCTTCGGATCACAGTGCTCTGAGGCTGAGGAACATAACCTCCTGCTTACAGAGTAGATGAAGTATTAGCTGCTTTTAAATATTTTTATTTTTTGTTTGCTAGTTCTCCAAATGCTGGGCTGTTTTCCACAGAAACCTTGCCATCCATTAAGACTGCAAACTGCAGATTGCTTTCTGCAAACTAATTCCTACAAGCACCATCTGCCTTTGTGTGTGGCAACTTCAAAGCTAGGCAGAACTCCCCTAACAAATTACTTCTATTATCTGCTTGGTGCGATCACCACAAAGACAAGTGGAAATCATGGAGGTCCCAGAACTATACCCGAGGTAGCTAAGTGTGCTTAGCTTAAGTGTGCTAAGCTTAAGCTTTTGAAGTGTGCTTAAAGCAAAACATTTGGGACATCTGAGCTTTATCCAGGGAGAACTTAGTATGGAACAGTATCTGCTTTAGCAATGGAAGTGCCATGGGAATAGTTCCATGTCCCAGTGCAACCACTGTCCTAGGATCTTCCACCTATTAAGGTTTTAAACTCGTTATTTGCTATATTTTGCACTCAAAAAGAAAAAAAGAAAAAATCTTGGTGGCTTTTGTAGGCAAAGATCTGATGCCTCAAATGAAGAGAAAATATTTTTACCAAGCATAGAAAATGCAGGTTTTCAAATAATTAGTAACTGCTTTGAATAAGATTAGATTACATCAGATGAATTTCATCTAGCTTATTTAGATATTCATGATGACATGAAATGCTGTTTCTGATTGAAAATATGTTCCTCTCTTCTCCATTAGCATCTTTGGCTGTACAATTGAAGGTACAATATCCATGGTTGGATTTTAAGCAGAAGATTGCAGTGACCATCCTATCAAAGTATATACTGGTAAATGTCCACATATCCTAGAAAAAAGACCTGGGATTTCAATATTTTATTTAAGTACAAATACAATTTTGGGAAGTCCTAATTGCCCTGCAGCAGCAGAACATTACTGCTTTTGGATAGTTGAGTAAATATTGAAAAAGCTCCTCAAGGTGAACCACAGAATGACAATATTGGTGATTCACAGGGGTAAAAAAGGTTGATTTACAAATATAACCCAGTTTTTAACACCAAGATATATCTTGTTAATAGACTGGTTTTCAACAAAATTGAAGCATTTTGTGAATTTGTTTTCCTTTTAAATGTTTCATGAAAACCAAATGGTAAAATACCTGTTATGCAATTTGGTTTCTTTTTTTTTTTTTTTTTTGGTGGTTCTTAATTTTTTTATATTTTTTTTTTTTTAATTGAAACAAAGCTGGTGTTTTTTGTTTTTTGGTTTTTTTCTTTTGGGATGCTGGTGTTTTGTTTTGGTTTTGTTTTGTTTTGTTTTGTTTACAATCTGCTCATTAATGCATATTGGTAAAGAAAATAATTAAAACTACCAGTGGAAAAATAGCTTTAGGCTTTGCTTGCAGTATTTTTACTGGTGATTGTTGTGCGTTAAGAATCAAACTCAAAACCAATACGTAACAGTTCTTAAAAGTTCTTAATGGAAATATGCCAGTGAAATATTGTAGCATTCTAACACTGCTGTCTTAAAAGTAAATGTAATATGCAAGTGTTAAGGTCTTCTCACTCTTAATGTCTAAAAAATTCCTAGGGTAATTTGCATAATTTTTATTAACTCTTGGTATAAAGTCATATTTGGCTGCCTAGCACTGTCACAAGTGAGAGGCCTGAGAAGTGTGGCGCCAGCTTTTCCTTTTCTTAAATCCTGGCCTTTTTATAACAGCTTGGGCTTAGAGCCAGCAAGAAAACTGTGTCTCTTAATGGGGAATCAGTGACTGTTTTTCCATGAGGGCAATTCTAAGGAGCAAATATCTCATGTTATCTCTTGCAAATATGTACAGGTTTGTCAAGAGTCTAAAACTATATCTGTAGTGTAACTGATATATTTTAATTTAACAATTTACTTAGGCAAAATGACACTAACTAATATTTCTCATTGCCAGCACATTACTGAACACTGTATAAAAATTATCTATTAATCCTTATAATGTTCCTTTGAAGACAGTTAAGTTTGAACACAGAGCACTGCCTGACTGTGCAAAGTCCAATTACCTAAATGTCCTGCTTGATATGGCAAATTTTAATCCTTTGATTTGAATTACTCTGCGCATTAGGGAAATGCATTTCATTAATGCAACTTTTTCACTCAAGAATTAGGGCAATTGGAATGAAGGTTTCATGTAGGCCACTTCTCTGTACACACAGTAAGTCCTCTTTTGTTTATATTTTTCCTTTTTAGATTGGATTATGCTATTTTAGAGATTTTTTTTATTATTTTTTTTTTTATATTCTCTGGTGGTGTAATAGTCAGATAGTTAAAGGAGTTTAATTAATTCCAAAAGGTTGTATAAATGCCCCTCAAAAAGAACATTTTTGTATAATAAAAATAAATATTTGCTTCTTTAAGAATGATTTTGGGTTGGTTTAAAGATTGAACTTTTCGGGTCACTCATGATGAAATTATCTAGTTTGTCTTACCATTTTTTATGCTTCTTTTTCTTTTTTTTTTTTCTTTCCCTTAAGCTAGCTCTCTTGCCTAAATTCATGTTTCTGAGGTAATGGAGGAAAAGAATTTGAATCAACATTGCCATATGTTGTCTACTTAAGCAGTTTTAAATTCTGAAGTAATGTATGGTTGCTTGAAAGTGATATGTACAAAAATGAAAAAGTGAATATTAGGCAATTTTAGAAAGCCAAATTGAAACTGAATTAGAAAAGACAAAATGGAAAGCTGATATAAGAATCTGATCTCTTCTGACAATTTTAATCTAATACTGAAGGGCACTATATATGGATGTTGTGTTAATTGTTTTTATAGCTGGAGATTGTTTGCATTCTGTGTTTGCAAAGTCTGTTGAGTGTTCAACCTCAACCCAGATCATTTAATTTAGTGTAAGTTACTGTCAATTAACATATATTTTTAATTACTGATACATATATTGGGGGAAAAAGAAAAAAAAAAAGAGAAGGCAAAAATTAAAATTAGACATTTAAGGAAACATATTTCATCCACCCTTCCATGTCTTGACTTCACTTGTTCACCATATGTTACTCTGTCTCTCCTATGTCTCTGTATCTCCAGCTGTTCCACCACAAATGTTCCACCCTTTTCATGTGCCCCCTTTGCAACTCATGGTGTCTCCTGCCCTTTCTGAAAAAAGTTTGAGCAAAGGCAGCATGTGCTTCTCTGGCTGGTGGCAGTTCTACTACAAAGTAGATCATTCTATCCATGTCAGAACTGTTTGGATCTGGCACAGAGAAAGACACAGACTCCTTCCACACAAGGTATCTAGCAGTCCACTGATGCCCAAACCCTGGCAGCTACGCCTAACACATTTCACCCCTTGCTTATGCAAAACGCTCCGTGAATATATACCATTAGAAAGTTTACTTTTAAGATCATCTCAGCCTTGTCATACATACATTGCAAACCCTGCCCCTCCATCTGGACCACAGAGTCAACATTGTAAGATCATGTGCATACGTTTGGTAAAACTCCATCTCTCCTCCATGCAGAGGTTACTGAGGCTAATATTATAAATAAAAAAGAAAGATTGTGTATCATGTCTGTGTTGCAAAATTTACCCCTTGCCCCCCTGCAAACCACAAAACTGAAAAGGTTACAACAGTCTGAACATCTATGCATTACACGCTCTACTCCTTGTCTCTACAGGCTAGACTACTGGATTTAAGATAATAATAATCTGAACTTGTATTAAAAATTTCAGGCCTTGTCCTAGCCTGGCACACAGCCACAAACATTACAGCAGTTTAAATATTCATCCATTTCAAAGTTAAATCTTTTTCCCTCCATGGAATTATCATCTCCTTTGCTGGAGCAGCAGGATTGGGCCATTGCTTATCTGTCAGCAGACCCCAAGGCTCTCCTGCTTCTCACAGGACCCCAAACTCCCTAGAAAAAAGTTCTCCTGAGCCACCAGCTATGACACAAGTGGCTCCAGTTTCCCATCACCTCCATAGCCATTGCATGGGCATCTCCTTTGGGCAGTGGCTGTAGGCAGCCCACAATTCATTAATTTAACTTGTAGCAAAGGATTACTGCATGTTGCTTTGTATACAAGATTAAATGTGTGGTAGAATTATTTTATGTCCAGATGCATTTCTGCTTCCTACTACAAACTGGGAAAAGAGGAAAGGGGAGGAATTAGCTAAAAGACAGCTTCAAAATCAGCTTTTAGCTTCAAATCCCAGGCTCTAGTTATAGAGAAGCATACTCATGATGCATTATCACTTTTAATTAGAGGTTTTTTTAAGACTAAAATGACTTTTAAATGGAGTTGTCAGGTTTAGCTTATCAGTGACTTTGACTTTATACCTGAAGCATACAGTGGCATTCAGGCATTAAAACCACTGTTTTGGACAAGCATTACTGATGCCCTAATTAAAAAATCATGTATAGTGTAGAAAGCAAAATTGCTAGATGACATCAAAAGAAAACACGGTCACCTTCACTTGCTCAGATGTGGATAAACTGCCAACTACAAAATGAAAAAGTCTCTAAATAAATACACTGTTTTGCAAAGTTGTCTTTGGTCTGTATATTACAATATGCCTTTACAAAGAAGCAGCAAGGTAGGCCAGAATGATACTCATTATTATTTATGCCCAGGCTGTACCACATAGCTTACACCAGGGCACATAATCCGGTCATGAAAGAGAAAATAAATGATGCCAGAAACTTCTGTTTCAGTGTTTAACAGATGCTTTCCGGGAAACTGATTACTAAGGAGTATGCTCGGAGAATGCTGACCAAAAAAAAAAAAAAAAAAAATCATTGTGGATGCTTGCAGAGTAAGAAAAGGGTATCTTTATCACCAAAAAGCCATATGAAATGTCATTAATTCAGCAGCTTCAAAAAACAGTTTGAAGATTACTTAAGGGTGTTAAGTGAAAGGCTGGAATACTAGCCCTTCAGTGAATGACCCATCCCGTGCATTCATCTTAGCTGTGCAGCTGAACTGGGCTGCAAATACTGAAGAGTGCAAGATCTGACTGAAAATGAAGCTCGTGGCTGGGCTTGCTGCACCAGTACCACATGTGGTACTGTGTTGTGGTGCTGTGGTTTAACACTAGTTGGCAACTAGGCACCATGCAGCTGCTTGCTCCCCCTTCCCCATGCTGTGGCATTTTCTTTCACATGAACTCCAGAGTTCTATCTCACCCTGAAAGGATTTTGTTTTATACACAGTTCAGAAATAAATTTAGCTCTCTTTGAACTGCTGCCTTTGAAATCATATTTTGCAACTTCTGAGAACATACCAAGAACAATTTCCATCCAGTTTCGTAAAATGAGGAAGAATTTTTAATCCTCTTTATTTTTTTTTTCCTGTTGATATATGCAAGCAAGTCTTGTTTTTCCTCCTACCCAGCTTCAAAAGTCTAACTCTTTATGTCACTTCCAGTCAATAGATGGTACTGTAAATAGCTAATAAATTGTAATAAACAAAATTACATCAATAATGGGAAAAGATTAGGAATGGCTAAAATGCAGAAGTCACATACAAAGCTAGTGAAAACTCAGCAGGAGAGGGAATATTCCATTCTATCAACTAAAACAAGGTCAAGGACCCAGAAATTAATCCAGCAGGATCATTTATCAGTGACAGGAACAGGAAACAAGGGAGAAATAAACAGTTTGCAGTGTCTGGAGCTAAAAATAGTACATCACGGCTTAACTAAATTTCAAGATAATTTTCTCTTAAAAAAAATATTCTTACTTATATGTTAGTCGCTTGGAAACCACTATTGGTAGCTGAACTGATTTGCAGAAATAATCATTACTGAATTAAACTTTAAATTTGGAAAATATTTGGGAAGCTGCCACTTGCTTCACTGGTGTCCAACTGACATGCCTGCTCTTTGAAATGCCCAACACATACTGTGGATTGACACCTGTGATGGCAGTAAGTCTTGAAAATTTACATGCTTAGCCACTTCTACTTTATCATAGGCTTCGAATGTGGTTAGTGGTTGGCTTTTTCTTGCATGAAATGTACTTCAAAGGAAATAAGTGTAAAGGCTTTGATCATATTAATAAAAGCCATAGACACTGATAATCATGATAAGGAAAGTTTCAGCTCTTTTCAAAAAACTTAATGATTTCTTTTTTTGTTGTTAAAAAAATCAATGTTTTAAAATGGAATAAAAAATTATTGTACTATACAGTCTTATATGCAAAAATATGTTCCCTAGATAGCATTTTTATATTGCAGATTTTATTTCAAAAGAACCTCAATGATATAAAGAAATGTATCATTATGTTCTTCAACAGTAAATATACTCTATTAATTGTTGATGCAGAAATTGAAAGAAGGAAGTCAACATTGTCAGCTGCAGCACCTTATCTGGTCTACCGCAATGCAGATAGGTGAATTTACAATATAGTTACTGAATATCTGAACATCCACAACTTAATTTTAGGTTAATGGCTACAGATGTTCAGCACTACAGAAAATTAAAAGTATCTCAGGTTCATGCACTAATTCAGAGGCTTCTTATAATTACTTTTTTTCTGGATGATTTACTTTAATAAATGTTATCCAAATCAGAGCACTGGTTTGATTTCACATGTGTTAGATTAACGTAGAAACCCCCATTATGCAAAAAAAGAAAGCTATTATCATTACACGTTCATTGTAAAATCCGAATTACTCAAAAATTTTAAGATTCTGAAAAATTTTGTAAAAATAAAAAAAATTCTCTGTAGCTTATTAGACCTTTCTCTGCCCTGTAATCTTTGAACTGGCTAGATGAAAATGCAATTAAATGCCTGTTGTTAAAAATAAATAGAACAATAATGAGTAACAAATAATTAAAAGTGCAACAAGGGAGAAAAATCACTTCATGAAGCTGTTAGAGCTAATTCACAAGGTATAAACACATATCAATTTTTTAAAATATTTCTTCATCAGCCTACCATTTGACATTCACATTTACATACTGATCATTTATATATCTATATAAAAGTATTCCTGCTTCTGTTTTTAAAGGAAAAGAGATGGTCTTTGCTCTTTGCTTTAAAAATCAATTGTGGCCACATCTTGCTAGGTGGATTATTTTGTTCAGTCTTCCATGTCTGTACATTGTGGTGGCTCTGGAGGGAAGACAATATCAGTATACTCATAGAGAGCATAGTCAGACAAATACAAACTTTATCCTAACAATTGCATATTTCCATGAAAATGATTCTTTCTTTAAATCTTGATGGCTGTAAAGCAGTAGCTGACTTAGAGATTAGCATGAGAGTATTATTCATTTTGCAGTGTTGCATGAAGTTCAAAGACTGTTATTTTCCATAAAGGTTTATTATTTTTGCACTTTGGATAATTACATGTGTTTGTGGCTTACTGGGTTATATAGGCAATTTTGGATTCCAAGGCTCCCCTATGAATTAGCTACTTGATTATGAAGGTTAAGAATTTTGATTAATAGGTGGATAAAGGACTAATAATACTGAGGAACTGTTCTAGTAGAGCTGTGTGTTAATATCAGCCATGTTGTTCTAGAGCAGTTACAGCCTAAATATATTAAAAAGTTAGCAGCTGTATTTACCCTCAGGTTGATGCTGTCCTTCATCCAGATGTAATCACACCTTGGCATAACTATCCATGATCTATTTCTATCAAAACTGATGTTTCAAAGACAAATCAGTGTTATTAAAATATTCACACTAGACTGACGAATCAGTCTGACACTGATTGAACTGGCAGACAGAAAGACTGCACATACATGGTTATTTTAGCAAAAGCAATGGATTCTTCTTTTATTATAAAGGAGAAGAAGGATATTAAGAGCCTAGGAAAATAGTCACACAACCCAGCTCAGCTGCAATTATAACAGCATCTCTACTCACACCTCTGATTCCTGCATATGAGCCTGTTATAGAAGTATGCTTATTTGCCCTTGAAGAGTTGTACTGGTTTAGTGTAGTCTTCTTTTTCTGTGATGTAACTGATCTTCAAACAGTACTTCAGAAAATCTCCATGAGAAAGCACCTGCATATTTATCTCAGTAGGTGGGCTGCCTTGCATATGTCTTTGTGCAACACACACATAGACTTGCGATGAGAGGCAGACCTTTCTATTACTTAGATTTGTTTTGATAACTAAGAGGTAAATGAAAGTACTGTGGGGATAAATCATAGCAAAATTAAATCAGCCAAGAAACAAATTAATTTTCTTCAGATTTTTTTTTTAAATGGCTAGGTATAGACTTCTAAATTTGTACCTAGTAATATAAGCAAATGAGCTCATTGCAAAAGTACTGAATGCCATTACAAAGGCAGTGGAATAAAGCATTTGCCTGGGGTCACTAAATGAATGGCGTTCATGTGAGGCTGGAAACCTATAGCTCTGCAGAACAAAAACATGTAGGACTGAGAACTGAGTAAGAGAGCCATTGCATAAATGCAAAGAAGGGTAAATGGACAGTGAGGCACTGGGAGAAGACCTTTACCTCGGGGGTCTGAATGACCATAGAGTATCATGACTGCAAAAAAGCTCTCAGATGTGCCGAATGCACTTTTTGTGGGCCTTTTTTGCATATTCTTAGTAAACCTATCTTCAAAGGGTTAATAACTCTGTAATCTCTTTCCTGGTATTTGCCATGTGAATAATAACAGCTATCATACGAAGATAAGCTAGTTGATATGGACTTGTTACAATGTAATGAAATATTTTCAAAGAAATACATCACAATTTGTTCTTCTTCTATAACCCTGGAAGATTTCTGTCAAAACTTGGCATGAATTTGCAATGCATGTTTTTCTCCAATGGAATATTTGTAATTAAAATAATTTGATCTTTGTTCTTACTGTAGTATGGCAATGGTAGTTAGCGAATGATCTAGATATGTCAAATATAATGAAACAGTAGGTCAGATATTAATTATCAGCAAAATGCCAGTAATAATAAAACATAATTTTGTGCCTCCAAGGTCATATTGGTATGTGGTTTTCTCTTTCTAATTTGAAGCTCTGAAGAATCTTAGCTTTGCTTGGCCTTGGCTTTAAATTGTTGGGATTTCAGTTTTCCATCAAAATAAAATTTAGGCCATGAATGGAAAGATATTGGTGCAATTCTAGGCAAATTTCATTGAATGCAAGATATTTTGAATGGTTCAATTAAGAACCAAAAAAAAACCCAAACCAAAAACCTGACAGGTAATGTTAGAGGTGTTGAACTACAGTTTTAAGTAATTAAATTTGTTAGATAATGACAGTATGAAAATTTCTTATGTGCTATAAATGAGCTTTTCTTATCTCCCTGACATTTAAGTGACCATCAGAAATAGTTCTATAGATTTAAGCTGTCCTTGACTGCTTACTTGATATCAGCATTCAGTGTGGTTCTACACTTTTGCTCTCTATATGACAAAGCTCAGTCTACAAAACCTTTTAAGTCTAATTACATGCTCTGCTGCTTTCTTAGTGGGTAGAAAGGACTTAATGATTTTCCCCCTTCATCATAGCGTCCAAGTTCCAAAATAAGGGTTTTTTTTATCTTTTCCCTGTGTTCCTGACTTGGAGGTATGAGACTTTGCAAGCTTCAATTCACTTTTCCTGTTATAAATGAATGAAGATGAAGAAATTCAAGTGTGACATTTTGATAGTAATTATTTTAGAACGTGACTGAAAATTATACTGTTGAAGAAAAAACATAAATTTACTTTGATAATGGCAGAAGGCAGAAAAGTTATTTTATGCCATTTGACTGTCAAACTAAAAAGAAAATAAATTGTAATTTAACCCTTTATAAGTTCAAAAAAGAGATTTCTAAGACTTCTGGATATTGCGACTTCAAAGTTCTGTCTTGTAAAGGGAAGAGGAAGTCAAATGAGGCTGAGATTTGCCATCCAGCTTCCAGATTCAATGAACATCTTTTATTTTTGAATTCCTGCACCAGGTTCTGCCTTTACTCATGGATATTGGATTTAGGGTGGCCATTTTAGTAATTTATCTATATTTTCAAAATAACAATAGAGCACCATATTTTTGTTAATGACCAAGACAGATTCATAATTTTAACTCATATCTATTGTTACTTCACTCCTTATTTTCCTATTAGTAAATTCATTAGCAAGTTTAAGAGCTCTACATCTATGTGATCTTATGATTTATTTTTAGTACTTTTATATCCTTCAATATTATATAACAAATAATAAAAGTATTATTAATTCAGGCTTGAAAGTTTTTCAAAAGCAGTTTTGTACAAAAATCAGAGTCACACTAGTGCAACCTTTTTTGGAAGGAAGAATTGTTTGCAAATGCAATGTTGAAAGTGCTTGGATTGTGGATTTTTGAGACCTACACAATAGGGAGGGTGGCCTGAAAGAAATTCCGAATGATCAAAGCTGGTGATACAGTAATAATTACTCTTAAATTCTGTAATTACACAGAGCATCGACTTCCACAACTCTTTGGTTCTGCCAGGGTCTATCTTGCAGTCTGGACTTCAAATGTCAATAAGGAGTTAACTACAGAATTCCATGGGGAACAAATCTTTACAAATGTTTTCTAAACATCAGCATGCTTTAGAGCAGATGTTTTCTGTATGCACAGTACTATCCTCATAGACACTGACTTCAGCAAATGAATTGGTAGTACGTACAAGCACAAACATTATTACTCAAGTGACAGAGAAACTTCCTGCAAATTTATATTCCTTTTCAATTTAATTTTTAAAAGTGGTCTGTTTTGTTTCTGTTTCTGGTAGTCTTTTTTCTTTAATCCATAACAATCTTCTAATGATTAGCCAGGAAATTATAGCAAAAGACTAATAACAAAATTTCATGTTTTACAGTGGCGTAATAACAGCCCTATTTCCTCCTTCTCCACCCCCCTGCCTAGTGAAAAGTGCAACAAAAAATGTTTTAAGTATTTGAGCTTTTGAGTGTAGTGGATGACTTGGAAAAATCAGACATGCTGGAGCTTCAGAGTAGCAGAAGCACGGTCTGTCAATGCTTTTGGATGCCTGCCAACTCTGTGTTGCCTGCCTTCCTGCTTCCACATCATCTTGCTGGCATTTCTCAGTTCCAGTGTGGAGACATTACCATCTATTCTGCTCCTGAAAGCTCTAAAGCTTGATTCCTCACACCTGTGTTTCTAACCTGATCACAGAGATGTTTTCTAGAATACATGCAAAGCCTGAATAAACACTTCCACGCAAAGAAATACCAAGAGGAATCAGATTTTGGATATCTTACTGCAGCTCTTCTTCAGTTCTTCTGAGGTAAAAGAAAGCACAGGATCTTTTACAAATATTTTGTATGGCAGAATTGATGCTGTCTTTGAACTGACCCTCACCAAAGATGTACTGTTTTACTCACTTCAACAGCATTTCACAGTTATGGAAATTCATTCCTTTTTTCATACACAGACATTTGTGTCAGGGGACTGGTGAAGATTTCACAGTTCTTATTCTGATGCACAAATTACACCCATAGCAATTTATTAGTACTTATTAAATTCCAATCTCTTTATTTCCTCGTCTGTTAAAATGCATTTTGTAATAACGAGGGATTTTTTTTCTGTACTCTCATTTCTTTTGGGTTTTTTTAGTGTATAGCTCTAGAAGGCCTATCACCCCTGTATTCTCTTTGACATATTCTTAATTTGTCTGTAAGCTAGTTTAATGCTCTGCCTGCCTGCTATTCTCATGCTCATTATCGATGATAAGTGGAAGAGAAACAGTATTACTTTTCAAAAATGGGTAGACATTTTGTTACTGTCACTTCACTGAGAAACAGGAGTTTGTTTTATGCACATGAAAAAACCCAGCAGAAATAAAAGATCAAAAGGGATAAAAAAAAATCAAAGCAATTTTTCTTCTTTTCAGATGACAAATCCAGACTCCTCAGTGTACTTTACTTTAAGAAATTATTTGTTAGCCTTCTGAGATTAGAGAAGTTTGTGTCTTCTTAAGCAGAATGTTTTTATACTAAAAATAAAAAGGTAATAGCATAAAGTACTAATTAATCTTGAATTTTATATGTTAATGTGTTTCTATATAGAATTAATTCTCATAGTTGTCCCTACTTCCTGATTTAATAGCTGTAGTCCTAACAGGAAAGTAAATTAAATTATCAACACAGTAAAAAACCCCTCATCTGTTAAGTTTATGCTCATAATTATTCAGCTGAAGGGTTAACTAGACAACGACCAGTGTGTGCAAGCTGAAGACTAGTAGAACCAGAAAACTTCTTTTCATTTAGACTTATTATCAAAGAAATCGAAGAGAAATGAAAAATGAGAAAATGGACAGGAACACCGTGTCCCCCCCGCCCCATTCCAGTCCATTATGTCTCCTAATCTCCTATGTTTGGTTTTCTAAAATACTTCTACTTCACAAAAGCTTGTATGTCCTTTTTCCAATATCTATTGTCTTAATATCATTGAGAAATACCAGACAGTTATCAATTTTCACTGAGTTTCAAGTTGCTGTGTTTATGGTTCATGTATCAAGAGCAGTCTGAAATTACAAGAGAAAAGATTCAAATAAACTCTTAGAAGCGGAATGAGATCTCTGTCTCTGCAGAATGAATATCTCTAATTTTTGAGAAACCATAGGGCCAGAACTTTAGCAGCTGTAAGTTTGTAAAATTTCAGCCCAATTGAGCTATCTGAACTTACAGAAGCTGACTATTACAATATAATTTTAGAAGATTTTATTTGCAAGAAGCACTCTGCCTAACTGCAGGTGCAAAGTACTTTCTACGGTTTAAGCTATTAGTGAGGAATGAGAAAGACTGACCAGGAGGAAAGGAATCAGTGCAGTTCATGTGAAAACTGCGGTGATTGGTTTAAAATGCACTTGAAAAACATCTGCACAGCACTTGAAAAGAACAATGAGTTTTGAATTGCTAGTCTTCTGTATTAGAAACAAAACTTCATTTATATAAATGTTTCAATGGTTCTTCTTAAATAATGCTCAATTGGGTACTTTCATGCATGTGTACAATAGAGAATTACACTTCAAATTCTGTGACAGAAACAGGGAAGTTTTGTAGTAATTCAAGTGTACCACTCTTGCAAAGATTTTGGAATCTCAGTGTATGAGCTGACAGCGTTCCATGATATTTTGCTTGAATTTCCAGACAGACAATTCAGACTTAGATCCACTTAATAACTCTGCTGTGTTGCCTATCTGCTGCCAACCTCTTATGTATACAGAACAAAGATGCTATGTTGAACTCACAGCTTCATATGAATACAAAAAAGTCTCGTTAAAGAATTTATGCTCATTATTAAGGAGCAATACTGTCTCATTCATTAGGATAACATTTTGGGCGATATAAAACAGTAACTAAGAAGAATATGCATTCTAAGCTGGGCAATGCTTTCAATAACCCTTTAAGGCTCCAATATTATAATTTATAACTATTATCTTGTCTTAACTATTTGTTTATATGCTTTTGGTAATATTATATCAAATGGGCAATTACTTTTATTGAGGTTCCTTTATGTAGAACAATCGGGGGAAAAAAATAATTTATATGACCGAAATGAAAGTTGGTTCTATAATAAAATTTTTATTCCTCATCTACTGACACAAGTTGAAAAAATGACTGTTTTTCCTTCCTGTTCTGACAAGCTCCTGATACAGCTAGAGCAATGACTGTAACTTCTTTGGGTTCAGGACAAAACCACTTTAAAAGCTTACATCCCTTTAGAGTCCCTTTTGTCACCTAAACCAATGGGTATTCATTTTCTTCCTTATGAAGAACTATGACTACTTTTCTTTTGCCTTGTGTTATTTGCCTTCTCATATAGTTTTTAGCTTGATACTGCAGATCTTCGCTTTTCACATTTTTGTTAATGTTTAAGTGAAGTCATTGACAATTAAAAAGCTGTGCTGTGATTTCTTAGTTGTTAAAATTGAATATTAAATTCTTTATTCTGTTCATCAAGGAGAGAATTTTTAGGAAAAGATATACATTGAGTGTAGCATAATAGCTTTCTGAGAATATTTTTGAAGTGTTTTCGATCTTTTCACTTAATCTCTGGTCTCCAGTGTTGCTTCTCTTCTACTCCATAATATCAGAGGTGCTCTAGTTAGGATCCTAAATTTATCATATAAAAGGAAATATAAAACACCTTACTTGTAGCCTTGAGTGACACAGAATGTCAAAATTCTTTCTTACTTGTGTAGTTCGGTACTTACTCATAATAGTAGTTACTAGATATTTTGTGATACTACCGTTTTGTACTTATAAGCCTTCAAGATAGCTTTTACAAGGTATCATAGATTCATGTGTTACATATAGCTTATAGAAAACAATATTACACTATAATAATATTGTTTCATTTCTGCGTTTGTCAAAATTGGATTCTGTTGTTTGAGAATTGAATGCTATCTCTTGGCATACAATACTTTTACTGCAGTGGCTTCAGCTGTATAGCAATAGAATTTCCTCTATATTTTACATTTTTCTTTCGCTTTTAATTCTTTCGTCTTGCAAAAATTGTTGTGCCTAGCAATTACTAGCAATTTGCCATGCCTCATGCTATGCTTGTAAGCGACTTTTAACCATCACTGGTGGCATAAAATGGCCACAGATACATAAACATGTGAAAAAGATCTTTTCTTACAGTTAATTCTAGGAAAACAATCTACTTTATCTGGCATGGAAATTATTTAGAAGAAAATTATACACTTTCAAAGCTTTTCCTGTGGTGTATCATGACACGGACTCAAGTTAATGCAGAGACTCAAGTCCTTATTTATTACTACCAAGCCTTTTTTATCCCTTTGTTCAGTACTTTCCCAACCTGCACATGCGTACAACATTCAATCTCATTGGCCCCTGTAAAACTCTCCAGGTAAATAGTCCAATCACAGTGTTTCAGACCCTCTCACAACCCCCACATCCTCTGGCCTCCAACTGAGATTCCCACCACAACTACATCCTGGCCCATCCTCCCAAGGCTTGCTGGTTTACCTTCCTTGTCTTTCAACATTCCAGCTCATCGCCCTAGGCCTTGTCAAGCACCAAGGCCTCAGAGCTCATTCCCAAACTGTTTTTTATGCAGATCTTATCACCTTCACTCCCCACATTTTCCCAGTGTTAAAAGTCCAGTGTTAAAAGTAAAGTCCATTTTACTGTGAGCAGCATCTTGTAAGCCAGATTTACAATACAGAAAAAATTCAAGCACTTCATTTTTTTTCCTCCCACCAAATTCCTTTTTGGTACAAAAAACGAAGAATCCAGTAATTTAGGCATACCGCAATACTTACCCATTTTTTTTCAAACACCTCCACACAAAAGAAAATCTTGATGTATCAGCTTCTAATGATTAAAAGCGTACAGAAAAATCTATTTATAGAAATAGGAATCCTGACTGAAAATACTCAGACTGTGGCTCTGTTCATTTTATGCACTGAGACAAGTCCGCTTAAGTGTTCCAGCTTATCCCAAGTGTGGTGATACATCCTGGAAAATTTGTGTTTACTCTCTGTTCTCACACCATTTGGGTTTCAGTGCATACATCAGAAAACAGTTCTACCTGTGAGACAGTAATTAGCTAGAATACTTCTAGAAAGGCATATGTTTGCAAACGTCTCAGAAATAGTGCCTCTTAATGCAAGTTATCACAGTTTTTGATATCTCAGTGGTCTATCCATTAATGGCAATAGTCCTTCCTGAGATGAACATGACAGAGTTAAACGAGAACTGACTCAAGCTGAAGTACCAAACAGTTTCAAAGAGAAGTATGAGGTGGGAGGCGTACCTGCACATGGCAGGGGGGTTGGAACTTGAATGATCTTAAGGTCTTTTCCAACCCTAACTATTCTATGATTCTATGATTCTATGATAGGGAGCAAAGGTACTTCAGCACAAATTATGTATGAACAAAATCAGTCTTTTCAATCTCAAATCTTACTTATAAATCAATGATTACAGTCAATGATAATATAGAGTAATAGTGCACTGATCAGCCTTGTTAATCAGATGCTTACGCTGAAAGTGACTCACATGTGATATGTTAAAAAATTAGTTATATATGTTCTCTATTAATAGTTTCACAGTTTTATTCAATGCATACTGAAGCGTTCAGAACTTTATACCTTCACTGTAAGCCACCTGCAATTGTTACTTTGATTCAGAAAAGAAATATAGTCAAACTGCAAATTGATTTTAAAGTGATTAGCAAGAATGAACAAAAAACTAAATCGAAAAACCCTATGATGATTTTACTTCTAGTCATGTTTAAATTCTAGTGAACCTCCCTATTCACTGACTGATTAAGAATTAAATATTACACATTCCAAAAAAAAATAAGCCTATCATTTATGGATATTTATATCTGCACATATTTATATTATCCTGATTCATGGATAATCCCTTTAGTGATCATCAGCATGAAAAACACAGATGCACAGAAATCAGAGATGGGGAAGGAACACCGGTTAGAACATTGGATTTATTCCCTTGCTAGTACAGCAAGATGGATTAGGAAGGCACCAGTAAATTAAATATGGAGAGTTTTCAGGCACATAAGATTTACCACATCTCATTAATAATTGAGTTTCCAGAGTGTTCCTGCTAGAGGGCTCAGTAAACATTACATTTAGTTGAGGCAAGAATGTGTTCGCTGATCTGAATTTGGCATTTAGACCAAGCTCAGAAAACCAGCTTTTTATTTGCTTATTTATCTTTTGCAGTGCCGTTGGATATTTTTAAGGTGGGTTGCTGTTTTTTTCTTTCATGAAGTGTCTCAACTTGTCATCAGTCTTTCAGACAAACAGTGACCTAAAGGATTGAGGAAAGGTTGATATAAGACCAACATTGTTTACAGACTGTCTTCCTTTTTCACATTTTGTTTTGTTTCCTATGGTTGTATATATGTTCTGAACAACTAGCCATTTCAAGACATTGCATTCCTAAAATAATAATAACCTAAAATAATTTATATTTTTTTTAACTTTTGTTTCAGTATTTTCTTTTGGGCATACATGGTGTCTGTACTTATATCCATACAGAACAATTGCTATTTTTTCTTAGGCCTTTTTTGCTGCCACAATACATGTTAAAATGCATGTCCAAAAATCTGCTTTGTCTTAGAGTTTAGAAAACACTGTGGGTCAAAAAGTGCTGAGATTTAGATGTATTTTTGATACATCAGATTTACTGTGCATGCATAAAGCGTCTGTGCAGCATATGCTTGCTTAGACTTGATAGGTCATGGATGAACAAGTGAAATGACTATTTGTTTGGGATCCCTTGAAATTCTGAGCAAATCAGCCAAAGGAATGCTTCCTGCACAGACAGTGGAAAGCAGAGATATACCCTGGAAGATATCAAGATGTTATTGGGAGATACTTGAAAGGAATGGAAGCTTTGTTTCTTTCCTGTCATGTTACTAGCTGCCTGGCATTTCCTTTCTGTTGCAAAGTAGTTGTAAGGAAAGATGAAGAGTTAGGTGGGAAAAAAACCTAACATACACCTTCAGTTATGAGGTCAGCCTTGAGCGTAAAGAAAACCATAAGATCACAGGCAGCTCTTAATACCTCTTCATAGATCTTAATAATAATAGATCTTACCAATATGGATACAAATACAAGCCTGTATAAAAATATTAAGAAGTCTGTATTATAACTAAGAAGAATGTAGCCTTCTATGTTTATTAATTAATCATAAAGTATATTTAGTAGTTAATAATAGAGATGTTCAGACAATTTCAAGGAATTTCGGGTGTAGTAGCAAAACTATGATAGGCAAAGGCTGGGATCCATTCTTCAATAAAGTGCAAACTCTGGAAGGCAGCTTCTTAGTCTCATTCTTCCTGTACTCAAATTTTCCACTATGCTATTTTCTGAGAGGAAAATATAATAATAAATTATCTGTGATCTGAGCTGTTATCTCTGCACATAAAGTAGTTAAGAGGTCTGTAACTATGTGTTATAAATAAACTGTGCAAGAGTGTAAATCTAGATGCCTACAGTCATTTAACGAACATAATAATTTTAAAAAATAAGTATAAAGGTAATTATCCAAGATACCTATTCAGAGTAAAGATGAACATTCATTCACACACACATGAATGCATAGTATATTAAAAAAAAAAAAAAAAGGAAAAAAAAACCCAAAACAAATAAAAAACCCCAATAAGAGAAAAGAATCAGAAGACTTCTCTTAAGGAAGAATTTTTAATTAAAAACGATGTATTGTTTTTGATTGCAAAAAAGAAATGCGTGATATCAGAGCTTATACTCTTTACTCAAAAGGTACTTTTCAATTAAAATTATTATAGTTTGTAAATCTGAAGTCTTATAATTTTAGCAAACACTAGTTGAAATATCCTACAGAACACATTAAATTGTATCTATCTACTTCATATTTCCTTAAACTGGTGTATGATTTTCACCTGGAAATGCCAGAAATTAAACACACAAAGCATTCAAACTAATGTTTACTGATCTTATTTTTTTCTTAAATAGTTTCCAAATTCTATTTTTAATAAAACTTTTTAATTAATAATGGTTTATATTTAATCTAGTGAAGTAATATATAAAAAAATCTGTGAACATAGGGTTCATATTAATAGCAGAATTAACAAAAACTGGTAATTTAAGCAATTTCTTAGAAAACTGAAAAAGACAATCAGAGAACTAAAGAAGTTGGCAAAAAAAAAGATCAATGGCATGTGTAATATCTTCTGAAGTTTTAATTACATTATTCATATTTGTAAAGGATTTATAATTTGTAAAGGTTTTATCATCTTTCAAATTACTGCAAGGTAGCTTTAAATTACATCTATTAAAACCTCACGAAACAAAAGTGTTGCCTTAGGAAACGGACTGGCGAAAAGAAGAAAAAAATATAATCAAAGCACCCAGCATTAAATTTAGAGATGCTCTGAAAATTTCCAATTAAAAGAATTAAAACAATTAGAGGTGAGATGCAAGGTATTTAATAAGGTGAAATGAGCTAAAGATGTTATTAAGGCCAAATTGTAAAAGGTACAATAATGAAAAAAAAAAGCTTTTCGTTTTCCCTATTTATGGAAAGAAGGAATTATATACACTGTATAAACACTGTCTACTTCCAGCTCTTTGTTCGTGCACCACATATTATGGTTAATCATATTCACCTCTGCACGAAAGAGAGCTGAAAAACACAGACACACAGCACAGCACAAAAGGTTGAGGAAATTTTCATTCAGCACTTGAATCTCAAGAGTAAGTAACAGTAAACATATCACTGGAGATAAAGTAAATTCTAAATCATTGTTAAAGAATTAAATGTAACCATTTTCTGTAACTACTTGAATGTCTAGGAGCATTTCATTGTAATTTGAACAATCTGATCTTTTAGATACTTCCAGCTTCTACTTTTTTTTTTAGTTTAAATATTCCTGAAGAGGAAGTATTACAAAAGAAGCAATTGAACGTGAGATTTGTTTTAAATAATTTATACTAGTTTATCTGCACAAGTCAAGACTATTCCTTTTTTATACTCTCTTGAGCAATGAATATTGTTCTCTTTGGGCTTAGTTATGATGCCTATTATTGATCATTTATAAATTTAAACTTATCCAACATAAATAAACCAGAAATAGTTAACTCATGGAAATTTTTTGTTTCTCTAAGCTTTTAGACAGAACAAACATACACTATCTTTTTCTGATTTTCACATTTGTTATTTTCTGATAATAAAACTATTAGGCATTATGGCTTCCTTGGGGATATATCTAGTCTTAAAAATGCAACTTCTTTGAAAAGATCTTTATAAGGGAAAAAATCCATAGAGATTTTCACAGAACTTGCCACTGTTCATTGTTTACATGCTCTTTTTTAAATCAGTGAACTAATCACAGTTAATAAATGTGATACCAAACTTAAAGAAGAGAAAACATGTCTTCCAAGATTCAGGTGAGTTTAAAACCACTCTAAAAATTATGAAGAAACACATAAATTCTGAAATTTGTACTATTATCTGTTAGCCAGATATATTTTAGTAACTTTAAAGTTGTCAGTTATCTAGGAATTTAAAAGACCTTTTTTACCATATACTTGAAAAAATAGCAAACCCTGTAAAATTAAACATTAACAATAGCACATATTTTTCAAAGAGTTCTTCAATAGTCTCTGGTGCTAATGTCTGAAACAAAGCATAAGGTCTTATTTCAGTGTATTCTACATGATGTTTAATTAGAATCAATGCTACTGTTTCCATGTTTAATTTTTGGATTGCACTTTTTTGACTTTTAGACTGTCAGGTTGCTCATGTGTAAGTGAACATATTTTTTTGTGCATTATAGAGTGTCAACTCGGATAGTTTGATGGGTATATGTGTATAAAGACTTATCAAATGCAAGTTTTATGAAAAATATCAAGCAATATCAACTAGACAATAAGACAACTTTTATTGTAATGTTACAGGAGGAAAAGATAAACAAATCTTTCATTTTTAATCAGGGAAGTATCTGAAACAATGTTTAAGTGAATGGACTAATGATTGACACAATATTATGGAAGCTTAAGCAGGGAAAGTAATAATTTGAAATAGACAATGCAGTATACTTACTTTACGTCCCTAATAGAAAGATGTCACTACCAGAAAAACGTGTTGAATATTGTATAAAGTTGCTCTGTTTAGGACAAATGACTTCAAGCTTTAAATTAACATCTTATTTTGTTTCTTGGCTCCTCGGTTATAACACATTCACTAAATGTAGCTGTCAGAAGATTGAAGACAACTGATATTGTCTTCATTTGTGTTACTAAAAGAAACATGTAAGCTGCCTTCTGTCTTCTTTCTGTCTTCTTTTTTTTCACTGTTTCTGTCTTCTTTTTTTTCCAAAGGAAAATACCATCATTAGCAGCTGGCAAAGAAGACAAAATCTGGCCCCAACTGTTTTGTCTCCTGTTTTGACTCCTCTGGTAAGCTATGTTTAGTGTTCATGGTCATCCACCCATATACTTTTTTCTCCTGGAAAACTCTGAATGGAGGTAAAATTGAAAAAGAAGTTATGATCCAAAGTTCATTTAGTTTTGATGTGCCACAAAAAAAAAAAAAAAATCAATTTTTTTACAAAACAACTTTGTTTGTCGGTTAGAAGTAAAAGAAAGAAACAGTCCAGAAGCAAGCAGCCTCATTATCAGTTTCTTAGGGAGAGTTTTTTTCTCTTAACTGACTGCCCTAGCCTGCACATAACTTTGGGCACCTGCACTTTATGCCTTTTATTGTTGATTCTTCCATTTTGCATGGCTAAGTAGACATGGAGTGAGCAAGTGTAATGGGAGAGAACAACCCACACATCCTCAGTTTCACATACCTGAACTAACATCCTGGAAAGCAATTATTATTTGTAAACACCCTCACACAGGCTGTTCACAAGTGACTGAAAGAGAGGAAAAGTTGTTCAGCCAAGTGAGGGAGAGTATGTATTGCAGTCATCGTTTCAAATATAGAATAGCATCACTTGAGGTGATTGAAAGTATTACAATTTCACAGTATTCTCAACTCTGTATTCTTTACAGCAGCTAAAAACATATGATGAAACATGCCCAGGGTTGAACTTGTCTGTAAGACAGTGACAGACTGTCTCCATAAACTCAAACTGAAATAAGTTGGTAAATTGATGTTGTGTCAGTAAAGCCACCATTTGTTTCAATGTGTAACGTGTTCTTTTGGGTATCTGTTAAGCACTCATTTTGTTAACTTGAATCAAAAAAATTTCTTGTCATTTACCTCAATATGTCATTCTGAAATTCTGAAATTGCTACAGAGAAATTAAGTTTTATCTAGTCTTCCAAATCATTTTTGTAAGACTGTAAAATATATTCTTATAAGGACAAACATGAAAAATAATAGAGGAATAAAGAAATAATATTGCTGAATTAATTATGGTATCATCTTGAATCACAAACTTTGTCCCTTTGAATGCAGAGTGGAATATTGTCACCATCTTTTCAATGTGGATTTAAAAGTTTTAATGAAAATTTATAGCCTTCCTTTGAAAGCAAAAGTGTTTGCTTTGTGTCACTAATCACCATAGTACACATGGTCTTGAGAAACAGCAATAAAGTTTTCAAACACTAAGACGCAGTGTAGTCTGTATCCTTATTTAGATATCTGAACTACAAGCTTAGAGAATCAGATTCACATTCACATACAGGTGAGGGAAATTGAGAGCAAAGAAGGGACACCAGACAAAACTTATTGAGTATACATTTTAGGTAATTTATGGCCTTCAGCCACAGATTTCTAGCTGTAATTTCCTAAATAGTAAAAAAAAGCCAACCAGTGGGAATAAAATATCTGCACCTGTGCTATCAAGTTCGACCACCTTAAATAATTACATTTTATCAGACAGGTCTAAGTCCTCATTTCTGTGGGTCAAAACTGGAATGGGTTGAATCAAGCATTTTTCTTAGTTTTAGGTTTCTTCATCTAAACTGTGTGTAATCTAATGTAATAAGACACTGAAATTACTTTACCAAATTGAATGTATAATGTCATCAAATATGAATGTAACTATTTTGGAGTGCTAAAATATTTGTTAGTTAATTCAGCTTTCAACTATGCTGTCATGTGCTTCTGCTTTGTGCAACTACCTATTGACATAAAAAGAAGAAACATCTGGTATGTAGAAAGTAACTTATTGGCTGATTGTTAGCAAAGAGGTGAGCAGACTGTTAGCACTTCCAAGATTAACCAGAAAAAAGATCAAGCCAACCCAGGCTGTACAACACTAAGATATGTTCCAGATCAGTAAAGCCTTTTTTTGTTCAATTTAGTCCCAAGTTAGAATTAATCATCACATTTTACATTATGCATTTCTAATTTCAATGTTCATGTCATATAATTATTGTGTATAATCAAACCTAACTGGTGGTTTGCTACTCTGAGCTATTGAATGAGTACTCTACAGTGAAGCTAGTATTTAACTATTTATTTGAGAAATATGCAGACCCATAATTAAAGAAATTTGATTAATCTGTAATAACAATGTGTACATGACTTTAACATTTAACAATGACAGCAAAAGAAATAACCCACATTAAGCAATGAGAGGAAACCCTGAAAGTGATTAGCATTCTCTGACAAGTTGCTGTTTACCGTTTTGACCAAAATGCCAGTTCTGGTCTACTTCCAGTCTGATTATAAATAAGATAGTAAGTCCAGAGGCAGTTTCCATCATTACAGAATCTGCGCTTTCCAGGCAGCACCATTCTGTCTCATTTGGTTTTGTCTATTTTTTTTTTGTGTTTGTTTGTTTGTTTGTTTAATTTTATTATTTTGTTCTATTTTATCTTATTTTATTTTATTATCACAAATAAAGCAATATCTAGAAAGTCTCTGCCTCAATAGTTTGGGCTTCCAGGGTATTTGGTGTGGTTTCAATGTGATTTTGCATCATCACTTGTGTATTTTCCTTGACAGGAAAATATTTTAACTCCACCTGCAACGCTACATTGAAATGGGTATAAAATACCATGTTATTTATGCCTCTAAGAAGCAGAACATCAGTTCTTTAGTACATATAGTAAAATTTTTCTTAAATTTGTAATATTTAAAATGCAGAAAATAGTGTCATTGTATATACTGCAGTATTTTGAAAAGGCAGAAAAATAAATTCCCATGCTAATCACAGTCCTTCAATTCAAATGTCAGGTTGATAAGAATATGGTTTTCTTCCCAATTTATTTTGTAAAATAATAACAATAAAACCATAAAGTGGATCTTGTCTGATTTTCTAAATTGCTTCAGAATTCTTTGACTGTACACACAAGTTCTTCAGATTTTGCAGTCATTGCAAGGAGATGAGCTAAGAGAGGAGTTGGAAAAAGAAAGTTTTAACAATTTCAGTGGTCATAACTATTTGCTAAAGAAATGCCTGTTAGCATGTTTAGAATCCATATGTGGGAAAAAAGGCAAGAAAGACCCTCAAAACAAAACCTGTTTTCTATTATGTTAATGTTTTGCAGATTAACTTGGAACTTGACACATTCTTTTTCAATAACAGACATTTTCTAGAGAAAAATATTTTACAATTTTCCAGTTCAAAATTCACATATTATCAATGTTGGTAATTAACAGTCATCCATATCTTCTTCATTTTACTCTATAAATGTGGTTCTATTTTTTTTTTTTTTTTTTTAAATGAGCTCCATTTAAGAAAATTGCTGGTATACATTCAATAGAGAAAGAAAAAGTTGTATTAGTCATTACAGTAACTCAGTATTTTGCTTTGGTCAGAGATCTAAATTCCTCTGTATTGTTACACAACTTCTACTGGAACCCTTAATGCACCCTAACTTTGCAAAGTAGTTACTTTTTCAGTATCTTGAATACTGGAATATCGCTGCGACTTCTATCCTATAGATAAACAGTTCCTTGCTAAGATAGAGCAGGTTGCTTATGCTTAGTTTCCCAAAGAGGCAGGAATATAATAAGGTGTGAGTAAATGAGCCTGAGGTGCAAAGTGACTGTATTTTGTTAGGAGACAGAGTGGATCAGTTACTGCAGTGTTTCAGGATCTAGGCATTTCTATGGGAGTCTTCACACTGATCTCGCAATTACTTTTAATTAACCAGTGTGAAATGAGAAATGTAATAGCCATAGAACATTAACATTCTAATTTGTTCCTTACTTTTCCCCATAGGTAATATGAAACACAGTACTAAATGTTAAAAGTATGTTTATATCCAATATAAACTTGAATCTGTGCTCTGGTTTTATACAATATAATACTGGTTTTACACAACATAATTGCACTGTGTCAGCAGTCCTTTCACAAATTAGGAACTAAACAGCAAAACAGGGAATAACCTTGCTAAGGTAGAACTGATGTATTTGTGTTCAGCAGTGTGTTATCTTTCACAGATACAGAAGTGTTTAATATTATGTGTTTCTAGGAGGCATTGTGAGCTATTATCAATCTATCAATTACTTATCAGTGGAATAACCATTAAAAGATTGCCCTCTCTGCAAACAGTGCAAGCATGTTACTTCATCTAGCTACCTGAAAAAGTGTTTGTCTAATTTGTATTATTATTACCTAGGGCCAAAATCATGCTGGAAGTTATCATATGGACTGATTCAAGTAACAAATCAGAACAGACAAAATCTGTTATAGTAACCTACTATTTAACTGACAGTGGACTTTTGTGGAAATTGTAAATTGTTATTGCAAAGAAGATCCAAGAATGAATTCACAGGAATGTTTTGGTTCAAGTTTATCGTCTTTATATTGATAGTATGAAATATACATTTGATAAGTGTAGGGTATATATTTTGTGGAAAAAATTTTCTGCGAATATTATGACAGATTTGTCTTGTGGTAGGGAAAGTCTCATGAAAATTTTGCTGAACAAACATATCTGAGAAAGTTATCAATGAGCCTAGAGTTTATTTATATATTCATTCATTTTCTTTTTTTACATGTGAAGAATTAGTTTTTCCATAGAATTTTTTAATTAATGCTTTGTCTTACCAAATAACAATCACTGTACTGCCACTGAAATGTGTGTCCCATGGTCACCTTCCTGCATTTCATATACCGTGAACAGAGCTCTTCTGAGTTGTGTTGATTTTCCCTGGAGTTCGGAAGAGTTTGAGGTATATTTATACAGAAATCTCTCTTATGAAACAACAGTCACTGGCTCACACTTCTGCTAAACCTTAGATCACTTTGTCTGTTTTTTCAATAGGGAACTCCTCATGTTTTCCTGAATGTATATTGCTGTTTTAAAATGGTTTCATTTCTTACTGAAATAAATGGTATGAGTGGGGAAAATGAAGTATCTGATTTGTTGTCTCTTTGATTCAGGAGAGCCATGCCTGCCAGACAATCTCTGCTGCCTTTTGGGTGCATAAGTGTGTATTTATCTGTATATCCTTTCCCTTCTTTCAGAAAGGATGTCACAGAGCAATAATGTTTTGCTGTTTCTTTTATCCTAGGACATGCATAAGATAGATAGGCAACACAGTAATTCAGCATTATCTTTTATTCAGTAACAATTTCATGTGTTTTCTGAGTTTGTATAAACTCTATTGATGACCCAAATGCAGCCTACATAATAACTTAGGTATAATATTAACTGATTTGCTGATTTTGAGTTAAGTGACTGGTATTTATAAGCTAGAAGCAACCAACTTGCGTTTTTAACTGTGATACAGGCATTAGTGATGTAAGTTAGATGATGTCTAGTTTTTGTCCATACACCTACATTTATTCCCTACAATGCTATAAAAAATCTTACAAGTCACTTCTTGAAATTAACAAGGTGAATTGAGGTCAGATCTAGAGTTGGAACTCTGAATATCTCAGCTATGGGGCCTGAGCTCTCACCATTAAGCTATTCATTTTTCTGAGACTTCACAGCATAAAGCTTTCTGAAGAAAATATATCATTATTGAGGAAATCAAGCTAACTAAATGACTTCTGACCACAATCAGGGAGAGAATTTTACACCCACAGACCTATAAAATGAGGAAAATCATCATGCATCACTACATCATGCATCTTCCACTCATGTCATCCGCACTTTAGACTAAAAGTGTTCTCTAAGACAACAGCACTTGTTTGGTTAAAGCAGACACCTACCTAAATTAAATTTTAACAAGCATTCTGGCTCTTAAACTTTATCTGACTCATGTATGGTATGTTAATAAAGTAAGAGTTTTATATACAATACAATCACATGTTCCATGGATTAGATATTATCCAAGTATGTCTACTGGATCAAGGTGTTCTGGCAATTCTGGATGTCAAATGAGAGAATGCAACTGAAAAATGTTTGAAAAATTACCCATTGTAACTTAAATGACATGAGGCCATCTTCATGTAAAGTGAACAAGTACAAGTTAGGGTCGGGTAGAATCAGAAAGAATCTCTTTTACCTTCTTACCTTTTCAAGTGTTTTTGTATAAATGCTTCTGTCTTTTTTTCAAGTTAACTGTATTAATACATCTATTGATAATCTGAGTAATACAGCCTTTCTTACAACGATTCAACATGTATCGGTTCTTAAAAGGTAGATTTCAAGTTAATGCAGATTTTAGAGCGAGAATAGCCTTCTACAGTGCACTGGAGTAAAATCAAATAGTACCATGACTGAAACTGCAAGCACCTGCAGATCCACTGTATGCCAGCATGCATTATTCAGTTCCATGAACTGCTGCTCTGTGCATGTTTGGGTCTTTGTACCTGATGGAAACCTTCCTGCATCTAAGAGCAGGATGCAAGCATTGTTCCAGTCTTAGAAGAGAAATTTTTACAGTCAGAGTACACTTGTGTCCTCAACTTATTGCTTAATGCTAAATCTTTCTCTGCTGCCAGAAAAGGGTGTGATGAAGAGGCACTTCTTTCCATATTAAGCTACAGTCCTGGCTAATGGAGCAGTACATCCAGGTGTGTTATAAATAATCCATGTTACTCTTTAAACCCTATTTGTGGAAGATACCTTCTCACAGTCTGCACACTAAAACTCGTTCATCATGAGATGGAGGCATGCTGTCCTGCCTTAAGACAGGAAAGCTTTTTCCTTTTTTTTTTCTTAAAATCAAATCAGTGCTACTATAGTATGAGAATGCCCTGCAGCTGACCACAGGCCCCTCTTAGCTGCCAAAGTAGCAAACCGGTTGTAACGTGAACCTTTGCTTTCTGTATCAGCAGAATAGAAAGCCTGATACCTCATGTTTAATAGCTGAGCCCCAGAGACTAGAAAGAAATTTAAGAAGTTTCTAGACTAGCATTTTTAAAGAATCAAAAGGAGATAATGATCCTGTTGGCACTTGGAAAACAAGCTTCTAATCCCCTTCATCGAGTTTGAAAAATTTGCTGTCACCGAACAGAACTTTTTAGTCAGCTACCTGAGGACATGCCCAGACACACAACATTTAGTAAAATGAAGGTGTATTTTTGCTTGCCAGTGCAGCTGGTGTTCAATATGCAAATTCTCAGTGAAAACTAGACGTATCAGACATATAAAACTATGCAGAACTGTGCTTCTTGTACTGTTCAAAGAAACAAGTTCCCTAGATAATTAATCATGAAAGGATTTTTGGCATAGATAGGCCACTAAAGTCAAAAGAAAAATTTGCCTGTCCTTTTATGTCTTTTTTGTCTCATGTTTCTTGTTCCCTTTTCTAATTTTTTATTTTTATTTGTAGGCCTTGAACAACAACAAAAAAAAAATAAAATTTAGAGGTAAGGACAAAACCAGAGTTAGCAAAGATGTAAATATGCATTCTATTTTTATGTAAAGATTGGCTCAGAACTAAAGTGTGTATGACTTGTATATTAATATAAAAGTTAACATAGCCTGTAAATTTCATATATTAATACAAGCAGTGAGTAATACAAGAGTGTGCGTATTGTACAAGACTAAATTCTCTTATGAGTATCAGCAGTAAAAAGGATATTGTGTTTAATAACAGGGTTTTTGTAATACTGGTAGTCAAAGAAATTCTGATTGTTGCAGATATTGTTCAGTGATGTGTACTGTTTTGAGTATAATTAATAGAAAAATATTAATTTATGGATGTGCTATGAATTTGATTGATAGTTGTTGATGGTTATTGTAACCCTGATATGTGGCTGCATCTTGTCTCCTTCTGGAACAAGAGCTTACCACATGCTGTCCTCTGTTTGCTTATCTTGGTTTCTATGTTGGGAGCCCAAAACTACAGGGTACAAGTTTGCCAAAACTAGTCATGGTGTAGATATCAGCCATGGGTCAGTGAACAAGACTGAAGGATTTGACTATCACAGGAACCATTCCCTGTTGAGAAGTCCTCTGACTTCAATGGAGAGGCCTTTTGCAGTTAACTAAAAAGTTTTTATGTTTGCCCTGAATACTATCTATACTAAGTCATATGGGGTACTATCTATACTAAGTCATATGGGGTTTTGATATTTTTAAAACAGGTACAATAATTTGAGGACCAGCATACATTATTGATGCTACCTATTAGCCTCAAAATGCTCCATCAAGTGCTAAGAGAGTCATAAAAAGAATTTTTTTTTTTAATCCACAACAGTTTTCACCCACTTCTTTTTCTTGTGTCATGGTTTAAACCCTGTTGTCACGTTAGCTACGCAGTCCACTCCACCTCCCCCCCCCCACCTTTCTTCCCCCCTCCCCTGCTCCCAGAGGGACTGGGAGAAGAATGGAAAGAATGTAACTCCCCCGGGTTGAGATAAGAACAGTCCAGTAACTAAGGTATAACACAAATCACTGCTGCTACCACCAATGATAATAATGATAAGGGAAATAACAAGGGAAGAGACTAAGTTGGGCTGACTAAGCCTGACCAAGCAGTGAGTGCCCTTCCGGGTAACTCCCAGTTACATCCCGGGCATGATGTGCTGTAGTATGGAATACCTCTTTGGCAAGTTTGGGTCAGGTGTCTTTTCTCTGCTTCCTCCCGACTTCCCCTCATCCCTGGCAGAGCATGAGATTCACAAAGTCCTTGGTCAGCCTAAACATTTGAGCAGTAACTAAAAACATCGGTGTTATCAGTGCTGTTCCCAGGCTGAAAGTCAAAAACACAGCGCTGCACCAGTTACTAAGAAGGAGAAAAAATGACTGCTACTGCTGAACCCAGGACATCTTGTAATCCAGGTCCTGCTGCTCTTAGTCTGTACTGTTTCCTTGCTTTTCCTAGTTCTTCTGGCGATTGTGTCTCTATCCGAATAGCATTAATGACTACATGCTGAACGAGTTCTATTCTTCAAGTGCTCTTTCAGCTGTTGTCTCATTCTGTTTACCATACTCCAAGTGCTGCATGCAAATAATAGCATTTACTGCAGATGCAAATAAGACCACTAAATAAAATGAATGTTTTTGCTATCCTCAGATAACATTCCCTACATTAATGTTGCAAGAATCTTAAAACAGAGTCCTGATACCACCTAGAATGACAGGCAACTAGTTCAATTAAGTTTCAGCTAGTTCAGAAATAGTCTTAGCTTAAAAGGTCACCTTGATTTTTTTAAATTTTCTGTTCTATTTTCCTTTTTTAGAAAACAGTTATCCATCTTTTATTTGCAGGAGGAAAAAGAATAAGCATTGTGGTAACTACTGGATTTTTTTAAACAAAATAAGCAGAATTTCTAGTGTAATGGACATTCAAAGCAGTAAGATTTTGACTAAAGAACCCTATCAAAAGTATGCAACAATATATACAATATTGCCATTTAGGAAAAACTTTGACAATGCTAACAGAAAAAAGCTTAGGTAAAAATGAATAATTAATTTGGTTTATATTTGCACTCCCTTATTTAACAAAAAATAACTAAACACAGCCTTTTAATGAAGAAATTTCAAAGTTGCCATTTCTGACTGTGCAATGGGAAGGATTACATATGACCAAAAAGTCATAATTTATGAACTTTTCACCCCTGAATCTGTATGTTTTCCTTTGACCTTATAATAATAAAGTTTATGACAAAGATTTTATAATGTTAAGAAAAGAAGAAATTTGGCTGTTGAATCTGAAATGTTATAATAAGCTGAAGGTAATTATATCAATTTTATCAAAGTGAATCATCACTTTTTTACATAGATTATTTCTGAAAGTTTGGAAGAGTTTTGTTTTTGTTTTCTTGTTCTATGAAGTTAACAGGAAACGCAGTGGTATAGCTATGTTATTTTTACAGTAAGAAAAAATGGAAAGATCTGCTTTCCAAAAATTCCAGTTTGAATGATGCAGTTCACAGTATGAAAAGAATCCTTTTTTTTATTGAATTCATACACTCATCAGTTCTTTAGTTGGATTCATCAATAGCTTCTTTGGGTAAATGAGATGTGAAATTGTTCTCTGCTATGGTTTTGCAACTTCCCTAAAATGTGATAAAACCAAGTTTTAAGAAAAGAACCTACAATTTCTTTGTTTTAAGAATGTATGTGTTAACTATAAAATGATCTTTGAAGAGAGTGTCTGGGAGCATTGTACCCACACATACAAACTAACTGCTTGAGCTTCAACATAAATCTTCCACTACTTGATATAGATTTCTGTACTGTAGCTTCAATTTCTTGATCTGTATTGAAATACTTATCCAACAATATTTTATCTCTGCCAAATATAGCCCTAAGGAATAATAACTAGTTTTCAGACGTTTTTAGATCAGAGTGCTTGTATGCTATGTTTAGTTTGGAAAGTGATGTAGCTAATCCCCATTAGTTGTCCGCTTTCAGCATTTATCCCCATCAATGAACATATTTTGGTTTGTGTATGGAATATAAGACATGATATCCAGTCCCACTGAGCACAGGCACAATTTTCTGAAGTTCTGCATTGTCTTGCACTTGAGAAAAGCAATAAAATTATGAGGAAATATATTTTCTAGTCTACAACTTATAGAGATGGGAATTTACATTCCTTAATGTGAGTAACTCTTGTTCCCTACATGTGTATAACTTGTCCCTTACACTCAGCAAAAATTAATTCAGTCTGGAACACATACAGAAAAAGATTGACTGAAGTGGGAGGAAGGATTGAGAAAATTTCTAACTTTAGCTTAGTGATGCGAAAACTGAGGTGTCAACTAGAATAATTGCTGTCAGTAAACTCAATGACTAAGAAAGCACTAGGGAGGGGCCTAGGCTATATTGCTGGCATGAGAACTAATGAGTATAGATAGCCATAAGGAAATCAGGGATATGAATAGAAAGCTTGGATGTTTTTAGAGTGTGAACATGATGCTGACAGCTGTACATAATGTTTGGTGCACTTATTAAATAAATACTTACCTAGAATATTAGGCAACTACGTTCTGTCATGCAGGTGACTCTTTTAGTTCTATGATCCTACTTTCTATTAAAAATAATTTATGCACTGAAAAATATTCTTTTCTTATGCTTTCTTCCTACTAGCAGAGTTGACAACAGTTCTCTGAACCCGGACATAAGCATTCCAGTTGTATGCAAGCAGAGTGCTGGCTCTTTATTGAGAATGTGTTAGAGGAGTTCTGAATTTGGAAGATGCCATCTCCTAAAGAATCTGGAGAATAATCAATTCTAATACATTTGGAAACCAAGTATAGTCTCTGAGAGGATCATTGACCTTAATGTGTTTTGATATCATTGCATACAGACCAGTTATGTTCCTTCTAAGCCTATTAATTGAACTGTGACATTAACCCATTCAGTTCCAAGGAATGACAATCCATTTTGATATATAAACATCACTGATTTATAATTTCATATGTGAATAAAATATATTCTTTTTTTTAAATTACCTTACTTTCACTTCTGTTCATTCCAATATTCAGAATTACACATTGCTGTATTCCTTAAATCCTATGTGTCCTAGTCTGACACACTCATGCCTCTCATAACAGAAGTGCATTAACATTTTTAGGATGATTTTGCAGTTCTAAAAGATACATTCCTTTACTCATTGATTTGCATAAAGATAAATTAATTAGTCCTACATATTCTTAGATCTACTTGCTTCTAAGGTAATGATGTGTTTGCTTCTAGAGCCCTCAATTCCTGCCCAGTTCCTGGTTCTGGGGACCTGTTTGTAAACTTTCACTATGTTAATAGCTTTGTTACAGTTTCTGTGTCATAATAACCTCTCTTAATATTGACCATAGTCTTGTCAATCATCACAGCCATTGGATGGACAAGTGCAAAAAGGTTATATCCTCTGAGTCCAATATTTTATTTGATGGAAATGACACATTGCATAGTTCTCAGCTATTTGCAATAAGATTTTCAGGTCTGAATTTAGTATCCAGTTCTCATATCAGGGTTACACTACCCTGAATGCCTCCTTAACCAAAACAGGGATGCTAGAAAACAGCCACAAAACCACAAAGTAATTATACTGAAGACAAACTTTCAGTGTTGAAAATGAAGAAAACACATTTATAGTTTGTGGAAATCCCTAGGTTTCCTTGTCTGATTCCACAATTCTCCCACTCTTTTAAGAGTGACAAGAAAATTCTTCTTTGTCTAATTCAGTATGTTCTTTTGCCAGATATGACAATCTAGTGAGGAACAAAGATGCCTTTTGGTTTCTTTGACTCGAGTCTGCAGTGTACAATGAAATCTTCAGAAGATGCCTTTTGGTCTATGCTGCTTTGTAAATGGGGTACCCATGAATATATAAAACAGCAGGACTGTTTTTCAGTTTTACTTTGTAAGGTGAAAAGCTTACAAAGCAGTATGCTGCTTCTAGTGTTGGTCTCTGCTCACGGACTGTACACATGTGGGTAATAAACCCTTTCATGTAGGTTGCAATTCTGTTATGTTCTTTTAGTAGTTTCTACTACTATCTACTACTACCAATAGTAGTTTCTACTATCATCTTCACACAAATGCTGCATTTTATGGACTCATGAGAACAGTGCAAGTGTCTCAGCTTTGGAAGCACTTAGCAATCTCACATTCTGCTCCTTCATCTGGGATGTGGGATGCAACAGCTAATCGTGCCCCTATTCCTCCACCTCTGGTCAAGACTACATTGCTTACCAGTGTTGTGGGGTTTTTTTGGTCTTTAAATTCACAGGTTTTGCTGGGATAATAACACTCTTCTTTTGGAAGTTTAGACAATACTCCCTAACTTATTTTGAATGTTTGCACAAAGGGAAAGAATTATCTTACTCTACTGTAACAATGCACAATTGTAATTTCCTTTTTTTGTAATGTTTCCTTTACTGATGCATATGTTTGTAGAATACTTCCCTGTTTCAGTTATTTATTCTAAAGTTGTCTTGGAAATACATTTTAAAATTTCATTCATTAGAATGTCTGATCAATAACATTTCATTTAAGTCACCTGGCTTGAAAATTTTTCAGAAATGTGCTTTGTTTAGAAAATATATGTCCTGGGTTTAGCAGTAGCTATCAGGTTTTTCTCCTTCTTAGTAGCTGGTGCAGCGCTGTGTTTTGACTTTCAGCCTGGGAACAGAGCGGATAACACTGATGTTTCTAGTTGCTGCTCAGTAATGTTTACCCTGACTAAGGACTTTGTGAGTCTCATGCTCTGCCAGGGATGAGGGGAGGCCAGGAGGAAGCAGAGACAGGACACCTGACCCAAGCTAGACAAAGAGGTATTCCTGTGTGATGTACTGTAGGTTACCCTGCTCTTGCAGGGGGGTTGGACTAGATGATCTTTTGAGGTCCCTTCCAACCCTTGGGATTCTGTGATTCTGTGATTCTGTGATACCACATCATGTCATGACCAGGTAGGTAAGTGGGAGCTACCTGGAGGGGCACAGGCTCTCTTGGGGGGGGGGACGGACTCGTTTGGCGGGTGGTATCGTATCTTCTTCCCTTGTTATTTTCTCTTATCATCATTGGTGGTAGCAGTAGTTGTTTGTGTTATACCTTAGTTACTGGGCTGTTCCTATCTCAGCCCGTGGGAGTTACATTCTCTCGGTTCTCCTCCCCATCCCCCCCTGCAGGAGCGGGGGGGGGGGGGGGGGGGTTGGGGGTGGGGGGGGTGGTGCAGTGAAGGAAAGAAAGAGGGAGAAAAGAGGAAGGTGGGGGGCGTGAGTGAACGAGCTGTGTGGCTGGGTTTAAACCATGGCAATATCTTAAAATGTGTTTCTTCTTGTTGCTAGCTGCAGAATTTAGGTGAGAAACTGGATTTGGATTGTGCTTATATTCAGGACTTTTCAAGCCAAATAATTCGCTTTTCTTATGTATATTTGGGTGCTACAAGAACAGGAACTTGTTTTTACTTTATACATGTATCAAAAACCCGAAAAGCCAGAATATATCAGTGTTGGAGAAAAAGAAGGGAGGGGGTCAAAATGAGCAACTCATCTACACTCAGATTTACTGGTCTGTTACACTGAACTTGAAGCCAGAAGGGAGATTGCACATCTAGTGTTATGAAAATATACTAAACTGTACTAATCTTTCTGTTTTTATGTTGAAATATTCCTCTAACAGTTTCAGCATTGCCTTGAAAATGTGGGTGTATACAGAGGACATGCATGAACATTCTGCTTTTAGTGTGATCACTGCAAATTCTGCCCTTCAGTGACTTGTGACTGAGACAAAGTTGATATGCAACTATCCCAAGTTAGAGGTTTCTGGTAAAGCAATATTTCATGCATGACAGAGTTCTAATCACAGTACCCAGTTTTGATTCCTTTGCCTGTGTTTGGATTGGGAGTGATCCAACTGCTGATTTCTATTGCAAGGCTTGATATTACCTGACCATTTGGCAAAATTTTGCAACATGTAACAATATTTCTGTTTAGCGCTTTTTCAGAATGTTCTTTTCCAAGGCTTTATTTGAAAACTAAATTCTTTATCATATATCAAAATTGGGGTTTGGAAAATATGTTTTCAAGAGGCAGCTCTGAGATTAAACCTGAGAACAGTGCTAAAAAATCCACAGCACACTTCAAACATTTCTGAAAGTAGTAATGACAGGTTTCTGGCACAACGGGTATTGGAGCCAAATTGTTTCAATTTTTCTCCAGAATTCCATTGCGTGTCTTTTCAAGTTGGTCTCAGTGAAGAAGGGTGACCTAGATGGGGGTGACTTGCTACATGCGAGACAGAAGACTGCAGAAAATAATCACTTCGAACATTCCCATGCACTGCTAGGTTCTTAATCAGCTGTATCAGACCAATGTTTAGGTGAAACAAAACATACGAGTAATGCCTTGTGGTGCATATTTCCATCCTTCCAGGGAAGAAAGGATCAGATTTTCCCATAGAGAAGATGATAATTTGACTGCTTGAACTGTGAATTATCATATTTTTTTAAGTTTAGCTTTCTTACACATTTAATTATTTGAATTTAGAAAAATAATATTTTTAAACCTAAAAAAGAAAAGAAAAAGAGATTTATTACTTCTGACACTCTTGCAGTATAATAAGAGCTTAAATCAAAGATCTGCGCCTACATTCTTCTTCTTTCATTTGTTTATTATTAAATATCTTGGGAAATCTACGACTCTCTACTCACCAACAGTTAGCAGGTATTTCCTTTTTCACACCCTTAGGTTAAAAAAATGACATTAACATTTTAATAAAGTGGCACTCCGGCATAGACAGAATCTTTCTTTAGTATTTTGTGTGTGTCTTGCTGGGAGAGAGTTTGGAGCCGTGGGAATGTTTTGACAGTTACTTCTTAGTGACTTATGAGTGCTTTTAATGGCTAAATCTTGTAAGAGTAGAATGAAGTAACAAAAATGGAAGAAGAATGTAAGTTTGAAATATCAAGCACCTTACCTGAAACTAGTTGAATCCTTATATATAATGGTTATTGAGATATATTCTTTATTATCTTTTTTCTGATTCTGGAAGTATTGGTGAGGTTGAGGTAAGTGATACAAATGCTATCAGTTGAGTATTAGGTTTCATGCTAAGTAGTCAAAAGCAGCAACAAATATTCTATCCAGTTAACACAAAACAAAACCAACAAAATAGCAGAAATAATCAATTTCTCTCACTTGGCAAATTCTTTCCCCTCACCAATACAGAATGCTGAGAAATGTGGACTGGCTCATATTTTTTGTAGTGTGAAAACATCCTTCTGGCTACACTCTTCACTGGTGTAAGAGTTAGCCTTCCTTTAAGGCAGTCAGGCACTGAGATCCAGAACAGACCTTGACTTTATATAATGTGATTTCAATACTCTAAATGATAGATTCCTTTGCCTGCACCAGGTCTTTTTTATTGCATTTTTGTTTGAGTCAGCACATGAGAGACACTATGCAGGAAAAAGAGTGAATGTTGTGTCTGGAAGTGTGATACAGCAAATTAGTATTTGTACTTCAGCATGGAGTGTGTACATAAAAAATATTTCACTGAGCTATCCTAGTTTACCTTCAGTCAACCAATATCCTTTGAGGGCTGTTAAAGTATAAAAATTCGTGACCAAATGACAGAAGAACAAGAAAATACCTGTGAAATCTGGGCAAACACTTTAGAACTAAGTTTTGAATTTTAAAATTAGTTGAGTTCCTGCTGGCGTTTTTATAGAGAAATCAGCAGGCTCTCAAACAGGTTTTCTAGTCTGCAGCAGACACAGCTACTGGGCCTCTTGAAGTGTTTTTCACTCATTGGGTACTCTTATGCATTCTTATGATTACTCATACATCTTCATGCATGCATTGTCAGGAAGCTTGTTTCAAGCTTTTTCAAGTTAGGGATTCATTTGCTGAGACAGTTTGAGGCAGTTTTCTGTGACAAATTACGTCAGGAATTAGCTTTGACATACATACATTTAATTGAGGCAAATGTAAGTGTTGTGTCATTGATGGGAAGAGAAATTGTCAGGTACTTTACATGGTCACCTACTTAGAAAAACAGTAAGTGAAAACTCTTAAATCAATTCACTAAGTGTCTTTCTTGGACAAATTATGTCCTGAATTACTACATATGCTGAACAAAATGAAAAATCATAAATAGACGTAAATAGATTAAAAAAATCAGTACAAGGAGTGAATATGAAAAACAACAAGGTGCTTGGTGACAGCCAGCATGGCTTCACTAAGGGGGAAATCCTGCCTGACCAATTTGGTGGCCTTCTATGATGGGGCTACAGAACTGATGGATAAGGGTAAAGCAGTTGATGTCATCTACCTGGACTTGTGCAAAGCGTTTGACACTGTCCCACACAACATCCTCGTCTATAATTGGAGAGATATCAATCTGATGGATGGACCACACGGTGGATAAAGAACTGTCTGGATGGCCGCACACAAAGAGTTGTGGTTAATGGCCCGATGTCCGGATGGAGACCGGTAACGAGTGGTGTCCCTCAGGGATCGGTGTTGGGACCGGTCTTGTTTAACATCTTCATTGCTGACATGGACAGTGGGATTGAATGCACCCTCAGCAAGTTTGCCGATGCCACCAAGCTGTGTGGTCCGGTTGATACGCTGGAGGGAAGGGATGCCATCCAGAGGGACCTTGACACGCTTGCAAGGTGGGCTGATGCCAACCTTATGAAGTTCAACCACGACAAGTGCAAGGTCCTACACCTGGGTTGGAGTAATCCGAGGCACAGCTACAGACTGGGCAAAGAAGAGATTCAGAGCGGCCCTGCGGAGAAGGACTTGGGGGTGCTGGTCAATGAGAAAATGAACATGAGCCGGCAGTGTGCGCTCGCAGCCCAGAAAGCCAACCGTATCCTGGGCTGCATCAAAAGGAGTGTGACCAGCAGGTCGAAGGAGGTGATCCTGCCCCTCTGCTCTGCTCTTGTGAGACCTCACCTGGAGTATTGTGTGCAGTTCTGGTGTCCTCAACATAAAAAGGACATGGAACTGGTGGAAGAAGTCCAGAGGAGGGCCACGAGGATGATCAGGGGACTGGAGCACCCCCTGTATGAAGACAGGCTGAGGAAGTTGGGACTGTTCAGCCTGGAGAAGAGAAGGCTGCGTGGGGACCTCATAGCAGCCTTCCAGTATCTGAAGGGGGCCTGTAGGGATGCTGGGGAGGGTCTCTTCGCCAGGGACTGTAGTGACAGTACAAGGGGTAACGGGTTAAAACTTAAACAGGGGAAGTGAGATTGGATATAAAGAGGAAATTCTTTCCTGTTAGGGTGATGAGGCACTGGAATCGATTGCCCAGGGAGGTTGTGAGTGCTCCATCCCTGGCAGTGTTCAAGGTCAGGTTGGATGAAGCCTTGGGTGGGATGGTTTAGTGTGAGGTGTCCCTGCCCATGGCAGGGGGTTTGGAATTAGATGATCTTGAGGTCCTTTCCAACCCTAACTATTCTATGATTCTATCACTCTATAATTTTGGAAGCATCAAACAGAAGATATCTGTGAAATGAAAGCGGTTGCTGGTGTCAAATGGGAGCATATAAAAATTAAAGCCAACAAGTGTGATGGGGCCAATATATTCTCTAAATATGCATGGAATGAGAATCTCGAAAATAAGACAGCAAAAATGTTATTGATGGCATATGTGGGAGTGTTTCAGATGGTGAATCAGAAAGTTTGCTCACAAATGAGCAAACAGGAAGTTGGGGGAAGATATACTAGGTGTACTTTTGTTGTACAGGGTGAGAGAAATTCAGAGCAAAGGAATAATATGAACAGAAACAAATTAGAGAAGATAATTCCACATTGAAGCTTGCCAGGTACTGCTCATATGGCATCAGCCACTTAATGATAGAGGATCAAAATCAGTATCTGGTAAGAATGTCTATCAGCTGGTTATGGCTGTTGACAGTGAAACCTGCTGTATGCTACATCATTGGTTTTGCTATGCGAAGAAGAAAGCAAGTAAATCTTTTCTATGATTCTATAAATAGACCTTTCTTTTTCAGTTGAGCAAGGGAAAAGGAAAAAAAACAAAAAACACAACATGATATTAAAGGAAGTATAGGGTACCCCTCTTGCTATTTTATAGTAAGAATTATTATGACTACCTTATTTTCTGTAATTTGCATGAAACTACAGTATTATTAGTGAGAACATCTTTGGAATATCTTGGGAAGACAATAAAGTAAATGGATTTTTATTTTCTTTAAAGAAAATCGCTAGATTTTTCAAGAAAATTAATAAAAAAGTGTAGACAGATTTTTCCTGGCAGTAGAATTAAGACATTTTGTTAGGTCCGTTTGAAGAGCAGAAGACTCCTGATTAAAGGACAAGTGATGATACTAGGCAAAAGTTAGTGTTAGACCAGTTCTAAACAAGGCAGACTGAACTGCTGCTTTTTTGTCACTAAATTAATAAAAGTAATTATTGAAATTGTAGACTATAAAAATTTTCTTACAAAAGGCTTAATAGAATCTATGATAAAACAAACAGGGATCAAATGTAATTTATGATTCACTCTTATTGAAGTAGAAAGTATGATACATTTTCAAGGTTTTGTATAGGTTCAATAATACTATCATGACAATACTATACAATTTTAGGTATCAATTCGTATGCTCAGATTACACAGGAACTACTAATTATTCTCTAGTAATATTTTGGGACAAATTCCCAAAATATAATTTGGTAACAAAGTCAACAAAAAGTAATGATTAAATTTCATCTTTCATTATCTCATACAAAGACCTTAGAACAACAACAACGAATTTTCAAATGCAGTATATGAAGTAACACATTTTTTTTGTTGTTGCTCATTTCAAGTTTCCAAAGCAAAGCCTTATTTTATACTCTTTATAGTTTTAAAACTGATTTAAATAACTTTGATCAGGTAAAGCTTTCAGTTTTCTAAGATTCAATAGGAGATCTGAAATACTTCTGTCCTGTTAATTAGGACAATCTTACAAGAGACATTCAGGCCAAGAAACTGAATTCAGGTTTCTCATCAAAACCGCTTTCACTCCTGAGAAATTAGAAAGTACACATGAGCTCTCCAGTTTCAGTTTTAATCATCTACTGCTGTGATTGCAGTCAGTTAATTTTACAGTTGTAAAATATTTAAAAAAAACATGTATTAAACACATTTGAGGCCTCCAATGGAATCATCTTCCAAATAGAGCTTTTGTAATAGAAATGTGTGCACTTGCTCAAGTTACTAGAGTTTTTATACCTCCAAAGAAGCAGTATTACGAGTACTTGCGACGCTGTTAAAGAGGGAGAGATGTAGTGTGAGAGCTAGCTGCTTAAGAAGCAAAGAAAGAAGAAATGTACATGTGCACTTGTGACACGTCTGTTTGGCTAAGGTCACAATTTTGGGCTGATGTGCTTTAGTATCATTTAAATTTTGGTTAGGTGCCTTGGCACTACTGGAATTTGCCTTCATCACCACAGTCCTACTATGGACAATTTCCATGTGCAAACACAGTTTTGAAGAAGTGATATCTTAACAGAAAACATTGTATTGTTTCCCATTGTGCACGACAAGATGTTTACTTGATATAAATAACACAAACAATATGGCTTGAACCATAAAAGAGAGTGACAGCTGTGCAATTAGTAGCCATATAACAATTAATGTCTATGAGAAGTGGAAGAACATGCATATGTAGCTGGTGCCAATCTATATATATCACAGAAATTAACAAGAGTCCTTTGCCTGAGTAATAAATGCAAAAAATGTTTAAACTAGGAAAATAAAAATTTACATATTCTTTAGTGTCATTTATTTTGAGAAGTGACCACTTTCAACACATTGGTTGGGTATGTTCAGATTTATAACACTGATTCTCCTACAGTTTTTAATGCATATGTAAAAAAATATGGTATTTAATCCATCATGCTCACATAGTTAGAAGAACCAGAAGTTGCCCTCTCTGCTGGCTTGTATTGCCACAAAACAGTCCAATAGACTACCTTGTTTTTACTTTCATAAACACTAAATCTTCAAAATTGTGTAGGCATTGGTCACGTCAGGTATCAGATTGCTGAAAATGCATCAAAAGCAGAAAATGGGAATGCACTATGATAAACTCATAGAGGTAAAAGAAATTGGGGGGGGGGAGGTTTTTTAATGGTAGCTTCTTTTGCTATATGGCAGGATTGATTTTGTGTTGCTCAAAACATAATTTATTTTTAAAATATTGTTCCATCTTTGATGCCTAAAACATGAAAGAAACTGTACACCACATTGCCATTGCTCAGACTTTTTTTCATAAAATTTCACTTTTTGCATTTCTAGACAAGACAACAATTGTTAATATAGATGAAGGAACAATTCCAATGGAGATCAGTATTACCAAACACAACCTCTAGAAAACAGTGATCATAGAATCATAGAATCATAGAATCATAGAATCATAGAATAGTTAGGGTTGGAAAGGACCTCAAGATCATCTAGTTCCAACCCCCCTGCCATGGGCAGGGACACCTCACACTAAACCATCCCACACATAGCTTCATCCAACCTGGCCTTGAACACCACCGGGGATGGAGCACTCACAGCCCCCCTGGGCAACTGATTCCAGTGTCTCACCACCCTAACAGGAAAGAATTTCCTCCTTATATCCAATCTAACTTCCCCTGTTTAAGTTTTAACCCGTTACCCCTTGTCTTGTCACTACAGTCCCTGGCGAAGAGACCCTCCCCAGCATCCCTATAGGCCCCTTTCAGATACTGGAAGGCTGTTATTAGGTCTCCACGTAGCCGTTCTCTTCTCCAGGCTGAACAGTCCCAACTTCCTCAGCCTATCTTCATACGGGAGGTGCTCCAGTCCCCTGATCATCCTCGTGGCCCTCCTCTGGACTTGTTCCAGCAGTTCCATGTCCTTTTTATGTTGAGGACACCAGAACTGCACACAATACTCCAGGTGAGGTCTCACAAGAGCAGAGCAGAGGGGCAGGATCACCTCCTTCGACCTGCTGGTCACACTCCTTTTGATGCAGCCCAGGATACGGTTGGCTTTCTGGGCTGCGAGTGCACACTGCCGGCTCATGTTAATTTTCTTATCGACCAGCACCCCCAAGTCTTTCTCTGCAGGGCCGCTCTGAATCTCTTCTTTGCCCAGTCTGTAGCTGTGCCTGGGATTGCTCCGACCCAGGTGTAGGACCTTGCACTTGTCGTGGTTGAACTTCATAAGGTTGGCATCAGCCCACCTTACAAGCATGTCAAGGTCCCTCTGGATGGCATCCCTTCCCTGCAGCGTATCAACCGGACCACACAGCTTGGTGTCATCGGCAAACTTGCTGAGGGCACACTCAATCCCACTGTCCATGTCAGCGATGAAGATGTTAAACAAGACCGGTCCCAACACCGATCCCTGAGGGACACCACTCGTTACCGGTATCCAGCCGGACATCGAGCCATTGACCACAACTCTTTGTGTGCGGCCATCCAGACAGTTCTTTATCCACCGTGTGGTCCATCCATCAGATTGATATCTCTCTAATTATAGACAAGGATGTTGTGTGGGACAGTGTCAAACGCTTTGCACAAGTCCAGGTAGATGACATCAACTGCTTTACCCTTATCCATCAATTCTGTAGCCCCATCATAGAAGGCCACCAAATTGGTCAGGCAGGATTTCCCCTTATTGAAACCATGCTGGCTGTCACCAAGCACCTTGTTGCTTTTCATGTGCCTTAGCATTCCATCCAGGAGAATGTGCTCCAAGATTTTACCAGGAACGGAGGTGAGACTGACTGGTCTGTAATTTCCTGGGTCTTCCATTTTCCCCTTCTTGAAAATGGGGGTTATATTTCCCTTTTTCCAGTCGTTGGGAACTTCACCTGACTGCCATGATTTTTCAAATATGATTGCCAGTGGCTTAGTGATCATACATATAATAAAAATTGCAAGTTTCTGTAAGTTTAATGATGACCACAACACAAAAGGCATAACAAGTGCTGGAGAAAATATAAAACTGTGATTTTCAATATCATCCTGCAAGATAAAAAAAAGAGAGGGAGAAATATTCAGAATGAAAGTACTTACAGTAGCAAATCTAATTTCCTAGAGCAACATTTTCCTACATTTCTTAATACTGACACATTTTGAACATTCATAGTGTTAGAGGAATTTACTGGAGAGAAACTAATTCTAAAGATTTCATAGAGTTTCTACATGTAGGGGACCCTTGCTACCTTGGCCTGGATATTTTTACTTCAGAATCTGTTAATGAAGAAGTCCATATGTTCCTTGCACGAACTGGCCTTGGGTTTCTGTTCTCTTGCCTCAAATATTTGCGTTTCCATGAATGATCTTTTAAAAGAAAAGCAGCTCTTGTTGAATGCATACTTGCTTGACTGAGTTTCATGTACAGCAAATTAATTAATTTTCAAGTTTTGCTTTAGTATAATAGTCCTTGTCACAGATAACCTGAGTTTAGTTCAGGTAATTCCTAGGACAAACTGAAACTACAATTACTATCAGTGCTAGCATGTGTTAAGCATCACCGCTGTCACCAATAAGAGAATACAGCCTTTGTTATCATCTAATTTGATAATGCATTTTGTTTAAAAGGACAAAAGCCTCTGGAAATTAGTGATTGTTTTTACATAATTTTTAAACTGAGTTTTTCATCATACAGTTAACATCAGTATTATGACTAAATTTCTAACCTTTTGAGCACAAATTATAAACTTCTACAGAATTTTAAATTCTCAGGTAGAATTTTCAAGTAAGTGATGCTTTGATCAGAACAATTTCCATTAGGGACAGTATTCATTAACTATTGGGTGTCTCAAGACATGTCTGTCAGTAGACTTGAGTATGCCTTTTCCGTCTGACCACACACACAGTTGTACTTTAAAGGAAAAGTTTTCAAGACAAAATATTTGTAAGGAATATTTGTTTTTCTTCTTCCTGCTCCTGAGCTAAACACTCTCAGAAGCTGTTAAAAAACTGTGAGCACTCTGACTTATCCTAATCAACTTCAAATACAAATGACTGAGGCTGCAGACTTTCTCAAGCAGAAAACACAGAAAATTGCTACAAAAATTCCCACTGCTTTTTCAGCAATACCACGGAATGAAAAAGAATAAATTGCATGGACGTTAAATACACTTTGCAGAATACTTTGTTTATTTATACAGTTCAGTAGTTTCTAGACAATTTAGAGTTTTTCCTTGTGTAATTAACCTATTGACCTCACACAAAAAAGTATACAAACAGTTCATATCTCTAGTTAGCTATTTCAATGAGTGTGAATATTGATTTTGCTGCACATAAATATTGAAGTGCTGTGCAAAAATAGTTTTCAAATGGAAGGAAAAAAAGTTAAAGGTATCTCATAAGCAGCCAGAAAACCCATCTCTGTAGTCCTCTGATTAGCTGACCCTCCTTTCTCCCCCCTGCTTCAGTTTTTCATGAAACTTTGATTTTGACAGATTTTGATGATCGCAATTGCATATACTTAAGAGGAACAAAACTTGTTTATAAATAAGCCTAAACAATAAACAGATCTGAAACATCTTAAATATGGGAATGGCTCAAGCTTTCATACCAGCTCCATGCCTTTGAAGTTTTAAGGTTTATCAGAGAACTAGCCTTCAAAATTAGACTGTTTTATAGTTGCCATCATAATGTACTTAAAACACTGATTTTTATATTCCTTCATCCAGAAGGTGAGATAGTAAAATCAGAGAAACCTAGGCTAACTAGGATATGTACTCCCATGCTTTTGTTTTTACAGCATATTTGATATTTTTCAAGGCTGTTACTATTTAGAAGTTGCATGATTCTGAAACAGCCCTGTCAATGAACAGAGAAAATAAGTTGTGGACAGCTTTGGCTTGTTGATAGATGCACTGTTGTTTCCTGCCCTGTGACTTAACTCCTTGCTAGCATGGACATTGACTCTTCAGTGCTTGCACAGCTTCCTGGCTCTCTTGTGGAGAACAGTTGTGTTTATACTTTCAGGCATGGTAAAAATAACATTTCTTCCTCTGTGAGGCCAGAGATCAACCATGCAAAATTGTAATGATATGTCAAGGTAGGAAAAGACATTTATGTTTTTGTCCTGTGATTTGGATGTATCATTTCTGAAATGACTGATAATCTTGAATTGAGATAAATATAGCATTTGTGATACGTATGTACTCTCAGATAGCCCTGATGCAAAAGGTTAAGTAAATAATGTTTCATTATTGTCATTTAATTGACTACTTCAAAGGAATTTGCAGCAATAAGTTGCCAAAATTGTTCTCTTATGCTGCTATCAGAACTATTAGCCTTTAACTAATATCAGAGCTTAGCAGAAGGGTTCTCAATGATTTGTTTTCCATGTGGACTGCAATTTACTAAAAAAAAAGAAGAGTACTCTCTCAGGGATCCCCTGTGCTCTTGTAAATAATATTTCTCTAAACTGTTTGCAAAACCTGTTTACGTAGGAGAAAAAAAAGCTAAACCACTGGAAAGCAATTTTATTCTCATTTCTTTTGGTTGCTGCTAAATCCTGTATAAAAGCCAGAGACTAAGATCTGTGAGAAATTAACCTTCTAGTCAAGCTTTGCAGCAGAATTTTGCATCTAAAGAGGCAGAAACATGCTTATCTGGTCTTAGTAGTTTGAAGATTTTTGTACCAATACTGTGGCTTTTTTTAAGCCCTTAACTTTGTTTTCTATTCATAAAGATTAAAAAAAAAAAAATACTTGATTAGTTTTGGAAATTAAGTATGAAAATTACTAGTAGTGGGTTTGTGTAACGAAGCATCTTTGCTTTTTCCCCCCCGTTTTTAAGTCTTTATGATGAATATGAACGACCTGTTGAAACCCTCATTCCTACATTTATCTGTGAGGCTGTAGTCAGCCCATTGGTCATTCTAGGTGGGTAAAGACCTGCTTCGTACTTCCCTGAAACACTTATGAGAGAAATGTCACAGTGCAAGGATGCTTGCTGGAGCAGTGTATTCATATATCCCTTTATCAGTATTCTTTTTCTAGGAAAACTGGAATTTACTATTCCTTCAAAGGAAACAGAGCTATTCTTAGCCCTTAGGAGTCTTTCATCAGCTACAGCTGTCTACTGAATAATGTGATGCAGCGAGGGAGGTGGCTACATCTCTCTGTGCCTTTGCCACCACTTGCTGAGTTACACGGGTCAGATTGAATTACTGCATACAGCATCTCTGGTCGGTGGTATAGACCTGCTAAGTGCTGTTTTCAGTGGAAACACTGTGACAGGGTTCAGCTACAAGAACTCAAACTGCACAGCTTGATTCCAAGCTCATCTAAAAACTTTTTCCTAGCTTTGGCAAGTTTGTTGTTGCTCCCTTTCCTTGGCTGGGAAGTTAGACGTGCGCTCACACCAAGTGTGCTGAAGAGAGTTGCCTGTACTTGTGAAGGTTTTTTCATCTTTTGTAATAAAAGATTCAATAAAAATGTATGAATTTATATGAATTGTTGCAAGTGCATGCATATATCAATACAGTTCCAAAAATTAAATTATGCAAAGCCTGGACTAGTTACAGTAACTTTTCAGGTTATGTAATTGCTTTAAATATGGCATGGGTTGTTTTCTCCTGTGCATATGTAGCAGATTTTACATAACTAGACCTCTGGAAATTACCTTTCAGAGTATGTGTGGGAGGGGAGAGGATTGCTGAAGTAACTGAATGAAATGACCAATATTTTCTAATGAAGGCTTTGATCCACTCAGTAGGAAAGACAGGTTGCCTTTTGGGTGAGTGACTACCTGCCAGTCATGCAGATGTGGTTCTACAACCCCTCCCCAGTCCCCAAACCACGTTGTGATCTGAATTTGGTGTCTGGCCAAAGCAGAAATATAGAACTCAAGCTGTCTCTAAAAAAAGCTGACTCTGTGGTGAGGAAGGAATGTCTAGAATGTAAGAGAGGAGGGAAAATTTGTGCACGAAAAGACCGCAACTTTAAATGTAAAAAAGAAGAAAAAATAAAGAGGAGAAAAAACTACCTGAAACAATCCAACAGTCCCAACTCTTGAATAATAAGCTGCTATTGAGTGATTTAATATAAAATATATGTAAGGAATATATATTGCTACTGTATAGGTAAGTACTTTGCATAACTCCATAACATGTTCGTCTGACCTAAGGTTTTCTCAGAAATAAAACAGTGAAAATAAAGTCTCAACAAGACTGATACATTTAATTTAAAAGGTCAAAGGTCTGATTTATCACATTAGCAGGTCCATTGCTAGTTTTGCTCTTCAGGATTGGAACACAGAATTTATGCCCGAAGAGTCAGAACAGATTTTAAATAGTATTTTGTATTTATATTTAAGTAATATTTTACCAATAACCCTGGACATCTTTTAAAACCAAATTTCCAAGCATGTGTTCAGTATTTCTCTTAAATGTCTAATTTCTAAGAAGTTTCTAATTCTCTTGCTAATATGTTCAGTAGGAAAAAACAGCATGAACAAATACACTTCAAAATTTACATCTTTTTTTAAATCAATAAAATATTTCTAAAGCCTCTGGAGTGGTTGGGGAGGAGGGGCAGAGAGAGAAAGAGCTTTTGTTCATTAGTTTTGTTTTTTTTTTTATTAGTTTGTTTTTTTTTTTTTTTTAGTTGTTTGTTTGCTGAGTTTCTTTCCACAAAAGAGAGGAAAAAAGAAACCTACTCAGGATTGCTTTGCACTAAAAAATATTAATCTGGTAATTGGCAATAAATTCACTAATAAATACAACTAAGCACCACCAGAATGAGGTGCTACAAAGGTAGCTAATGAAGGAGGCAAAGTCTGTGATTAATCATGAGTAATGGAGAGCTAATTTTGGTGGACTGAGAGATACCTTGCTTGAAAGGTCAAGGCAGCTTCCGGAATAGCTGTGAGTGCAGTATAATGTAATCCACTGTATGCTTTTGAGGTGTCATTTGTTTACCCCATGCAGCTGGTCAGCCATAATAGCACGGGTGTTAAAGAGGAATGAAGCTGGTCTATTGCCTGTCACTTCTTGAAATAAGAGCAAACATAAAGCTATTTTTCCCTAGGTTTTTGCAAAACTGCAGTCCAAACTGGATCCTAATCTGGTCTATCAAAACACAATTTTACAGCACTAGTTCATCATACCTTAAGATCTACTTTGACTTTTCCTTTGCTGAACATTGTAGTGGCTTTGAATATTTAAAACCTGATGACATTCATGAGACTGCTGACATTCACATCACCTTCCAGGACAAAGGAATCCTCTCTGTAGGTATAGATTTGCCTGAACTCAACTGCACTGAATATTTAACTATACAAGAACTGGTGCTGATGCAAATATGAGAATGAGGCATAAAAATCAGCTAGTTTTATTATGCGTTGGACTCAGAAGCACTCTAGCCAAGTGTCCTGAGTTCAACAATAGCAGTCATTTTTCTCCTTCTTAGTAGCTAAGTAGTGATAAGTAGCAGTAGTGATTTGTATTATATCTTAGTTACTAAACTGTTCTTATCTCAACCCATGGGAGTTGCATTCTTTTCGATTCTCTTCTCCATCCCTCCAAGTGTAGGGGGAGGGCAAGAAAGGGGGGGAGTGAGAGAATGAGCTTTTGTGGTTGGGTTTAAACCTCGACAGTTCTTTTGTTAATAGCTGAGGCGTGTGTTGGTACATGTGAGGAGCTGGATAAATCAGATAGATCGTCCCTCAGTTGTTTGAGATCTTAGGACAGTTTTTCCACAGCTGAGATGATGGAAGGGGTGAGGTTTTCTTCGAACCCTCGGAGTTTATGAATCATTATGAATCATTATGAATCATAGCAGGGTCAGGCCCGGCTAGCTCAGTTGGTAGAGCATGAGACTCTTAATCTCAGGGTCGTGGGTTTGGGCCCCACGTTGGGTATCAAAAAGAACTGTCGAGGTTTAAACCCAACCACAAAAGCTCGTTCACTCACTCCCCCGCTTTCTCGCCCTCCCCCTACAGCCGGGGGGACGGAGAGGAGAATCGAAAAGAATGCAACTCCCACGGGTTGAGATAAGAACAGTCCAGTAACTAAGATATAATACAAATCACTACTGCTACCACCAATAATAATAATACTGATAAAGGAAATAACAAGAGGAAAGAATACAACACCTTAACACCAGCCGACCAATAACTTTCCCCACTTACCCCAGACAAGCACCGACCGATACCTCCTCCAACCCTGCAGTCCCAGCCCTCCCGGGGTAACTCTTGGTTACATCCTGGGCATGACGTGCTGTGGTATGGAATACCTCTTTGGCTAGGTTGGGTCAGGTGTCCTGTCTCTGCTTCCTCCCAGCTTCCCCTCCTCCCTGGCAGAGCATGAGGCTCAGAAGGTCCTTGTTCAGACCAAACATTTGAGCAGCAACTAAAAACACTGGCGTTATCAGCACTGTTCCCAGGCCAAAAAATCAAAACACAGCACTGCACTAGCTACTAAGAAGGAGAAAAATGACTGCTATTGCTGAACCCAGGACACCAAGGCAAGCAGGATGATACGACAATGCCTTAAAGTGCTAGTACCGTGTTAATGTAAGACTGTCACAGCGTCACTCTGCCAACTCACTCATCTTCTTTCTGTGGAGATGTACCTGCTTAGCCTACAGATTGAAACTAAAGTTCAGTTGCTCTCTGAAAATTCACCATCAATTTCACCTACTCATATTAAACTTTTCACAATTATTAAACCTTAAGTATATGTGTTTCACCTTCTCTGGCACTGACCCACATAAATTTTCTATAAACAAGTAAGGTGATGTTAAATTATATCAATATGATAAAGCTGAAAGATAAAGCGATATAATGAAACTCAAAATAAACAATAGAATTCACTGAGTATATGATATTAGTGCTGGAATATTAGAAATAAGCTTACATTGTTCTGTAATGTCCCGAAACTATAATAATAAATAACATCTAACTAAAGTAATGTTATCTAATATACAAGCTCATACAATTGTTTAAAGTAGAGATGCACAAATTGCATTAGCATCATCAACTTGTCATGAGTTAAGCTACTATATTAAGCCTTAGCAATGCTTTGCTTCTTCAGGACTGAAACGAGGACTGCATATAGACATGAACTTAAAATATAAAATAATGAAGTAGACTTAGCCAAATTGTCCCAGGCTTTTGGCTGCCTCCACTGTTTTAACATTTTTGTTTTTAGCAACAAATATCCTTTACCTACATATGGCAACACTGTGGAATTTCATAGCAGTTTTGGCAATTACTACTGTGTTTCGGCTTTAGTCTTTCCTCAGGTCATATTCTTTCCTTAGGTCATATTCTTTTTTTTTTTTTTATTAGAAAGAATCAGAAGTATGTTTTCACTACGTTACAAAATGTAGAAATGAACAATTTGGTGAAAAATACATCTCCCAAGGGCATAATTTCCAATTATTATAGTTCATATTTAAAGAAATCATCATATGGAATGATATATAGGGAATGAAATATAAATGTGAAGATGAACAACACATTAGAGAGGAGGAGGAATCACAAAAGATGACAGATTCAGAGGGACTGATGTCTTCATAGCCTTCTCCAAGGATGTAGAGCAAGACTGTTTGTCATTTGCTGTCACTGTGACACAGGAGTATCTTTTAGAGCTGAAGGACAGTTTAACAAGAAAGAACAGTAATTTAACAGAACTGTAATTTAACAGTATCTTCCTTTCTCACACACATGATTCATGCTTCTAATTAATGCCAATTAGAGTTGAACTAGGTACTATGCAGCATTTTTCCCCATCATTGCAGAGTGGTTTATCTCAGGGCACGTAAGGACATGCCTACTCTTTATGAATAATAGTATGCTGAAAGGTCATATGTCAATGTCAGCATTTCCTTCCCTAAATATATATTCAGAAGCAACACATCAGATTCTTTATACAATCCCACTAGTACAGATCTTCTGCATGATTATTAACCCTTTTTGCAAAGCCTTAATTGCTTTCTGTTTAGCATGATGCACATGTTCACATGAAGAAGGTTTTAAGCCTTCTGATTCTTGATTATGTGAGAATCTGCTGGTGACAACCTTTATCAAAATTACTCAGCTAAGGTTCAAAGTAGAGGCAACTTCCTGTAATTGCTGCACTGACCCAGAGCTTGGTTAGCATACTTTAACTTGACTGAAATTTCATTCTCAGGGAAGTACTTAAAAGGTGCCTAAAAAGAGAACGGAGGCTTCACAAGGAATCACACAGAGAAGACAAGGGTTGACAGCTACAAGTTCCACTGGGAGAGGGCTTTAGCTCAAAGAAGAAAGAAATTTTTTGCAGTGAGAACAGTAATTTACAGGAACCACCTTCTCAAGGTCATGGCATAGTCCCCGGCACTGGAGGTTTTCAAGATGTGGTTGGACAAGGTGCTGTATAGTCTCATTTAGGCTCCTTTTCCCTACAAAAGGTTGGATCAGATGATCTTTTGAGGTCCCTTCTAACCTGGGCAATTCTATGATTCCATGATTATATTAATACGTGCACAGTAGGTTGCTTTCCATCTTGTGTTGTTCATGTTGAAAGTCTTCCCAACTATTTATTCCTGTTCAATGTATCATCCCTGTGCCAGTCTAGTTATGATGATGAAGTACTGTTAGACAGAGGTGAAAGATTCCATGAATCAGCCACAAGCCATTCGGCTCAAGCTGGTTAAGTCCTGCTGGGCTGCTGTTCCACATACATTTTTTATTAGCTTGTATTTGACACAAATCAGTCATGTCAGTCTGCAAAAGGCAAGTCCTCTGAGCCCTTTGAATATGTATGAATGGAAGAGAACTTTGTTTTTCAAGACTGTAGAAAACATGACAGAAATTGATATGTGAGCTGATAAATGTCTAAATGAGTGGTATTACTGCCTGCATGGCAATGGAAGACAAATACAATATAACAGATGCGCAAACTGCTTGGAAGTGACGACTCGAATAGAAACCAGATTGACAGATTACTCTTGGCATATCATTTGGATATTGGTGGACAGTGTTACCTGTAAAACTAAGAATGAGAAAACGTGTATCAATAGGTAGTACATCTGTTTTGTCATCTGCAGAAAGGTGGCTTGAGACTTTATATTCATATTAAAAGAAAACCAGTGAAAGAACAATGCAAGTGCTTCAAAGTTTCGCATGATGAATCAGAATAGAATAGAATAGAATAGAATAGAATAGAATAGAGTAGAGTAGAATAGAATAGTTAGGGTTGGAAAGGATCTCAAGATCATCTAGTTCCAACCCCCCTGCCATGGGCAGGGACACATCACACTAAACCATCCCACACAAGGCTTCATCCAACCTGGCCTTGAACACTGCCAGGGATGGAGCACTCACAACCTCCCTGGGCAACCCACTCCAGTGCCTCACCACCCTAACAGGAAAGAATTTCCTCCTTATATCCAATCTAAACTTCCCATGTTTAAGTTTTAACCCGTTACCCCCCATATCAACCGGACCACACAGCTTGGTGTCATCGTCAAATATAGTTCAGAAGACATCCCAAAAGTATGAGCAGGGGTGTTCAAAAAGAATTGAGAGATGACAGCATCTTCAGATTGGAAGAGAGAAAAACTATTCGGTGCTACAACATATTCACTGAAATTAGAGCTGAAAATTAAAAAAAAAGGAAAAAAAAAAAAAAAGTCAGTGAAATGTGTGCCTGTTCTTTTTAAGATAAGATACACTACATTTTATTTCTGCATAGGTAAGTAAAGTAGTAGGAACAGATCGGAGGTTAAAGAGAAGAAAAAGTATACATCCACAAATCTTCTAGAACAGGTCTCAGTGGTGTAAGTTATCATACTGCTGTTAGCTTCAACATTGTCGTTTTTTTCAAGCATCCTGAAGGACCCAAAAAAGGCATATGGATGTATAGGACCCTAGCTTTATTTGTCACATCTGTTTTGGTTTTAGGTATATGCTAAGTATATGTATGTGTATATAATTATGTATGTATATATATAAATTTATATATGTAAATACATATATGTATGGGTTTGGAACTCTTATATTCATCACATATTAAATCAGTGGCTTGACACTTTGTTTTTGATGCTCAGCTTCCATAAATTCAGATCCTTTAGGCAGAGAATGAATACAATGTTCTACATTAGATCATTTGCTTATAAACAAAGACTTCAGGGACTTTCAGTCAGAGAATATAAAATGAAGCAAGCTAACAAATAGCATACTTTACAATATAATGCATTTGAGGATATACAGGTGGCCTTTCAGGCAGGAATTATCAGTGCACCTGCATAGATGCCTATCCTCAAAGGTGAATCAGCAGGGTTTTCAAGAAACACCAGCTTCAGGGCAATGACAATCTATTTCACAGTCCATGACATGAGCCATTCATAAGTTCATATACCTGGCGTAGAGCTGTATATGACTTGTGTGTGACAAATGGAAATAAATTCATTTTCTGAAAATAATTTCACAATCAGTCTAATATTTGTGTTAAGAAACACACAGTTTCTTGAAAGAGTTTCTCTGTCCAGGATGGTTTTTCCAGCCGTAATGTCACTTTGCCGGAAACAAGTCTTGTATGAGAGTGGAAAGAGAAGGGGTGAAGGAAATTCAGAAAAACTGTAAGGAGCAGGAAGAGATAAAAGGAGAAAGAGAGGTAATGCTTAAAGTACCTGGAAGAGTGAAAGAGAATTTTGAACTTTTTAGATAAAAAAAAAAAATCATAAAAATAGAAGTTTCACACAGAGAAGAAAGATCAGAGATTGAATGACTATTAGCAAGATAAAGAATTCATAGGTAAGTCATAAGAAAACAGTCATATTCTTCTGGCAATCTGGCTTTAGGATGTTTGTTGTTTGGATTGTTTTTGGTTTTGTTTCTGGTTTTGTTTTTGCGTTTGGGGATTTTTGTTTGTTTTGTTTGTTTTGTGTGTGGGTTTTGTTTGTTTGTTTGTTTGTTCGTTCATTTGGTTTTGTTTTGTAGATTCTTTTGTCCTGATTTGTTAAATCAAATCTGGTAACACAAGCCTAAGTCAACTATGCTAATTACCATCATTTGTCACTTGAACTACGGGAATATGAAAGAAAAAATTCTCTGTTGCTTTACCCATGTAAGAACAAGTTGCTTTGTCCACAAAATATGAAATCTGTGAAACACTTTGTCTAGGTAATCATTTTTCTAGATATGTGTGCTTCCCTTCATGTTGCAAATAATTTACTGTACTACAGGCTGTATCAGAAATTAAAAAAAAAATAATAAGTGGTATGCATATAAACAAAAAAAGATTATTTAATGTGCTTAAGAAGTGTTGGTCTGACCTTAACTTCATGTGTGTTTCACTTCACTGGTAGCTGAAAATAGGAAGGAAGAAGATGATATGCCTCATACTGAAAGTTGCTAGCGTGATGACGCTTATTGCCTGGCTGGTAGAAAACTAGAATTCCTTCCATGTCATCTAAATATCCAGAGTCATGGTACTTGAATAAGGCATGAAGGAACAAAGAGAACTTGCTTACTTTTCACTTTAAAAACTTCACAAATTTCACTGCTTCCACCTGGAAAGTTAGCTTTGGGAATGTGAAATAAGGCAAAGTCATCACCAGGATAGAGAGTTTATTGCTGATTTCCCTCCTAAAGCTACCTAATTGATGGAAATCTAGAGCTGAATTGCCTCAGTTGTTGAATAGATGGAGTGGTGCCTGGCTGGAAGCAACAGCAATTTTACAGTTTTATAGAGACTGATTTAGAAGAGTAAAGGAAGAACTAATCCCCTTCCTAATGCTGCCTTTTACTGTCTAGCTTTTACAGAGTGAATACTGGAAGTTAGATACATAAATTCAAGAAACCCTGGAGTAAGTGCTTCCTCCTACTTTCCTTACCATTAAAAGAGATTGCAGTGTGGTGGCATGACTTCATTGTGACAGCTGTTTGATTTAACTAGACGTACCAGCTTTCTGCATGCATCTGTGTGGGCTCTAAAGTGAGCTTCTTGCAGAAAGGTATGTTTTGGGGCCTAATATGATGCATTCCACCTCTCTGTACAGTGTCCCTCACTTTTACAAACAGAGTAGCAGCCCCATCCCTTTGACCTGATAGAAAGAATAATATATTTTGCAATGTAAGTTTTCTCCGTTATAGGGAAAACTTTATTTTGTTGCTTTGTGAATGTGGATCTACTTTAAAGTAAATATTCAATGTATTATATATATATATAGTAGTGTAAATGTAATGTAGAATGTGCTACTTGCATTTAGAAATATTAAGTTTTCATAATTACAGAATTACTGACTATTATGATAATGTTTCAGAAAATCATTATAAAACAGCCACAAGGGAAAAGTACAGACAAATAAAACCCAAACCCTCAAAGCTTCTCTGACTAATTTCAGTTCATAAGCTCTACTCACAAAGTAGCATTAAATAAAGATCTTCTCAAAAGAGAGTCTTAGAAACAAGGCACTGACCCTTCACACTGTGCCTTCTCATCCCAGCATATGGCAAGAGACTTATGGATTTGCTATGGTCTTCAATGTACACAAGCTATTGGCAGCACCCCAAACAATTAGAATCTAACATTATTGACATAAATATATTCAGCTGGCAGAAACTTTTCATAAAGTAGGTCAGGTTCATCTGAAACAAAAAGATGATGATTTTTTTTAATTTTTAATTTTTTTTCCTCCACATTTCAAGGCACATGGGACAAGTGCATTTGAACAGCATTTACCTGTGTGGAACATTATGGATGGCACATTGCTTATGTCGTAATGGTATGTACTGGTAATCCTCTTCTTCCTGATACTCATCTGAGTCTGCAAGACTTGTATTGCTGATATTTAGAGCTGGTCTCCGAACCTGGTTGCCTGTTTTATTGCTAGCCCAGAGGGGACTGAAAGCATTTGGAAATATAAGAATTAGTATTTGTTGTCTTTGCCTTCTTCTGCCTCCTGAGATCCCTCTTTTGGACTAAGAAACTGATGTCTAGAGGTTAAAAGACATGCAATGGTGGACAAATTGAACTTCAGAATTGAAAGGTCATTTCAAATAAATTTTATATTTCCCCTGTGGCAGTCTGTTGCAAATAAAACTTGGTCTAATGGTTGCACTTACAATAGCCTTGGGTATAAAAGATTAATAGATTTTTAGAGAATCTGAAGCCGGAAGGGACCATTAGATCATGTAGCCTGACTGTCTATATACTTCAGGTCATTACATTTCACCAAGCTGACCTCACATCTGATCCGATAACTTCTGTCAAACAGAAGCACGTCTTCAAAAAGAAAGGCAAACTTGCAGGACATTTGGACTTCCTGAATGTATGTTAACAAGGTGTATCAACAACTAATCAGTAGATGTAGGTATGATTTGTATTTTTTGTTTTACATTGGGAAATCCAATCTGCTGTCATTGCAGTCATTTGCACTAAAGGGCTCATTCCAACCATACTTCTTTTTTTTTTTTTTTTCTTATTAGTATTTTCAAGATGAAAACAGATTTATTTTCCTTTTTATTGGAGCAAAATAAATAAAAATTAAAAAGCACGAAATAAAGCATGTCAAAAGAGCAATCTAAAACTTGGGTAAAGGGGAGAAATAATTTTAATTAAAAATGGTTAGTCTAGAATAAGTTGGAAGGAAAACTAGCATATTTTGGAAATATTCATCGTGAAAGCTATTTCCACTAGGTCTTGTTAGTTAGCCAGACTCTTTAAAAAATAGGGTCTTTCCCACCTCCAAATTTAATGTATCTGCTCTCAGTTTCCATTAGATCAGTAATGACATCTTTTCCTTTGTTATGTATCTGCACATTTACATTTCCTTTACATTAAATGGATTTCATTTGAATAGGTCAGTTTTTCAAATGAGCCTTATGACTGTGCAGTTAACAGCATTCATAATTTCTCAATATTTCATCAAGCATTAACAATTTTATAAATACTGATTTTGTCGTCACTTCCTTATCATTAGTGAAAATTCTTAATTATATTTATATAAATCCCTACAGAACTTTATGAAAAACTTCAGTTTTAAGAGGACTTCTTGTCAGTAGTGACTTTTGAGTTCTGACACTCAGTGTTTTCAACTCTTTTGAGATTAATCCATCCTTGGAGTCTCCATTCTTGGAGATACACAAAACCCATATCCACATGGTCTTGGTCAACTGGCTTTAGGTGGCCCTGCTTGAGCAGGTTGGTTGAACAAGATGACCTCTGGAAGTCCCTTCCAACCTCACCCAATGTACTATTTTGATTCTGATGATAGACTAGCCTATTTTATTTCAGGGTTAAGTAAAAATCTTATACCAGTCAAAATATGTTGTGTAGAAATAGTTCTGCGTTAATTTAATTAAGCAAACTCACAGTCAGCTCACTTCTGGATTTCACAGGATTTATTTAAAATAAATTATCTATAGGCCATAAAACTTTGGAGTCATGTCTTCTGACATGTAAATGTTCCTCAGATTTTTACTGATTAATGGATGCAATGTTTTGTTGTTAAAAATCTTTAACTTTCAATTGACACGTTAAAAATTCTTCTTTTCCTTAGCCTTATCTAGAGTACATTTTCCCTTGATAGATTCAGCATCTTTAATCAGTTCTGTGCATGAAAAAATTACACCAATTACAGTGCATTTTCCCATTATTACATGCAGCTGTTTTTCTTTCCCCAAATACTTGTCTTGAATTCATCTCTGAATTAGGATGAACATTTAAGTGAAACGATCATCTTTCTTAATTGTGAAACTGTACCTCTTGTATTATGAACATAAAACCAAACACTCCAAAACAAACACAAAAAAAAGGTACCTCTTTTGTACTTCATTTCTCCTCACTGTACATTAGTAAATCAAATATAACAGGACAAACTGCACCTTTCATTTTTGTTGCATTATAAGGCATACACATTAATTTTTATACAAGTCTTCCAATACAGTATTAATGCTTTATCAAATATAGTGGTATACCTAAATGAGCAACCTATAAACTCACACTTTCCTAATCTAAGGTGGGCAGTACTTTGTTTGCAAGTGCAATAAAATCGTCATAACAGTATTGTTTTCTGAAATAAAATCTGCTTGTCTTCTGGGCTATTGTAGACCAAATAGCTTGAGAACCATTGCCTGATAAATGCATAGAGTAATTTGGAAACTTTGCTAGGGACATTGTCCTCCCCTTGTTTATACCACTCATCTTTCTAATCAGGTATGACCTAAGTACTTTCAACTATCAGGACACAGGATACAATAGAAAGTGCCGATCTCATAGCTATCTACATAGAAAAAGTTCTGTATAGATTTTCATAAAAAAAGGCTCACAATAGAAACTATAAATATTTAAAATATAAATTGATTTGTTCTCAAGTCAACACATTAGTAGCTGTTTCCTTGGCTTATCCCTTACTGAATATTTCTTTTCATTCAGTGTATTAATTTAGATAGCTCTCTTGGTTCTCAGTTACTGTAACAAATTTGTCTAATGTCTATTCTTGTGGGAATCGCCGGGAGACGAGCTCATCCGATGATGACCGACAAGTCTCATTTATTGCTAAGCAGATGGATACTTATATACCTTGCTTGCATGTTTATAGTTTGGTTACAGAGAGATCATTGGCTTACAGCTTTTACATGTTACAAGATCATTGGTTTGTAGCTTCTACATTTTTGCAGCTACACCGTGCACCCCCCCACCATCCTCCTCATGCACTTATCACTTAGTGGCCTTGGCTGTGATTGGTCATAGTATGTTGCTGTTTGCCGGTGTCCTTCATTTCCTCATTATCTGGCGTGAGAGGTTTGCACCATCTTCTACACAGATGTCTTGTTTCAGCTCGTTGATGGGAGCATGACCTTTTGACCTTTTTTCGACAAGCCAATCCTCCACATATTCTACTTATGCATATATTTGCATATGAAACCCAAACCAGAAATGTAATTAGAAAAAACAATCCAGACACAATTTAAAAGTCTTGTATAATTAAACACATACTACCAGCTTTTTGTCTTTAAAAGAGATATTTTCTATTTTGTGGCTATAGGACGTTTGCTAATTAAAAGCAAAATACATTTTAGAAATTGCATAATTCAATTCTATTAAAAAGGCTTTTGGTCACTGTGCATGGTGAAGCTGAGGCATTGTTTAAGTCTGAAGCTTTCTTTTTCCTGTCTTTCCATATCTACCTCCTTATGTCAGCGGATCAGCAGGGATTTCAGTTATCAGGAGTTTGTTTATACAGGAACAGAGAAAATAAAAGATGCGTATAGTGGTTTTCAAAGACATTGTGGCAGTGATAATCTAATAGCAAAGACAGTGAAAGAGCATATAGCTTTGGTTTGCTGGGCAATGTTCAGCTGTCAAGCAGCAGAGAAGATATTTTTATTCAGAATATAAAAGTAACTTCATGTTCCACTTCGCTTCTTGGAATCAGTCATCTAGATACCCTCTGGGCAGTCTCTAACGCAGTAAGCCTGGATGTGTATTTGCAAATGGATTCTCAGCTGTCAGCTGATGAACTGAGTTGAACTAACCTGATGGATGTAAAATCACCAGTAGATTACAGCACCATATAGATGGAACTGGACTGTCTAGTTTCTGTTCCGATTAAGTTTCTTGGTGTCTAGTGTGGCAGAATATGTAGTTACATTCAAAAGGAGACCAGAATCAAATAGAAGAAAAAGACGAAAGTATAAGCAAGAGGCACAAGTTACCAGAATGTAATTTAATCACCAAGTAGCACAATATTTAAATGCAATTATAAATATGGTAAGGATGAATTTTAAAATGTGGTTTCTTTACAAAGAGCAATATGCAGTCCTGGGGAAGCCAGTCTTCAATTCCACATGAGTTATTACCACAGGTAATAGTTCTCTGAATGTGAAAGAATTTTGACCTGTCATTTTAAAAAGAAATATTGAAATCTGAGCATAAAAATTAAAAACATCCTGTGATGATTTTAGTAAAATCTGAATTCAAATTCTGGGTGTTACTTACCTCTCTTTATATAACCTGCTGAAACCAGGAGAGATGGTAACTATCATTTGTATAAACATCATTGATGTTAGCATTAATGTTGCGTCATCTACTATATTGAAAGATGAAGGAAACTGCACATAGATAATTAATTTTTGAAAGGCTTAAAATGCTAATACTAACATTTTGGTCTAAATAATATGAACCGACATACTTGTAGACATGTATATATAACCTTAAATGCATTTATAATTTAGCAAACTGCATATTCCATATTGGGGATATTTTTAAACATATGTGTAACTTAGCTTGTGCATTAAAAAGACTGGGATACAGTAATTGTGTCCCAGCTGACACAAGTGAATGTATTAAAATAATCAGTTTTGTAAGTAACTCAAATACTACTCAGTGCAAAAAAGTACACCTGACAACCAGTGTAAATTATTTTTCTAGATGCTTTTGTGACACAAATGTTTATAAAACTCTTTTTATTTCAGACAATAAATTGTGATTCATGTAAGAACTAAAAGTGCATTTTTCATATTTTATTTTATAGAACCATAGAATAGTTAGGGCTGCAAAGGACCGTAAAATCATTTAGTTCCAACCCGTTATTAGATTAGATTGAATTTATCAGATTATTAGATTGAATCATATCTAATTGGTCTGTTAAGTAATTATACATTTAACTAACTGAAGTGCAAGTTACATTTTAATTTAAATATTTCGAAGTGTGTTTTCTTTTAGTAATACATTGCTTATAAACTTTTCCTACAAATGTAAAATAGAGAATGCTGAAGGGAAAAAAGTGCTTGAAGCTGTGCACATAATGTAAGGGAATCTGTCAGCTTCATTTCATCATGCTGTTATAAAAGGTATAACTACTTAATGGGGTTAATAGACAGACATCTTTGAAGGCCAAAGGCTATTATTTACACTGATTTATGGATTGTAGTAAGAGCTTTTGTTTTGGCCAAGGAATGCAAGTCCACAAAAATTTTCATAAGAGCGTGCATTCATTGGCAATATTAAAGCTAATATCATCCCTGGTATGTGCTTATTAAGTTAATCACTTTGAATGGCACCTTGACGTTTATAGCCGCTGGATGCCAGCTGGATGAGGTTATAAACCTCAAACAGCAATTTATGCCAACGTCGCTTGTCTGTATCCAGGAAGCAAGCCTCAGGCAGTTGAACAGAAGGAAGCATTTTCTTGTCCCATGAACAAAACTGTTGAAGAAAATTAATTTTGCCTGCACTTCCATGTTCAATGCGGTAAAGTCAATGGAATGTTAAGAAGCTTAGCAAAAAAGTCACTTGGTGATTCTCACATTAAAAATTGACCTATAAAGATATATGGCTACATGATATCATAAGTCTTTTAAACACTGCAATCTGACAGCTGAATCTGTTTGCTGCAGTAAGGAGTGAGCTGAAGAATTACAAACGACAGTGCATTAAATTATACAAAGCTATTCATAGTCACATATAGACCAGTTCTGATCTGTCACTGTTGATCTTTATTCACATGAATGTATTCAAGCACTGAAGACTAAACAATTTAAAATATTTGCTTATTCATTAAGCAATTTGTTAACAATTATTGACCATTAGAATAGGTCCTATATATATAATCTGTGCCACATTTATGTTCATCATTGTAAACCAAAACAACAACAAAAAGTGGCCTTTTATAATTTTTACTTAACTATATGATTGATTGCAGTAGCAAGTATGAAGCACTAGTTAATATCTGCAGTTTGCTAAATAAATCTCTCTTAGTTTAGTTAGCTCTAACTAAAGTGAAATCTTCTAAGGAATTTACATTACTTTAAAGTTACCATGGTTCTCTGGTATTCCCTCCATCATAATGCAAATAAAATAAATTGGACTTAAATGTCATAAACAGCATCAAACTGTTCAGAGATCATACCTGCCCTTTATGATTACTTGATTCAGCAGGGTCTCAATGGTCCCTCTGAGACTGATTATATTGAAGAAAAACATGTACATAAAGCACCAATGTCTATGTGATAACAGAATATACATATCTCTGCCACCAGGTGTTCACTTATTTTCATTCCTTCTTATTGACTTTGCTTTTATGTAAGATATGAAGAACCACTGTTACAGCACAAAAATACCCTAACTTAGCTGACTTAACACAACTATGTATGGAATAAAAAGCTGCTTTTTTCTTTTTTTCTGAACAAACCCTTATTTTTTGGTTTTGTTTCCAGGAATAAAATAGGACTAATTATGGTTACTCTAGTATTTATCATATAACTTACTGTCCTGGGTTCAGCAGTAACAGTCATTTTTATTCCTTCTTAGTAGGTGGTGCAGTGATGTATTTTTATGCTTTAGTTTGAGAACAAAGCTGATAACACACCGATGTTTTTAGTCGTTACTAAGTAATGTTTACTCTGATCAAGGACTTTTCTGTTTCATACTCTGCCAGTGAGGAGGGACATGGGAAACTGGGAAGAAGAAGAGACAGGACACCTGATCCAAATTAGCCAAATGGGTATTCCACACCACAGCATATCATGCCCAGTCCAGTATATGAACTGGGAGCAGTTACCTGGAAGGGCTAGACCACTGCCATGGTCGGGCTGGGTACAGGTTAGCGGGTGGTGAGTGGTTGTATTCTCTCCTCTTGTTATTTCCCTTATCATTATTATTATTGGTGGTAGCAGTAGTGGTTTTGTGTTATACCTTAGTTACTGGACTTTCTTATCTCAACCTGTGGGAGTTACATTCTTTCAATTCTCCTCCCCATCCCTCCAGGAGTGGGAGGATGAAGAAGGGAGGAGTGAGCAAGCGGCTGCATGGTTCTGAGTTGCCAGCTGGGCTTAAACCACGGCACTAGCCTTGAAGAATTTTGTGGGGATTGTGCTAACACATACTAATCTGTAAATGTCCTGAAAAGCACTATGTCTAATAATGGTAAAAAAAATATTTAGGCTCTGATTGTCAATATGCATATTTGCTTCTGTTTAAGTTTTTACATATGGAGAGCAGGAAAGGCAAGCTTGAAAGAGAGAGGAAATTTATAGGATTGCAGAATATCAGGCTGGAAGGAGACTTCAAGGATTGTCTGGTCCAGCATTTCTTGGAAAAAGCACGGCCTAGACAAGATGTCCCAGCACTCTGTCCAGCTGAATCTTAAAAGTGTTCAACATTGGGGAATCCACCACTTCCTTGGAGAGATTATTCCAATGGCCAATTGTTCCCATTGTTAAAACTTTTTCTCTGTGTCCAATCAGAACCTCCCCGTGAACAGTTTGCACCCCTCCTCTTTTCCGTGTGACTCCTTGTGAAACGGGAGTTTTCATCTTCTTCGTAGCCACTCTTTAAATACCGTAACATGCCATAAGGTGTTCACTGAACCTTCTTGTCTCAAGGCTGAGCAAGCCCAGCTCTTTCAGCCTTTTCTTATGCATCAGGCTTCCCAGTCCCTTAATCATGTTTGTGGCCCTGTTTGCTCAGTTTCTCTTCGCTTAGTTACAATATATTGTGTTTCTGTCACTTTTTGGCCTTTTGCTTTAAGGGGCTTTCTCTCTCTGGAACCCCTCTATTTGATTACTTTCGTACTGGTATAAATAGAAGAGTGGGAACTATAAAAGTCTTAAATAAAAAACAGTATTGCATTTTTGTTTAAATAACTATTTCTCCTGGCTAATCAGGAATATTTCATTCCAAAGTGTTCATTTTCACCAAAAGAAATGTACTACACATATATTTTATCTTCTGAGTAATTTCTGTTTAATTTACTGAAAAAAAAGAACAAGTTTTACTGTTTCCAGTCCTCAGAGTCAATAAATCCATATTTTATTCCACCTCATTCATCTTGATGAAAAGAGAAAACTAGAAGATAAATTCTTGCTCGATGCCCAAGTCCTCCTTGAAAGGGTTAGCATTTGTCCCCCAAGAGACATCAAATAGTGTCTTACTATTTGATTACTATTCTATAGTACCAGTTCTGGCTATTTGCAGAATGTCATTTATTCACCTGATGTCAGCTTCTGTCTCAAAGTGTGACATTACTTGGTTTGATGACTGTAATGAAGATATGGATTTGGTAGTATATGTAGCAGACTTCATATTGTTTTAATTTTTTTAAGGAGCTGATGGTGAACAAACGTTTACCCAAGAAGAACTGCTTTACGAAGCTTTTTTTTTTTTTTTTCCCTTTTGCTTTTTTTCCTCACTGCTTTCTGACAGCTGCTCCTTTTTTTGGCTCTTGAAGTTTATTTCACATAAAGAGTGTATGTTACAAAAATGCTACATAAAAAAACAATGTTCATGAACAATTTTTTCTTCTGAATCAAATTCATCCCTACTGTGACTATTGAAATGAATAGAAAAGCACCTAACATACTTTTAGATGAATTAATAAACAAACGGGAAAATATATCTTTTTATTCTTGACATTTGTTGCTTTTGTTTTTAAGTAAAGACAGCTAATCTAAGTGTCTCTTTTCCAGCCTTGGAAGCAGCGCAGTCACTCTGGTATAATGTTCTTGTCAAGTTCAACACAAACCCAATTATAGCTAACCCCCAAGCTTTTTGAAAACCTTAATAAGCTGCCTAACTTGCAATCCACTATTTATCCATTATAACTGATGGAGAGAAGGAGAGAAGACACCAGTCTTCGAGAAAGTTGTCACAAGATGGAATTCTGTCCTTTGTCAAATTAGAACATAAAAATCACCAGGAGCATCCAAAAACTGTGGGTTTTTCTTGTCGTGTTTTTTTTGCCACCAGTATAAGCTTAATTATTTCATGATGTTACAGACCCCTTAGAGGGAATTAAGACTGGATAATCTTCCAGCTGAGAAAAGTTGCTGCAGCAGGAACTTGCTCTTACAAATGGAATTATGAAGGAGTACTCAGTGGGAATTATTACTACTATTTTCTTTTTTTCAAAGATATCTTCCACCATTTTAACGATTTCCTGTTGTCCTGGGAGCTTTAGAACAGCTGTAACAGTCATTTTTGTACTTAGTAGCTGGTGCAATGTTGTGTTTTCATCCTTTAGTCTGAGAACAATGCTAATAACACCGATGTTTTCAGTCATTGCTAAGTAATGTTTACTCTGATCATGGGCTTCTTCAGTTTCATGCTCTGCCAGTGAGGGAAGACGGGAAGGAAGCAGAGACAGGACACCTGACCCAAACTAGCCAAAGGGGTATTCAATACCACAGCACGCCATGCCCCCTATATAAACTGGGGGCAGTTACCTCGAAGGGCTAGATCACTGCCTGGGTCAGGCTGGGTATAGGTGGGCGGCTGGTGAGCAGTTGTATTCTCTCCTCTTGTTATTTCCTTTATCATTATTATTATTGGTGGTAGCAGTAGTGATTTGTGTTATACCTTGGTTCCTGGACTGTTCTTATCTCAACCCATGGGAGTTACATTCTTTCGATTCTTCTCCCCATCCCCCTGGGAGGGAGGGAAGGGGGGGAAGACCTGGGGGAGTGAGCGAGCAGCTGCGTGGTTCTGAATTGCCGGCTGGGCTTTAAACCACAACACCTGCTGAAAGAGAACACTAAGAACAAGCCTCAAAATGTCCTGAGAAAACAAACCTTGGGAGAAAAACCTTCAAAATTATTATCTTTTTATTTTCACTTTAACAGTCCTAAAAAAAAATAATATTTTGACAGCCATAACAATGAAGGCTGTTTTCTGGACTACATTATCAAAAATGCAGCTAATGGGTTGATGCAAGTGATTACTTATAAGACATCCATATCCAGGGTCCTGTGACAAGTTTTTAGTCCCCCAGTATGAGAGGGAGATTGAGGGAAAATAAAGCGGTCAGTGAGCTAAAGCACATAAGCAACCCTTAGCATTTGTGTATAATATTTTAGGAGAGAAGATGCGGTATAATGAAGTACACACCTTAGCATTCAATGTTCTTTGATTTAAATATTTTCTATATTAATAAACCAATCACAGGCTCACCCTGATCTGAATGTGCAGGTTCTGTGTAGAGTATGACTGCTACCACTTTCATTAGAAGATTAATCCGTACTGTCAGAGAAATCATTTGAAAGGGTATGTCTTTAATAAACTGTTCCTTTTTTGCTTGCCTGAGGCAGTTGCAGGTTTGGAGCTTCTCAAAACATAGGTAATGTTTTCACAATATGCTATACAAAAATAATCCATTAATAACTATCATTATACCAACCTTTGGTTGCTGCTGTTCTTTCAAAAAACAAAATCTTTGTTTCCTTCCCAAAATGTATGCTTACTGACCTATTGTGATGGTCAAGAGACCCTTTCGTGTGTGTCTCAAAAAAACTCAGAAGGAACTGATAGCTTGTTTCACTTGGGCAAAGGGTGGTCAGGGTGGCAGAGCTGCTCCACCAAGGCAGGAGATGGTTTGCTATGTTGTCTGCCCTGAGGCAGCGAAGACAAACTGCCCGGTCAACAACATTTTTTTATACTTTGGGGGATATGGGCTGGGAGGGTTAGAAGTGTGAAGAGCTATAATTTAGCATTTAGTGAAAGCTATAGGGTTACCCTGAGACTTGTAGATAATATATTAATGCATTTGTGAGGCACTTGCAGTTCCCACTTCAAGAAGAATGCACAAGAATAAACACTGAACGCACAAAGCTGTTTCCTAATATTAAAAAAGTTACAAACAAAACCAAAAATCTGTGCAAACCCAATTGATACTGCCAGCTCTTGTTAGTAATTGTATTTGTGTTAATGTTGGAGCTACGTACATATTAAATTATCTTTGGCCATACTTTCAAACCGAATATGTCCATAAATATTTCTTTATAGGAATATGATTTAAAAATAAAAATCTAGTTTTCCACTGTAAAATCAGTTACTTAATAGAAACCCATGAAACTAAGGGCTATCTGTCAGCTTTAGTGTTCCTTTGAAAACTTCTTCCTTTAACCTTCATCAATATCTATTCACTGTCATGCTTTTCTTTTATGTCTACTTATTTGTTAGACTGACTTGTGCTTTGAGATAAGCTTGTGCAATGTGCGACACAAAAGAAGCTGAAGCAGCATGCTATTCCTCAATAGATGCAGATCTGGTGTAGAAAATCGGCAAATCTCTCAAATTCCCCTAGGCACATGGTTTACAGTAAAACATCTTATGACTGTAATCATCAACCACAGATGCAGGAAGCTGTTTTTTTCACCCTTTTAATACAGATTTTTCTAATTCAAAAGCTGTTTACCAAGGACAAACACATCGTTCTGTATCCCCTTCAGTTTTCCTATATTCCAGTTTCCAGCATTTCTCCCATGTTTCTTTGTTTAAAAAAAAATGAGATGCTTGCTGGAACATCTCATTGTCTTTATTGCACACAAGATAAAAATGTAAGGGTTATGAAGTTCAGCTGAAGTGAATCAATCTGATATAGATTAGGAGAAAACAACAGTAAACCCAGCATTAATGCATGACTTATAACCATACAGCTGGTTATGACAATTTGTAAATTTATGCTTAAAAAACAAGACAAATTCCCTAAGATTAGTACCAGATGATTAAGGTGATTGAAGAGTGATTCAATAAGTTTGTTTTGATTTGTTTTTGGTTTTGGTTTTGTTTTTTTTTTTTTTTGTAAGTAATTGGCCAGGTTTAGAATGGGTTTCTTCATATCCTTAAAAATATATATATAATTTGAACCTACAACCAAGCCCTTGTTTTGTTTTAAACTTTAGTTTCTGAGACATATGATGATCTCAGTTGAATTAAATCTACCTGTAACTGATGTTTACATTTAGCGCACAAGACCCAGAGGTTTCACTCTTCATAAAATTCACCTGAAATATTTGAAGTTAATTTTTTGATGGAGTGGGATGTGCTCTGAATTTGTCTTTACCTCTTTGTATTTACAATAAAGAGAGGCTTCTAATGAAGGTACTTCACCCTATATTTAATCTCTTCATACTGGAGTTATCTTCCTTAGAGCACTTTAATGGTTAAGATTTACTTCTACCCCTAATATATGTGCATAATATATATCATTTGCTGAGGTAGATTTAAATTTACCCATGTGCAGTGTGTATCTGTGTTGGCTCAGAGAAGCAGTCTCTCCCAAACAATCTTCTACTTGTGCCTTCCATCTTCCAAGGAAGTTAAAAATTGCTGCTGCAATAGCATTCCTCTCTGAGCAAACACAGCTAGTCAAAGTAGGTGCTGGGCAAGATCTGCTCCCAAGGCTAATCTGCTCACATATGTGACCAGGAAGGAGTAAAGAGAGTAACCATTTGTTAGTAATCGCTCTTCATCTGGTAGAAGGGCTAGTCAGTCATAACAGTGCTTATACAGGCTCTTTGTACTAATTTGCATTCTCAAACAGAAACACAAGTTACAGCAAAATCTTTTCTAAAGAAGAAGAGCTGCTGTCTCCTGATTGAGGATTCCAAATAATCTTCTAATTAGAAACATACCTTTACTGCTGTAATTTCTGATTCTCAACTATTTAATTTATTCACTGATACTATTATTCTGTTACTCTATGAGTTCCTTTCATCTCTCTGGATTTTCTCATCTAAATAAGTGTTCCTTTTCACTGCATTTGCACAATTGAAAAGCTAATGTTACAACTAGGAGATTTCGCCTTCAGGATAAAAATAAAGGACAAGATTAGTGTGATGCAACGTGATAAAAGCATGTTTATGATTTAAAACATGAGAAAAAACAATTTTATCCATTTACGTATTTACAAAAAGATGTTTCTGCTATATACAATCTATATACTTTTCTGAATTCACATGCACAATTCTTGTTTCTAAAATTTTTCTGTAATTTTTAGCATATGACATTTTTAAACATTCATTTTCTGAACTTTTGCTATTGCAGAATAGTTTACTTTAAACCAATTTTTGCTTGAATATTCATCAACTTTCTTTGGAGAAAGACAAGGTTTTTTAAAAAGAAGTGAAGAGTACAGACTGTATTCCTTTAAGTTCATGTAAGATAGGCAATAGATATTACAGAGCTGAGAGAAAAACCAGCTGCTACAACTGGGAGGAACACAGAATATAGAAGTAAACAGATGCCTAAAGAAAGGGAGATGAATTTAAAATAGGACCAGTCTGAACTTTCAGGGGCACTGCTCGGACCTGTGATGTTGTTCAGCTGTGATGGGAAACTCTGTAAACACAAAATGACTTGCAAGACATATTTTCTTTAGTGCTGAATACAACAGGCCCTGGTCTAGTGAGTACGTATGTTTAATCTATCAGTTCCTTTAAAATCAAATAACAGTTTCTCTCCCTTATTATTTGTTGCTACATTTTTTTTAAATCTGATTACTTAATTTTGTTTCCTGTAGTTTATGGAATATGAACACGTCATCCTAGGAAATAGGTCTTACTTATGTTGGACAGTATTATAACTAAAGAAAGAAAGAAAGTACTTCTTTATGTGAGGTGTACAGATTGTAAACCACTTGGTGAGTAGCTGGACTAAAATTTTTTTGTAAGTCTAACTTACTAGTTTATTGACATAGTGACTTTAGTTAAGGGAACGTGTATGTAGATAACTTCTTGGTATGGTGTAAAAACAGAGCACCTTCCATCAGTTCATATTAATTAATGCCATATGGTTTACTTTGGCAATCTCTTTCCAGATTGATATATGCTATTTAGCACATTGCAAATATTAGCGTGAAGTGAGGAAAAAGAACAGCCCACTAGAATGATTTAAAAAATTAAAATATTGAAAGAAATGAACATTTCTTAGAGTGCATTAGAAAGGGTGTGGTTAGTAGGTCAAGAGAGGTTCTCCTCCCCCTCTACTCAGCCTTGGTGAGGCCGCATCTGGAATATTGCGTCCAGTTCTGGGCCCCTCTGTTCAAGAAGGACAGGGAATTGCTTGAAGGAGTCCAGCGCAGAGCCACAAAGATGATTAAGGGAGTGGAACATCTCCCTTATGAGGAGAGGCTGAGGGAGCTGGGTCTCTTTAGCTTGGAGAAGAGGAGACTGAGAGGTGACCTCATCAATGTTTACAAATATGTAAAGGGTGGGTGTCAGGATGATGGAGCTAGGCTTTTTTCAGTGATATCCAGTGATAGGATGAGGGGGAATGGGTGTAAACTGGAGCATAGGAAGTTCCACGTTAACATCAGGAAGAACTTCTTTACTGTAAGAGTGACAGAGCACTGGAACAGGTTGCCCAGGGGGGTTGTGGAGTCTCCTACACTGGAGATATTCAAGGCCCGCCTGGACAAGTTCCTGTGTGATGTACTGTAGGTTACCCTGCTCTTGCAGGGGGGTTGGACTAGATGATCTTTTGAGGTCCCTTCCAACCCTTGGGATTCTGTGATTCTGTGATTTCTAAGAAAAGACAACAAATATGACATAAACAAGCAAACAACAAAAAAAAAAAAAAATTTGGAATAATAGAGGAGATGGGGGAAAAAAGGGAAAAGGTAACTTGGCCTTCATTTTAATTGCAGAAAGAGAACAGAACTTGAAAAATTAAACTATAGGTCCATATGTGATATGCAGAAATATCTCTATATAAGAAATACATAGATAAAAGAGATATATTTTTAATAAAAACATCTAAAAGTGATTTCATTTGTTTATTTTTAGATCACATCTTAAAGAACTGTGTTGTCTGCATGTTTACAAGATCACTTGGGTATAGCCAAGACAAATTTAGCTCAGAATATTTTACGTTAACTCAAACACATGCTTTAAGGTTTCAAAGTAAAGCCAACTATAATGATAGTGTTCAAGCTTTTTAGAAGAACAGTTCAAAGAAAACTTCAGGTTTAGTAATGGTTAGGGAGGAAAAAAAACAACCAAACAAAAACCCAACAAAAAATGCTTATTGATAGTCAACTACTGAGGTACAACAGACAAGAAAAAAGGTAGATCAGAAATACGGGGTAGATAATACAGAATGCACTACTTTTACAAAAAACATATTTCATTAGAAAACACCCTCTTTTATAAAATATTTTGTCAGCTGTGTGGTCATGTTTAAATTCTGGAAAATACTGTGAATTTTTCCTCCATAAGATAATGACATTTTGGGTTTGTGCATTCTTAGAAGGCACTAGAATGTTAGATTTAGCATCCAAGCGTCTGTTAGAAATCTCCTTCATACACTAATTAAAATAAAAATCACAGGAAATGGTCGGAACAACACATATCTTTTCTGTAGCAAAAAACTATTTAATAGTTTTAGAAATTCTTTTACGCACTACTTTCTATGCATTTCTTTTACATTTTTCACAGATCATGGATTGAAATCCAATCCCTGAATTTTGTCCTTTCTCTGTTACCATTAATTCTAGTAATCCCATTGTACTGTGAAGCAGTAACTTAAATTATTAGGTACTCCAAATGATTCTTTCCTTAAAGTTTCTCTGAATGCCTTGACTTCTCTGTATGTACTTTAGACTGTAAATTCTGAAGAGCAGGTACTGTGTATTTTTCAGACATCTATTATGCAAATCTGTGGCTCTTTTGCTAAACAAAAGAGTATGGCAAGGTTTGACAGAGAATGAGCTAAAATTTATACAGATATTTGCACATCCAGTATAAGGATACCTTCTGTCGAAAAGGAGGCTGTTTAGGGCAGTGATTCCTTCTCTACCAGGTCTTCCTTGTGCTTTGCAAACTTGAAGAACCTGAGCTGTCAAGACTATGTAAGAATAGTTTCTGTGAAAATATAAGGAGTAAATATAATAGAAACCTCTTTACTATTGATATTTATCTGAGCAGTGTTTTTTGAATGTAAAGGAGAAAGATTTATTAAAAACTTTATTATACTTGCAGTTAGTTACTCAACTAGATGTTTAGCCTCAGCTTTCAATTTTCATAAACATATATTTTTCCTTTTAGAGAAAGTAATTAGAATTCTCATAAAAATATTCTAGCCCAAAAGAAACTGTTCATTCCCCTCAAAATCTGAAGGGACATTTGTGACAAAATATGAGCAGAAATGAAAGGTGACGTAAGATACAAATTCTGGTTCACAGGGGGAAAGAGAATCCTCCAAGATTCTTCACTTAAAGGCTTAGCTTAAAGGGAAACATTTTGCGTCATCCCTGCCCTGGAAAAATGAAGCAGAAAGAAGCAAATTAAGACCTGCTTTTCTGTAACAGTAAGAAAAATAAAATGGTTGTAATGAAATGAAAGGGTTTTGCCTAGAGTGTCAAAGAAAATTAATCTCAGCAACAGAGGTGTCAGCATACTGTGTAACTTAAGGTATCAAATGCTGACAGATACAGCACATTTAGGGTATAGCAGTGCTTTCAGTGATCACTTTTTTAGCTGTAATGAGCATTTGTGTGTGTGTAAATGGGGAGAAGCAAGGCTAGACAGATGTAGACAGTGAAATGTTCTTTAATTGGAAATATATGAAAACATAAGACTAAATAACGCTATTAGTTCAAGTATGTCATGAGGATTCATAGTGCTTATACTTCATTTTACTTTCAATAGATATATTGTACATTATATACATTCTAGAGAAATTACAGGAGCTCCATGGTGTGCATGGCCCAGCTACCAGTTGCTGAGTCATCTGTGGTTGATTGATTTAACAGTCATTAATAGAGACAGCAATTGGTACTTCCAATAAAATGGAAATCATGGAAATCTTGAATAATTTTACTACCAAATGAGGTTGAACATGTTACTGATAATTCATGCAGATAGGCAGCGATATTTTTCAATGTGTTAGAAAGAAATAGTGCTATTATCAATAGGGTATAAAAAATGTTTAATGTGAATAAAAAAAATACTTGGTTCAATTTAATAAAAAAATGTCTTTTTTTTCCTTTTTTTCAGAAGAGTCAAGTTGTAAAATAATGTATTTGTTTTAAAGTTATTAAATAGTCCTTACTCAAAATAATCCAGGGGATTTCTTCAGTGTTTATCTTTCCCTGATTTATTCCTTAAATTGAATGGTTTAATCTTTATCTCCGGTGATTTTTATTTAGACAAGAAACTGATTTTTATTCTTGAACTATGTTCTGCTACATTCTAAATCTCTATTGAGATCCCACTCCTAAATCCCTTGCTCTGTTTTCTTATGAGAAATGATTATTGTTTGAATGTATCCAGCTTTAAATGTTATTTTAAAAATATAGAATGGCTGTCTGTGAACATATTTTTCCTTTTTTGGTTATTTCCAAGGTCCTGACTGTGCTGTCTCATTATTGGTTTAGTCACAAAAATTGCATGGTACTGGTATTTTGTAATGTCCATGTAATATGTAGGCTATGCCTTGCTGAAATATTTGGTTTTAATAAAGCAGAGGAATATTTCATTTCTCAACAGACGTTACTACTTTTTAATCAGGTCCAGAGTGAGAAGTGTTGCTGAAAGTTCTACATGCATCATTGTATATTTTCCTAATTTAAGATGTATGAAATTCAACAGATTATATTATTAAAGCTCTTTACATTGGTGTAAGTCAAGGTAATTGTTTTTATGTTGCCTTACTAGTTACCTGACAGCCTGTTTTCTGGTTGTTTTGTGAAAAATGGAAGTTCAAGTGTCTAGCTATTTAGTCTTTTCTTGTCAAGTGGTGTTCTTTTAGATACCTTTATTCTTTCTGCTAAAAAGAGAATAAAAGAGAGTGAAAGAAAAGACCTAATGTTTAGTGAGGATTTTTCTCAGTCTCTATGATCTGAGTCTTAGGTCTCATGCGAAGTGCCCCGGCCAGCAGTATTCATTTGCATAGTGCTTATTTACTCTTGCGATCACCCCAATGGATGTGTGCTGTGTTATGTGATGCTTTAGCAATGGGGCTTCTGCAGACATTAACACCGGAGCGGGGGAGAGATCACCGTCCAGGAGCCTCAACTCAGAGCGGCCAGAGCCACCGAGGGAGCCTCAAGTCCTCAACAGGACCGGCCCAGGAGCCGGCAGCTCCGCGGACGCGAGCAACTCACAGGGTGCGGAGCCAGGAGGAGCGGCACCAGCCCTGAGTGGGTAAAAACCTGCCCCAGGGAGCGCGAGCGACCAGGAGCGCGGCGAACAGAGCGGGACGAGGCAGTTTGCGCGGCAGTTCGCGCGGGCAGGCGAGCGGGATGGTGAGCACCCGTCGTATGGGCAGGGCCCGCCCTGGGAGCTCTGCTCTGGCTGCCCCGGCGGTGGCCAGCGTAGGCACCCAGACAGAGCAGATGAGAGGCGAGGCTGCAGTGCAGAGCTCGGGGTGTAGAGGGTGCCTGCGCTGGGCTTGTGAGGGAAAGGAGCACGACGGGCAGGGCTGCGCTCGGTGCTCCCTGGGGGAGGCCCTCCTGCAGCAGGGGCTGAGCTGCGGAATGCTATTAGCGGCCTGCAAGATGTCAGGGTAGCTGAGAGGAAGCAGGGTGCTTGCTCCAGCCCCATACTGTGCGGGGGCCTCAAGCTTCCCCTCCAGCTCATGAAGAAAAGAAGGAGGCCACCAACCCGGGAAGTTGGGAATTGGTGACAAAGAAAAATAACAAAAGAAGGAGGAAAAGGACAATTAAAAGCAAGGGACTTCCTCCTAAGTCTGTTGTTCCCATGCAGAACCGCTTTGCTGTTCTGCAGGAGACTAACGAGGAAATGCACTTGCACCACAAAGAGCCGGATTATGCACGGGTAAAGATCTCTACTGGCGCTACAAAGAAAAAGCGGCGGGTAGTAGTAATAGGGGACTCTACTTTGAAAGGGACGGAAGCACTCGTCTGTCAGCCTGACCCTGTCTCGAGGGAGGTGTGCTGCCTACCAGGAGCACGGATCAGGGATGTTACAGAGAGGCTACCTGCTCTAGTAAGTTCCACGGACTATTACCCACCCCGGTGATCCATGTGGGTGCTAGGGATATAGGTAGTAGTAGACTGAGGACCATAAAGAAAGACTACAGAGCCCTGGGAGAGGTGGTTAGGGGCTCCGGTGCTCAGATAGTCTTTTCGTCAATTCTCCAGGACACAGGGGAGGACCAAGAAAAAGCTAGGAGGATTGGCCAGGTCAATAGATGGTTAAAAGGGTGGTGTCATAGTCAGGGGTTTGGGTGTCTTGAACATAAGACTGAAGTTAGGAGGCCAGATCTACTGGAGGCTGGTGAAGCTGCTCTGGTAAAGAAGGGGAAGAACAGTTTTGGTAGGAGGCTTGCCAGACTGGTCAAGGAGGCTTTAAACTTGTTGGAGGAGGGGGGCATCATTCCATCCCAACACACCCAGTCAGTTGCCAACACCTATAATAAATGCTCGGAACAATGTAGATATATTCCAGCTGCTCCAGCCAATGAGCCGGCTTCAATTGGAGCTCGTCTCAGATGCCTCTATACAAACGCCCATAGCATGGGGAACAAACAAGAGGAATTAGAGATGTGTGCACATCTACGGGGGTATGATATAATAGGCATCACAGAAACATGGTGGGATGGCTCCTATGTCTGGAGTGTTGGAATGGAAGGTTACAGGCTCTTTAGAAAGGACAGGCCTGGCAGGCGGGGAGGGGGAGTTGCCCTTTATGTTAGGGATAGGCTGGAGAGTATGGAACCCTGTCTGGGGACAGGTGAGCAGTTTACAGAGAGTTTGTGGGTCAGGGTTAAAGGGAAAACAGCAATGGGAGACATTACTGTGGGGATCTGTTACAGACCGCCTGGCCAAGAGGAACCTGTGGATGAAGCACTCTACAGACAGATAGGAAAAGCCTCACGCTCGCAGGCCCTTGTTCTCATGGCAGAATTCAACCACCCTGATATCCCTTGGAGAGATGGTACGGCCTGGCACAAGCAATCCCTCGATTGTGTGGAAGACACCTTCATTCTGCAAGTAATAGAGGAGCCGACAAAGAGAGATGCCATGCTTGACCCTGTGCTCACCAACAGGGAAGGGCTTGTTGAGAATGCAGCAATCACAAGATGGTCGAATTTGAGATCACCAGGACAGTGAGAAGAGCGTGTAGCAAGCTCACTGCCCTGGGCTTCAAAAGAGCAGACTTTGACCTCTTCAGGAGCCTGCTTAGTAAGGTTCCATGGGATATAGCCCTCTAGGGCAGGGGGGCCCAAGACTCTTGGTTGATATTCAAAGACCACCTGCTACAAGCTCAGGAGTGCTGCATCCCAACTAGAAGGAAGTGCAGCAGGAGGGCCAGGAGACCTCCTTGGAAGGATAAGGAGTTGCTGAGGAAAATTCAAAGGAAAAAAGAGGCTTAAAAAAAATGGAAGCAAGGACAGGCGGCCTGGTAAGAGTACAGGGATGTTGTCCGGGAAGCTAGGGACCAGGTTAGGAAGGCCAAGGACCAGCTAGAATTAAACCTAGCCAGGGATGTTAAGGATAATAGGAAGGGATTCTACAGGTACGTAGCAAACAAAAAACAGACTAAGGACAACATAGGCCCCCTGAGGAAGCTTTCGGGAGAACTGGCTACACAGGATTTGGAGAAGGCTGAGGTTCTGAATGACTTCTTTGCCTCGGTCTTCACTGGCAAAGGCTCTGACTGCACCACCCAGGTCTTAGAAGGTAGATGCAGGGACTGTGAGAATGAAGACTTTGGGCCCACTGTAGGAGAGGATCTGGTTCGAGACCATCTTAAAAATCTGAATGTGCACAAGTCCATGGGACCTCATGGAATCCATTCGCGGGTCCTGAAAGAGCTGGTGAATGAAGTTGCTAAGCCACTGGCCATCACATTTGAAAAATCATGGCAGTCAGGTGAAGTTCCCGACGACTGGAAAAAGGGAAATATAACCCCCATTTTCAAGAAGGGGAAAATGGATGACCCGGGGAATTACAGACCAGTCAGTCTCACCTCTGTGCCTGGTAAAATCTTGGAGCAGATTCTCCTGGATGGCATGCTAAGGCACATGAAAAACAACAAGGTGCTTGGTGACAGCCAGCATGGCTTCACTAAGGGGAAATCCTGCCTGACCAATTTGGTGGCCTTCTAGGATGGGGCTACAGAATTGATGGGTAAGGGTAAAGCAGTTGATGTCATCTACCTGGACTTGTGCAAAGCATTTGACACTGTCCCACACGACATCCTTCTCTCTAAATTGGAGAGATATCAATTTGATGGATGGACCACTCAGTGGATAAAAAAACTGTCTGGATGGCCGCACACAAAGAGTTGTGGTCAATGGCTCGATGTCTGGCTGGAGACCAGTAACGAGTTGTGTCCCTCAGGGATCGGTGTTGGGACCGGTCTTGTTTAACATCTTCATCACTGACATGGACAGTGGGATTGAGTGTGCCCTCAGCAAGTTTGCCAATGACACCAAGCTGTGTGGTCCGGTTGATATGCTGGAGGGAAGGGATGCCATCCAGAGGGACCTTGACACGCTTGTAAGGTGGGCTGATGCCAACCTTATGAAGTTCAACCACGACAAGTGCAAGGTCCTACACCTGGGTCGGAGCAATCCCAGGCACAGATACAGACTGGGCAAAGAATAGATTCAGAGCGGCCCTGCGGAGAAGGACTTGGGGGTGCTGGTCGATGAGAAAATGAACATGAGCCGGCAGTGTGCGCTCGCAGCCCAGAAAGCCAACCGTATGCTGGGCTGCATCAAAAGGAGCATGACCAGCAGGTCGAAGGAGGTGATCCTGCCCCTCTACTCTGCTCTTGTGAGACCTCACCTGGAGTATTGTGTGCAGTTCTGGTGTCCTCAACATAAAAAGGACATGGAACTGCTGGAACAAGTCCAGAGGAGGGCCATGAGGATGATCAGGGGACTGGAGCACCTCCCGTATGAAGACAGGCTGAGGAAGTTGGGACTGTTCAGCCTGGAGAAGAGAAGGCTGCGTGGGGACTTAATAGCAGCCTTCTAGTACCTGAAGGGGGCCTATAGGGATGCTGGGGAGGGTCTCTTTGTCAGGGACTGTAGTGACAGGACGAGGGGTAACGGGTTAAAACTTAAACAGGGGAAGTTTAGATTGGTTATAAGGAGGAAATTCTTTCCTGTTAGGGTGGAGAGACACTGGAATGGGTTGCCCAGGGAGGTTGTGAGTGCTCCATCCCTGGCGGTGTTCAGGGCCAGGTTGTATGAAGCCTTGTGTGGGATGGTTTAGTGTGAGGTGTCCCTGCCCATGGCAGGGGGGTTGGAACTAGATGATCTTGAGGTCCTTTCCAACCCTAACTATTCTATGATTCTATGATTCTATGACTCTATGACATAGTGCTAATCCGAGTTCAAGGAACTCATTGATTTGACTGATTGCCCTGGCAATTCAGAGCAAATTTGCTCTTCTAAGAGCAAAATACTAATCAAGCTTCTGTAATAGCTTTCATGTGAACTTACACTCTGCTTCATGAAAAAATGCCATAGATGAAATCACTTTTTCAGTGCAAACTAAGGAAAAAAAGACCCAACAACAGGGAAACAAAAATGGACTTCACATTTTTGTTTTCCTTTTTCTCAAGTTTATTGAATTAGCAATGAATGCTGTCTCTGAATGAATTTCAAACTAGTATGTAAATGAGACATACATGAAAAGTAGATGGCCTGTAGTACAGAACATAAAAATCTTAACCTGAGGATAGGCAAATCTGGGATCAGTAAGTCATATACATACATGTTATAGACCATGCTGGAAGCTATTTCAATTATAAAATTTAATAAGTGTTTGACAATAATTATTGATCTAACTCCCCAAAGACTATCAGAGTAAAATGATGCTTAAAATGTTTTCAACAGCATTATGTGCTAATAAGAACTCAGGCAGCATTTTTTGACAGAAGTAAAATAAAGCTTTATAGTAGTCTTAATTTAGAGGTCAAAAAGGTGTAGAATAAAGTTACCAGCATCAGTCCACAGAAGACTTGAATGAATTGTGGTTGGTGACTTTGGGTATAAAGTCTTACTAGTGGGCACAAAGCAGTACACTGGGTGGCCTTTGAAACCAAAATATAGCTGAACTATTGAAGAGGATGAAAGCTTGTTTAAAACACACCTTAAATAGTTCTTAAGATCCACGAAGAAAGCTGTAATGACAAACTCAAACATTTAATTGCTCCTTTGATTACAAAGCTGAAATTAAAGCAGAAAGCAGACTTTGCTTTAAAACTTGTTAGTATCACAGATGATATCTGTGCACTTATTTACTGCCAACTATGAACTGATAAAGGCTTATTTGCAACTAAAATCAGTTTTCAGATACACTTTGTACCACCAGTTACATTAATGGTCTTTAGGGTAGCTTCCATTTTCAGAGGCTTTGATCTGGTACAGCAAACTCTCTGCTTACCAATTTATCTTCGCTAAATTTGAGTTGGAGAAGACAGTTGATGTCATTGTGCTCTAAATTTTATATACATTATTTAATTTCCCATAGAAAGTTTGAAGACTTAAAACTGGATTAAGTAGTTTAATAAATCAAGTCTGAACTTCAGCAGTTTATAGTTAAAGCTTTTGAAGCTATTACTTATAACTACCACTGCTGAGGGTGATAAGGAAACTCATGCTGAAACAAATCAATTTGTATTTGAAAAATTTGCCTTGGATTTTTGGTTCAGATGTGCACTCATGTGCTTGAATATTTATTCCAAGTATATTAAAACCTTTGAAAAATTTTTAGTTCAAAAATGGAATTAAAATATCAAACTTTCCTGAGGAATTTCTTTTACAGGTTTTCTGAAAAGGCACAACAGCAGCCCCATTTAGACAAAATATGCTCTGTTTGCTCTTTAGGACACAGTTGCTGTCTCTTCTCAGTGACAAGTATTCAGGGACAAAATGATCCCTCTGTTTATTTTTATCCATTTGATCTGTGCAATCCTTTTAAAAATCTTCCCAAAATTTTAAGCATCCCCGGATTTATCATTAAAATTTATAAAGGTGATGTATTTTATTTTATTGTGTCATGCTAGTTCTGAGAGTTTGGTTGTCTTAGGAAACAAATAAGATTTAATGCAAAAGCTTCTTTACCTGTGTTTTTCTTCTTGTACTAATTTCAGTGTAATCTATATAATGTTTTATTTAAGAATTTTGCTTAAGGTTTGATTCTGTAAATGATAGCATTCAAGCCTAACTGTAGATAATAGCATACAGTATTCTTTATTCTCAGAGGGCAAAATATGACCTCAAATGCAACTCAGAAGTTGAATTAGTGATACAAATAAACTTGAGGGAATTCACATTTGAACATTATTTTTTACAGTGATTTACCTCTCAGGCATTGATAAGCACATCAGGAAAAGTTAAAAAACTTGATCATTATTCCAGTTATTTGATTTACCATACATACAAGCACACAATGTGTTATGATATTGCATGGCTGCTTCGGGAAAAATGCAAGTGTCACAGGAACGCATACTTCTCTGTGCTTGTGAAAGGAAAAGCTTAGTTTTATCTGAAATGATATTTTGAAGTTTGCAAAGGAAGTTGTCAAACCAAAATTTTATAGCTTTAAAAAAGAATACTATAATAATAAAAAACTGTATTAACCTTATCATCTCCTCATTAGCATCACTGCTGTGACTTCTGCAAGAGATGGGAGCGCTACTAAAATGTCTCATTTGCATTTTGCATATCTAACAAAAGCAGATTACTCTGTTTAAATTATAGTTAATACCATTGTAGTGGTGTTATGTATTAGAAATTGATTACCTTGTTTCTTCTTCTGTAATGGCCTCATTATATTTAATTTTTATGCCTCATTTTTTTATTGAACTAACAAGTACACAACAGTGAAATCATTAATATTTTATATACACTTCTGATTCCACCTAGTACTTCAGATGAAACACATTAACTAGTTTGACAACAAATAAAAGCTCTTTGTCTATGAGCATTGTCTGTGAATAAAATTGGGCTGCTTATGACAGCTCTGGTTAGCTATTAAAAAAAAAAATAGTATACAGTGTATTTTCAAAAACTGGGATGAGCTGTATGTTGAGTGTACAGAAAGAAAAAAACTTGAGTAAAAGGCCTGGAACATGATCTTTACATAAAGATTATGAATGGGTATAAGAACGTAAAACTTGGGAAAGGAGAATGAGATCAGGGTTTAGTACATAACCCAAACTACAGAACAAGAACAATGAAGCACATGGCTCTTCATACTGGGAAGGTGACTTTAACTCAATCTGTAGAGTTTTTTCTAGTTGTGATATGTTTAGTGTGTTGGTTTGTTTGTTTGTTTTTTTTTGTTTGCTTTTGTTTTGGTTGTTTTGGGGTTTTGTTGTTTGTTTGTTTGTTTGTTTTTAATTATCTCTATCAGTAGATTTTTCCTGTTCTGATGTCTGGTTTTCTTAATTTTTTTTTCTATTCTGTATACAATTGGAAATCAAAATAATTCTTGTGGGTAAAGATTGATTCTGACTCCTTGCTGTGAAGTTTCTTACCCTGAGATTGATTCTGACTCCTAGCTTGCTGTGGAGTGTCTTATGCTGAGAACAATACCAATCTGAGTGGTATGAGAAAAGAGTTTAGCCCTTTCAAGCAGTTCTTTACCTTTAGTCTTCTGCATCAGCTTTGTAATATTTATGAATGTTCAGTAGTAGTTATAAGATATTCATACCACTCCACTTACTGTGTATCTGCTTAGATATGCTGTAATTCATAAATAAAGCCTTATAGTCATTTAATCAGTTTCTTGTCAAGTTTCTTGTGTTGAGGTGACCAAAACTGTGCATCATATTGCAAATGTGCAATCAAATCCTATACAGAAACTGGTCCTTATCTCCCTTTCCATGATGCAAAGCAGATATGTATTTCATTATCAGTTTTTCTATACACCAGGTCAAAATGTCTTGGCTTTGTACTGTATGACCTTCCAAGATCATATTTCTCTTCTCTTACCAAAATTGCCCCTAAGTTTTCTACAGTTTTACCTCTTTCCAAATATTCCCTTCTGTTAACTGTAAGTAAACACTGAGCATTCGCAAATGTGTTAGAATTTTGTTGATTTTTTTTCTTGAATTTCAGCTGTGTGCAGTGTCAGGAAAAGTAAGGCTCAAAAAATACATTCATTTGAATTTTGTGCCGAAACATTCATTCATTGACCACATCAATGGAAGTTCAGGTACTGCTTGGTTTAGATCTGCCTGAAGCAAAACACTGATAGACTACCTCCATGCCTTCCTGTGTGAAGAAGAACTTTGCTGGTGAGAGGATGATGCTGCTTCTTTTCTAATTTCAGGCTGAATTTCATTGTTTCCTTCCTTTCTTATCATACTTTGTTCATGTTTCTCCGTCTGCAGCCTTTTCAACATGAAGTATTTCTTAAGGCTTCAATTAATTCAGCTGTTTATAACCTCAGATTTTATTCAGTTAAGCCCAAAGAAATCTGAACACCACCCCCCCAACTCCCCACCCCCCACCCCACCCCCCATTTGGGATTAATGATGATAGTTTAATTTTGCTGAATTGTATCTAAAAGTAGACTCTCCATTACATAAATCCAGGCCTACAGTTGCATTTATACAGCTTGCTTAACGTAGATAAATAAAAAGGCATTGGTCCTTTAATTGATATCAGTGACACTTCATATACAAACCAATTGGAATTACTTTTGCTACCCCATTTTTATGCTAGAATGTATCATCTATTAAAATCAAAGGATCTCTTGCTGCCTCCTGAGAAATGTTTGTTAAAAGCAATTTGAAGTTGGCACTTTCTATCAAGGCAAGTATTGGATTGTCCATTGTAATGACATTTTCACATCGAGACATAAAACTATTCTGGAAGAGTTAATTTAGTTAGTGGGCTCTATACAGGAGGAAGAAAACCTAAATCTATAGCTAGATAAATACAGAAGATAAAACTATATGACCCCAGTGATTGTATTTCCCCCATATTTCCTGGTGGTTTTGAACATGAGAAAATATAAAAGGTTCTCTCTTGCAGCTGGAGTTAAGGTAAGACTGGGACCAAACATAATGTGATTTTTACTACCATAGGCAAGTTATTGCATAGTCCTTATTAAAAAATGGAGTTAATAATCTGTATGAGAGATCTTTTTCAAGCATTTCAGCGAGTCTTCAGTGTCTGAGAAATTGAAAAGTTTTAAATACAAGTTATGGTCAAATTAACTCCTTTTTGGTACTTAGATCCCTCTTTAGTTATATTAAAAAATCTCTTTGTAGCTGCTGACCAAATTTTTTAGGAATACTGCAAAACTGCTTAATTCCTGATGCTACCAATTACAGTGAAATGCTTCCCAAATCTTTTCATAGCCAGAGAAAATTGCCAGTGTTGCCTGACATGAAGTGCATGTTCTCAACCTTTTCTCCCAGTGTCCATCCACACTAACTTGCAGCTGTGTGCAGTGTCAGGAAAAATAAGGCTCAAAAAAACCACTGATTTGACTCTTGTGCTGAAACATTCATTCATTGACCACACCAATCGAAGTCCGGATACTGCTTGGTTTAGACCTGCCTGAAGCAAAACACTGATAGACTACCTCAGTGCCTTCCTATGTGAAGAAGAACTTTGCTGGTGATAGGATGATGCTGCTTCTTTCTAAACCCCCAGTTTGGCCAGGGGGTGGGTCAGAGCACATCCCCTCTGAACACACCAGAGAATGCAGCAGAGCACAAAAAGGACCCCCTGAGGAGCTGCTTCTCAATCAAGAATAGAGATATGACACATGCTGACAAAAATGAATGATTAACTGCAGGTTTTGTATTTGCCTTGAAATTAAATTAGTAAGGTCTTTGTCTTAACTTCCAAAATTACTTGCTGGAGATTTATAAAACAAGTTCTCTGTCAGAGACTGCCTTTTTGCCAAAAGTTACACCTCAAGATGCTTTCACTGAAACAAACCACTTCATGAACATTTATGCCATCTTTAATAAGATAGATCTTGTCTGAAGCCTTCCAGGTAGTCCAGACATTTAATCTTTCTTCCTGCAACTTATTTCCTTTTTGTCTAAGGAGCAGTTGATTGTATTAACTGCAATCAGTTAACCATGAGGTTAGATTAATGCCAGTAGTACTACAGGAGAAGTGATAGAGTATACATATGACAGCAAGCAACGGGAAAGTGGACCAGCCTATTAGATCAACAGAGCTTGGACAGCAAACTGAGTCCTTGTCAGCAAATTCCTGTTGCAAAATCTCTTTGCTACTGAATCTAGTATTTTACATGAGGGTGAACACTAATAATCATGTTTGATACACAGCTTTTGTCCTGGGTTCAGCAGTAGCAGTAATTTTTCTCCTTCTTAGTAACTGGTGCAGCGCTGTGTTTTTGACTTTCAGTCTGGGAACAACGCTGATAACACTGACGTTTTTAGTTGACGCTCAGTAATGTTTACTCTGACAAATGATTTTCTGAGTCTCATGCTCTGCCAGGGATGAGGGGAAGCCAGGAGGACAGGACACCTGACCCAAACTAACCAAAGAGGTGTTCCATACCACAGCATGTCATGCCCACTATATAAACTGCGGGGGAGCAGTTACCTGGAAGGGCTATATCACTGCTTGGGTCAGGCTGGGTATCTGTCGGCGGCTGGTGAGTGGTTGTATTCTCTTCCCTTGTTATTTCCCTTACCATTATTACTATTGGTGGTAGCAGTAGTGGTTTTGCGTTATACCTTAGTTACTGGACTGTTCTTATCTCAACCCGTGGGAGTTACATTCTTTTGATTCTCCTCCCCACCCCTCCGAGAGCAGGGGGAGGAAGAGGGGAGGGTGTGAGCTAATGGCTGTGTGGTTCTTGTTGCCGGCTGGGCTTAAACCACAACAGATCTTTTTGGCACCCAATGTGAAGTCCGAAGGGTTGAGATAACAACAGATATGACCAGATTATGTCTAGCTATATTTGTGATAAGTAGTCACTGTTTCAGACTAATAGTCACTTGTCACAATGCTGATTTATTGGCTCTCAAAGTTGTTTCTCTTAATCTCATAGTTTCAGCATGTCGCACTTTACTTACAGCTGGCATTTGCTGTATTAAGTCTTTATTGGCTGGGGGCCTTGGGCTAAGGTTCTTGTTTAGTTGTACTTTATGGTAATGACTTGTAATACAACAGAATCATTGATCACGAAACTGATCTGGCTTGTGTTCCCAGTGTGTTCATCACCTCTATACTTTGGGAGGTATATTATAGAATTGTTAACAATTACACATCCTTTTTCCCCTCCTTGGGTGGTCAACCTGTGAAGGAGACAATCCCTTACCTTCCCAGCTCCCCCACTGGACCATTTACTGCATCATTTGAGAGTTCTGAGGGTTTTGAATGGCCTTTGAGTACCTTTGAGACCTGCCTGCTGATTGTGATGAGGATCACCATGTTGGCATACATAAAGAGTGTGTTTTACCCATGACCATTTCATCTGATCTCAAGAGTTAAGCAGAATTGGGTTTGGGCCTTGTCTGGGGTTAGAGGACGATACAAGAGATTTTCCTCGAGGCTGGACAGCCATGAGTGGCATGGTGTGTGGGATATTATGGGGAAGTATCTAGGCCAGTGGGTCCATCCAGTGCTTTGGCACTTCAGTACTGAATAAGTGCAAAATCCAGAAAAATTAAGAAAACATTTAAATGAGGTGTGTTGTCATCCAGGTCATACCAGAGATGGACAAACCATGGCAACGTGCTGGGGCTTGGCCTATGCTTACAGAGCCCTGTTCAATGCTATTCAGCACCTTCAAAGGGAAAAAAATGTCTCTGGATCTGATGGCAAAGCAACCGACAATGCAGCTACTCTAACTCCAAATACAGTAGGTACTTAACTCCAAATATAGCAGCTGCACCAACCCTAGTGACAAGTACAGCAGCTACTCAAACTCCAACTGCAACAGATAACACAGCTACTCCAGCTCCAAGCACAGCAGATACACCAGCCCCAGTGACAAGTACAGCAGCTACCAAACCCCAACAACAGATACTGCAGCCACGCTGACCACAGTGATAATCACTGGAGCTAAACCAGAGGACCAATTCATGTCAATATCAGTTGCCCCTGTACACAAGGGGAAAAGCAAAAAAAGAGGCAAGAAAGATGAAGCAAAATGAAGAAACAGTATACTCACAGCCGACAGCATCTGACCAGGAGTTATTAGTAAGTGAATCAGAAGAAAAGAGGAAGAAGAGGTGACTTCTCAACCCCAGACTTCAATCGAGCTACAGAATATGCGAAACGATTTTACCCGTCAACCAGGGGAGCATATCATCACCTGGTTGCTCTGATGCTGGAACAATGGGGCCGACGGTCACAAATTAGAAGGTAGGGAAGGAAGCCAAGCGTCTGGGATCACTTGCTAGGGAAGGGAGAATTGACACAGCAATTGCAAAAGAGAAACAGTCCCTCAGCCTTTAGAGGCGGCTCTTGGCAGCTGTGAAAGAAAGGTTTCCATACAAGGATGATATTATGAGTTGTTTGGCCAAGTGGACTACTTTAGAGAAAGGCATCCAGTCTCTGAGGGAATCAGCCATTGTAGAGAAGACCTATCGCAAGCAGGATGCCGGGAAAGGACCCATAGATCCAGATGAAGTCAAATGTACAGGACCCATATGGCGAAAATTTACACGGACTGCACTGCCATCATAATCATCATATGTGCGCCACGACATTAGCGCATATATATGTGAAAGTACTCCAATAACTTTTTTTTTTTTTAAGGGAATTTCTGGTTAATATTGGTATAACTCCTCCCTCCCCCTGGTTGAAACACCCTAGGGTGTCTCTAACTGAAACCTACTACTCAAGGGTTGAAGATCAACATTTAGCTTTTTCACACAGACATCAAAGGCTTTTCAAATCTAGGCAGTAGGTAAAGAGAAAGGTAAAATAACTGCCATCTGGAGGCCTGTTTTCTGAGGGGAAAAAGCTAGGCACTGCATAGAGGTGTACAGATATGAGTCAACAAATCAGAATAAAGTACACAAGACAAGCCCTAGTATCTGCAGTTATGTTTTGCTTATATTGTAGTAACACACTACAAAAATACACTGCTGAGCTGGGACTAAGCTGGTGAATCTGGTTCCAGGAAAAAACTCTCCAACTCCAGAGTACCAGGATTTCTCATTCTTAGCTTTTTGCCACGCAGTGTTTTGGACCTCTCAGTTTCTTTCTTTTTTGAATCATAAAATACATTACTTTTTTTTTTTTTTTTTTCACTTGTCATCAGCCCCAGAAGAACATGAAGGGTTTTACTCACCCTCTTTTCATGCTGTGTATTGTAAACCTAGATTATATATCAGTTAGCTTGAGGAATTTTAAGGACAAATCTGGTAAATTAGTAAGAGATGGGCAGAGCTTCATTGTATGAAGACAGAGAAAACTGTAGGCATACTAAGATCTTATACTTACCCCAAACTGTTTCTTGTTCAAAGCATTCAACAGTTTCTTCAACATTCATTTAAAAAGAAAATTAAATAAATTATTAATTTCCCAAGGTTTATTCAGGTTGCTAAGTCTAGTGGTTAAAAATAACAAATTATGCAAAATTTTAAGATCCATTTATTCTATCTTATATTCTGACATATTACTCCTACCCTTTTTATCTGTTCAGTCAATCCAATGCAACAGTCAAGTGAAGCAAAAGGGACAGAAGGTGAAAAATGAAAAACAGTCAAACAGTCATTGGATTTTCCTGAATATATATATCGCTAAAACCACAAAGTGATATAAAAAAATATTTTTAACTCCATAACTTCAAGTGAAAATAAAGTAACACATTTCAATTGCTTGTAGACTCCTTCTTAGGCATAGAATGTATTTATGTTGCTTGATCAAATGTTAGCAGTGAAGATCCTTCTGCTTTTCCAGAGATTGTTTAGTAAGAATTTTGTTAAATAAATTGCCACTTCTGTAGAAGAAAATACCATGTTTTAAATCTATTCACAGTCTAACATTCAATTTTATAACACAAAGATGTTGTCTGTCTATCACTGATAGTGATCTCCATTGTTTGTCGATGATCTTTACAAACCTGGAAAAAACTTAGTGATTGCTTCTTGTTACTTCCAGCTTTTCTGCAGATGCCTAACCCTATACTTATTCTAACAGCACAGAAAGAAGGGCCAATCTAGATGTCAATGCTATATAACAAATAGAAAGTCACATTTAACAACAGAAAGTTTTAATAAACTACAGAATATTTGGGGATGGTGTTTGTAGAAAATTGTGCAGTATAATAAAAAGTTGCTGTAGAGGTCACAGAAATAAATGGCTTGACTAGCAAGATGATGAAATCTTGAATCCTTTAAATTTGATGAGTTTGACCCTAATTAATTCTTATAGGATCAGTGTTTCATTCTGTCTCTTTAAAAGTAATTGCTGTTTTGAAAAAAAACACAATAAACAAGCTCTCCCGTCTGCTCACCCACACACTCAGATTAGACATATTAATGTTCTATAAGATGTTTTACATGGTTCTGTAGAGACCCAAAGGACAAAAGAGATTATTCTTGTTGATATCTTGATCATAGGTCTTTTTACTCTCCAAAAGTCCCATTTTACTCATAGACTTGGTAAGAGATGGATGTTTCGGTTTAACTACCGGTAAAGAGTGTTGCAGGCACAAGCTAAGGGATTCAAATGGCAAGCAGAAATTGTATTAACATGATTATATTGTATACAGAATTATCCAAGTGCCAGTATCTGGTGTCTACATGAGAGTGTAGCTGTAGGGGTTTTGGGGATTCTGATCCCTTATTTTTTGCAGTGTTAATTCATGCCTCACCAGCTTTTCTGAAAACATTCATGGATGCAGATTAGCCTTTAGCAATGGATCAGTGGCCTGAAGACCTTTGTCATATGATTTTTTTTTCCCTGAAAGCTGTACTTTAGCCTTTATATAGCAATGATACGTAAAATATTGTTACGTATTATATTACAAAAAGTGAGTATGTCTCCTCTGTGTACAGGGCCTCTGCCCAAGAGTGCTAAAAGGTGGATTTAGACCAGATTTACCCTTCTATGAAATTCCATCTTGGTTTATTAAAATACCAAAGAGTGGGATACTCACATGTACTTTACCCATGGGTAGCAGCGTGTAGCAATTTGCAATGGTTCTAAAAGGAAAGTATGTTATTTTCTGATGGTCCTAGCTTATAAGACCCTTTTTTCCACCTCTTGTTCCACATTTTCCCAGAATTTTCCCTTGTAGTAAGAGACAAGAAAGGGGAGATGATTTTGATAGGGAATTATTCTTTGGCTTGGTACATACACAAGTACAGATCTTCACCTGGTTAGCAGCCATATATTGAAGTTCCTGAAGGAGGCTTAGTCTGGTTTTTTCTTTTTTTTTTTTTTTTTTCTTTTTTTCCTACTTTTGCTTAAAGAAAAGAAAAGAAACATAAAAGGACTGAACATACAAGAAAATGAAAATAAGGCACATAACTATAAGGGTTCTGGACCTTCACTCACTCCTGAAAAATCAGAACACAATCAGATCATAGTGGTCACTGCTTTTGGATTGGGCTTGAAAGTCAGGAACATTCTCATACTTTTACAGTAATTCTATGTACTATTGATATTATACAACCAATAAATAGTTTTCATTTCAGCTGTCGACCCCATTTTCTCTCACCAGTACAGAATTCTTAGTCTTTCATGTTTATGTATTTTACAGTTTAGGCTATGTAGTATAGTTCATTATTTTGTGTGTTATGAAGTAAGATGCTCTATAGTTTCAGCTTGCGAAAAATGAAATAAGCGGCTGTCATAAACATTTGGAAATTTAACCTATTTCTTTTTATAGTAACAGCCACACTTGTATTTTCCACTCAACTTCGTACTACACACAAAATAAGAAAACACAAGAATTTGATTTGGGAATGTGGTCTTCTGATCTTCGTTGTTTTATATACTTGCTACTTTACCTGAAATTCTTCTATAGAAATATGCAAAGGCTATATAAACCAATTGTCTATTTTTTTGTTTTGTTTTGTTTCATTTTAACTTCATTAAAAGGAATAACAGGCACTCCCAAGGCTTTTAAAGAAGCTTCTCCTGCCCGTCTTCTGCTGAACACTTTAAAGAGTGTTACACTTGAGCTTCCGTTGGCTTACATGAATATCTGAGTGTATCAATACACATTAGTACAAGAAATAATTTGCCTTCTCAGCAAAAAGCAATTTTGAAATTACTTTATTTTTCTACCCTATATTTTTAACTTTTTTTTTTTTTTTTTTCACACACAAAAGTACAATTTTTCTCCTGACAAGAAATACTTATGGAACAGGTGTTAAGATATAACAACTGGTGCTGAAGGGCCGACCTATTTCTAAATCTCTGTAACAGACTCACCACACAATTATAACACACTTTACATCATGATGTTCACTGGCTCATTTTTTTACTTTAGATTTTTTCATGTTTATAATGGGGATAAATAAAACCCTTGTCATTTACTTCCCATTGCACAATGGTGTGAACAAACAAAAGTTTAGTGCCCCTGAATAAGCAGACAGTTTTGCTTATTTTTATTTTTGCTTTCTTTTCCCATCCAGGAGGGAGTCTAGCAACTTGTGGGTTCCAGGCACCTCAAACCCTGATTTCCAAACCTGCTCCATGACTGCAGAACAGTTACAGGCTGTGGTGAAGGCTGTGGAAAGGATGTCCTGCACATTCCTGTCTGCCCTCTAGCAGAATGATTGTAGCTAATTCTCTGAAACTTACATACATTTGTTGTTGGAGGAGTCCATCAGAAAGCTATGGGTAAGTTACAGAAATCTCTGTCAGAGAGAAAAAAATCACTTTAACAAAAAGATAAAAACAGTGAGAATGCCATCTGACATTGAGACAGGCATGGCGCATGTGGCCCTGGGAAAGATTCATGGAATTATATCAATAGAAGCAGGGAGAAATAGAAAGACCTGCCAGAATTTAATTTGTGATTGAGTATTTTTTCTAGCTTTATTCTATGTGAAGTAAAAGAACTGCCCAAAGCACAAAAAATAAAGTAAAAGCAATAAGGTTACCACAGATAATTTAAGACAGTGTATTGCAAGTTCTGCCCCCTGCCAAGAAACAAAAATTGTATATTAATGTACATATCCCTGCTTTTGCAGGAGTCAGATTCTGGTAAGCAAAAAACCATCAGTAACAGTGAACTTTGTAGGCAGGATGACTGTTATTTTATATTTTTCTCAGTAAACAACTTCATATGCTTATCTACGTTGTATACCAATTGTTGCAAACAAATTCCTGTGTGTAAAGTATAGAGCAAGCCTTCTGTAGAAGCACAAACAGGCTTATCACAATTACACAATTGTTTGGAAATAATTAAATTGCTCTTTGGTTTACAAGATGTGAGGGCAAAAACAAATCTCACAAACTGCTTCTTTTTCAGAAGTTATAGCTCAGAAATCACCAAGTGGAATGTTTTTTTAATTTGTATTAATTCCACATTGAAATCCTGTACATCCAATTTTAGCCTTGTGCACATTTTTATAGCTGAATGTACAGCTGGAAACTCTGGAAAAAAAGAGCTTTTATTATGGAAATGCTGGCATAGTTTTAGATAGGGCCTGCACACCAGCATTCTGTAATGTGCTTTAAAACTTCAGATGGAGACCAGAAGTCTGTTCTGAGACTCAACAGTAGCAAACTCTGCATGCATGAAACACAAGCCTCCCAAAATAGTCGTACAAGACTGCTGCTCCTGGCATAACTCTCACTGATTTAAAAGGTCAAAATGAATCCTATTTTGTTTGTTTAAAAAGAAGACAGTAACAAGAAAGGTATTGGTTTACAAGCAAATATCCTGAGAATAAGAATAAAAGATATGGAAGAGCATAACAAATCTCTGCAGTAGATATGAAACTAAGTGATTGGGAAAAGAAAATTTAGTTGTGTTAAAATGGATAGATGTTAATATTTTGAAACTGCTGTTTAGATTACTGACAATCAGAATCAGATTCCTCAGCCAAAAAAGCAAGTGCTGTCAAAGCACTTTAATTGAATTGAATGTCAAAGCACTTTAATTTCTCCATCTGTATAATTTTAAACTAACAGGTGAGACAGAAGCAGTGTTGTAACAGTCTGGTCAGGATGAAACAATGGAATGATACTGCAGGAAATGATCTGAGAAAATGAGTTCTCTTTGGCAAGGTTCATATGGCAGTAGTAAACCAGCCTGATCGTCTCATTAATGTGGGCTTAAAACGAGAGGTCAGGCTTACCAGTATTAAAGTGTTGATTATCAGATAAATGGAGTCAGATGGACAATGACGTCCCTTGTAATTTTTACTGTGCTTAATGGCAAGTGACTTTGTGCACATTTAATACATATGAATATAGTCCTTTCATTTTCTACTCTTTCTTATTTCTCACTTTATTCCTTATTTTCCCTTTTTTCATTCACCTTCTCCTACGCTTCTAAGTTCAACACAGCTATTCATTGTGCCTCACTCTCCTGGTCATTTCACACAGGATAAATTGACACTCCTAAGCTGTGCCTTAGTCTGCCATGTCTGGATGCGCAAATGGTTGCTTAGCTGGGGCTGTGTAAAACACTACTGCTGGTGTGGACATGGACTAAACCTAGGAGGATAATCCTCGATTTTTCACACAGCTGTTATTGAGGGAGAGACACATTTTCTTGTAATTCTGATGATGGTTGTTGCAACAAGAACCATGGAGTGTCTGCTTCCAAACTCAGGCATTTGCATACAGAAAGAATGAGGAAAAGAAATGCGGAATAATTTTTGTGGAATGTTTTTATGTATGCTAGGTGAGGTGTTCAGTCTGAGAAGCCAGTCACCCATCCTAAATGTCCACACAGACACCACCTAAGCTTAATTCATTTATCTTTACCTTTATTTCATCCAAGTTTCATCCTGTTCTCAAAGATGTTTATGATTTGCACATGGGGAAATTCAGGTCCTTTGGATTCTCCCAATGCTGCCCTTCTTTTGCCCTTCCCTTTATTCCTTCTCTCATTCGTGTTTCATTTGTTTGTTCATTCCTTCTTTTCTTGGCTATGTAGACAACAGATAGCTCAGCTTTCACACACACACAAAAAATTAAAAAGTAATGATACACAGGATTTTAACTGATTTCTTCCTGAGAATGTGATCAATCTCCTTCATTAGAAATGGAGAAAAGAGAGTTCTCCAAATACCAAATGTATTTAAGTTCTTTATATGCTGACGATGATTTTCTGCCATGTATATTCCAAGAAAGAATTTCTTATTTTCACTTTGTTCAAAGTAAATGCAATGATGAAATAATTGTCAAAACCAACAATAATACATTAATATTCAGGTCATTTGTGCAGAACCAGCTTTTCTAGAGTGGACAGATATATTCTAGGAGACTGTAAGTTTCCTAGGTAGACTGAAGCTTCTTGGAATTTCAATATCTGAAAAATTATTTCATTATATTGCAAACTACAGCATTTAAGGAAGATTTAGAAATAAGGGGATATCTTAGACATACATTTTTAATGCAAATTGTAATGAAACTTTGGACTAAATACTTCCAATAGACATTGCCGTGTTTCTGGGTTTAGTAATGCATTATGCAGTGGTTATGCAATTATTTACTGGTGGTGACCTGATCACAGCCACATGTATTTTTGCGACCAGAAAACTAAGGAATTCAGCCTTTTTTTTAAATCCTGTCTTGTGGGTTTTATAGTAGGCAGCAGCGCACTAGTGAACACAAAGGAGAGAAACACAGCATGTCTTTTTCCTTTGCTGGCCCTCAGTGAAATAGCATGCATTTCTTCAAAACTGAAATGCATTTTGAGTGAAGCCATGACCTGTACTATTCAGAAGGTTTTGGCCTAGCAGCTTGAATCTCTTCTATTTCCTTCTATTACACTTTCCCTTGAAACAAATCACCACTGTGTAATTGGATGAGGCCCTGAGTAACCTAATTATGTTGAAGATGTCTCTGCTAGTTGGACTAGATGATCTTTGAAGGTTCCCTTTCAGCCCAAACCATTCTATGATTCTGTAATTCATCACTTGTGATTTTACTTTGGATTTCTATCTGATCAGCTCTTGCAACTTTGTCTTCTCCTCATTTCTAATTATGGAATAAGTTTAAAATTTAATTTTCTGACATTATTTAAGAATACAAATCTTGGCACATTCTTAAAGGAAAATAAGCTGTCATTGCTCAACATTGTTGCTGCCTTTATGAAATAGAGGCGTGTTAATGAGGTTTTTATTTTTTTCTCTTTCAAAGTTATACTTAGGAATAGAGAAGGCAGCCAAAGCCAAAGACTCAGAAGCTATCAGCAGGCTTAACAACAGCCACAGCTCTGTCAGGTATGTAAAAAATTCATTCTGTACCACTGAGAAGTTTTGGGTGCTGTGCACATGCTCACCCCTTTGAGATACATCTATTAATTGGAAAAGCAGTTGATAATCTTCATTTTTCTTGCTAGTAGCATCTGTGATACAAAAAACTATACAGTTCTGTAGTCAACCTCCTCTTTTTTCAAGTCCCCTCATCTGAAACACAATTTTGGCCCTGGATTGATCAGCTATATTTTTAACAGTGTAGACCTCTGCGCTTCTTCAGAACTTTTTGAACGAACACACAGATGCATATATATATTCTTCATTTCAGGCTGCCCTGCATGCAATTTAGAACTCGCAAATATATGCAATATATTTCAGACATCAACTATGTTTGAATCTTAAAGAACTCTAGATTTTCTTAATATTTTAAAATGTGATTAAGCATATGTTGAGTTTTACCTATTTTTCCACAGTTTCAAAGTATAGCACCTGTGGTAGGTGCACTGTGAACCTGGAACAGATACTGTTGGGAATGGCTGTAGCAGATGAGTCTTTTACGTTGATTTATACACTCCCTTTTTGATCACTACTTCCCAGAATTTGCCAGCAGCTATAAAATGGATTTTGAAAAAAAAAAATAAATTAAAATATACTGCTATAAAGCTGAAGGTGATGGTTGTGTTGGAATTGCTAATAATGAAATGATTAAGCATACAGATTAGATGTTGCAGCTGAAGCCCAGTAAATTAATGCATTTTAGGATATTTGAATCAGTATGAAATAAAAGTGGATGTTCATTCTGTACACTCTAGCATAATTTCTCACTAGGCAATATCTTAACATTAAAAAAACCCACAAAAAACCCCACCCCAACTCAACAAAGCCCCTCAAGTTCCTAAAATAGGATTTGTTAGCTGAGATCAGTACTAGTTATACAAATTTAGAAATAATGAGTATGGGATTGTTATCATGTCTTTATTATATCTCAAGGTAGATGGACAATCATTAAGGTCACGTATAATATATTCTGAAGGGAGGAATCTTTTCAAATAATTGAGTTTTTATACAGACAGCGTGAAAATAAAGAAAAGGATATGAAGCTGAATTTTATATATCTTTTTAAACAATGAGGCAGTAAAATCAACGGTATTAGGCAAATGTGTGTATATGTGTGCATGTAATTAGCTTAAATATTCAGGTATTTGGGTGATAGGCCTTATTTGTGCTTGCCAAAAGCTACGTAAATCCCAGCTCAGATAGACAATGAAGCTGGGGGAGCCAGATTTTCAAAGCCAGAGAAGTGGGGTGCTTATTTTAGACTGGCATGATTTCAAAAGTGACACTACATCAATGCAAAAGGAATGATCAAGCACTGTGTCTAGAGTCAGCATCTTGGTTATTTCCAGTTGAAAAAATACACTAATAACAACAAAAGTGAAAGTTAGTTAGGAATCACAGAATCACAGAATCCCAAGGGTTGGAAGGGACCTCAAAAGATCATCTAGTCCAACCCCCCTGCAAGAGCAGGGTAACCTACAGTACATCACACAGGAATAACCAGATTTCTTTGAGATATACTGTGCTCAAGAATATTTGGTTTCGATCATGTACCAAGGCTCTTGAAGTTGCTGCATTTGCATTATCTAAAGAAATTACATACTTTCCAGTCTCTCTACATATTTCATTCTCAGACGTAAAAGGCATGCCTGCAATCAGACCTTAGTTAGCTATCAACTGCACATTTCCACAACATAGACTTCCAAAGAAAAGACAAAGAGATTTGGAAGTGAATGTATGAATGTCAGAAGATTTACAAGCACTATATATAAGCCTTTGTTCTGAGCGCTTGCCCCACACACACTCATATAGCTGATTGCTCCTGCATGTTTTCAGGAAGGTGTTTGGACTGCCCACTAAAGACTGACCTAAGTTCTGGACATTTGTTCACAGAATTAGTCCAAGGGTTAGAAACTGCTCTCCTGACTACTTATATTCATTCATTATCCTTTGAAGATATTGAGAAAGAAACTTAGCTGAATATATGCAGGTCTATAGATTTTGAATGATTGCATTTCCCTGTTGAATCAATAATGCACGATTAATGTTTTGTGCTCCTCAAGAATTCAGAAAATCAGATAGAACTTTATACCTAGTTCTTATTTAGAATCTCATTTATCATATATGAACTTAATTAAACTTTTTTTTTTTTCATAGTCATTAAGAAAAGAAATGCCCACATAGGTGAAAACTGAGGCAGACTAAAAACTTTTTAACATTTAAAATGTAGTCAGCATGGCATCTTTAGATCTAAAATTATTTACATTATATGAAATTGTTACACAGATGAGATAAGCTTGTTCTTATAGTTAACTGAGAAGTATTTATCATGCATTTTTAATAGGATTTTATTAATTGCGTGGAGTAATCCGATAGAAATGCTTTTACAATTCCAAGCTTCTGAGCAGGTTTTAAATCATTAGAATTTATTTAAGCTATCATCTCAAGGTATTTTTTTCCGTAACTGGAATCCCCTGCTCTCAATTATATTGGGCTGGGACACAAGGGAGACTATTCAGTCATAGGTTAATAGAAAGTTCAAGATGTTTCGTTTTGTCAACAACCAACATTAAAAAATTGTTTGATGACATTGGGAATGCAGTAGTTGCTCTATGCTTCAGGCTAAGTCAAATATTGTACCTTAATATCGCAGCATATCACAGCATCACTGTGATAAATTCTTACTTAACATGTGTGGTGTCCACACTATACAAACTTAATTTCCCCCCCCTCCTTTTTTTTAGCTTCAGACCACTTGCAATCTGTTTCCAAAGACCAAATGACTGTTTGCAGTTGGACTACATTATGTTATTCCTGGAGTCCCTCTTCTACTACACTTCCATTAAAAAAAAAGTTAAAACATCCAGTTTCTGAGAATTGACAATGCAGACCAAAGCACAGTAAATGGAAAACCAACTTAAATTACTCTTAAATTTTGCTTAGGTACACACAATACATCTTTTAGACAGTCCTTCACCTTTGCAGAGTGAATCCATGCTAATTTTATTCTGATATACATATTTAATGTCAGTCTGAGTCATACACTGCTATAGCTTCCAGAATAAGAAACTATTTAAAGATTTGAGTTTTGCAAAAATGGCCTTCATTTTTTTCAACATTTCCATATATGTATGTGTTCTATTACACTGTTACCTGTGGTATTGATCTTAATGATGTGCATGTAACTGGATAGGAGGTGAAGGCTGAGTCCTGAAAGTTTTTAAAAAGCACTGCCTTTGTGATATATTACCCTCTTTACTAGAAACAGGGTACCTTGTATTGTTACCTTTATTTCAGGCAGTGTGAAACTTAAGGTTTTGAATTATAATTAAAAGGTACAAAAGTTATTTGAATAATTATTTTGTTGATAGTATTTAGTCTGATACATGGCTGAAAAAATTATGTACTAGAAAGAGTTTAGCAGCTATTCAGGGATGAAAGCCATTTGTTCATTAGTGTTAACCTAGATTTCATTATTTTTTCAGTGGACTGGAGTTAGTTGCATGAAAGGAAAAGATCTGAGCAAGTAGCCGGTATCGCAGGTTGCAGATCCAATGTTATTAGCTCATAGCAATTATTTTGAAATCCTTTTTGGGTTTTATCCACTTGGAACAGGTTTTCATTTGATTTAGTCTGGTTATTCTTCATAAAATATGGTTTTACTTGAAATGAGATTTGCTTAAGACTAGAAGCTAAACTGGAAGACCTACATAATTTGTTAGTAGTGTTTGCTATATTGCACTTCTAATTCCCACAGGATAATTGGCAACATCGCTTTTCTTCCTCCTTACACCCATTGTTTGAAATTTAATATCAAGAAATATTCTGTGTATTCCTTTTGCTTCCAAAGACATTAAAAAAAAAAAAAAAAAAAAAAGAACTTACATTTTCAAGATTTCTCAGACTTCAGTACTTGTTTCTGTTGGCCATCCATAAGCATCTCTTGCCATTTGAGATGCCCCCAAACATCCCACGTCCTCTCCAGATTCTGGTTCAGAACATCTGAGTTTTTCACAGGTGATCTATACAGTTGTCGTGGTTTAAACAAAGTCAGCCATAAGTCACACAGTCGCTCACTCACTCCCCCCCTTCTTGCCCTCCCCCTACACCCAGAGGGACAGAGAGGAGAATTGAAAAGAATGCAACTCCCATGGGTTGAGATAAGAACAGTTTAGTAACTAAGGTATAACACAAATCACTACTGCTACCACCAATAATAAGAATAATGATAAAGGAAATAACAAGGGAAGAGAATACAACACCTCAACACCAGCTGACCAATAACTCGCCCAATGCCACCCAACCGAGCACTGACCGATACCTTGTCCAGCGCCACAGTCCCAGCCCTTCCAGGTAACTCTCGGTTACATCCTGGGCATGACGTGCTGTGGTATGGAATACCTCTTTGGCTAGTTTGGGTCAGGTGTCCTGTCTGCTTCCTCCTGGCTTTCCCTCTTCCCTGGCAGAGCATGAGGCTCAGAAAGTCCTTGGTCAGACTAAAACATTTGAGCGGTAACTAAAAACATCAGTATAATCGGTGCTGTTCCCAGGCTGAAAGTCAAAACACAGCACTGCACCAGCTACCAAGGAGAAAACTAACTGCTACTGCTGAACCCAGGACAACAGTCCAGGCACATGAAGTTGGCCTGATACTCTATGACATCTAAGATACTATTAGATGGTAGTGACTATCAAAACTGAATAAAATCTTCAGTGGTTGATGCAGACTTGGTGTTCTATTTATACTACACAGAAAAACTGTCCTGTATATGTTTGGAATTTGAGCCTACAGCCTTAACTTGAACAAAATCCTCATCAAATTATGAATTATTTTCTCTGTGTTCTTTACCTTGTTGTATTGACATCAATAGATATAATTTGAGGTTATGCCTCTCCTCATGGGAGGAAAATCTGGATCTCCCTACCATCTAATAGTATCTTGCCTGGGGTTTTATAGTACTTTCTGTTGTCAGGTACAAACATTGCCTATTGAAATTTTTCAAAATATATGTTAAGGATTTAATGCAATTTTGAGCAAATAGAAAGCCTATTAATCTCTTAAAATAACTTGACTTTTGAAAAGGAAATATTTAAAAATGTCACAGCTGTGACAGTTTGTTTCCATAAGTGATAAGCAGCTGTACAAGGAATAAGAGATCTAATTCCACTAAAAATTAATAGGAACTGAGGATTTTTCATTTGCTTACTAAAACAAAGTTTTTCAATTTTGAGGAAAAAATCTACAGGTTTCTTTTTGTTGCTTCTGTGGAATTTAACAAACGAAGAATGCAAATCATCATTACAACTTAGTTGAGTCAATTGAAATTCTATCTTTAAATAAAATTGATATCTAAATTAACCCCAGAAGAAATTCAGGCAACTTTTCCCATAAAACAATAACAAGCAATATTGATAAAATGTATATTCGTTTTTTCATCTTGTTCTGGGCAGTAAAATGCCATTTTCTGTTCTTTATATAAAACCATCGATAGTGATCACCAGGTAAATCTGACTTCCATTATGTGAGATAAGGCAGAACATTTTTCTGTACTGCTAGTTTTTGAGCTGCTGTGATGCAAATTCCACACGCAGATAGTTAAGTATAGTTGAAACTATTGAAGAATTTGCTCACAATCTCCTGCTGGTGTAAATTTTCATATATCTGATCATGCTGTTAGGATGTCAGTTTTCATCTGTTGAGAGCTTGCACAATATCCACATATCTTTCAGGACCATATGAGCAGACTTCAGGGCTTTTACAGCACTTTAGTGGGATTAAAAACGGTTCAGTCACAGGAGATTCACTCACTTGGAACAAGTAAAAGTCACTGCAGAACTATTCTATCTGGATCTTAACGTGTTGAGCCTTTGTTTACCGTTACTTAGTTTATCCCTTTGATATTCATCATTTTTATTGCATTTTCTTTTCTGAAAATAGTTACATTCATTTATGGCCTTTTGAAAATATGGCATTAATAATAGTTGAAATGGTACCACCAAAATATAGTAATGGTCTGATCACTACTGAAATTCCATTTATTTTTAGTTCCTTTATTCTAGAACTATTAAAGTCTTATGTGCATAAATTTTGCATAAATGAAAGTTAAGCTGCCAGCAGTGATTGTCATAATGTAGCTATAAATACCAGCAGATGCGCTCTTGTTTTATTTATATATTTATTTATTTAAATAAGCAACATTCAGCGTTTTCAAAGAAGAGCTCTTAACATATAGGTGCAAAGAATTCAAATAACTGGGTGAGCTTAGCATATTTCAAAAATATGTTTGACAATAAATGCTTGTGACAGCTTGGTTTTCCTTGCTTCCAGCTTATTTGTTATCAAGGTGTTATTTTAACGCTACATTATTGAAGCTGTATAGAAGGTCTAGAAACTGTTTTCAATTGGCTAGTTTTGTAGCCATTAAGTACAAACAAGATTCTTTTTAAATACATAACCTTTACTAAATTATTGCAAGTCTGTGCACCTGTTCAGACTCTTCTGAATGCTTACAAATTATGACTTAAAACCACAGTAATGACCCCTCAGGTGCATTTGGAAAGTTCTGCCTGTCCTTTCCAAAACAAAAAAGATCTCAAATCAAACTACTCCATCAGAGGGATGATGTTCTAGCAGAGATGGTTTACACAAATGTCACAGCCAGATAAGAGACATCCACCTCAAGGTGAAGTTATTTCAAAGAAAACAAGTCACATTTGAGCAGTTCTGGAGCCTGCTCAGTGACAGGGAATGCAAATGCATATATATATATACGTGTACATGTATGCATGCGTATATGTAGACGCAGATGTATAAATATACATATACACACACATTTTACTGATTTTCACTAGAAGCTTCCTAGAGATACTGCAGAAGTTGGACCAACCGTGATAAAAAAAAATCCTGAGATAAAAATCTGACGGTATTTTAAGTCCTTGTAAATGCTCTCTTCACTCACAAATGAGAACAATAATCAAGGTCAAAATGCTGTGAAACCATAAAATTCAGAAGCTTTTTATTTGAACGTTCTTGTCCATTTCACAAGCAGGTTTCAAAATCTATCTTTGTATCAATTCATATCAAGACATTGATAAGAATTTTATTTTCAAATCTAGTTGAAAGCAGTTTTGCTTACAAAAATAGTTCCATTTAAGTAATTTAGATGAATAAAGGCTGCAAATCAGATTTCTAAAATGTGAACTTTCGGACTGCTAATCTCAGTGGGAAAGATAATTTTCCTTTGAACACAATATTAACTGTTTTCCTTTTTTCTCAATAATATAATTAAATTCTTGTATCTGGCATAGTTTACCTAGTCTTTTAAGCACCCTCTGTGAGTAAAGGGTGATTTCACTAGCTCAGTACAGAGCAGGAAAACTTTATGGGATGCTTCCAGATAGTGGAAAATGGCTCCAGTGCTCCTAATGGGAGCACTACGTTAAAGACAGAATCAAAAAGATGTAGACACACTTGTTTTTTTCACATGATTCTCACTAGAATTTCCATGCAGGAGCAAACATTCCTATGGTGAACATTTACTTATCTTTATTTTCCACGTGAAATATTTGTCTGCCCTTGGCCTTGGCTTCATCTTGGGGCAGGATTTTGTTAAGCAAAACAGAAAAGATAAGATAATATTCATCTCTGCTTGGCAAAAGCATCGAAGCTAGCAAAAAAATGCATTCATCTTTGTCCACATGGCAGCAGCAAGAACAAAGCATTTTTATGTTTTTCCTATGTATGATAATAAGCCCCAGAAAAAAAAATGTGTTTCTTTGTCCCTGAATATAGCAACAGCAAGGACAAAATTACACAAAGCCCAGTGTTGCTTGCAATAGGCAGCATGAAAGAAATCTTTTCAGCAATTTGAAAAAAACCCACCCAAGCAAGACCTTTTTTGAAGTTTTATTTAGAAGATCACACAGTATTTAGGATTTTATTAACCATATAATTCTGCTAACATGCAATATTAATCTCAGGAATCAATATTATATAAATGATTTTATACTTGGTATGCAATCATGTCTCAAATTTTAAGAAACACCTGATCGTATGCAAGCAGACAAGGTATCTCCAAAAAGTTAACTCAGATTTTACTGGAGGCAAGATTTCTGTGGAGAAGTGGCTAACAGAGAAAGGTCACATTCCCATCAACGAGCTGAAATAGAACATTTGTTTAGAGAATGGTGCAGACTTACTAGCACCAGATAATGAGGAACTGAGGGACATCTGGAGGGAAGTGCCATGCTCTGGCCAATTAAAGACAAGGACACTAACTAATAAACAAGACAAGCACATAAAAATAGAGGATATAAAAGTACACAGTTTAACCGCAAAAATAATGAGCTTACACAATGCCTTACTTATGCCAGAACCAATCAAGCGCCTAGTATTTGCATATTCATGTATTATTCTTGCTATATTAACCGGAGGTAGAAGCCCAATAAACGAATCACGCTTATGGATCACAATGGTCATGTCATGATTCCTCCCTGCTGCGACAGATTTCTTCACTGCTCCGTACTTTATCTTTACCATGAGGCTTCTGATTGTGCTGCTGGCCAGTTTACTCAACTTACTATGACTGATGTAACCTTTGGACTGTTTGGGTATATTGTTTCATCATTATAACCACAGTACAGTATCTAATCTACTTAAATTGAATGCATGTAAAAATGCAAAGTTATGTGGATTGTGTCAGCTAATCAGATCTTATAAAAAAATTCCATGAAAGTTTAATTTTAGCTAAAATTACATTTCTTGTGGTAGTAATTATTCTTGAAATTTTACTTGCAATCATTTATTTGTCAGTTGTATGAAAATAATTATATATTAATTCTAATCCTTTACTTATTTATATATAATTGAATGACTTCAAGATAAAACCAACATTCACCCAGATTTGCACATAATGGAACTGGGAAACCTGTAATACTTTTTAATAAAATTAACAGGTCAAATAAGTTCCTATCTTAAAGGATTTCGTCTTCTTATACGATTGTGAAGAAAGGATACATAATTTCTTATAACAGTCCTAAAGCATATGTTCTACAAACCAAAAAACAGTATTTAGTAGTTTTTTGAGATGTTACAGATCTTAGTTCCTCCATACAGCTGTGACTCCTCCCCTTAACTTCCCTAGCACTAGTCTCTCCTGACTAATCATCATCCTTGACTGGATTTTATAAAACAATAAAACTCTGTATGCAATTACAGGGTCCTCCTTGAAGTCATACCTCTGCAACTTGTTTTCCAGGGCATTTGAGTTCTCCAGGGCCACTCTGCCTGTAAAAATATGAAAACATGGTAGGAGAACCTCTGACAGAAGGACTGTGACTGTCTCTGTGCCCAAAATCTACTTCATGGAAGCAATTTATGATTACACAACCCCCCCCCCCCCCCTCAGCCCCCCGGCCCCGAAACTAAGAGGTCTTAATGAGACTTCCATGAGATGCTGGGAATATTTAGGTTCTATTTAGGTGTCAAAGGTGTGACAGCCTGAGTCCTGTTTATACTGGAGGGGGAGTACAAGTATTTTGGCTAGAAGGACATGGAAATATCAATTATATCCAGAGTTGGAAATACAAAGAATTATTTTTTTTCTATTTTACCTTAGTGCTACTCTACAGTATACGAATACTTGTCTATAATCTTAAAAAAAAAATTTAAAACCTGAAAATTACAATTCTAATTATGTTCTATCTTAGAAATTTTGTAAGCTTGTAAAGACTTGACTTACATTGATTTGGGCTGGAACAAACACTTGAACCTGAGAATTGCTTGCATATCTTCCTGAATGAAGTAAAACAGTAAAAAAGGAGACAAACATAATTTATCAAAAAATTAAAATGGTATGTATTCCAATATTGGAATATTCTGTCTTTATGTTATAGATTAATATTTTAGGCTAATAGCTTGCTGTACTTTTATGTAGGTTTTTTTTATATTTTTTTCTTTTTTTTATCTTCTGAGAATATTATTTCATTAGCAAAATTCAAAGTGTTGAATATTGATAAAGGAGAAAAAGTCTATTGCACCAATATGTTTCTCAATCTATTATTGAGATTTTTTTCTTGTTAGTTTGATTTTTTTCACTAAATTTTACTATGTTTAAAAGTAAAAAGGAATGTTGAAGATTACACATAGTATTTCCAAGATCTGAAATCTTCTGAAACCAATAAATTGAAAGTGCTGTCAAGCCTCAAGTCAGAAAGCACCTTAGTTACTAACAATTGTTTCATTTAAAGACTGTAGTATCAATTCAGGTAAACAGGATAATAATTTGATACTGAATAAAAAAGATTTTATTTCCTTTTTAATGAATAAGAGGTCAGTGCTCATTGTCATAAGGGCAAACAATTTTTTCTTAGGACTCTTGGAATTTTAACAGGATATTTTCAAAATAAAAATACTGAATTAGAGCTTATGATCCATATTCTGAGATATAAATGTGTGAATGAGTCTTAGCTGCTTAGAAATCTAAGGACAGATTTGTGCCCCTTGATTTAAACTGAATATGGAATGTATTGTAGTTCTGTGCATATTTACAATTTTGGAGGGTGACTCAATGATTTGAAGTTCCGTTTTTTCTAAAGGGTGATTCTTTCTACTTTTTTCTTTATCATCTGCAATCGCTATGTGACCTAGACAGTACAAAGGTAAATGTCTGATTGACAGCTCCTTTAAGGACAAGTTGAAGCACCAAGATAGAACATTATCTAAAAAAAAAAAAAAAAAGTCATAAGAATGAAAATTTAATGCCACTCTGAAAAGTAAACCTGAAGTTACTGCGTTCAGCTTGCTACAGATGAGTGAGTTGCTAGTGCAATAGGAAGTGAAAGAAAAAAAATTCAGGCAAGGCAATGAGAAACCCTTTTTTCAGTTGCCAAATAATAAATGTGGGAAGCCTCCACGAGGCGAAGTTGTGAATGCAGAAACGCTGCATTCACAGTGTGAATTGCAGAAAACAGGGTTATTCAAGTAATGAATGTATATTTCTCAGGAAAGTAATGTACAAGGAAAGGTTGAACCACAGGGCTGAGTGCCCTTTTTCATTCTCAGTATTCATGCATCACAGCTGTCATGCTGCAAAGTACGTTAAAGGGAAAAGATTACGTGCTGATGGCTGTGAGATCTCTTCGTCCGAAACCCAGCTCCATATGCATCTAGTTGAAGAGCTTCTGCTATTTGACACCCTCTGAGCCCAGTTGCAATTTTGCCCTTCTGAGAGCCTTATCAGCAAGCTCATTATTTACTTTTACTAAAATAGAAATAGCAACACACTGCACAAGTGATTCTGGTAGAAGTGCAGACCAAGTAAGCATCTTTAGGACAAAAGGGTGGCATTCTGTCACCAGGCCTGAGGGAGTGTAGACAGAAGGAATGCAATATTTCTAAAACAGGCATGATTTGTGTGATTTGCTTGCCTGAATGAAGTGGTGAAAAGACCATGCTAAATATCATTCTGTGTTTATCAATTGCACAGGCACACAAAGAACTTTACGCCTTATATCTTTTGCCCGATGTTTTACAAAGGTATTAGCTTTCAGTCCTAAACCAGGGTATGAAACATAGTCACAGCAGATTACATGACCTATCTAAGAACTTAGAAATTCTTTTGCAGTTTAAGGTCTGCTTCATTGAAACTACTCCGACTACAGAATGTGGAAGAATAGTAGAGTGGCCATTATCTTGCTGAAAGTACATTTTTTTGCAGATGCCTTTCTTTTAGTTTTGTTGCTTCATTGGAATCAAAATGGTTTAAAAACTGAGGTCAGCTTCATCCAAACTAAACCCAGAAATTAAAAACAAACCAAAAATCTCTACTCTAGCAAAGTTGCAAAAATACTTAAATATTTAGTTTTGATGATTTACAGCAATAGCTCTTTAGAGCTTTCAGTTTTGAAACTACTTCAGATGTGTTTATCTTCCACACCGCTGCGATACTGTTATAGTATTGCTATATTATTGCGTTAAATGACATTAAATTTATATGTGACAGTTTATTGAAATGAAGAATTTAAAAAAAATCATGAACCTTTTGCTAGTTGTCTTAATTCCATCCCAAAGGATGATTTCAGTTGTTCATATATAATTTCTGCTGGGGTTGGGAAAAAAAAAATAGTACTCTCAAATAGCAATTAAAGAGAAATTGTAATTTTGATTTGTGATTGTGCTAAGAACTAGCTGATTTGGAGAGCACATAATTTGTAGGGAAAGGAAGGTAAATTGAGATGGAATTTTGATTTACCATAAATATATGTATGCTACTTGAAGTATTGGCATGTCTTATTTCAGCACATTGATAATGTACAAACCACAAAGTGTCTGATCTTACATATATGTTTATTAGTATGTGATTGCTATCCCAATGAAAAATAATAACATTTAAGGAAATAACCCTTTCTTGTTTCATTTTTATTTGCTTTTCATACCTATGGCATAACTATAACAATAGCTACCCCATTTGTTTCTGAAAACTACTTCAGAGGTAAACATTATGATCATTTGGCAATGTGACACATACAAATGTAGGCAGCTGAATGGCAAAATGCAATGTTTGTGAACATGTGCTCAAAAATCTAATGGTTGTGCTGATCAGACATGTCTTACCATTTTCACCTGCTCTGAGAATACTCACAGGTTTATGTGTTCTCAGATGTTAGGAAATTTTTGGTTTTCAGATTTATATTCATATTCATATGCTAGCTAGGTGTGCTGAAAATCCAGTATTTGCTTGTATTTATTAGGAGTTTTCCTGTTCAGAAAAGATTGGCTTATTGACTGGCAAAATGAAGAGGTGAGAATCTTGGCAGCTTTCAGATGTGTCAACATAAGCTTTTCAAATAATGCTGAATGGTGGATAAGGACCATTCCAGACAACTTATACATGGATACAGTTAGCCTGATATTTGCATATTGGAATAACAGTGTTAACTTTAGTTCGCTATGATGTTCAATAGCTGTATCCTTGCCAAAGGTGGAATCAAGATGATTGAAGGTAGACGCAGGGACTGTGAGAATGAAGACCTTGGGCCCACTGGAGGAAAGGATCTGGTTCGAGACCATCTTAAAAATCTGAACTTACACAAGTCAATGGGACCTGATGGAATCCATCTGCGGGTCCTGAAGGAGCTGGCGAATGAAGTTGCTAAGCCACTGGCCATCATATTTGAAAAATCATGGCAGTCAGGTGAAGTTCCCGACGACTGGAAAAAGGGAAATATAACCCCCATTTTCAAGAAGGGGAAATGGAAGACCCGGGGAATTACAGACCAGTCAGTCTCACCTCTGTGCCTAGTAAAATCTTGGAGCACATTCTCCTGGACAGCATTCTAAGGCACATGAAAAACAACAAGGTGCTTGGTGACAGCCAGCATGGCTTCACTAAGGGGAAATCCTGCCTGACCAATTTGGTGGCCTTCTAGGATGGGGCTAAAGAATTGATGGATAAGGGTAAAGCAGTTGATGTCATCTACCTGGACTAGTGCAAAGCATTTGACACTGTCCCACACATCCTTCTCTCTAAATTGGAGAGATATCAATTTGATGGATGGACCATTCGGTGGATAAAGAACTGTCTGGATGGCCGCACACAAAGTTGTGGTTGTGGTCAATGGCTCGATGTCCGGCTGGAGACTGGTAACGAGTTGTGCCCCTCAGGGATCGGTGTTGGGACCGGTCTTGTTTAACATCTTCATCGCTGACATGGACAGTGGGATTGAGTGTGCCCTCAGCAAGTTTGCTGATGGCACCAAGCTGTGTGGTCCGGTTGAAATGCTGGAGGGAAGGGATGCAATCCAGAGGGACCCTGACACGCTTGTAGGGTGGGCTGATGCCAACCTTATGAAGTTCAACCATGACAAGTGCAAGGTCCTAGAACTCGGTTGGAGCAATCCCAGGCACAGCTACAAACTGGGCAAAGAAGAGATTCAGAGCAGCCCTGCAGAGAAGGACTTGGGGGTGCTGGTCGATGAGAAAATGAACATGAGCCGGCAGTGTGCGTTCGCAGCGCAGAAAGCCAACCATATCCTGGGCTGCATCAAAAGGAGCATGACCAGCAGGTCGAAGGAGGTGATCCTGCCTCTCTACTCTGCTCTTGTGAGACCTCACCTGGAGTATTGTGTGCAGTTCTGGTGTCCTCAACATAAAAAGGACATGGAACTGTTGGAACAAGTCCAGAGGAGGGCCACGAGGATGATCAGGGGACTGGAGCACCTCCCGTATGAAGACAGGCTGAGGAAGGTGGGACTGTTCAGCCTGGAGAAGAGAAGGCTGCGTGGAGACCTCATAGCAGCCTTCCAGTATCTGAAGGGGGCCTATAGGGATACTGGGGAGGGAGTCTTCGTCAGGGCCTGTAGTGACAGGACAAGGGGTAACGGGTTAAAACTTAAACAGGGGAAGTTTAGATTGGATATAAGGAAGAAATTCTTTCCTGTTAGGGTGGTGAGACACTGGGATCGGTTGCCCAGGGAGGTTGTGAGTGCTCCATCCCTGGCGGTGTTCAAGGCCAGGTTGTATGAAGCCTTGTGTGAGATGGTTTAGTGTAAGGTGTCCCTGCCCATGTCAGGGGGGTTGGAACTAGATGATCTTGAGGTCCTTTCCAACCCTAACTATTCTATAATTCTATGATTCTATGATTTCTGAAGAATACTTCCTTGTCTTTTTGTCAAGTTTAGACCTTCTAGTATAGTCCAAAATGCTTTCAGGTTTTGAGGGGTGGTGATGATGGTGTTTTGCTGTTTTGTGGGGTTTTTTTATTTTTTAAATTTTATGAAAAAAGCATATATTAGGAATAAGACTAAGTGGGCTGTAATAAATTATTTCATATTTATCTTTAATCCATGTTTTTTTTTTAATTGTATGCCATCATTAACAGAGTTAGTTAGAATACCAGTAAGCATTAACTTGTGTGAAATACATTATGTTTCAGAAAGAGATAGTGCCTGAAATCTATCTACAACCAAATGGTTGTAGCATTCAGTCTATGTACAAGAACAGATTTACTCTTGAGAAGAAAAACCCCAAAACAGGGTTTTGTTAAGATATGAAGTCACAATGAAGGTTTTGTGTGTTTAGAGGTTAAGAGGAAGATTTTCCAAATTTTTATTTGAAATATAGAACACTTACTTGTTCTTTGTTGTCAAACACAGTTGGCTACCATAAGTTTTCCTTGCAAACAGTGTGAAAAGCTGTTTGCATCTGATTTAATCTGTTCAAATCAAACTAGTCAGAACAGGTTTTCAGCATTTTAATATCTCTACTTTAACTTAGCTATGAATACTGGGACCTCTGAGGACTACACAATGGTTTATTTTGTATGTTCCATGTAGCGGATGTTTTCTGTATAACACTCCTATATTAATATGCTTTTGCTTCAAGTTTAAAGAGGTTATTTTTTGACTGGGTTAAGCAGCTACAATGCTTCCTCAGCTAATGATATATTTGGTCTGCTATTTGCTTTTTAAATTGGGTTCAGATTTTTGGCTTGGGTAAGTTGCCTAGAGTAAACAGTTTTCTCATGCAAGTCAAAATCAGCTAACTTTAAGTGCCTTTTTGTGGTTTTAAGAAAAGGCAAAAATATTTAGCTCATCTGCAAAGAAATATATATGTATTTAGTAGCATGTGGCACCCTTTCATGTATGTATTTTGGATAAATGTCTAGATCACATCCTAGAACCTTCTGAAAAGTAATTTACCTATAGCTTATGACTTTCTTACATCAATATTAGACACATTTTGCAGGAAGATTGTAAGAGAGCAATTTTACTTGCTGCCTAGGAAAGTTAATACAGTTTGGCTTGATCTCTTGAACTTGATTAGAGCTTCTTTGATATATCTGCAGTAGGTGCTAGACCTAGATTACACTTTCATGACCTTGTAGTATCATTTATTGCATACATTTATCTGACAAGCCATTGCTTCATCTACTTAAGTTCACCATAGATATTAATGATATATAGCCCTCAGTAGTCCCAAAATTACAAAACATTTTTCTTTCTTCTCAAAGATGCACAGGCTTTCTTTCAGTTCTTAGTCCTGACATGCTGTCTTGGATAATCTATAAATAAGTGTCTTCATCTTTACCTACACTTAATGCACAGTGTTACAGCTTCAAGTCTGGCTAAACTTTGTCCTTGTCATTTTATATGCATTTCTGAATATCTGGCATATAATTGGCCTGCCAGAAATAATAATAATAACAAAAATTGAAAAAAGAGCAAAAGAACCCTGCATTCTCATGAACATTTGCTGCCTGATTTCCAGAACAATTTTTCACATCCAAAAGACATGCATAGCTCAAGCAAACTCTGATCACCCACAAGTGTTAATATTTAAACAAAGTAGCTCAAGTAAATGATGGATTTGATATTCATCCAACTATCATTGTTTCAGTGTTGAGATAGAGAATTACTGCACCTTGGATCCGCAATAAAAAATCTGTAATAAAATGGTGACACAACCTCATCTGAGATCCTATAGCCCTAGTCAGGAGAACGAAAGTTTGCTGTGTGTAGCTCAAAGCTATGGCAGCTGAATGGAAAATCTATTTCACAGTCAGACAAGAAAGAAAAAAAGTACATCTTACAGAACATCAAATATTATTTATGTGGTCTGAAGTCCTTGAGGTTTACAAGCTTACACCCAGCTGTGTAAAATACCATTCCAGCAACAACCAATACTATTTAAATAAAGTTGTAAACAGAGTAGTGGGCTTGATAATAGTAGTTGTAACCAGCTACATCTATGGCACTGAATAATAATAACCATTTTAAGGATGTCAACATCTGGATTTTTATCAAAGTAGTTGGTTTACAGGTAATTGTGAGGTGTTTTCAGAAAATAAATTTACTTTTTAAAGTCTCGTTTTCTCTCTCTGCTGCAATGTATGCTTTCTGCAGCCTGTAGGCACAAGAATTTCATTGTTCTGTAGAAAACTGGCTTTCTATTCTCCCTTTTTCACACTGAATGAATGAAATTGACCATATTTAATGTAGCTTTTGCCCACAGATGTTGGGATAAATTTCTTTCACCTTTGCACTACAGGCCTGTAACGCACTTCAGCTACTAGGACCCACTGAAGAAAACAAACATAGTTACTGCAGAAAGAACAGCAAAATTCTGGGCAGTAGCTGTGAGGACTAGTTTGTTCTGTGGAACACAATTTGTCCTCAGAGTTCATGGTAAAATCATATTTGTTTTCATTTATTAATATTTTCATGCTACAGATTTCTCAGGAATTGTTTCTTTTTGGAGAAATAGTAACATCTAAGAACACTCCTTGCTTTTAGAGACATTTAGTAACAATTTATTAAAACTTTATTGTTGAACCTCCCTGGACTTCAGCCGTGTTACTAATGTGGTGATTATTGTTATATATCATGGATTGCTTATTATATTTTTTTGCAAGCAATTCTTACAGCTTGCCATTTTTTGGGATCAAATTGCTCTACTTATCTTCCTAAAGGTCTCAGGTTTTGCAATCTGATTTATATCGTAACCTTGAAACAAGGAGAGACATTAATAGACAGTTCTGTTTTAATGAATGGTTTGTCAGGTACCGGTTGACTACTTCAGTGGATGGAAACTCCCTTCCTCCAGGCACTGATTAGAAAAGCAAGGCTTCAGACTTTCAGTCACGCCTCTGTCTTGCCTTGTTTAATATTCAACAGCTGGCAGGAACAGCACTGGTTTGAAGGACTCATTTGATTAGTAACGACTTTGATATTTCTATACCTTACATTCAATGAGGAAGACTTGGCTTGTCTTGAAATACTGAAACTGGCTGAATGCATGCTGTCTTACAGTTCTCAGTCAGAAATTGCTGAGGAGTGCTGTGCAGGTAGGCATAGGAAGACCTTACCCAGGTACTTCAAAGGCAGATCATAGAATCATAGAATAATTAGAGCAGGAAAGGACCTCAAGATCATCTAGTTCCAACCGCCCTGCCATGGGTAGGGACACCTCACACTAAACCATCTCACCCAAAGCTCTGTCCAACCTGGCCTTGAACACCGCCAGGGATGCAGCACTCACAACTTCCCTGGGAAACCCATTCCAGTGCCTCACCACTCTAACAGTAAAGAATTTCTTCCTTATATCCAATCTAAACTTTCCTTGTTTAACTCATTACTCCTTGTCCTGTCACTACAGTCCCTGATGAAGAGTCCCTCCCCAGCATCCTTGTAGGCCCCCTTCAGACACTGGAAGGCTGCTATGAGGTCTCCACGCAGCCTTCTCTTCTCCAGGCTGAACAGTCCCACCTTCCTCAGCCTGTCTTCATACGGGAGGTGCTCCAGTCCCCTGATCATCCTCGTGGCTCTCCTCTGGACTTGTTCCAGCAATTCCATGTCCGTTTTATATTGAGGACAGCAGAACTGCGACAGTACTCCAAGTGAGGTCTTACGAGAGCAGAGTAGAGGGGCAGGATCACCTCCTTCGACCTGCTGGTCAAGCTCCTTTTCATATAGCCCAAGATGTCTCCTTATCTGCGTGATATTTGCTTTCATTTCTTCAACCTTTTCATTTATTATGTCTTTCTCCTGGTGGCTGGGTTCCTAGAAGGAATGTGTATGTCGTGACTGGCATCTGCATTACAGGCCACTGCTTGCGCCACCTCTTGCTTGTCCTGAACCAGAGACCCCAGAAACTTCGGGCTAACACATTGGTCTTGTAGTGGTTTAAACCCAGCCGCATAGCTAGTTCTCTCACTTCCCCCCTTCTTCCCCTCCGTCTACTCCTGGAGGGACGGAGAGGAGAATCGGAAAGAATGCAACTCCCATGGGTTGAGATAAGAACAGTTTAGTAACTAAGGTACAACACAAACCACTACTGCTACCACCAATAATAATAATGATAAAGGAAATAACAAGAGGAAAGAATACAACACCTCAACACCAGCCGACCAATAACTCGCCTCACTCCCCCCCAGCCGAGCACCAACCGATACCTCGTCCAACCCTGCAGTCCCTAGCCCTTCCGGGTAACTCCCCGTACATCCTGGGCATGACTTGCTGTGGTATGGAATATCTCTTTGGCTAGCTTGGGTCGTCCTGTCTCTGCTTCCTCCTGGCCTCCCCTCCTCCCTGGCAGAGCATGAGGCTCAGAAAGTCCTTGGTCAGACCAAACATTTGTGTTATCAGCTCTTTTCCCAGGCCTAAAGGCAAAACACAGCACTGCACCAGCTACTAAGAAGGAGAAAAAATAACTGCTACTGCTAAACCCAGGACAGTATCCACCCCCTATTCCATACCATTCACGTCAGGCTCAGATCTCACCTTTTCAATATACCATCACTCTTATCTCAGTGCACTCTTACCTTAGTGCACGGACCAGTCCCTATAAAGCTGCTGAGTCCATCTGGTCCATGATGTCAGGCTCCATCTCTTGTTACAGTCTCTCAGAGCAGGAGAGGCTGTGTTCAGTGTTCACACTCATGAATAACCTCAGCAATAGTGTCTGTTGCTAAGTCCACCCCTCGATCATGAGTCCATCTCTATGTTGTACCTCTGCCCTGATGGCCTGAAGTGTCATGGGCCCACCAGGCTCAAAATAATTCACTGTCCCCTTTAGCAGTTTCTGCAGCTTGTTGCTGGGGACTCCATACAGCTGCCTTCCATCTCCAATGCTTCCAAAGCACTGGAGGGGCCCAGTGGACCAGATACTCTCTCATACTGTCCCACACACCTTGCCACTCATTACTGTCCAACCTTGGGGAAAATCTCTTGGTCCTCCCATATTGTTGTCTAAGTCTAGATAAGCCCCAAACCTGACTCTGCTTAACTCTTGAGATAAGACAAAATGGTCGTGGGTAGAACACACTTTGTGTGTGTGCCATCATGCTGATCCCCATCACAACCAGCAGGCAGGTCCCAAGGGTACCCACAGGCCATTCAAACCCTTCAGAACTCTCAAATGCTGCTGCTGTGCTTGTCCCTGGGGCTGGTGTAGCTGCTGTGCCTGCCGGCTCTCCCACCACCAGCTTCTCTTTTCCTGAGTGCAGCTCTTCCTCCTCTGCTTTGCTGGGAAATGCTGCGTGCACTCCTGCATCTTCTTGATGCTCGGCGGGCGGCTTCCGTGGGACGCTCTCGGCCGCCGCGGGGCTGGGCTCAGCCGCCGGGCTCTGCTCCTCTGCCGCCTCCTCCCGCCGCGCAGCAGCCGCCTTCCTCCCGGCCTCCGGCCCCGCTCCCGCCGCCGCCTGGTCCCCGGGGCCGCTCTCCCGCGCCGCTCCGGCCGCCGCCTGGTCCCGGGGCCGCTCCCCCTCGTCTCCCCGCAGCCTCACAAAGACGGAGGCGAGGACAAGGGCCAGGGCGGTGAAGAGCAGCGGGACGGCCAGGTACAAGTCCACGGCCACGTCCATCCCACCCTGCTGCCAGAGCCTGCCCGTATTACAAGTCATTGCCCTAAGGTACAGTGAAAGAAGAACCTTAGCCCAAGTCCCACACTTGATAAACACTAACACAGCAAATACCGGCTCTAAGTAATGTACAGCATTCTGAAACAGTGAGAGCAAGAGAAACAACTTTGAGAGCCAATAAATCAGCATTGTGACTAGTGACTATTGATCCAATCATCTTTGACGTTATCTCAACCCTTCGTGCCTCACGTTGGGCACCTAAAAAGAACTGTCATGGTTTAAACCCAGCCGCATAGCTAGTTCTCTCACTTCCCCCCCCCCCCCCCGCCCCTTTCACTCTCTCTACTCCCAGAGAGACAGAGAGGAGAATCGAAAAGAATGCAACTCCCATGGGTTGAGATAAGAACAGTTTAGTAACTAAGGTATAACACAAATCACTACTGCTACCACCAATAATAATAATGATAAAGGAAATAACAAGAGGAAAGAATACAACACCTCAACACCAGCCGACCAATAACTCACCCCACTCCCCCCAGCCGAGCACCAACCGATACCTCGTCCAACCCTGCAGTCCCTAGCCCTTCCGGGTCATTCTCCGTTACATCCTGGGCATGACATGCTACCTCTACGTGAATACCCCTTTGGCTAGCTTGGGTCAGGTGTCCTGTCTCTGCTTCCTCCCGGCCTCCCCTCCTCCCTGGCAGAGCATGAGGCTCAGAAAGTCCTTGGTCAAACCAAACATTTGTGTTATCAGCTCTGTTCCCAGGCCTAAAGGCAAAACACAGCTCTGCACCAGCTACTAAGAAGGAGAAAACATAACTGCTACTGCTGAACCCAAGACAGGCCTTAAAAAGTCCAGTATCTCTAACTTCATTGCACTTTACCCTCTGAAGGGAAGGGATCACAAGGCAGACTCAGGGATCACAAGGCAGGTTCAGAGTGTATAGCCTCATATTGCGTACCTGCAGCAGCTCTGGAGAGCATCTCACTAGACACTTCAAGCTACAAAACCAGGTTTTGTCTGAGTGTTAGCAATAATCAAAAAATTATTTTCCTTGTGATTCTTTCTGATTTTCCATCACTGTTCTATTTTTTTCATGATGGGTTTTGGAAGGATTGCTTGGGGCATTTTCTTGTCATCTGCAAGAGCTAAAGGTTACAGTATTTGTAATCGCATGCTTTGAAAGTAGTGGTAGAAATCTTTTTGGCTGCTGTGTCTAAGTGTTTAAGAAATTAGCATGCAAATATGAATTGGAATGTTTTCTAGTTTTTGTTTTATTTTCTTGCTGGAAATAATTGTAATGAAAAAAACTGCAACAAAACCAAAACCCAAACCCAAACAAACAAAAACTAACCAACCAAAAATCCCTGGAAACCTTCATCAGTATTGTTCACCTGCTTTTGCAGCTTCATTCTTAAATTGTGGTTACTGGTGTACGAAATCTTCCCAAGCTTCTTTCTGATAACAGTAACTTGTTTGCGTCACTTTCTGTATCATTTGAGTATCTGATTTTTCATAAACAACACTGTTTCCAGGGCCATCTGCCTGGTAGTTTTGGTATGAAAAGAAAATTGATATTATTTGCATGTTGCATGCAACTGTCTGTAATGTCTGCTTTTTTTTCCCCCAAACATTCTAAAAATATAAATTGCATGCTTGCATAAATTATTAAATGCATAGATAATATGGAGAGTTGTGACTGAAATAAACACAAAATTTCACTCATGATCAGATTAAAGAGGTCTGAGTTTTAGTATCCTTGAACTTAGTTCCTATTAACCAATTCAGCTTACTTAGCAGGTTTTCATAGCCTGCTTTTAGAATGTCATATACAGTCAAGTGATCCTTGTCAATGTTATTGTCATCTTGTTCCTTTTACTCGTCCTCTCCATATTATTATTACTATTATTATCACCATCATCATTATTATTGTTGTTGTTGTTATACTGTGAGTACACTCTAAAAAATTTCATATACCCACGCTTAGAGTCAATATTAGTTGGAGTTCTACTTTGTTTTAAAACAGACATTACATTCAAATGAATATACATAGGAAGACAATTGTGGCAGTTAAGATTTCTTGAATTGCACAGAAATGAATTGTAAAATAGAAGAGCTGGATTTAATAAAATGGCCATTTCTTGGGAAATAAGCAGTTGTTACTTATAAAGAGATTTCTCCAAGATTAAGCTTTTTTCAGATAACCACAAGAAAGTTGGAAAAGAACTTTTGCTCAGTGCTGTGCGAGTTTCTCATCAGAGACAAGAGCAAAAAGTGGAACAGCTTCAGTGCAGCACAGATACCTGACACATTTGTAGAATACTCTTCTTAGTAGATTTTATGGTCAATCCAGTGTACCTAAATCCTAGATATATCAAAGTGATGGAGCTCAGCTATTAGTTGCACATAATTATTTTGTATTTGATATTGCTATTACATCACACACTGTGATAGTGACCCAAATCACCAAATATGTGTAGAGCAATTCTAGGAAAAACTTCTGAAATTTCTGTGATTTTTTCAGTTTCTAGTCTCTACTGTTATTTAACATTTTCACAAAGGAAGGATTAAAAGACAGGAACAAAAGTCATTCATTACAACACAAACAATGGTTCTTTTTTCCAATTTAACGCCAGGCTATTCCTTTCACAGTCCTGTGTTTCTTCTCAAACTGGACTGTTTTGCTATTTCATTAACTGATAAGCTGTTGGCATTGTTCAGATTCTGTCTTATTCATAAAGTTAGGTTAGGTGACTGATCTACTCATTTACAGAAGCTATGAAGCTGGTCTTATGTAGTCAAAATGTATTAGTAATTTTACCTTCAGTATGAATTTTTGTTCCTTTAGTATAGAGAGAAAAATGTTACATATTTCTGTTAATCACAGATTTAAGACCAGGACCCCTTTGGTTGGAAATACCCCTTAGAGGAATGGTTTTTAATAAGGTTGATCTGCTGTCAAGTCATTGTGGTTGTACACACTTTGGGTTTTAACCCACTTTTTATTTAAGAGACTAGTGTTCCAAAATGTTAGCATTAACAAGTAAAAATTTAATGTTTATTCTACTGATCCTTCTACGCAGAGCTTTGACTTTGACTTTCTACCAGTATGGACTGTGGCTTGATATCAATTTGGTTTCAGCACCTATAATTCAACATAGTATAGAAAGTACATATGAAAGATAAAAAGCTGCCTATCTTTCTATTGAACTCTGTTAACTGAAGCTGGGGACAGACGCTTTTGCAACCAAGCACTATGACACTAACAAATAAGGGATACCCATCAGACTGACAGTTCTGTGGGTTTTTTAGATATATATATATATATAGCTGCTCTCAGAGAGCCACACAGAATTTGATTCTGTAAAGAAGACTTTGAGCAAAACTGCAATGAAAGCTGTAAATAGTAATAAAACAGTAAACTACCAAGGCACAAGCTAAGATCAACATTGCTCAGTTCTCTTGTTATGAATTTCAACATCCTGCTGAGTGTGGTTTAATCTTAGCAGGGGATTGAAGTTTAAACATGATAGCAAAATAGCAAAGCCCTGAGTCAGTGAACAGCTACACCCTATTTTCATCCAAGTGTACCTTCATAACACATCTGAGGTTGAAGAAAAGAGTATTGCAGACTGGTTTTCTTCTGGGATTCCTGATTGTTTATCCAGACTCACATTAAAAAGAAGCTTTTCTAAAGAAGACTATCGACAGGTCCTGTAGAAGAATAAATGCAGTCTAGAGACAGATGTTTTCTTTCTTTGCTCTTCTGGATAGAAAGAAGTAAATTCAGGGTCAGAAGTATGTATGAAACAGGAAAAGAACATTTATTTCTCTGGTCTGATATTTCAGCCTTGTGATCTTGTGATCTATAAGAAAAACTGTGCTTCAGAAACATGATCTGCTTTGCTGATGAGCAGGTGTTGGAGTTAAAAATGGCCATTCACTGATTACAATAATTGAGCTCTTTAATGCTCAGAAAGATCAGATTTTTTGGGGAGTGGAAGTGGTGTAGGGGGACCTCCCTGTAGGTCACAGCCACCCAGTATTCTGCAGTGACCTTCTGCAAGGGTGGAGCAAATCCCTGATGTATCCATTAGAATTTGAGGAGACTGCATATCTTTTGAATACAACACTTTTGAAAAGTGTGTAACTGAGTTATCTGAATCCCACATTTTTTGTTGAAAATTGGAAGTGTTCAAAAATAAATGATGAAACAAATCAATTTATTAGCTTTATAGTTCATTCCATGCAAATAGGAAACTTCAGTACACACTATGATCTCTTCTGATTACATCCTAACTGAACGTGTGGTCAGCAGAATCTAATTCAAGCAAAACCAGGCAGGTAGAGAATCCCAAGTTGTAGTTTTCCATATGAAGACACTGGTAATGTTCCGCTCTTGATTACATGAAGTTCTTAGTTTTTGAATCTTAGAGAATTAGCTCCTTAGTGAAGGAGAAATCTAGGGTATGTATCTGTTCTTATTTACATTGATATCATTTTAAAGGGACTCCCACATATTAAGGGCAGCCAATAAATTGACAACAACTAGATCTGTAAATCAGAATGTGTCCATTTTAGCCATTACAGTAACACTGACTTTCACCAGCTGTGAAATGAGTTTGAACATTAGAATTAAACTTGGCTAGGGATGTTAAGGATGACAGGAAGGGATTCTGTAGGTACGTAGCGAATAAAAGACAGACGAGGGACAACGTAGGCCCTCTCCGGAAGCTATCATGAGAACTGGCTACCCTGGATTTGGAGAAGGCTGAGGTTCTGAATGACTTCTTTGCCTCGGTCTTCACTGGCAAAGGCTCTGACCACACCTCCAAAGTTTTGGAAGGCAGACGCAGGGACTGAGACAATGAAGACCCTAGGCCCACTGTAGGAGAGGATCCGGTTCGAAACCATCTTAATAACCTGAACTTACACAAGTCAATGGGACCTGATGAAATCCCTCCACGGGTCCTGAAAGAGCTGGCAAATGCAGTTGCTAAGCCACTGGCCATTATATTTGAAAAATCGTGGCAGTCAGGTGAAGTTCCTGACGACTGGAAAAAGGGAAATATGACCCCCATTTTCAAGAAGAGAAAGTGGAAGACCAGGGGTATTACAGACCAGTCAGTCTCACCTCTGTGCCTGGCAAAATCTTGGAGCACATTCTCCTGGATGGCATTCTAAGGCACATGAAAAACAACAAGGTGCTTGGTGACAGCCAGCATGGCTTCACTAAGGGGAAATCCTGCCTGACCAATTTGGTGGCCTTCTAGGATGGGGATACGGAATTGATGGACAAGGGTAAATCAGTTGATGTCATCTACCTGGACTTGTGCAAAGCGTTTGACAATGTCCCACACAACATCCTTCTCTCTAAATTGGGGAGACATCAGTTTGATAGGTGGACCACTCGGTGGATAAAGAACTGGCTGGATGGACACACACAAAGAGTTGTGGTCAATGGCTCAATGTCCAGATGGAGACCAGTAACGAGTGGTGGCTCTCAGGGATTGGTGTTGGGACCTGTCTTTTTCAACATCTTTGTCGGTGACATGGACAGTGGGATTGAGTACGCCCTCAGCAAGTTTCCCAATGACACCAAGCTGTGTGGTCTGGTTGATACGCTGCAGGGAAGGGATGCCATCCAGAGGGACCTCGACACGCTTGTGAGGTGGACTGATGCCAACCTTATGAATTTTAACCATGACAAGTGCAAGGTCCTACACCTGGGTCGGAGCAATCCCAGGCACAGCTACAGACTGGGCAAAGAAGAGATTCAGAGCGGCCCTGCAGAGAAGGACTTGGGGGTGCTGGTCAATGAAAAAATGAACATGAGCCAGCAATGTGCGCTCGCAGCCCAGAAAGCCAACCGTATCCTGGGCTGCATTAAAAGGAGCATGTCCAACAGGTCGAAGGAGTTGATCCTGCCCCTCTACTCTTCTCTTGTGAGATCTCGCTTGGATTGCTGTGCACAATTCTTGTGTTCTCAACATAAAAAGGACATGGAACTGTTGGAACAAGTCCAGAGGAAGACCACGAGGATGATCAGGGGGCTGGAGCACCTTCTGTATGAAGACAGGCTGAGAATGTTGGGGCTGTTCAGCCTGGAGAAGAAAAGGCAGTATGAACACCTTATAGCAGCCTTCCAGTATCTGAAGGAGGCCTATAAGGATGCTGAGGAGAGACAATTCATTAGGGACTGTAGTGACAGGACAAGGGGTAACGGGTTAAAACTTAAGCAGGGGAAGTTTTGATTGGACATAAGGAGGAAATTCTTTCCTGTGAGTGTGGTGAGGAACTGGAGTGGGTTGCCCAGGGAAGTTGCGAATGCTCCATCCCTAGCGGTGTTCAAGGCCAGGTTGTACAGAGCCTTGGTTGACATGGTTTATTTTGAGGTGTCCCTGCCCATGGCAGGAGGCTTGGAACTTGATGATCTGTAGGTCCTTTCCAATCCTAACTATTCTATGATTCTACGATTCTATGATTCTACGATTCTATGATTCTATGAACATCGCTCAAGTTACATTATAATATGGAATTACACTATGATCTGTGTCAGCGATGTACAAAGAATTTCTTAGGTAAGATTTACCTTGGCATCTCATACGTAGGCACAAAAAGTTCCATATGCATGTACAAAAAGCATTTATGTGCATTATAGATCAAGTCTTAAGGCTAGAGTAAGTTGGATGAATTTTTGAGAGAAACCCAGAACTTAAGTGTTTACAGAAGTCCACTCACAAATATCACATGCCTGGAAACTAGAAGTTATTTGAACAGGTATGGTCCAGCAGTGTTAATGTAACGTATCATAAATAAACTATGAGAGGTACTGCCATGGTGTGTCCCAGTGGCTGCTGGTGCCAGTATGTACAGAGGGCTTGTATGCATATTGGATGATGTTTTTCATGTCTGCTCACAAATCTGTAGAATCACCTCAAGTGATTCATCAGATAACAAGCTGTGTCTCTTAGGAGAGCTGCAATGTGTCTAACAAGAGCAAGCGTAGAAGGTTTTATTCAGGTAAATGCTCACTTTTCTTTCAACAGAAGTTCTTATCTAAGTAAAGTCTGAAGGATTTGCCTACAAAAATTGGCAGAGTTATACCAGAAATATGACTGACATTGCATGTCATTTTGGTGATACATAATGAATAAAACCAAAAAATAACACCATGACTAAATAGTCTTCTGCACATAACATCCTAACTTTAATGATTTATTTTCAATTCCTGCTAGGTTGATACATTGTTGTTATATTATTTTTGTTAAAAACCTGTAGTTTTTAATTTTGTTACTAATATCTCCTTTTTTGCATTCAGCTAAAGGGATATGCTTGCTCAGAGCTTCACTGACTTGGACAATTTATAATAGTCACTTGGGAAGTATTTCATGCACTCATAACACTTTATCAGCGTGAAAGGAAGCCCAGAGAATCAAAATAAAAGATTTCACACAGAGCAACAGAAAACAAGACTTGCACTGTAGAATATTCATGAAAGGCTTGCAGTGGAGCTGAGAGGTATCTGAAGATACTGTGATAGCATACGCATTTCTCAGTCTTTAAAATTGTATAAGCCTTCAGGTACAATTATTCCTAGCCTTGCACAGTCTTATTAAGTAGTCTTCCAAGTATTAAACACTTGTTTATAAAAGACAGAATTCCCTGGGCTTTACTGATTGTTCCTACGGCGCCTTGAAGATAGTGCTAACCATTTAGATTAGTAATACTTGGAACTCTGTGCAAGGCAGCTGCATATTTTCTGTGACACGCAGCTGTAGGAAACAAAATATCACTGATGAAAACAAGTTAGAAGAACAAAAAGTTTATTGTAGCCCACATGATGGCTTCAGCTTTGATTCGCTAGTGTCTGAGACACAGGAGAATAATTTTATGAGTTTGAGCAGAGCCAAAATGCAATGGTGCAATTTGGTGTGTGAGTCTTTTGTGTGTCTTATTTCATTGACATATTAAGTAACTAAGAAATGAAAAAAGAGAGGAGAGGGTGGTAATAAAATGTACATGTTAATATTCACTTACTAAATTCTTCTTTAAGTCTTGTAATCTGGAAGCTAATTTAATCCAAATGCCTTTTAGCTATAGTGCCTTGCTGCAGCTTCCAAATATAATGACTTTTTAATATAACTAACATTGTTCTGTATACAAAGTTGGATTTAGTAATGTAATTTATTCAATTAGAATCAACGTATTTTGTAATTAAGCCTTACACCTGCACAGTCTCTACATTAAAGTATTAATAAATAAGTCTAGCTTAAGCCTAGAGGAAAATGAATTTTAGAGAAGAAGATGAAAACCTAAACCAGCATCTATTGTGTAAAACATAGTATAGATACACTATACTACTTACCCTCCATTATTCAGGTATTCTATCATAGGTTGGGAGAAAAATCTGTGATTTTTTTCTTCATATGGTGTTCTATTATCAGAGACAAAACTGAAGACTAAAGGTTGAAATCAAACTCGTGGAAAATTAGTGTACATGAATTATTTAGTATATACAGAACACTGACATTAAAAAATGTATGAAACTATAGAACACATTATAAAACCATGAAATTAAGCAAACAGCAAATGTCACTTTTGCTGCTGATTATTAAATCAGTAACTGTAATATTCACATTCGAAACTCAAGGTTTTTGTATAATGAATGGGATTTTTTGATATTGGCACTGTTCACAGCAATAACACATAAGGAGTTTGTGGATATTGAGAGATTTGAGGGCAAGAAATGATTCTTAAAATATCAAGCGTAAACTTCCAAACAATGCAGTTTGGAGATCACGAAGAATTTTATGCTATTTCAACATGGTATCATTTTGTGCAGCATTGTGGTTGACACCTTAAAAGGCTAAATTCAGTTGTCTGAATTCACTACATGAGTTACCTAGTGTCACTTTCAGAACCCTAATATCTTCAGGACATTGATAGGATGTATGGGAATCCTTATAGACTGACAGGTAGAGGCCAAGATACGCCTAAGCATCCCAAGGTTACCTGAGATGATCAAACCAAAAGTCTGCCTGTCTCTGTATTATTTCTGACATTGGTAATAGATGTTATTTAGCAAAAACTTATGAAACAGGTAACTTCCTGTTATCCAGCATCTACAGTGTCCCTGTAGGTCCCACCCATGAGCCTCTGTCTTTGCTCGTCTTTGTTTGGACACTCACCACTATTTTTTACAGTGCCAGGAGCTCCCTGAACCATGTGCAGCCAGGCAAAACCTATTCTCTGGGTGAAAACAATCTTGTGGTACATGTAGGACTGCATGTAAATCTCTCTCTGGTTATCTCTCTGTTATAAACTGAGTGTCCTCTATTGTTGCCACATCCTAGAATTGCCTGCAACGTAAGCTTGAAAGTCATTAGGTTTTGGAAGTTTACAATACTATAGATTTTTCTTGGATTAAATGTTCCTCGGGAAAGGAAGTGTCTCCTTTTATTCTACTCTACCTTTAGTAAGCCAGTTAGCAATAGGTGATGCAAGAGTAAATGCCCTGCATTTCCTGATACAGATTGTCCTCCCTGATGTTCACTGTTGACAGGGTGACAGAAGATGCATGTAATTTCAGAAGTGAACTGCACTGTAGAAGTTGATGTCTATTGGAGGGTGAGTTGAATCACTCTCCAAGCTCCACTGATGGAGTCAATAGTTCTAGGATGATCATATATTGAATAGTTCTGGGATGACTACAGGGAGTGTTCAGAGAAAACACGGCCGGTTATGTGTAGACTTTGTAACTCCAGGTAAGTCTCTTAATTTCAGTCATACCCACACCTATATCCTTCTTTGTGGGGCAGGAAAAGGCAAATGCAAAGTACAAAGATGAATTTAAAAGAGAATGAGGCTGCAGAGACTTTTGATATCTTTTGCCTGAATGACAGAGCAAATCTACTTGTCATGTGAAGTTTTTTTTTTTTTTTCTGAAGCCTAGTAGAAAAGATGATACAAAACCAACAAAAAATTTCCAGCTAGACAGATAAATAAGTTAATGTATCTATTTCAGTAGGAAGGGAGAGAGGGTCAAATACAGAAAAATCAACAACATTTGGGATTTCTGATATTCTTAAATCAAGGAAATCCTAGCAGATGGGAATGGAAAGACTGAGGGAACTGAAGACACTCCTCAACAGGCTGATGCTAGTCCAAGAGGTCACTGTTGTAAACTAGTTTGCCTGAACAGGCCGTTTGCTCACAGATTGAGAAACCTAATGGGTTGCCATTAATAAGATAGAGTTTGAATATTCCTACTTTCAAAATTATTATAATTCCTAAATAATTTTTATTTAGCTATACTTTTAGATAACATTCTCCTGTCTGTTGGGCAAGAGGTTGCTGTAAGGCCTTATCTCAAAAAATCCTTAATTGACAATATTCTCTCACTGCTTCATCATGCAATATAAATTGTTATGCATAGGAACTGCTGATTCTTAATCTCAAGTTCTGCATATTGGTGCAATCTTCTTTTTTTTAAATCTTCACTTTACACACCAGGAATGGGATTTTTTTACAGTTGCGAAAGCTGAGCAGTTTACAGAGAGTTTGTGGGTCAGGGTTAAAGGGAAAACAGCTGTGGGAGACATTACTGTGGGCATCTGTTACAGGCTGCCTGATCAAGGAGAACCTGTGGATGAAGCACTCTACAGAGATAGGAACAGCCTCAGCCTCGCAGGCCCTTGTTCTCATGGGAGACTTCAACCACCCTGATATCTGTTGGAGCGACTGTACAGCCCGGCACAAGCAATCCAAGAGGTTCCTCGATTGTGTGGAAGACAACTTCCTTCTGCAAGTAATAGAGGAGCCAACAACGAGAGGTGCCATGCTTGACCTTGTGCTCACCAACAGGGAAGGGCTTGTTGAGAATGTGGTACTCCAGGGCAGCCTTGGATGCAGTGATCATGACATGGTCGAATTTGAGATCCCCAGGACAGTGAGAAGAGCGTGTAGCAAGCTCACTGCCCTGGACTTCAAAAGAGCAGACTTTGGCCTCTTCAGGAGCCTGCTTAGTGAGGTTCCATGGGATATAGCCCTGTAGGGCAGGGGGGCCCAAGACTCTTAGTTGATATTCAAGCATCACCTGCTACAAGCTCAGGAGTGCTGCATCCCAACTAGAAGGAAGTGCGGCAGAAGGGCCAGGAGACCTCCTTGGATGGATAAGGAGATGTTGAGGAAAATTCAAAGGAAAAAAGAGGCTTATAAAAAATGAAAGCAAGGACAGGCGGCCTGGTAAGAATACAGGGATGTTGTTCGGGAAGCTAGGGACCAGGTTAGGAAGACTAAGGCCAAGTTAGAATTAAACCTAGCCAGGGATGTTAAGGATAATAGGAAGGGATTCTACAGGTACGTAGCAAACAAAAAAAAAGACTAGGGACAACATAGGCCCCCTGAGGAAGCTTTCGGGAGAACTGGCTACACAGGATTTGGAGAAGGCTGAGATTCTTAATGACTTCTTTGCCTCGGTCTTCACTGGCAAAGGCTCTGACTGCACCACCCAGGTCTTAGAAGGTAGACACAGGGACTGTGAGAATGAAGACCTAGGGCTCACTGTAGGAGAGGACCTGGTTCGAGACCATCTTCAAAATCTGAATGGGCACAAGTCCATGGGACCTCATGGAATCCATCCGCGGGTCCTGAAGGAGCTGGTGAATGAAGTTGCTAAGCCACTGGCCATCGTATTTGAAAAATCATGGCAGTCAGGTGAAGTTCCCGACGACTGGAGAAAGGGAAATATAACCCCCATTTTCAAGAAGGGGAAAATAGAAGACCTGGGGAATTACAGACCAGTCAGTCTCACCTCTGTGCCTAGCAAAATCTTGGAGCACATTCTCCTGGAAGGCATGCTAAGGCACATGAAAAACAGCAAGGTGCTTGGTGACAGCCAGCATGGCTTCACTAAGGGGAAATCCTGCCTGACCAATTTGGTGGCGTTCTATGATGGGGCTACGGAACTTACGGACAAGGGTATAGCAGTTGATGTCATCTACCTGGACTTGTGCAAAGCATTTGACACTGTCCCACACAACATCCTTCTCTCTAAATTGGAGAGATATCAATTTGATGGATGGACCACTCGGTGGATAAAGAAATGTCTGGATGGCCACACACAAAGAGTTGTGGTCAATGGCTCGATGTCTGGCTGGAGATCAGTAACGAGTGGTGGCTCTCAGGGATTGGTGTTGGGACCTGTCTTTTTCAACATCTTTGTCGGTGACATGGACAGTGGGATTGAGTGCGCCCTCAGCAAGTTTGCCGATGACACCAAGCTGTGTGGTCCGGTTGATATGCTGCAGGGAAGGGATGCCATCCAGAGGGACCTCGACACGTTTGTGAGGTGGGCTGATGCCAACCTTATGAAGTTCAACCACGACAAGTGCAAGGTCCTACACCTGGGTCGGAGCAATCCCAGGCACAGCTACAGACTGGGCAAAGAAGAGATTCAGAGCGGTCCTGCAGAGAAGGACTTGGGGGTGCTGGTCGATGAGAATATGAACATGGGCTGGCAGTGTGCGGTCGCTGCCCATAAAGCCAACCGTATCCTGGGCTGCATGAAAAAGAGCGTGACCAACAGGTCGAAAGAGTTGATCCTGCCCCTCTACTCTGCCCTTTTGAGACCTCACCTGGAGTATTGTGTGCAGTTCTGGTGTCCTCAACATAAAAAGGACATGGAACTGCTAGAAGAAGTCCAGAGGAGCGTCACAAGGGTGATCAGGGGACTGGAGCACCTCCCGTATGAAGACAGGCTGAGAAAGTTGGGGCTGTTCAGCCTGGAGAATAGAAGGCTGCGTGGAGACCTCATAGCAGCCTTCCAGTATCTGAAGGGGGCCTATAGGGATGCTGGGGAGGGACTCTTCATCAGGGACTGTAGTGACAGGACGAGGGGTAACGGGTTCAAACTTAAACAGGGGAAGTTTAGATTGGATAAAAGGAGGAAATTCTTTCCTGTTAGGGTGGTGAGGCACTGGAATCAGTTGCCCCGGGAGGTTTTGAGTGCTCCATCCCTGGCGGTGTTCAAGGTGAGGTTTGATGAAGACTTGTGTGGGATGGTTTAGTGTGAGGTGTCCCTGCCCATGGCAGGGGGGTTGGAACTAGACGATCTTAAGGTCCTTTCCAACCCTAACCATTCTATGATTCATGTAACACTGTTGAAAGGCAGTCAACCAGTTAAATACAATAACAATTGTACATGCACTTTGTCACTTGCAGAAACCTAAATTTGTGTTTGTTGTTGCACTCCTATAACTATTATTTTTTTACTTCATAACATGAATTTCCTGCTTACTTGCTCATTTGCCCTCTTTAACTTTACACCTCATTTTGCTTTTGAATTATAGCATTTGAGTAGGGGAGGATATGCATAGTTTGTGAAGCAATTTGATAGATCTGCAAGAACCTATGGAATTCCAGATTCCTGCAGTTTCAAAACCTGCCACTAATGAGACAAAGGTTGATCCTAAGCAACATATAACTTTAAAATCTGAACAAAAAGCACTTGGTATATATTTTTTGCTGAAAACCACAGTGAAAAAAAAATATGCTTTTAGTTGGAATTAGGCTTTATTTAAAACTTGAAACCTGGTTTGTGGTTTACTGTACTCTGCTGTCTCTAAGCGCAGGTGTGGTAAATGGCTCCTAGTACAATTTGCTTTGTGGCTTATATCATAATCTGGTATTTAACTGGTTTATGTGAAAAAAAAAGTTATATATATACTTCTGCTCTATGGCTAAGAAAGAAAATACATGTTGCCTTACAATATAAAGTATCATATTATAGATACTATCAATACTCTTTCACATTGAACTACTTTGTCTTTATCCCTTTCAGCAGGAAAAAGAATTGGAAAAAATATTTTAGAGAATTTCATACACAAATAAGCAGTGTGGAAATTGTATAGCAGGAGAAACGTGGTCTTTAAAGGAGAGAAAAGGAAGTCAGAAATGTAATCAGGACTAATAGTCTCTGTGGTGGAAGTTATGTTCTGGGTATATCTTATAAAGACGAAGGGTTTGGCTTAAAGGAAAAGCAGGATAAAGGATCAAAACCTGTAATATTGATATGAGGAGGGAAGAGAAAGTTTAAGATGATCACGGAGAGCCAGAAAGGGGTGTTTACTGTGGAGGAACAAATTAGAAGACTAAGAGAAGATAAAAGGAAATGCCTCTCTTTAAAGAAAAACTAATATCACAAGTTCAAGAAATCAGGTCTCCCAACATGTGTCCTAAGACAATCATCCAGCAGTTTTCTGTGCTCTTTCACCTCTCCTACTTCTGTCTTTCTGCCTGAAGTAGAAGGAAACCTGAGTATCTTGGTAAGTTCACCCTAGAAATGTCTGCCTTCCTCAGTATAAATTAATGGGAAAGTAAGTGAATAAAATTTGGTGTCCCAGAAAAATGCCCATGCCATGCTAAATCTAAAGAGGTAAAAGGTAATTCAAGTTTTCTGTGTTCCAGTCAGAGTGTATGTATTTTGGCCCTGCCCAAGTAGTTTCTTTCTCAGACAAAGACCATTAGATGTGAAATTAAATAATGAAAAGGAAAAAAAAAAAAAAGTGCTCCAGCACACTGGAATTACTCCTCATGTCAAAGATTTCTTTAACTTCTACAAGTTGTGCTCATTTTGTCTTAAAACCTATGTTTCTGTAACCTGGTACTAAGGAAGAAAATCCAAACAAAACACTATGCAAATGCCTTTGTAAAAGTGTAAAAGTATTCACCTAGCTTAAAAAAAAACCAACAGCTTGGTGCCATGCTTAACCTTGTGCTCATCACCAGGGAGGGATTGGCTGGAAATCATAGAATCATAGAATGGTTAGGGTTGGAAAGGACCTCAAGATCATCTAGTTCCAACCCCCCTGCCATGGACAGGGACACCTCTCACTAAACCATCCAACACAAGGCTTCATCCAGCCTGGCCTTGAACACTGCCAGGGATGGAGCACTCACAACCTCCCTGGGCAACCGATTCGAGTGTCTCACCACCCTAACAGGAAAGAATTTCCTCCTTATATCCAATCTGATGCTCCAACACAGCCTTGGTTGTAGCAATCATGAGATGGTCGAGTTCGAGATCCTTAGGACAGTGAGAAGAGCATGCAGCAAGCTCACTGCCTTGGATTTCAAGAGAGCAGACTGGCTTCTTCAGGAACCTGCTTAGTAAGGTTCCATGGGCTATAGCCCTAGAGGGCAGGGGGACCCAAGACTGTTGGTTGACATTCAAGGGTCACCTGCTACAAGCTCAGGAGTGCTGCATCCCAACTAGAAGGAAGTGCAGCAGAAGGGACAGGAGACCTATATGCATAAGGAGCTGCTGAGGAAACTTCAAAGGAAAAAAGAGGCTTATAAAAGGTGGAAGAAAGGACAGACGGCCTGGTAAGAATACAGGGATGTTGTCCGGGAAGCTAGGGACCAGGTTAGGAAAGCTAAGGCCCAGTTAGAATTAAACTTGGCTAGGGATGTGAAAGATAACAGGAAGGGATTCTATAGGTACGTAGCGAATAAAAGACAGACTAGGGACAACGTAGGCCCTCTCCGGAAGCTATCAGGAGAACTGGCTACCCTGGATTTGGAGAAGGCTGAGGTTCTGAATGACTTCTTTGCCTCAGTCTTCACTGGCAAAGGCTCTGACCACACCTCCAAAGTCTTGGAAGGTAGACGCAGGGACTGAGACAATGAAGACCCTAGGCCCACTGTAGGAGAGGATCCGGTTCGAAACCATCTTAATAACCTGAACTTACACAAGTCAATGGGACCTGATGAAATCCATCCACGGGTTCTGAAAGAGCTGGCAAATACAGTTGCTAAGCCACTGGCCATCATATTTGAAAAATCATGGCAGTCAGGTCCCGAAGACTGGCAGTCTCGAAGACTGGAAAAAGGGTAAGATAACCCCATTTTCAAGAAGGGGAAAATGGATGACCCGGGGAATTACAGAGCAGTCAGTCTCACCTCTGTGCCTGGAGCAGATTCTCCTGGAATCTTGGAGCAGATTCTCCTGGAAGGCATGCTAAGGCACATGAAAAACAGCAAGGAGCTTGGTGACAGCCAGCATGGCTTCACTAAGGGGAAATCCTATCTGACCGATTTGGTGGCCATCTATGATGCTTTAAAACAAACCAAAACCAAGCCACTTATGTAAGACCCCTGTTAACTCATCAACCTCTGCACAGGAAGTACTCTATATTTAGGTGTTCACAGTATTTAAGGTTTTCAAGTTAAAAGAAAACATTGCAGTAATAGAAAACAGGATCAAGGTAATGTAACAAAGGTAATGTAACGAACAACCTACCTTTTATTTATTCTTGCTAATGCTGTATTTTGATTTAGAATAGTTTGTGAGCTTAGATTTGTCTTAGTACCACAGACTATGGAATTTGTTACTGTTTGGGAACAATTTAATAGCACATGTTGTAGAATGGTTCTTTCCAAAGAGTGATCATCAGCTTACCACCGGTGAACAACAGTTGTCTAACCAAACCATGTTTCCTTTATACTATAATATTTTAAAGGTGTAATGACAAGAATGTATTTGGTCCCTGAATAATGCTGATGGTAGTTAATGACTGAGTGGTTTGTACAGTACTGTATAGAATGAATTAATCAGTCTACAGGTTTCTAATGGGTGTCAAATTTGCAACAAACAACAAGTTTTGTTTGTTTTGCTTTCAAGTTTCTTTTATATCTGCTACTCAATTTTAATTTCTTTTTTTCTATTCAAAAAAAGTACTTGAAGGGCTGAAATCTGAGAAGTACCTACTAGAAATTTTCTACTAAAGTGGTGTTGATTGATCTTCATCAAAATACACTGACAATATTTTTCTTATGTCAATCTATCTGTCTAATCTAACAGGATCTTGTGTGCCAATTTGTACAAGGTAAGGGTACAATAAAAAGGAGGCTTAGGAATGAAAAGGCTGTCAATACAATTTACAACATTATTGCATTCCAATTTGCAAAGCTGCTAAAATATAACAAAGTTATGGGCTAATAAACTGAGAATGATACATAATATCCCATAGATCTTAACTTTCAGGAAGAAAAAAAAAGTAAAGAAAGAAAAGAGTTTTTGTATGTATATCCTTCATATAGTGTGTTTTTCCAGTGTGGGTTACTTTGCATAATTGTTATCATTTAGAAAACTTTACACTAACAATATTAACTTCTTTAGTTAGTTTCTCTTTATGTTTAAAGATTCCTGGTTGAAATTGTCTGCAGGGTTGTGGAGTTTTACAGATTTTTCAGCATCAAACCAAGAAAAAGACAGTGGTAAGTGATGTATGTGTTTACAATACACCGCTATTGGCATTATTTAAAAAAAAAATAAAAGAAAGGAGGATTTTGGAAGTAAAATATTCCACTTGTGTATTATGCAAATTATACATTTCCCATATTCTTTGCTTGATCTGCATATGACAGAAAACCATAACTCTGGTGATGTTTTCCAAAAGTGAAGCTGAGACGATACTGTCTTCACTAATGTATATCACTGCTGAGTTCAGAGCATAGCAAATTATAAAGAAATGAGAAAATAAGTGTTTCGTGGTTAGGTAGTGACCTGTGATGTTAACAAAGGTGAAGATTTGATTTTTGCACTGTACAGAAGGGGTCAGGGAGGCCTGGAAAAAGTGGAATACAACCAACCAGTCTGATGTGTTTTCTTGAGATACTGTAGGATTATACTGTGAGGCTATGGAAATGTACAGGGAAATAAAACCTCAGATCAATGCCTGGCTGTATCATTTAATGGACCAAAGCATAAAACTCTTCAAAGACCAAACCTAGGTACTTTGCTGAGCTCAGAGAGAGAAAAAAAAAAAAAAACAACCAACAAACCAACACTTGCCAGAAAATATGCTTTCTCTGTCAGTTTCTTAGAAAACTCAGTAACAAAAAGCAATTTGATACCTTTAGGCTAGACAAGTTATGAATTTTTTACAAAGACATTTACGAAGATGGTGCATAGGCTGTTTCAGAAACTGTGACACCTAGTTTTCTCTGGGACTCCAACTGTGTGAACAGCCTATCATTCGGTCTCACTGCTGTTGCTGGTAATCTAAAGGTAGCAGGAGGACTGCTTTCTAAAATAAGTCTGGTTTTAACCCCATCCATGTCAGTTCAGATGAAATTTTCACTCTGTAAACCACCGTTCTGTATTTGTTTTTCTAAGCCCTGAAGTTCAGGGCAGAATATTTGGATGATAGGGAGAAGGTACATTTTATCAACGGCTATGGAGCAATTCTCAGGAAAAATAAGATTTAAAAAAATACTAGAAAAATTTCCTTGTTTCTTTTTTTTTTTTTTCATCTCAGATATATCACCATTTTAAGTACATGTTGTCCTCAATTACCAGAATCTATACACCATAAAAGCTTCTCAGCTTGCATTTTTTATTTTCTGAAAGGGCCATTATGTAGAAACAGTTACTGCAGTATAACCTGCTGATCTAGAAACAGAGTGTGAATCTGAAATACACAAAATGGAGACTCAGGTGAGCACCCGTTTAAGGCTCCTAGTGTTGGAGCCATACCTTCACAGCTGACACTACATTAAAGTAAAAAGAATAGAGAAACTCTTGAAAGGAAAAGCTTGTGCCTACCTGTAGAAATCTAACACAATCAGAACAGCTTGCTTTGATTTTTCAGCCATGATGACTAAAGATGTATTCAATACCTCACTGAGGAGTAGGAGAAATTCTGGAGAACATCTGAAGGAAATTTGTGTTTTACCAGTTTCCTAATGAAAATTAATGAGAAACTTGCAAGTTTTCACAAACTTCCCTTAAGCCTCTGTCAGTTTTCAGAACACAGCACTATAGTAATTGAACGGAGCACTGAGATTGATGTCAGGATTAAAGGTTATGAGCTATGAGGACAGGCTGAGAGCTTGAATCCATAAGCCCGGAGAATGCAGGCTGTTGAAACGTTATATTGAATGCTAACCTGAAGTTTCTGGAGAGGTACTTGTCTTTTTTCCCCGTCATAACTGTGCTAGTTGGACAAGTGGGTGCAAATGGCAATTAAAGGAAAAGCAATTTAGGATAGGTACCAGAAATTATTTTCCATACAAATAATCTGTAGGTATGAACTGTTACAAAGATGGAGAAAAACAGAATCGTTTAACACGCCCCCTCCCCCCCCCAAAAAAAATCCTGATGTCATACATGAACTGGACTGTTGCTTATTCATTAGCTATGGCTATGGGGCCAATCGTTAGTGCAAGCCAAGATGGCTATGTATTGCTTTAGCAATTCTAAGCAGAATTAAACTTGTTCTGACTAATGGGGGATTTATCCCACATGGGAGAAATCTCTGAGCAATGTAAACCTGTTGTTGCAGCAACCTAGCTAAGGAAATGCTTATTGGAAATGTTCTGGGGCAGGAATGACTATACTTGGAGCATACCAAGCTTCTGTCATCCCTGCCAATGTAATTGCCTCTAAGGGGTTCTACCATCTGGTGCAAGTTACAGAAAGCCTGAGGCTATTTTAACTTATACTGGGATTTAGCTTACAAACAGGAGAGTGCTAAACTGGCTGTAAGCCAGTTTCACCTTCCTTTGCATGAAGCAGAGTATTTTGGTAATTATAAAATCTACCTAAAATCCATTGAAGTTCAATTAGTTAATATGGAATTGATTCTGACTTCTGAAGTGGGAAATAGATCTTGGAACCAGATGAACTTTTGTGTTCTCTGTTTTTCATGCAAATACTCCTAATAAGAAGAAAACCAGACAAATGTCAAATGCACAAGCAAAATGTTCTCAGAACAGATTCTTTTTTTCAGAATGTTTCCATTAAGTCAATTAGAAATTCTAACTTGCTGAAACACGTCCAAGAGTAATAACAAAAATACCTAAATAAATAAAAGGTGCACATATGCAATTCAACAGGAATGATGTATGGATACAAGCCTGTCATCACTCCCCCACTACATATTTCTACCTATTCCACACCTGTGGCATGTGGTAGCAGTGAAAGAGATAGCCAGGTTCAATATTTACAGCTGAATATAGAATCATAAAATCATAGAATAGTTAGAGTTGGAAAGGACCTTAAGATCACCTAGTTCCAACCCCCCTGCCATGGGTAGGGACACCTCACACTAAACCATGTCAACCAAGGCTTCATCCAACCTGGCCTTGAACACCGCCAGGGATGAAGCATTCACAACTTCCCTGGGCAGCCCATTCCAGTGCCTCACCACCCTAACAGGAAAGAACTTCTTCCTTATATCCAATCTAAACTTTCCCTGTTTAAGTTTTAACCCATTACCCCTTGTCCTATCACTACAGTACCTACTGAAGAGTCCCTCCCCAGCATCCCTATAGGCCCCCTTCAGATACTGGAAGGCTGCTATGAGGTCTCCACGCAGCCTTCACTTCTCCAGGCTGAACAGCCCCAACTTTCTCAGCCTATCTTTATATGGGAGGTGCTTCCATCCCCCAATCATCCTCGTGGCCCTCCTCTGGACTTGTTCCAGCAGTTCCATGTCCTTTTTATGTTGAGGACACAAAAACTGTACACAGTACTCCAAGCAAGGTCTCACAAGAGCAGAGTAGAGGGGCAGGATCACCTCCTTTGACCTGCTGGTCACGCTCCTTTTGATGCAGCCCAGGATACGGTTGGCTTTCTGGGCTGCAAGCGCACACTGCCAGCCCATGTTCATATTCTCATCAACCAACACCCCCAAGTCCTTCTCCGCAGGGCTGCTCTGAATCTGTTCTCTGCCCAATCTGTAGGTGTGCCTAGGATGGCTCCGACCCAGGTGTAGGACCTTGCACTTTTTATGGTTAAACTTCATAAGTTTGACATCTGCCCACCTCACAAGCGTGTCGAGGTCCCTCTGGATGGCATCCCTTCCCTCCAACGTGCCCTTTCCTGTTGATGAGCACGAGGTCAAGCATGGCATCTCTCGTTGTTGTCTCCTCTATTACTTGCAGAATGAAGTTGTTTTCCGCACAATCAAGGAACCTCCTGGATTGATTGTGCCGGGCTGTACAGTCGCTCCAACAGATATCAGGGTGGTTGAAGTCTCCCATGAGAACAAGGGCCTGCGAGGCTGAGGCTGTTCCTATCTCTCTGTAGAGGGCTTAATCCACATACCTGTGTCCTTTGGAACCCTTCATGGAATTTTGTTAATTATTATTCAACCAATGCTCTTGCTAATCTCTAATATTGTCAATTCATCATGATGGTATATTCTAATTCTGTTCTATACAAAAAGAATCACTTTGGACACTCCAGCATATTTTATTGAAAGCAGAGACATCATCCAAAGATCATATGACTAACTACAATTCATAGGTACAATAGCATTTATTTTCTTTAAGGTTGTAAAGAAACCTTTCTTCTTCTCCTGGTTTTACAGGATGAAGAGATCACTAACAGGGGAATGATATTTGAGCTCTTTTCCTATGGCATATTATTAATTATGAGGTGGATTTTTTTCCTATTTGAGTCATATCATGTTACTGAGACATATTTTTGGGTGGGGTTTGCTGTGGATTTTGTTTGTTTTGAGTTTGGTTTTATTGTTTCTTTTTTGGGGGCGGGGGTTCTTTGGGAGTGGGGTGAATTTGGTAGGTTTTTTTTCTAATATTCAAGCCATTCTGGAGTGACTGTTAGCTTCATGATTCCCTGTGATTGCTATGACTTGAGTCCCTCAGCCTGTACGTGAACACTGAATCAGGCTCTTCAGAATGCCTGGGTATCACTCTCCTCTCACTAGCTATAGTCAGATTTTGGCTTGATAATGATTATTAGTATCATTGTGCTTCATAGCCAGTAAGTCTCATTCATTAGAAGACGAAATCTGTGTATCATTGGACTTATATAACGCTATTGCAATCAGGATTTTTAACGTTGCTGGCAACAGAACTTTAGAGCTTCTCGCATGACTCATACCTACAGACCCTTTGGCAAAAGACGTTTTCTTGTTTTGCTTTAAAATATTGCATATTTTCTTACACGCTTACATACAGTTTTCCACAAAAGGAAGTAACCATGTAAGTACATGAAATGAGTAAATTAACCATTGAATGTACCAAAACTAGGCTCAAGTTTGATAAATGGAGCATTTCCAAGAAATTGAAGCAATATTAAAATGAAAAAGGATACTCACATACTATTTTTTTACACATTCATGTGTCCTTTTGTGTTATTTTGCCCATAATCAGAACACTTAAGGTTAGAATGAGCATAAAACTGCAGTTTGTTGTTAAGATTTTTTTTCCAAAGTACAAGTCTTTTTCCACTATTTCATCATTCTGAAAACAATTTAAGTACAGAAATTATCCCTAAATTAAGCAGAAGAGGCAATAGAAAGGTTAGATTATGACACTGGGAACTTTAAAAACATCAGGATTTAATTGTCTACATGATATTGTTAAAGACTGTTAGCAAGTATAGATCTCAGAGGTGAGTACACATTTTGTGAGCCTGAATAATGTCTGTGGTTTTAGTATCAAATTTTAGTAAGCAACAATAATGTGTTAACAAAGGTCGTAAATATATTACTTGACCTTCTCTATTTGTGACTTACTACTCATGAAGACCCGGAAAAGCAGTATTAGGCTTATGAAATCTGGATTTCCTGTCTAGAAAATGGGTAAGGAGGAGTAATAGTTTGGAATGGTGATCCATTCTTAAGACAATTGTAAGAAGGAGGAGAACAGAAGAGGAGAAGAATAAAAAAGAGAAAATGAGTATTTCACACAAAATGAGCATTGCTCTCCCAGATGATAGATTCCCACTTGACAGATGAACTTAGGTTAGTCCAGTAAGCACCCATGAGTTGTTATCACAATGAGCTATGGCTTAGTGGCTGAAGGTGTTTTTCTCTCTTCACCCCATAGAAGAACAGATAAAACACCAGTCATCGTAACCTAATATGATAGTGTACTAAGTGATATGTGTTTTCATATTCAGACAAGTTTATTTGCATTGTAGCTTTTTTTGGCATGGCATATCATAAAAAACATTGCCAAAGTCAACAGACAACATAGCACGTGCCTGTGAAATGCTAAATCATAGTGCTCCCAGAAGTACCCAGAGTCTTATTCCATGAGTTTATTTTGCATCATTGTCCAATATGTGATACAGTAGCAGTTTGCTACATTTTTTGTTGCTGGTTGAACTGCCTAATACATTCTTTCACAGGATTACTTTGTTTCCCTTAAGAAGCATTTTAGCAAGATTTGCAATGTTTAGAGGAATGAAAATACCTGTTAAATAATTGGCAATTTAAACAGAGCATTAAAGATCAGGATGATTACTTTCAAAATGTTGACAACTTATTGTCATCTTTACATTATCACAAGAATGCCATTTTTAGAGTGGGTTACTCCCAGTTGATTCACAGCTCCTCATACCTTGTGACCATTGCCAAGCATTCTTGGAATTCAAAAGTAATACTCCTAATGTGCAGTTGCAAATGAAGAAGATTAAATGATTATCCTTTAGCTCACAGAAATAAATCCTAAGTAGGGCTAGACAAACAGTGTGCTTTCTGATGTTATCAGGAACTGTACTTAGGTGGAATAGAAAGTGAATTTTCACTATGTTTTCAATAAATCTAATTGTTAAATTGTGGAATTTTGTGGGGTTTTTGTATTAAGGGAGATTTCATAAAAGTGATTTCAAACACACTTCTGGAATATCTCAGTTGAAATTGCTTGTTTTTCATGTTGTGATTTTGGGAGAAGAAATGCAGTTCAATGAAATCACAATTAGTTTGTAAATATTTTTCTGTTATCAAACATGTTTTTTTTTTTTTCCAAGTGAAGTATCTGTCAAATTACAAACTACTTTTTAGTCTCATTTTTTTATCTTGCCCCCAGTTCCATCATTTTGCTGCCAATAGAAATATCTCTCTAGGTATCTGAGATTTCATTCCCCTCTATCTTTCTGCAATTTATCTGCATTTGAAGTGACATCAATATAAACAATTAAACAGGCTATACAAGTGGTTTGTACACTAGAAGTACTTCAGAGGCATTCAGCCTCTGATGGATCTGCTGTCTTCCCATGGCTGTGTGCAGCACTGTGTAGAGGTACTGATTTAGATTTGGAACACTTCGTTATCAAGTTAGGCTCTAAAACATGGTTTCAGTGAGGTTTATTTATTTAGACACAGGACCACACGTTCATGGGTATACTGCTTCACCCCTGTGGCCAGCTTGATCCTGGCTAATCACAAGGACTCTGTACAGGGTGTTTCATCATGATACCCGGAAGTGGTGAATCAGGATTTCTTCTGAACCTCCATATAGCATTAGTTTCTTTCCCACTCTCCACACAAACTTTTCATCCACTTCCTAGTGCACTCCTGCTACTTTTTAAAAGTAATCAGTCATATGGGTGTTTTATGGGTCAAAAAGTAAATTTTACACTCTAGTAGTCCTTTTTTAAGAAACACTGCATATAGAACCAGCTTAACCATCACCTGAGATTTTTTTTCTATTTGCTATTTTTCTTGTGTTTTGGAGGGTTTTATATGGAAAGAAAATGGATCTTTTCATTCATAAATTTCAAGGAGGAACTAAGATGCTTATTAATGAGTCCTGCATAAATAATCTCACAGCATGTGATATTGCAATATTTTAATTTGAGTTATTTTTGTCTAGTTCCTTGATAAAAGCTCATTACCATTGCAAATTAGAGCACCTTTTCTCCAAATGATTCAATAAGATATTTTTATTTCGCAATTGAAAACATGGTACATTGCCATGTATTATTTCAATTTACACGTTAACTCATCACCAGCTTCAAGTTCTCTTAAAGAATCATCGCAAGAAATTTTTTCAAGTCCCTTCTCATATCTTCTTGATCTGTAACCCACAATGCTTTAGCCTTAGAGATCTTGGCACCCAAGCAGAATATTGAAAAAATTGCTTATTACTTATTAACACATTTTATGGATATATCTTCAGCCTGTTCAACTAGGCAGCCTTCTATTTTTGTCAGGATCCTTCTGGAAAATAACATTTACAGGTCTGCAAGGATTCTCCCTTGCAGGCACCAACTGTCATAAGCATAGGTTAAAAGAGATCTTACAGCCCCTGTGCACCACTGCTTTTTTCTGAAGTCTACGCCCTTTGCTGTCCCAAGTACAATTTTCCTCAGCGCTTTTATAGATTTTCCCCAAACACAGGCTTGACTAAATTTTCTTACCAAATAGCACCTGCAGTTTTTATCTTGTCTCTTTTTTAAAAAGCCCTTATCTGTAAGCGAAGCTATCTTAGTTTGCCTTATCTATCATATAATACTACAGCTGGCAAAAAATATTTGTTCAGGTGTCTTTCTGTCACTGAGCAAAGACCAGCTAAAAGGATCACTAAAATGCTGCTATAATTCTGCAGTGCTGCCAAACACAATGTGTTTACGATACTGACAAATGGTCAGTGTATTCATCCAAGTGAATGCAAGATTTGTTTGACTAGCTTTGCTTTTCTTTACTTAATTTAACCTAAATATTTAATGTTCCGGGATCTGCAGATATGGGGCTCAGTGCCAAGTTTAGCAATGCAGCAACTGTGGATAGGAACTACTACAAAGGCATGGGGAGCTCTGTATATAAAAGGATGTCAGGATCAGTTGCCGTAATCAATGGATTTTTATTTTTTTTTCTTCAGTGCTCAATCTGGCATCTGCTGTATCTTCTAACAGAGAAGTGTATTTTGAAGAGGATCATATGTTCAGTGTTATCTGAAAATCTATGCTGCTGCACATAATTGTATGTTAAGACACAATTGGGCTAAATTATTATCAGTCTTCTTTCCCCAGTTGGCTTATTTTAAATTTGAAAAGCTACTAACATTCAGTGTTGTTGCTGAAAAGCCTGTACATGTAAACATGCACCTAAAATAATCTTTAAAAAAACACTTCCTCCTGACTCATAAAATACATAATTCTTATGTGATATATTAGGTTTCTGCCTGAAGAAGCAAAGAATTAAATAGACACTTGTCCAACAGAAAAAAACTTCCTTATGCTTTCATCTGCTCACTTGCCATTGCCTTCTGCAATCTTGCACATGGGTTTTGATTTTCAAATTTGCAGAGAAAGATGATGCAAGACTTCCCTAGCTTTGAAAGTACTATCAGGTTTACCACATTTTTGTGCAACATACCCTCTTAATGCGATGTTTTTCCCATAAGAAAATCCTTGAAAAGGAGAATCAAACTTAACAGTAGGGCTTAGAAAGAGATTGAAACTCTGAACTAAAATTATCCTTCCACAACAAGGAGCAAGATCTATAGGAGAATCTAGAATTAATACATGTGCAAATATTAGTTATCTAAATGGCTTCATGTTCTATATTATGGAATAAAAAATTCCTCTCTCCTCATTCTAGAGCCTGGGGGAAAAACTGAGAAGCGATGAATAGAGAAAGTCACTGTGGAAAACTGAACTAGCAAATGACCTCCGACTTAATCGTTCTGGATTTTCTAATTCCTCCACAACATGGATATGTGTATGCACCATTTATGGGACTTAATTTCATTCCTACAGAAGTACAAACACAAAACATGCTGAACAAAAAATTTTACATTGCTGTATCTGTGTTTCCATTTCTGCTTCAGAAATATTCTAATAAGGATGAAAGACAACATATAACTTTTTTATAGCATGTAAGAAAATTAAGTTTTTATTTCTTCAGTACTTATAATCCTAGATTTACACATTAGGAAAAACTGTTAAGGGTACTTTCTCAAGACTATGAAAGTTATCATGACTCTACTACAGAAGATATGAACAGAAAAGGCCTTTTCCCAGCCTCTTTTCCTTTGCGGAACTGGTTATAAAAATTGTATGGCAAAAAACATAGCTAGTACAATGACATCTCAATGAATTAACAAATGCAATACTGTACTGATGACCCATTTTATTTTTTAGCAAATATCTAATCAAAAGTTATTATCAGACCACCTTATATATTTATTAAAACTATTTTAACTGCTTAACTTTGTGCCATTTTCTATTCTTTTTACATATGTTGTCATGCAAGTCAAAAAGGAAAATATCGGTGTCTCAAATATTGGGTGAATTGCTGATAACAATGTGCAATTCTGACCTCATTAGCATGTGGGATTTTAATTGAGTATGAATGCCATATGACTGCAACTCCAGTGTCCCATTTCAGTGGAAAAGAGAGTAGCATCAAATCAGCACTGGAAACAGCTAAGTCATCAGTGTGACATGGCTTTTGTGATACACAAAGCTCCAGTCTGTATGTGATTATGGACATCCTCCAAATTCTTAAGACTGCAGTTCACTTTCTGTATTTAGGAAAATAGAAAATTCTTGAAGTAATTCCAGCTGTATGTAAATATTCATTACAGTACAAAGCTAAGAACTTTATCAAGTTTAGTCCCTGATATGACAGGCAGATATACTTTTTAATCTTTTTAAAGTTCTGCCTTGCAGTGAAAGAGGTTTTGTGCTTCACTGTGGTCCTTTAAACACTGTTACAGTATAAACGTTTTGGTAATTAAAAATCCTCCTAATTTTCAAGAGTTACTTTATTTATGGCCAGTTTATACCTACTTATTCTTGTGTCAGAATTTAGGTAAGGCTGTATTTCTCCTATGCTCCTCTTTTGCCCCAGTAAATTAAAAGCCTCTGAAATTGCAAGAAAAAAATATTATACATGCTCAATCAAATCACAGGATTATGCATGGCATAATGTCATTCTATTTTCTGTTCTTGCTACAGCCAACGTCACTGGCCCTGAATTATCAGAATATTCTGTTTTTGATACTCAATGAGTGATTTACAGGACACAGTGTTGGGTTTTTTTGTCCCCAGTCCTGTCAGGTTTTTGTTTGCTTGGTTTGAAAAGCAAAGTCTTTGACTCCTTTTGTAAGAGAGGTTAAGAATATTTCTGTCATCTCCCCCTACCCTTTTCCTCTATAGAACTATGGATGGTATAACAGAAAGTCTAGAGCCATGTATAAGACTGTTGATACTCCTGCATCTTGACTGAAAAGGGTTTATATGAAGTGTTTTGAGAGAGACCTGTAATTTTCAGACTCTTGTTGCGTTGCTATCTCATAATTACTCAGTGACTAATACACAGCAAATTGCTCCTTCTGCCCTAGTCAGTGAACTCAGACCTAAAACTTGGTTGGAGCTGCTAATAAAGAATGGTTCATCTGTTACTGTCATCTCAGACCTTGACTTTGATACGATTATTTTAATCCTATTCCTATTTCTTTATTCGTTAGTAATCCTTATCTTCCTGTCAGATATTCTTACTCTTCAGTACTAATGATGTCTTCCAACTATGTGTAGTGGTAAAATTAGTTATCATAGTTTCCTATTTTTACCAACTTTGCTAATGAATCTGTTGGACAGCAATCATCTTACACCAGATCATTAAGGAAATGGCCTGTTAATTTCTCTTTGCAATATTACTCAGGTTTCAATACAAGCAGCTGACTTCTGCTTCTTCTCTTAAAAGTCTCAGCTGAATCTCACAATCTCCAGCCTAATTTCCAAGCTTTCCAGTATTCAATGCTTGTTATTCAGATAAAATACAGTTTTTGACAAAATATCACAAATGAGATTTTTACAGAAAAAGAAATGATCAGGTTGCTAGTCTATTATGAACTATCACTGGTAAATACATTACATTTTCATTCCTTGTATATCCCAAAAGTACACTCACCATTTGTTGCATGATACCACTATTTTTGAATAGTAGTATTTAAAACAGTTACTACTGGAACCATTATTTTACTGCCAGTTTAAGTAGCTTGGCATAGAAAATACCTAGGTCTTCTGTCATTATTCTCAGGTGCATTCATTCTTTTCCTTTCCCCATTTCAGCCATGAGCTCTGAAGTTTCTCTTTTATTGATTCCACCACCACCACCACCCCCCTTCTTCCTTCTGCATGTTTTTTACCTTCTCATTATTCTACTCTTGCAGTAGCAGATAATCTGAAGTGATGACTGTGAAAAAGGAATTGTGACACTATCTAAAAGTGTGGGAAGAATCTTTTTGCTGAGTATATATCAAGAACACAGCTTGGTAGACTCACCAGCCCCTGAAATAGAGGGCTACATCGTATACGTTTTCATAGAATCGTTGAATAGTTAGGGTTGGAAAGGACCTCAAGATCATCTAGTTCCAACCCTCTGCCATGGGCAGGGACACCTCACACTAAACCATCCCACACAAGGCCTCATCCAACCTGGCCTTGAACACCACCAGTGATGGAGCACTCACAGCCTCCTTGGGCAACCGATTCCAGTTTTGACTTGGTTGTGTTTATTGGGGATTGACTATCTGGAAATGGGGAAGAGAAACAATCTTCAAGTACTAGTTTCTCTCCTGAACACTTAATAGTGCAATTGCAATCCATAGTAGAGATCACAAATAGTATTTTAGATATGGTGTATTGAATTGTCTTAGATTACTCACCAGTATAGACACAATCAAAACTGACAGCTACAGCAACAAAAATCCACCAGATGTTAATCCTTATATGATTCACTGTAGTAACATGCTTCCTTCAAGGTGTGGCCAGACACAATGCATTACTATGTTACTTTCATTTAAAAACACCTTTCTTACATTAATTTATCATTAAACAGCGGGTAAACAAGCTTAGTTATAGATCCAGATCTTTTTCAGCTCATGCTAAAGCAATTAGAGGTTGATAGGACCTTTACAATTTATTTTGTGCCTAAGGAGAGTCCTTGCCTACTTGACAAACAATTTTTCCTTACTCTTCTCCTGAGGTAATATAGTTTTGTAAGTTACCAAACTTAAAAGCCACATTTTAATTTCAGTGTAGGGAACATCATAACCATGTGCCTGATTCCAGCCACATGATAAGGAATCTTATGTTACCTAATGAGGGAAGTAGACATACTGAAAGCAAAGTTCTCTGTTCTGCTTTACAGCATAACTCCATCAAAAAATACCAGTGTAAATGAAAATTCCTAAAGATAAGAAAAAAATATTCCTATTCAGTTATAGCTTAAATTTGAGTATCCTATTCCCATTCTGCATTTTTTTTGTTACCTGGCTATTTGTTAACTGTGAGGTTTTTTTCTTGTCTTACAAAAATAATACTAAAAAAATCTTTTCTACCTCTAAATGTTTCAGTTGGTTGTTTTTTGTCTCCCAGATCTTCCACATAATCTTATTCATCCTAAATGTTCAAATCTGCAAGGCTTCCTAAACTTAACAAAGAAGAATGCTAAAAATATTACTTGAATATTTAATTGTTTTCCCAAGTTCCTGTAAGAGAGACTTGCCATAGAAGCCTTTGCAAAAAACTACAGTGCCAAAGTTTAAGGCCATTAAATACAGCTGAATGAGATGAGTGGAACAAGACAAATATGTGACAAGTTTAACACTTGAATTTTTGAAGTTTTGTTTTTCTCCAAATACAAGGGAATTAAGCCTGCTGAGGAAAGTTTAGGGATAGCACCACCTTATTTAGAGAATTAAGAATTAATAATTAACCAAAGTATAGCTAAAATGTCTTGATAAAATTCACAAAGAAATATGTAGAATAGTGGCTAAAACTACTTGTACCAGAAACCTGTTTCTAATCAATCTATTTCACTGATCTCGAATTATTAAGACAGTGTGATAATGTAGAACCACATGTAAAAAGAAGACACATTGCTCTAGACCCCATATATCAAGAAAGGACTAACTGGTCTACTACTGAACTAGGGGGTTTCATTGTCCCACCTCATGTATCCCTGCTGAATACATATTAATCTACTGATTTATCACCTCTCCAATAATCTTCACATCATCCAGTGAATTAACCAGGAAATTAATTAAGTATTTTGATAGCATATGTCTAGTTAAGGTAGAATGATTTCCCCTTCTAATTATAATATTTCATTTTGTTCTTGCTATTCCTCAGCAGCTGTACTGTTGCTCATGTTGGGTTTTTTAAATTTAATTTTCTTACCTATAACCTATTAACCTTAAAGTGTTCTTTTATCTCTCATGAAAACAGATGACAAGACTATTTTTCAGTTCAGAACTTTTTCATAATTACATTTTTGGCCTCAAGGGAAAAACTGTATACATTATCAAATCCCCTGGCTTTTCAAGCAAGCAGCTTTAACAGCCCTGCTTGCTGCTTGCAGCTATTGTAATTTAATTTGAATAACAGAAAATCCTTCAAATTATAAATTCTAACAGAGTCCTGTTCAAATTGAAAGTCATTATATGGTGCTTAGTGCCTTGTCAACTTATCCTGTAGTTCTTTATATCTGTTTGTTACACTTCCATTCCTTATGGTTCCCACTAACCATTCATGCTACAGTGGATCTATCAGTTTCTATTTATCCATATAAAATCCACTGGCCATTTATCACTTACATCTGCAGATGCATTACAGGGCAATCCAGGAATGCTTGTGAGCAGTGTAGCACTGATTGAGAAAGTGTGAGATGCTTCCTGAAATTAAGCTCAAACTCTGTAAAAGAAAATCCTTCTGAAGCAGAATCATACCAGTAGGTTATGGATTTTTTTTTTTAAACACCAAGAAAAATTATAAAATCTGAAGGTCATTTATTGCATCAAGTCTTTCATATACAGTTTTAGGTCAAGCAGAACAGACCCTAGTATTATCCATTGTTAGTTAAGGAACCACAGTCATGGTCTAGGGCCCCCCTCAAAGGATTTGGGTTTCAATGAGCTTCACAGAAACTCATCTGAATATCAGAGTTGTGTAAAAAGGAAATTAACCCTGGATCTATAGTCAGGACATAACTGAAAATATGATCTTCCCAGATTCCTTGCTTACTTGCAGGTCATAAATTGAGATGCAAAGAATAAATCCTGTAAAGTGAGAACAGAAGAGACATAACCAGAGACATGTCAAAACCTAATGTTATTAAACAAGAAAAAGACAGTAACCATGTAGCTGTAGTGAAATTCATGTTAACTAAGTTTGTGTACTGGGTAGGTACCGAAATAATTTCAAAGAAAGTACTTGTTCTCAACTTTTCTCCTACGAATGATAAATTTCATTCAGAAATTCTGCTCCTACTGTTGACTAGATCATTGTTACCTGCAGGATGCCCAGCTGAAAGTTTCTGCTTAGATCTTCATAGAAGTCAATTCAATACTTATGCATTTTGTAGTTAAGTTGGTCTTTACACTAAGATCACTAGAGCAGCTGTTCACATACCTGATTCTATGGATTCCTCTTTCAAAGCTATTATCTTAATAATTAGAGATTTCTGCTTTTGACTGGCATCCTCAGAGATACAGAAGTGTCTTCTAGTGAGAGAAAAAAATTCTTTACCCTCTCTCTTTCTTAGGACACCCAATCATACCTAGAGAACTAAACATCTTTTTGAACACTTGTAGTTTAATTTCATTATGTGAGTACGTATCTATAACACTTACCTAGTCAATAACTCAATTATGCACAATGTAACTGAAACAACAATTTCGGTAACCCCTGCTTTCCTTCTGTAATTCTATCTTCTATCTTCGTTCTCACATGAAAAGGAGACTCCTGGTTTCTATATGCACTAGATCAAGTCAGCCTCTTGTTTTAGGGTTGCCAAGCAGTATAAATGAAAAAAACCTGCATCACTCCTAACAACCATTAAGGTTGCACTAAACTGTGTGCTCAGTTACACCCATCAGCTTCTCCTTACTTGATAAAGGCACTCTAACTCTGTTTCTATCCCATAAGTCTCTTATCGAGATTTTTCCCTGATTGGCTTGATCTACTTGAAAGACTTTGATTAGTTAATTAGCACCTAGAATCTTAATAGTAGTGAACTTGCAGTAGCTCTATTTCTTAAGAGCTTGTAATTTTTTCCTACACCTTTGGGTACTGGAATAGGTAATTTTGTCATTTTGCTTTTTCTTTCTCTTTTTGTTCTAATTAAGGTAAGTTTTGAAATGAGACTGAGATAGCAGTTGCAATCCTAAATATTTAGTCTGGGTGCTTGAATTTAAGAATGGCTATACATCAAAATAGGTTTGAATTTTCTAGGCTATGTTACCTTAAAGCTTTTCTAATTGCTTGTCTAAACTTTTGCTATAATATTAAGTCAGTAGGTTGTTTGTGCAGTTACCTATAGTATCACATGGTCCATGGTTAACACTTTCTAACTACATTTGTGTTATTACATTGATTCTGTTTATGCTTGCAGTGTTATGTTTGGCAGACTTTCTCAGTAATGTTCTTTGTAAATGTTAGCAAGAATCTGAATTAAACTTAGGCAGCATAGTGAAACAGCTTGAGATAAAAATGTGCATCACTATGTACTTTTCTGAGATGCTTCCAACTTTCTTTCTATTTAAAAGTCCAGAAGATAAGTTAGACTAGATAAGGTAGAATATTTTTACATATATAAGAAAGAAAAAGAAAAAAACAACTCAGGAATATTTATTCACCCCATAATTTATTAACAAGCGAAACAGTATTTCTTTGACTTTGTACCAGCCTCAAATTACTTTCACTTCATACATAATAGCTTTCCATGGTCTGTTTCATGTTTGAGTGTATTTAAAATTGCAAGAAATGCTATCTATAAAATTATTACAGTAAAGCTGATTAAAGTTTATTGAGGTTTTGCTATGTCCTTGCTTTGGTACTAACAAATACATTATAAAAACGTGAAATGGAGTAGAGCCCTACTTATTATTTCAAAGCAATGTTTATTTTGGTAGAGTGTGGAGAAGTTCACATTCTAACTGTGTATCATTTCTTTGGCAGCCCAGGGAAATCTCACTGTATATATTTCCATCAAATATAGAAAACAGGCCTACATTTTCCAGTCTCTCATCTATCTTAGGGGCTTTTGTCATGTAAAAAATACACAAGATTGTAAATCTCCTTCCATTTTGTTTCATTACTCAGTAATACATTGCAATGGATATGAAAACTAAATATGTTTTATGCTTCTTGTGCTGCCCCATATTTTGACTAAATATTTTGGTGATGCTGGCCAGAAAAAGAGTCCTGAACAAAAGGCTACAAGTCCAATATATACATACCCATTAGCAGTCTATATATAGAGAGAATAAGAATGATTTATTGTATATCCAGCATGCCAATGAATACCATTGCAAAGATAAATGAAGAGTTCTAAAGTAATTAAATGTGAAAGACAGTCTCACAGCAGCAACATAAAACAAGGAAATAAAATTATATTGTGACTAGGACACGCAAAAGAAAATAAACTTCTGTTGAAAAGATTTTATTTAATGATGGGCTTTCTTTATGGCTTTCAAAATAAGTAGAGGTATGTTAGGAAAGTTTACATTTGCCTTCTGAAAAGTACATTCTAATCATTTATCTATGACATAGTAAAGACAGCTACAAGCCACTACATCTGTGGTTCTTCTCACTGAGGAAAAGTTCTACATGAAAATAACTGCATTTAAAAGGAAGTGGCTAGAAATTTTTCATTTTTCTCTGATGGAAGCCAGTAAACTGCCTTGTACTGAGCTGGAGTATGGAATTAATAGTGAGAAAGAAGCTTGAGGGTGTGAGTTTCCTTATTCACCAGGGAATTAGAGAAATATGAGCAAACAGGAAAATAAGACATAGCAAATTACTAAATACGCCAGTACAAAAATGGGAGAAGATGTGACTCAGGAGGAAGTTTTCTCCTGCTAGTCTATAAATAAGAATGTGGATGTTTCAAAGCTTTCAATGGAAACACACAAAAATTTAGGGAACAGGCATTCATTTTTGCACCTACCCAGCCGGTTTCAGTGAAATCAATGAGATCTGAGTCATGGTGGTTGAAAATTTAATGAGTTCACAGAACTTATGATTTTCTCTCTGCAGACTGCCTAAATAATGACTAAATGTTATATGGGGCTTAGTACTGATTTGAGCCTCATTTAAAATCAACTTGTATTTGAGCTTTTTGGGGTTTTCCCAGTAGATGAATTTCATCCTTCATCTCCAAGTGTAAATGAAACAAGTCTCGTTTTGTAGCTACCTTAGGATTTTAGAGTGACAATATTTTCTTTCTGTGTTTGGTCTTGTGAGCCCCTGAACATTTTGAAGAAAAAAATACATTTGTATGAAAAGATATTGAAGCACCACTACCAAAAAAAACCCCAACCAAAAACCAAATGACAGGCTGAGGAGGTTGGGGCTTTTCAGCCTGGAGAAGAGAAGGCTGCATGGAGACCTAATAGCAGCCTTCCAGTACCTGAAGGGGGCCTATAGGGATGCTGGAGAGGGACTCTTTGTCAGGGACTGTAGTGACAGGACAAGGGGTAATGGGTTAAAACTTAAACAGGGGAAGTTTAAATTGGATATAAGGAGGAAATTCTTTCCTGTTAGGGTGGTGAGACACTGGAATGGGTTGCCCAGGGAGGTTGTGAGTGCTCCATCCCTGGCGGTGTTCAAGGCCAGGTTGGATGAAGCCTTGTGTGGGATGGTTTAGTGAGAGGTGTCCCTGTCCATGGCAGGGGGGTTGGAACTAGATGACCTTGAGGTCCTTTCCAACCTAACTATTCTATGATTCTATGATTCTAACTGTAGCTTATGCAAAATAATAGTGAATATGGCCCTTATTGCCTTATAGAAGCAAAGATATTCTAATCCATTTGGGTTTCAAAAATCTATTTTTGTGAACAGTTGATGGTTTCCAGTCTGCAGGCTGCACTATATAATGAACTGTTATTGTGCACGTGAGCAGTATTTTAAGTTGTTTCACCCACATAAATATTCTTGCCTTACTTTCTACCTGTAGCCTAAAAGTGACAGGTATTAATACTGTAGCACTTTCAATATTTTTCATTTCAGTGCAAAACACATAGTTGGAGCCTGTTAATAATCATGATAGTAAATACGTCTAAATAGAATTCCATTCAGAAGTTTTATTGGTTTATGTAGTTTTAGGGCCAATCTGTGTTTTATTTCTTTTATTTTAGGAAAGAGGCACACCAGCTTTGCCTACTTTCTGAAGTAAAATCCTAAAATATTACATAAAATTTGCTTTGCTATCAAAATAATATAATAGAAAGCTTCACTAAAACAAGAGAGTGATTTTTCTTTTTTCTAAATATGTTAAGAAATTTCCACTCAATGTTTCTCATATCCCATAGAGACTAACAATATTGTAGCAAACTTCAACTCCTAGAGGTTGCTGTAGAAGAGTAGTCAAATAGTCCCTGCTTTCCAGAGATTATATGTAATAATCTCAGTAGAGCTTGGGGTCCAGAAAAGGTTTTCAGTTCTTTCAGCACTATATCCACCTTTGAATGCATTTAAATTACTTAGTCTCTCTTACCAGCAGGTACATTAGATGCTAGGTACTTGTAGGGTTTATGGGCTCATACAATGACAATTATTTGATGAAAATATTCTAGAAATACTTTGGAAGATTGGAAAACCAAAAGCCAAACTTTATTCTCTTCTCTGACTACCACTACCCACACCACTTATTACAGTAACACTGCTTCAGTCAGGAGATTCTACCAACTAGGAACAAGGATGGCTAAGATGATGATTCAAGGAGCCAGAATAACCCTAGTATTTGCTTCAGAAATAATGATTAGCTTTTGATTTCTGATTCTTTCAGAGTCTTCATGTTGCAGTTAGGGAAATAATTCACCAATTCTGAAAAATAGCAGTGTGGTGGAACACAAAATTCTTCTCAGCTTTGGCCTGATTGTGTTTCTGAATCCCTGTGAAGGTAGCCGGATTTGTCTTTATGGACATGAGAAAGAATATGCAACAGTGGTTTTAAGAGTCAGATACAAATATTACTTTGTGAAATTAATCCTACTGAATATTTTAGGAATCCTACAGATGGGTCATGTACCTAAATCATAAATGCTTATGACTGTGTGATCTCAGTTAGCTATTTTTTTCCTCACTTATGTTTTAAATTGTAGATTCATAATAATTTACACACATTTTTTTCAAATCTATGTTGCAGTATTCTGCATTTGCTATCTTACTTTTCTGAAATTTGCCATTCTGAGCCTTATCTATGTACTGCAAATATAAATTTAAAATGTTAGAGGGAAAAGTTTGAAACCATTTCAATGTTAGTCCTATATAACTATGTCATCGTGCAGCCTGAAATATCCTCCCTAAAATTAACTGACACACAGTAGTAAATTGTTCTCTGAGGGGGAAGAAATTAATTCTATTAAAGCTAATGAAAATTTCACATTTGTGGCACAAGGCTGCATCTTCAGAAAAGAAGGAATATGTGAAATAACTTTATTTCAAATTTAAGCCCCATGACTAAGGTGGGGGGAGGCTCACTACACTTGTGAGAGCTCTGAAAAAGTTTGGTACTTTGACAAATTTTGAATCAGTAGCCTAGTTAAATAGTGATCAAACCAAATTAACTAAAAAACTAAAGAACAGGATTATTTTAACATTGCTGGAGTCTGACACATCCTTTTTCTTCTTCTTTTTTTTTTTTTTTTTTTTTAATAATCTGGACAAGTTGCACCCAGTGTTCATAAAGCAGCATGAAATCCTGAAGCCTAAGTTTTTGGTTTCAACACATTTAGAGCTACTTCAGGTACATTACATGCACATAAAATAACGAGTTGTAATTGTAAAAGGAGGACAGACAATGATTTAGTAATAGTAAGATCTGTGCTTTCATTAAGAAAGTGTATTCTTGGTACAACAGAAGGTGGATTTCCTAGTGGAGCTGAGCACAGCATCTGTATTTTACTGCATAATATTTTTTGTCCCCTTTTCCACAATGGAAAAGCAAGAACTAACAGAACTGGGTAGAGAATATCAAACTCCTTCAGTCAAATATTGCTGTTTTTCTTGATGTGATTTTTCTTTTTTTTCTTTGTCAAGGAATAAAGATTCTATGATAACTTTGGTAAAACCATTATTTTTGTGAGGTTTTTATTTAATATAAAGGGATTCCTGTCATTCTGTGGGACCTGTTCCTGGCAGGTATATTTATATTACAAAAATATGCTTCTCCCCAACCCTCTTACAGTATATACAGTGCTCAGTAGTTCGTTGTCTGTCTCATACTCCAAGGTTAACTCAGAAGTCTTTGAACTGCCTGAAACACCGTTTTAGCCAGATAGAAGGATGAACTTAGGCCATATGTCTAGACCTTGAATTAACCTCTGTATTTCTGAGGAATAAATTTACAACTATTAGAGATTAATTTGGCCTAAGATGACTTGTAAAATTAATGAAAGCAGTACATTCATTCACAATGAAATAGATGTTACTCTTATTTTAAGCATCAACAAATAGAGAGCTTATGACAACTAAAAAAAATGTTGTTCCTGACAGTGCCAAGAGACAACCTTTTGAATATAGGATTTCTTTATTACTGTCTTTTCTCTGTATTAACCATTACCCCGTCTATAATTTTCCTAGTTTGGTATTCTCTTAAGGGATCAAGCCTCTGATTTTTGGCAAAGGTCATAAATGAGAGTCACCACTGAATGTTCCTGTCATTAAGATTTCCTTTGCCAAGGTTGCTCGCACACCATTTTCAGCAAAAAAATGTTATAGCACCTTTCCTTGAATGATGAAAGAAAACCATTTGAAAGTTGTTTCTCCTTCCTTCAGGCACTATTCTAGCTGTTTGCTCCCATGTTTGTAATAATAATAATTAAGGACAATACAGCGGAGACAGTGTTTGAGGTCAGTAAAAGGGTTACTTATTTTTACTCTTTCAGCAATAACTTCTGGCACTCTACTTGTCCTGGTTTTGGCTGGGAGATAGTTATTTCTTATCCCTAGTAGCTGGTGCAGTGCTATGTTTGACTTCAGTCTGAGAACAATGCTGATAACACACTGATGTTCTAGTTGTTGCTATGTAATGCTTACTCCAATCAAGAACTTTTCAGTCTCTCATGCTCTGCCAGTGAGGAGGGGCACAGGAAGCTGGGAGGAAGCAGAGACAGGGCACTTGACCCAAACTAGCCAAAGGGGTATTCCATAGAGCTGTACATCATGCCCAGTATATAAAATGGGGGGAGTTACCCAGAAGGCCTGGATCGCTGCTCTGGTCAGGCTGGGTATTGGATGGCAGGTGGTGAGTAATTGCATTGTGCATCACTATTGTTTACTGTTTGGTTTTGCTTTGTTGGTTCCCGCTCACTTCCCCAGCTTTGAGTTTTACATTCTCTCCCCTTGTTATTTCCCTTATCACTAGTATTAGTATTATATTGCACTTTATTATAGATATTGGACTGTTCTTATTTTGACCCATGTGTTTTAGATTTTTTTTTATTCTCCTCCCTATCTAACTCAAGGAGGGGTGAAAGAGGGGTGAGTGGCTGTGTGGTACGTAGTTGCTGGCTGGGCTTAAACTATGAGACTAATATAACTACCTAGCCCCAAAAAGTGCAATTACCTACGTGTCTTCAAATCACAAGGTATTACTACAGCATAATTTCAATTAAAATTGGATATATCAATTTTTTTAAAAAAAGAAGACTGAAATACAAGGGAAAGAGAATAGATCCATAGTAAGGAAATATATATTATTTTTTCCATAGTAGCTTTTTATCCTGCTTTTCTCTTATGTCTTTTCTGTTCCCATAATGAGACAAATTCCGTGAACTGTATTTGTTCCCACAGTCAATGATTTCAGGTTTATTTGTTAACTGCAGGAAAACAGAAATAGAATCAACAAGAATTATACTTTGATTGGCACAGTAGGTTTATTTATTACTTGTGTATTTTGTATTATTCAGTTCTTAGAAATTTGGTAAAATTTTTAAGAGTAACCGTGATATCTGAAAGTCGAGTCTTGTTGGAAGTAAACAGAATTCAGGCTTGTACATATTTAAGTCCCTTTTAAAACTAAACTTATACAAAGCATTCACAGGACCTTGGAGTCTATTTTATCACGTGTCTCTTCTGTGATATTAAGCGAGTTTAACAAAAATAATTCATTACTGCATTTATCTAGTGAAAACTGTTTCAGACATTATAAAAAAAAAAGGCTATTAGATTTTCAACATTTTAACTTAAATCAGAATAATTGTTAAATGGCATTTAGGCTTTCTGATAACTCCTTGTTTTAAATATGAATGCATTTAGCACTCATTGTCAATGCTCATAATAACTGGATGACTGCTTTGTGTTAAGCGCTTAAGATATGGCAAAAATTGATGAAAGAAGGTGTGGTGTGGAAGGCGGTCCCTCCAAAGGAAACACATAGTCCAGAATTAAAATCTTGGATGCTGAATGTGCCAATAAAACAGCCTTGCCTCTTATAGTGTCCTGAATGATACAGTCGTTTATCTTTTCCAATAATCTGATGCTTTACTACGTGAACTCAGGACATTAGGAAACCCTGCAGATTTACTTTATGATATAATGTGTAAAATTTTAAAATGCATAATAAATAATAGATTATGAAGTAGTAATTATTGTGTATATAATACATAATGTACAGTACAGCCATATAGTATATATATATCTCAATATATAGTATAAAGTCCGTAGTCTAAAATATACATGGCATATAAGATATACATGATTTTTATATATTTATATTTTAATATATATATTTTAATGTATTTTCATAGCTACATTTTCTATATAGGATATAATATGTAAGAGTGAGACTCAACCTTTCAAAGCAGAAGAAGCTATTTAAGTTTATAGCTTCTGATCAAGTTCACAAACCAAACATAGACATTACGCAACTTGATATTATACCAGGCAAGATAAACCTCAATTGGTGGCAGAAATTTACCTGCAATAAAGTCTTCGCAAATATTGTTTTACCTTTTACTTTGATTGAAACTCCTGGAACATCACTGTTAGAACTGGCTTTTGCTAAGGAAAAGCTGATATTCATTAAAAAAGGCACCTGGTCACACCAATTTTCTATTCTTCTTTTTTCTGCACTGAGCTCAAGTGGAATTAAAATACTTGTCTGGAGGAAAGTTAGAGCACAAAGTGACTTTTAGATTTCTGTAAAATTACATGTCTGCTCTATTGCTGGCTACAGATTATGGAAGTACCAATAAAGTTGTAATCTCATCAAAATATACAAGTTATTTCTCCTGATCTTCCCATGACAACGATTTGTTGTTTTCACTACCTAGTATTTCATTATAAAGACTTTTGAATGTGTTTCCTTACTGAAGATTACATAAGCAAAGTGTATTTTTTTTCACTAAGTACCTTCAGAGAGGTAGTTTTGAATGAAGAGTAAACTGCATATAGTTTAAATGCTCAAATAAACTAAAAAGGAATATAAAAAAGGTCTCTCTACAAAGAAGCAGAGTTTTTCAGAAATTCTCACTTGGGTATCCGAAAGAAATGTATATTATTATGGCTGCAGCATTATACTCTGCTAGCACTATTTTAACAGGTGTGAAAAACCAACTGTGTCTTAGCTGTATTAAACTGTTCTTTGAAACAATATTGAATTGAGCAAATTTTATCTTGTGGAAATTTCCGAAGCTATAATCAGTGACATTTTTTTTAGTATAGAATATTTGTATTTCACTATTGGTTTGTTAATGTCCACAATTTATATTTATCACTGCTGGTTATCTTCCTATATTAAAAAAAAAAAATAAAATCTTTTGAAATCAATAAAAATTTTGCTGTCATCTTCAAAAGGAGAAGGATAATGATCCAGTTTATGTTCTTAGTGGCACTGATATAGGTAAAAAATAACCTGAAGTAAATTCACTGCAATCAGAATATGCATATGGTTCTACACGCTTAAGACTCTCCTTGCTGAGTTATGATTTTGAAGTCTGTGGGGGTTCTGACTGTTTTCACACCTACTATGTAAAAATAACTTTGAAAAAGCTAAATATTTCTAAAATGGGAATATGTGGGCTGTGGCACTTAAAAAAAAAAATAAAAAATTCTGATGCTGAAGTACCAGACTCTGTTTTATTGTGTCTTGGTTGGTTTAGTTTTTGGGTCTTTTTTCTTTCGTTTTTTTAGTTTGGATTTCTTTTCTTTTTTTTTTTTTTTTTTTTGAGGGTTTCACTGACTATCCAGATACTTGTGTGAAACTTGTCACTTGTAGGTGTTTGTTTTTTTTATTGGGTACAGAAAAATCTAAGCCACTTAAAGAAGCTCTTTTTCTTTACTGTTAGTAACCTCCTTCTTAACTCGCCAACTTGAGAGGAGTACAGATGGAGTAGTAGGTGCAGTTGATACACGAGGAAGAAAGGGCACTTTCAACACTAGTCAGCATCAGGATTCTGAAGCATTGAGAGAGGCCTCCATTCAAAATGTTTGCATTTTTTAAATAGTCACTGAAGAGGAATAGAATAATGTCTATATACTAATACTTTGGCAGCTCATCAAACGATAATGTTTGCATGCAAGATAAGTTCCATATGAAAATATTTTAGAGCTTTTCTTCTTTTTGCAGCAAAGCTGTTTCACAGACTTTAAAAGACTATTGTTATCCTTCGATTTCCTTTAGTTTCCATTTTATTGCCTTTTGTTTTTTCTTAGACTTTTTAAATCCCACTATTTTTCTTTTTAGCTTCTGACATTATTCAGTGAAAGAGAACACTTGCACATTAGGCAGTGTCACACAAGTCTTAGACTTATGGTCCATAGCCATTAGGGAAGATTTCTTCACATGACTTTTTAAATAGTGACATCGTTGGGATGCTGTCTTCCAAGCCAAGTTAAAAAACTATCAACTTGAAAAACGGATAAACATAGGAATAGGAGGAAGAGAGACAGGCTGTCATTAGTGATGCACATTACCTTACTTAAAAGGTAAAACTGACTTTACCTGAAGCACAAGTCAAGAGCGTGCATATCTGGTTCTAAATTCTTTTTGAAAATTTCTTACAACTCTTTTTTTTACTGTGAAAGATAGGGTGGTTTGTTTTTTTTTTTTTTCTTCACTGTATATATGTCTGCTTTTACACCTTATGCCTTTTCTCCTTATTCTTGCCTGAGGTTTTCCCTCCCTTTTTCTCCAGTACTATGGCACGCTAATGCCACCTCCACCAGAAAATAGTGGGCGAAAAGCTGCTCTTACAAACACCTTCATATATTATTCTGAATTTTTACTACTTTTCAAGCATTTTAGTTCATTTTCTTTGATAGTGTACAAATGTGTGCTAAAAGCTTTCTTTGTGTGTTGGGTGATGATAAATTTGGATTCCAGTCTTTCAAACTCATGATTAAAAAAACAAAAACAAAAACCAGAGTGAACATCTGTGGCAAGCAGGTAACTTTTAATAATATCAGACAGTTCCTTTCTGTAGAGAATTACTACTCTCTCATCTCTAATCAACCTTCTCTGCTGTAACAGCAGCTGCCAATTAGGGATGTTGTCTCTTGGCAGAGTGCTCAACCCACACTTAATTAATTTTAAATGTGTTGTGCTCCTCTATGGAAGGTGAGGGGTGGTTTTCAGTATTTTATGCCATCAGAAGCTCATGTTATGTTATACAAAGTGCTGAGATACTCTCAGATCACAGTGAAGTACTTAGAGAGTCAAGTAGATTTTCCCAGGGGACAAATCCACTCATCTAAGCTCCTGACAATGTTAAAAAGAGGAATATTTAATTTTTGTTTTTTCTTATATAGTAAACTCCACATTTCTTTCTGTAGAAAGACCCTTACTGATTTCCATGAGAACTTTTTGTATGATATTTCTAAGCATATTGATCTAAAAGTTAACTGTTATATCTAAGCTACTTGTGTTGCCTCTCCAATAAATAGAAATAGTAAATAGAAAAAATGCATAGAAAAAAAATCCTAGGGGAATCATGGAGAATCATCCTAATTTAGACTGCAAGGTTTGAAGGGGAGAATCTATTCATGCAAATTCACCTTTCTCTGTTGTTGTTGTTGTTGAATTTTAGCTGTATTTTTAGAGAATATGAAAGCATGTCTTGAAATATTCAGACCACATTTTATTGAATCTCTTCCCTTTACCGGAAAACCTCTTTTTCCACATGCAAACACATATATACGTCATCACACATCATATACATTCATCATCACAAATGTCAATAAACAATTGAAGCTTTGGAGATTTGATTCAAATTTAAATAAATATTGCTGGAGGTAATAACACTAGACAATTTTAAGACCTATCTTCTATTGATCAGATATTAAAGTTGCCGCAAAAAAGGAAAACTACCTCCTTCCTCCATGTAATTCCTCTTTATTCAATAACTCTTTTTTGAGTTTTATTCCAAAAAAGCAAGCTAAAACTAAAGTATGCCAAATAACTTGATAACCAAACAGAGAGCAGAGACTGGCAGAGGCAAAAATATTCCTTTTTTTGTAAGAAGCTCCTAGCTTCATTTAGTGATGTGAGAAACTAAATGGTGAAATAACAACTCTTGCAACCTGCAAAAAAGGCCATTAAAACTGGCCTGTAGATTGGTCAGTATGTTCCTAATCTCCACAAAGTATGAAGTTTGAAAAGATCATCAACCAGTACTCAAGGAGACTGTATATTTCTTCTGCTATTTTGATTCTAGACTTTTGTTTGGCTTAAGAACCACATTCATGGCTGCAAGAATGTCTGGATAATTAAGAGACTTGGAAAAAATCTCATCTCCTGGGAGGCTAAACAGTATTTAGCTTGTCTTATTTTGTTGATGAGCAAGACTTTTTCTCAAAAGTATAAAATAGAAAAACTCTTAACAAGAACAGTGTAAAATGGTGGTATTTAAACACTCCCAAAATTAACTTCTGGCTTGAATTTTAATTAAGAAAACCACACGTTTTTTGTTGTTGGTTTGTTTTTTCCATAAATTAATTTCAATTGCTAATTGATGGATTACTAGATTTGACTCACAATCTGAAGAATGAGCAACCTGACAAACGTTATAATAATTATTTGCATAAATATATGTAAACATGTGCAAACATGTTTACATTCTTAATAAGTAGTGGTTCCCACTTCCCTTAAAAAGAAAGAAAGTGTGCAAAACCTTTACAGAGTTTATGTTAAAGCTTTATACTACTTGGGCAGTATTCTCACTCCAGTCTCTATCAGACAATATAATATGTGTGAAGTTTATTAAATGAGTTACTTTGTACAACTTATTCCAAAGAGATACCATCAGAAAGAAGAAAAACAAAAGAGAAGCATTGAGAAGTAACTGAATATGGAGAAACAAAATACAGGGGAAACACAGAAGAGGAACAACGGGAAAAAGAAAGTGAAAAAACCCCCTCATATGAGAAGTTTGGCTTTTAACAAAATGATGGATAAGTGTTCAAGCAGTTTCACTTCAAGCTGTATAATTTCCTGGAAATGCCACAAGGCATAGGCATTGGTTATCAAGATGATAAATATTTTCTTCCCCTATGCTTGAAGCAAGAACACCTTATTTCACAAGAGCTAATGAACTTTTGGGATTCACTGTGGCTGTTGCTGTTTTCTTTTTCTGTTTAGTAAAGACTTGTATTTTATCAAGCAGTCTTGCTCCTGGAAAATATTTTCCTCTATCAGTTCTTTAATTGTATCATAGTAGTGAACTTCTGGCTTGATAATTTTAATAACAATAAACACTGAATACTAGGTAATTCTGAAAAACTCAATACTTCATTTTCAGAACTCCTTTAAGACTGGACTTCTGGAAAATATTTGACTTCCTGCTGTAACATCTTCATGATGAATTTTTTTTTTTTTTTTTTACAATTTCACTCCATGTCTCAGTTTTTGCCAATTATTCAATCATTATTTTTCCTTGAATGTGGAGCCTTCTTAACTTGTTTGGCGTACCTGGGTTCTCCTTCAGTGCATAATAACAAAGTGCCTTTACTAAATTGTGATTGATAAATTAGCAATAGCAAGCTTATATGAAATACTGCATATTTTATCTTGAAATCAATTTAATGCTATTTTGCCTCAAATCAACTTTCCATTAATTCTGCTACATAGATTTAACTGCCTTCTGCAGGGTAAAATTAAAATGTTACTATAGTGTTAAAGAGAGCTGGGGATTCTTAAGATTTTCTTTTACCAAAAAATTCCTTTCTAATGCAGTACCAAAAGACAAATCTCCCTCTGATACACAAGAGGTTATCAAAAGGGATCTTCTTCTGAGTGATGTACCTAAGATCAGGTCAGGTTCCTACATCACGGTGCTCTCAAAATGACCCAGACCTCCACTGGCAACAGACAGTACCTGATACCACCCTCTTGGCCTTGAAGCATCCCGTTTCTTCTGTCAGAGGCTCTGCCTCTTCTCCCTGCCTCTTTCTTGCTTGTGCTTGCTGCATGGCTCTGTGCTTAAGAGCCTGAAACGGTGGCATGGTCTTGTTGCAATAAGAGGAAAAGAATGGAGTACATATGCATGTGCACACACCACTCTTTTACACACATATATATACAATATACATTATGTTTGACCCTCATAAATTACCTGATTCTAGAATAAAAATTTAAAAAAAGAATTTGAATTATTGACTTTTTGCTCCAATCAATGACAGGAAAAAGTATTTGAAATTTCAAAAATGCCCCTAGGATAGAAACAAATATTTCCTGCTCAGCTCCAGACTTTCTTCTTTTCCTTTTTTTCCCTCAAGAGTACATCTTTGTGCATATCACAAAAATTGTGGTGACCTGTAGTCACTGTGTATTTGACCACCTCTTTGAACTCTTGTAGGGATGTCAACAAATAGAAATATGGTTCAGTAACAAGTGAGGTTTATAGGAGTTTCCCTTTTGAAAGTTTCTGAGATTAAACCGACCACTTGAAAAAATATTTTCCCAGTGACCCTCAACTATTTTTTGTGCTGGTCTTATTATATACCTGAAATTTCTTAGTCATCACATAATCCACTTCCAACAGTCCAAATGCCCAAAGTTAGAGCAGAAAATACATTACCAACAGACACAGGGTTATTTTCCCATTCTGTTCTGTTTTGTTCTTTTCTGTTCAACATATCTACATTCTCCTTTTTTTTTTTTTTTTGAAGTTACAATTATAAGTTTGGAAGTAAATCAAGGTTCTGGTACAGTGGTAGAGATGAGAGAAAGCTGTAGTAACTCACATTCATGTCAACAGGACTTTATATAAAAATATATATATATATTTATATATTGTCTCTAAAGTCTGTGGCCATACAGAATCTGCAGAATTAAAGGTTAGATTTCATTTATCTGCAGTCTGATTCCACAATGCAGACCTAGTTGGGAACAATGCTGCCCCTAGGTTTTAAGATAAAAGTATTTGATACAGTAACTGTAGCACCTCTGAGCTCAACTAAGCATCTGTCTCTGTCTTCATAATCCCTCTTTTTCACCCTGTAGCTGTTAGAGTTCCTCAGAATTTGTCTGCTAAAAGGTTGCAGGATAATTTGTGTCAACTGAGTGCCACAAAGTGAAATTCTTGTAAAGAGGATGCAGCACAGATGCAACAGCACTATTAATTCCACCTGATGACAGAAGACCGGGCAATGGATAGATGCAATAGACTGAGATATGTGGGACCATCCCTGTTTTCTCAATCCAAATTCTTATTAACGCTTTCACTCATAATTTCCAGTTTTCTCTACAGAAAAAGGAAAATGTTTTATGGAAGCTGGATTGCAGTAAAGTAGTTTTTCTATAAATTTCCACAACTGAAAATGATTGATGCCAATATTTTCCCCAACTCCAAATTCAATAAATAAACAAGACAATATTCAATATTTACCAAGAGGAGGTGTTCGTGGCACTTTATTTCACACTTCATTCACCAGGCAGCAGCTTACTTCAGTTATTTGGATTAGAATTTGCACAGTTTGGCACCAAAATATAGACTGCTAACCAGAAGAAGAGACATCTATCTCCATAAGAAAGACTAATCAGGAAAACTGCTCCATATGAAATAGTCTGACAGGGGCATACTGAAGTAAAGTGTAGTGGTCCATGTTCATCCATCCTATAAAAGCCAACCTTCATGACACAGGCTCAATGATGGAAAAAAGATTTTTTTATGCCTCACAAAGTTTTCATTTAGACTTTATAGCTTTTACTTCTCACTTTCTCTGTGTGAACGTATCTCTTCAATGGCAGATAAATCACTGAAGGATAATGAACGTGAATTTGCCCGCAGGCACACTGCATTTCATGACATACATCCAGCGAAATCTCCTGTCTATAATTTGATTAAAATGACTTACCAATTTATTTATTTTTAACATTTAAATCAACCTTTACAATCCTATATACTACCTTTTGTTTCCCTAAGGTGTGAACAAAAAAGTTTGATACATCTAAAATAAAGCCTGTAAAATCATACACCATCCCTTCTTCCACCAAAGTACTTAGAAAGGCAAGATTTGATGACTCTATGAAATGACTATTCAGAGAAGTATTTTATTTGAAGTCCTGCAAGTAGGAGTATATTATTAGAAGTGGTCTTCAAATGAACATCTCACTTCAGCCAAAATATCATTGAAAGGGTGATGAAGCAATAACAAGTAGTACAGTAGTAGGATGCAGTTCTGTCCTGGGTTCAGCTGTAACAGTTATTTTTCTCCTTCCTAATACCTGGTGCAGTGCTGTGTTTAGGTTTTAGTCTGAGAACAATGCTGATAACATGCCAATGTTTTACGTTGAGGTGTTGCTCAGTAGCACTTACAGTGATCAAGGACTTTTCAGGATTTCATGCTCTGCCAGTGAGGAGGGGCACAGGAAGCAGGGAGAAAGCAGAGACAGGACACCTGGCTCAAAGTAGCCAAACAGGTATTCCATACCACAGCACATCATGCCCAGCATAGAAACCTGGGGGAGTTACTTGGAAGGCCCAGATTGCTGCTTGGGTTGGGCTGGTTATTGGTCAGCAGGTAGCGAGCAATTGCATTGTGCCTCACTTGTGTTTATTGCTTTTTTTTTTTTTTTCTCTTTTTAGTTTTATGTTTTCTCCCCTTGTTTTTTCCCTTATCATTATTATTATTGGTGGTAGCAGTAGTAGTTTTGTATTATACTTTAGGTACTGGACTGTTCTTATCTCAGCCCATGCAGTTCACATTCTTTTGATTTTCTTCCCCATCCCACCTGGAACAGGGAGGGTGGAAGAAAGAGAAGAGTGAGTGAGTGGCTGTGTGGTTCTGAGTTACCAGCCGGGCTTAAACCACAATAAGTTCCAATTATCCTATTCATGTGGTATCATATTCTTCCCCTAATCAAATATATGGGCTAAGTAAGATTATTAGGTGAAACTTTAGAATAAAGGTAGGAAAGTTTAGGTAGGAGTTTTTTCATTTCACATTTCTAAACTGAATAATTCTTGTTCTGGGCAATTCTTACTTCAATGTCCAGGAAAAGAAATCACAAAACTCCTGAATGTACACAAGTTCATGGGACCTGACAAAATCCATCTGCAGGACCTGAAGGAGCTGGTGAATGAAGCTGCTAAGATACTGTCTATCGTATTTGAAAATTCATGGCTGCCAGCTGAAGTTCCCAGCGATTGAAAAAAGGGAAATATCTGGCAGGGGTCTACAAGAATGTTGGAGAGGGTCTTTTCATCAAGGGCTGTAGAGATAGTTATAAATCATGTCATGGTGAGAGCTCATTGACCAGAGAGTAAATTGTACTTGCATGTTCTAGGCTGTGAAATGTCATTCATATATCCACCTGGGACAAGAGAAGAAACTCTGGTGCAACAAATTTACAGAGAGTTTGTGGGTAAGGGTTAAAGGGAAAACAGCTGTGGGAGACATTACTGTGGGTATCTGTTACAGGCCACCTGATCAAGGAGAACCTGCGGATGAAGCACTCTACAGACAGATAGGAAAAGCCTCACGCTCGCAGGCCCTTGTTCTCATGGGGGATTTCAACCACCCTGACATCTGTTGGAACGATGGCACTGCATGGCAAAAGCAATCCAGGAGTTTCCTCGGTTGTGTGGAAGACAACTTCCTTCTGCAAGTAATAGAGGAGCCAACAACGAGAGGTGCCATGCTTGACCTTCTGCTCACCAACAGGGAAGGGCTTGTTGAGAATGTGGTACTCCAGGGCAGCCTTGGACGCCGTGATCATGACATGGTCGAATTTGAGATCCCCAGGACAGTGAGAAGAGCGTGTAGCAAGCTCACTGCCCTGGGCTTCAAAAGATCAGACTTTGGCCTCTTCAGGAGCCTGCTTAGTAAGGTTCCATGGGATATAGCCCTGGAGGGCAGGGGGGCCCAAGACTCTTGGTTGATATTCAAGCATCACCTGCTACAAGCTCAGGAGTGCTGCATCCCAACTAGAAGGAAGTGCAGCAGGAGGGCCAGGAGACCTCCTGGGATGGATAAGGAGATGTTGAGGAAAATTCAAAGGAAAAAAGAGGCTTATAAAAAATGGAAGCAAGGACAGGTGGCCTGGGTAGAGTACAGGGATGCTGTCCGGGAAGCTAGGGACCAGGTTAGGAAAGCTAAGGCCCAGTTGGAAATAAACCTAGCCAGGGATGTTAAGGATAACAGGAAGGGATTCTACAGGTACGTAGCAAACAAAAAAAAAAGACTAAGGACAACATAGGCCACCTGAGGAAGCTTTTGGGAGAACTGGCTACCCTGGATTTGGAGAAGGCTGATGTTCTGAATGACTTCTTTGCCTCGGTCCTCACTGGCAAAGGCTCTGACTGCACCACCCAGTTCTTAGAAGGTAGACGCAGGGACTGTGAGAATGAAGACCTTGGGCCCACTGTAGGAGAGGATCTGGTTCGAGACCATCTTCAAAATCTGAACGTGCACAAGTCCATGGGACCTCATGGAATCCATCCGCGGGTCCTGAAGGAGCTGGCGAATGAAGTTGCTAAGCCACTGGCCATCATATTTGAAAAATCATGGCAGTCAGGTGAAGTTCCCGACGACTGGAAAAAGGGAAATATAACCCCCATTTTCAAGAAAGGGAAAGTGGAAGACCTGGGGAATTACAGACCAGTCAGTCTCACCTCTGTGCCTGGCAAAATCTTGGAGCAGATTCTCCTGGAAGGCATGCTAAGGCACATGGAAAACAACAAGGTGCTTGGTGACAACCAGCATGGCTTCACTAAGGGGAAATCCTGCCTCACCAATTTGGTGGCCTTCTATGATGGGGCTACGGAACTTACAGACAAGGGTATAGCAGTTGATGTCATCTACCTGGACTTGTGCAAAATGTTTGACACTGTCCCACACGACATCCTTCTCTCTAAATTGGAGAGATATCAATTTGATGGATGGACCACTCGGTGGATAAAGAACTGGCTGGATGGCCGCACACAATGGTTGTGGTTAATGGCCCAATGTCCGTCTGGAGACTGGTAACAAGTGGTATCCCTCAGGGATCGGTGTTGGGACCGGTCTTGTTTAACATCTTCATCACTGACATGGACAGTGGGATTGAGTGCGCCCTCAGCAAGTTTGCCAATGACACCAAGCTGTGTGGTCCGGTTGATATGCTGGAGGGAAGGGATGCCATCCAGAGGGACCTTGACACGCTTGTAAGGTGGGCTGATGCCAACCTTATGAAGTTCAACCACGACAAGTGCAAGGTCCTACACCTGGGTCAGAGCAATCCCAGGCACAGCTACAGACTGGGCAAAGAAGAGATTCAGAGCAGCCCTGCAGAGAAGAACTTGGGGGTGCTGGTCAATGAGAAAATGAACATGGGCCAGCAGCGTGCGCTCGTAGCCCAGAAAGCCAACTGTATCCTGGGCTGCATCAAAAGGAGTGTGACCAGCAGGTCGAAGGAGTTGATCTTGCCCCTCTACTCTGCTCTTGTGAGACCTCACCTGGAGTATTGTGTGCAGTTCTGGTGTCCTCAATATAAAAAGGACATGGAACTGATGGAATAAGTCCAGAGGAGGGCCACGAGGGTGATCAGGGGACTGGAGCATCTCCCGTATGAAGACAGGCTGAGAAAGTTGGGGCTGTTCAGCCTGGAGAAGAGAAGGCTGCGTGGAGACCTCATAGCAGCCTTCCAGTATCTGAAGGGGGCCTATAGGGACTCTTCATCAGGGACTGTAGTGACAGTACAAGGGGTAACGGGTTAAAACTTAAACAGGGGAAGTTCTTAAACAGGGAAAGTTCAGATTGGATATGAGGAGGAAATTCATTCCTGTTAGGGTGGTGAGACACTGGAAGGGGTTGCCCAGGGAGGTTGTGAGTGCTCCATCCCTGGTGGTGTTCAAGGCCAGGTTGGATGAAGCCTTGCGTGGGATGGTTTAGTGTGAGGTGTCCCTGCCTATGGCAGGGTGGGTTGGATCTTGAGGTCCTTTCCAACCCTAACTATTCTATGATTCGAAATAAATCTCTAGGCTACCTCCTTGCATGCATTTATTTTCAGCAGCCACAAAGTATAGTTTAATCAAGACGTTTAATTTTTTCCTTTTAAAATATCACTACTCTGTGACCCAGAGTCAAATATTAAGTCTCTGTATTTCCACAGTATGAGTTTTGGACTGATTTCAGACGTTACAGCTCTTGCCCCTGAGTTTCCTTCAATGATGTTTGTTCATTTGTTTGTTTGTTTGGGGGGGATTTTGGTTTGGTTTGGTTTGGTTTGTTTTTTTTTTTTGTTTTTCTCTAACACTGCTGAGAACAAAAAGAAAATACAGATAGAGAACTTAAATATTTCTGAAATCTTGTTTTACAAGGTTTCTCAGGCTTACAAGGGGTGATACCAGTGTAACATATCAGATCGATTATCACAAATTTTACAATCTTTGTTTCGTGCGACTGTGGTATAATAGAATTTATGAGGAGTTCAAAAAGTGTTCTTACTCCTATGTCAGTGTACTACAGGGCTTAAAAGACGTTTGATGAATTAATTACTTATTAAGTAAACAGCATGCAAAATAGCTTTTCAATCTCAAACACCACCTACAGGTTGACTTCAGGAAAATTTCTCTCTGTCAGAGGTGTGCAGTACATTATATAGAATCATAGAATAGTTAGGGTTGGAAAGGACCTTAAGATCATCTAGTTCCAACCCCCCTGCCATGGACAGGGACACCTCACACTAAACCATCCCACACAAGGCTTCATCCAACCTGGCCTTGAACACCGCCAGGGATGGAGCATTCACAACTTCCATTGCCAACCCATTCCAGTGCCTCACCACCCTTACAGTAAAGAACTTCTTCCTTATATCCAATCTAAACTTCCCATGTTTAACTTTTAACCTTTAGCCCTTGTCCTATCACTACAGTTCCTAATGAAGAGTCCATCCCTAGCATTCTTATAGCCCCCCTCCAGATACTGGAAGGTTGCTATGAGGTCTCCACACAGCCTTCTCTTCTCCAGGCTGAACAGCCCCAACATTCTCAGCCTGTCTTCATACAGGAGGTGCTTCAGTCCCCTGATCACCCTCGTGGCCTTCCTCTGGACTTGTTCCAACAATTCCATGTCCTTTCTATGTTGAGGACACCAGAACTGCACACAATACTCCAGGTGAGGTCTCACAAGAGCAGAGTAGAGGGGCAGGATCTCCTCCTTCGACCTGCTGGTCACGCTCTTTTTGATGCAGCCCAGGATACGGTTGGCTTTCTGGGCTGCAAGTGCACACTGAAGCCGGCTCATGTTCCATTTCTCATCAACCAACACCCCCAAGTCCTTCTATGCAGGGCTGCTCTGAATCTGTTCTCTGCCCAACCTGTAGCTGTCTCTGCCTGGGATTGCTCCGACCCAGTTCTAGGACCTTGCACTTTGCATGGTTAAACTTCATAAGGCTGGCATCAGCCCACCTCACAAGTGTGTCAAGGTCTCTCTGGATAGCATCTCTTCCTTCCAGTGTATCAACCGAACCACACAGCTTGGTGTCATCGGCAAACTTGCTGAGGGCGTGCACAATCCCACTGTCCATGTCAGCAACAAAGATGTTATACAGAAAAAAGATGTAGATGTTATGCAGAAATGCCATATTACCTGCGTAAGTGCTCTGTGCAAGGAAGACTATAGCTCAGCACAAAAACATAGTCATTCCCTTTCCTTCCTATTCTGCATTTCAGCAGCATTTGCTGGGGAGGTTGTTTTCTGCTGTCATGTCTTTCTTGGAAGTTATATCATTGCATGCTCTTCAGACAACCCCAATTACAATTCAGTCAGTGGTGTTTCATTAAAAATGCCAAATCAAATTCGTAACGAGACTGCTGAATTCAAGTGCCCTTATCTTTGTCTTGATTTTTACAACCCAGAAGCAGTGAAGACTGCCCTTTCAAATACCCTTTCTGTATGCATCTTGTGAAACGGCACTGCCCAGGTTTAGTGAAGTGGAGTCTGCTAAATCGCGGTAGATGACTAAACTTTTACTTCAGTAGACTCTTAAATTTAATTTTTTTTTAAGAGCAGCTGAATTTTTATTCATCTCTTTGTGCTATCAGCTCAGAAATTTATGAATTCTTCAGGATTAATTCTTTCACACAGTCCGAACACTGTCCCATTTCTTTCATTCCTCAGCTTCTGGAAGGGTTCTTAGGGGAGAGATTTGTAGACCACCACTGCTGCATTTTTCTCCAGCATAGCAGCTTTCACCCACCCATAAATGCAAAACACTGTCAGAAGTTAAAATCGTAGTTCAACCTCAAACTGCAGAATTTTAGCCTTGAACATATTTTGACTTTTTTATCTACTGGTGTTGCCCAACTGGCTGCACTACTCAGGTTATAAGCAGCTGTAGCAGAAGAGCATGTTCCACCTCTGCAGAGCAATTCATGCTGCAGAAGTCATGAGAGAGGCATTGGCATGAGACAGGGCATGAGGGAGAAAGAAACAAAAGGCATAGAATGGCAGAGATGCCACTGGAGTTGTTTTTTTGGGGTAGGAAGTAATAAGATTAGATATAAAAATCACATTTTACAGTAACAATGTACTGTACTGTGTTACCCTCAACATTTTCCTCTCCTGGTCATTTAACTACTTTTTTTTCCTGTTCAAATATTTTTGCTGGCTGGCTGCAACTTTCCACAGTGCCGTAAATTTCCTAAGACCAGTCCATGGTTTATTACAGCTTCATGCTCTGTAAAACTCTGAATGCATATTTTCTCCATCTATTCTCTTCTGCTTTCCTCCCTAGATCTCATTTGATATAGCAGCAAATAATATATTTGGCTATCCAGAAGACATTGGCATAAGACTGAACTGAACATAGATGATCTAATACAGAGGGGAAAGTTATTTACTAAATACAAAAGGAGGTGAAAAATTGTTTAAACATGACTAATCTATCTATATTGCTTAAATATTTCAGTTCTTTGCTCAGCTACTTACTTCAATTTCCATATTTAATGTTAGTGGGTTTTTTGGTTTGTTTTGTGGTGGTTTAATTTTTGTCTACATGAGCATGCTCCAGAGTAGTCCTGACATGTGGAATGACAGTCAGCAGTGTATTTGCTACCTTTCTGCTTTAAGATTACTGCTTCTGTAAAACATCATTTGCCAGCAACTCTGCATGATAATCTTCACAAGGGAAATTAGCTTGCAGTGAACTCCATGGCTAAACTGCCACCTGTACAAAAGCAGAGTAATTTACAGCTAGTTAGATATTTTAAAGTTACTGTGCAGTCACTGAGATATTGTCACATCCTTGTTTTTCTCAGACGGAAACAAAATCTTGTAAGGCCTGTCCCTTTTATTTCTGGCTGATCCATGTGAACCCTACATTTTCCATGTCCTTAGCATTTTGTTTTCTTTTGCACAAACAGCCCCAGAGAAACATTTCAGTTTCACAGAGCATTTCTTTGAGGATCATAATGCACACCTTATGCTGATGAATTGCTGAAGCAGAACTGATAATACCCAGAATATCTGAAAAGAGGATGAAGAGACATGGCTGGCACTCAGGGAAGGCAGTTACGGGGGATTCCCAGAGTATGTAAATCAAGATTACTTGGCTATTATCAACAGTTATTCTGCTTTACACTAGAAGCAATTGTTAGCTCTCACTTAGCTCTATGAGCCTTTGTGTTATTCCACTAGGATCCCTGACCTTCTGTCTTAGTTTCATGGGTATCTTCTTGTGTTTACACTTTTCATACCATCTGCTGTTTATGGAATGACTCATTAATGAAGCCCTTTTACATGCAAGAACAGGAAGCCTCTTGGAAGCAAAAGCACCATATTTTCTTTCTGTCAAACCCTCTGTGCAACCCTCTGCTGTTGTGACGGTTTGTGTTTATGTACTTAAACTACTGGCTACACCCCTATCCCCCTTCAATCTGCTGTGCACTTGCACATGTCCTGATCTGATTACTCTGGTGTTTACAATACTTCAGAGTTACTCCAGAGTTCTATTACTAGTCAAAACATAGGTATCTTAACCTACTTCACAGAGTTCATGTGAAAATTGTAGCCACTTTGCTGAATATGAACATTTCATTAATTTTATTTTAAGGCCAGTGGTATCTTAAAAAAAAAGTCTTTAATTTCTATATTTTAATTGTAAAAATGAAACTTAAGTAAAAAAGAAAGTGTTTGCTATGATAAAAATGAAAAATAGGATTACATACAAGCCAAGAATATATTAGGTGGGATTTTGTCAGTAGAAAATGTTTGCTAGCAAATAATAAACCCTCCACTAAAGGGAAGTGTAACAAAATTACTGTAAAAATCCCTATTACCATGTGCATGTTTTAAGTTCCTTTGTGAAATAAGATCAGTTACTTAATAGGTTAAGATACAGAAATTAAAGTAATGTACTGAAAAAACATGTGTTTTTCTCTTTGTCAAAATTAATTTTTTGCAAATGTTAATTTCTACAAGACTAATGGATATAAACATTAGGTAGTACAGTACCTGTTCTCACTTCCTAGGATGCTTGTTTTCTAGTAGTGAGATTTCTAGTACAGTAAGGCTCTCAGAATATTTTCCTAAGCAATTATAGAAAGAAAAATATAAAGTTCCAGCTCTTTAGAAGAATTACAATTGGAATAAAGAGACCCAATAGGGATTAGGTAAAAAAATGATAGAAGTCTTGTACTTTGCCAGTTTTCTTCCATAAATGAAACCCTTACTTAAGACTTGAAGGGCTAGCAATTGCCAAGCAATAAGGAAAATCACAGAAAGGTAGAGCATTCCACTGCTACTTTTGCGTTACCATTTCTTAAGAATAATTATAAAATTGTTGAGCTCAACCTTACCTGAACAACAAAGATATTAGGCATGCTTTGAAAGCAGATTTAGAGAAGGGATCTATCTATGCTAAAGTCATATATGTAACTTGCAGGATAAGTAATTTCTCTGCTGCTGTACATAGACTGTTGCTCACAGGTAAGCCCGACTGAATGAGGCCCGGCTTTGGAATCTCTGTTCGGCAATAGACGATGCCCATCTCTGCCATCATCTATGGACACTTTCGTTTGCTGCTATGGTTATGCGCATATGTTGCCAGTAGTGTTGTATTAGATACTTTTCCAAGATGAAGACAAAAGTACAGTGCTTTCCCATATCTTTGTAGATTAATGCCTGGAGCATTCTGATCTGCAGGCTTTAAAAGCTGTCATTTAAGCCTGTACAAGCCTTATACAAGCACTTTAGAGCTGAGCAAGTTATAAGTACCATATTAAGTTGATGGTGATTTGGGGAAAATATCATAACAAATAGAGATATCCATTCTGCTTGAGAACACATAAAACCTCCTCCAACTTGTAAAAGGATAAAAAGAATAATATAAATGCAGAAAAGATAAAAGTCTTTATTTGTTCCTTTCAGACATTTCCACACAGGACATAGTGCTAGGCAGAAACTATGAACAATGGCTAGGATGTGTATAGAGCCATAGTTTCCTTAGGTTGACTTGGTGTGCACCAGTGAACATATTTATGCAGATAGTGGTGCTGCATCATGTGATGCAGAACATCTATCTGTCACAAAGTCCAGCAAATTGTGTGGCTACATTTATTCCTGGTATCTCTAACTAAACAAATGCATTAAGCATTATAAATGAGGCATATCAGTGGGCAGTTGTAAAGGCAAGAAAGTACATTCACTTCATAAGTTAAAAAACACATATTCTTTATGCTTACACAGCATCTTAACTAAAATTTTTGAACTAAACCTAAAAAAACCCCATGGTTTCTGGTTTAGTAAAAAAAGCAGTGCTTCAGCTCAGTGTCTGGTCACAGCATAGTACTTCACAGAGCTCTATTTGCACTTCAGAAAAAAACAGTTTTGGCTAAAAAACATCTAGCTCTGGAACTGCATGGTATATTGGTGGGTGACATTTTTCTTTGGGGAAGTTCAATCTCTTTGTTTTATCTGGCAAAAGGAAATTGATATCTCGAAACAGTATCATAATATGACATAATGTCTTGAATGCAAAAATTCCAGGAGGCATGTACATGTACAGCAGGAGCATATATTTTACTAAGAAGAAAGGGCTAAATCTGTGCTGCTTAGCAAAGAGGATCACTTTCTTGTGTCACCGGTACAGACAGATTCCTGTACAACGCACAAGTAAGAAAAATCTTAAACTCCACAACCAAACCCTTATTAAAAGTTCACTGGGTTGCATGTTTACCCAGACTACAATTTGTCCTTGCTTGTCAGTTTTCAGGATCTGGAGCTGTGCTGTATTTTAACTTTTCTGGAACACCTGGTGTCTGATCTGGTCCTCCCAATTCTGTTATATTCAGACCTTCTGACGGCTGTTGCAAAGGGCAAAATTGTTGCAAAAAAGAAAAAAAATCACCTTTTTATACTTCTGATACCACCAGCTAAAGCCACAGTCAGCACCAAGATGTATTCTGGAGCTGAGAATGTAATGTTCTGCTCAATTTAATTACTCAGGAAATGGCTTGATCACTTTGTTCTGCTGATTTTGTTTAAAGAACTCCAACAAAAAAGACATGTCTATTAGAGACTATTAAGTAGTATTTGGCAAAGTAATTTCTATACAATACATATATTGGCACATTCTATACAGAGCTGCATTATATACAGTAAGAGTTGATGACCTATTTGTCCTCAAATTATTCCATTGACTCTCTCCCAGCAACTTCATTTGTGGCATACTGTTTCTGTAAAGACTGAGATACAAAGGGTAAGAAGGGCTTGAATGCTGAAAATGCTGAAATTAGATATATTAAGAAATTATATGCATAAAAAGCATCCTTTTGCTGTTGCATATTTTTTTTTTAACTCTTGTTCAAGTATTTTTGAAGTACAAGTAAATGAACAATCCACTTTCCTTTGTCTCTGTTTCAGCTTACTATCTCTTAATAGGGTTAATGTTTCTTCCAGGCAAGGTATTTCAAGAATTCAGTTAATGTGTTTAAAATGTATTAAAAGCCTTTTAAAAGCATTTAAAAACAACACTGGAAAAAAAAATAACTACCTGTGCTTACTGCTCCTAGTAGAGTTTTGTTCTTTTATGGTGACTTTGTCTGTATTTATCTTTTTCAATATTTGTTCACATGTCTATGTAGGAAGTAGCTCATATTTATTCATGAGTAGTTTTTCTGGGGATCAATAGAAATGCTACAGATGTATGTGTAGTATAAATTAGATGCATTGAAAACAAACATATTTTTTCCTCTGCTCTGTATATTATCATTAGAGTTCATTTTATTGATGAAACAAGCAAGGTAAATGGTGCAGAATCATAAGTATTTATCAATTCCTTCGCAGGCCATGATTTAATAACCCTAATTAGAACTTGGAGAAAGAAAAAAAAAAAGATAACTCACCTCATATTCTTAGTAGAAACATTCAGAAACTAATTTTTAAATTGTGGATAATCCTAAATGTTTTAGAAAAAACTATTCCTGGCTATTTTTTTTTTTTTCTGAATTACACACTATACATTAAGCGTTAGAATTTTACTGAGCAGCATACGGTTTCATATCCTAGAAAAATTAACCTAACTGACCAACATGTTAGATCCAGAAGTTGCTGTATCATTTTTTAGCATGCCAAAGAAAATAATTTAGAAATTTAATACAAACCAAAAGAAGTGTTCAGTGATAAGAATGACTCAGTATTCCAGGATGAGATACAAAAGAGGTCCAGTGGATTTATATTATCACAATTCTAATGACCAATTCAACGTCAGTATGAAGTTTACTCTATTTTTCTTATCTAGTAACTTTAAGGTTTAACTCATTTGATTGGCCAGTGATTATTTGCCACTTTGTTCAATTTTTATTGTACTGCTAGATATGGTTAGATTCTATTTAGATACTTATTACACTGGATACATGTTTTAGTTATAGGAAATAACTATTCTGTAGAAAGTTCCAAAGTTTGGGGTTTTTTTTGAAAAAAAAAAATCCAACTTTCAGACAACTTTTAGCAGATGCAGGAACAGCCTGGGATCAGTCAACTTTTAATCCCTGGCTTTCATTTCAAAACTAATACAGAGTTCAGTCCACCCTTCAGGTGATCTTTTTTATCTTGGTCTTAATACAGACCCGTATAACAAAACCAGCTGTGTTCTGATACTGACTTTTCTGAATTGGTAGCCTGACATCATACTATGGCATGTTTTGGTGAGATAGCAAATACTTATACTTTCTATTAACTTTAACCATTGTTGCTTATAGTACATTTTATATAGCTGCTTTAAATGTCATATTGCAAAATGTGAATAAGTAAAATACTTACTTATAAACAGATGATTTATCAAATGAAAATGCTACATGCATTTTCAGCTACTAAAAACATGTCAAAATGAGTTGTAGGACCTATATTTCTCAGCTGCCAATCTTGCCATACGTAAGACTCTTATTTTAGGTCATAGTAAGACCTTTTATAGCATGGCTACAATAGTTGGAAAAAATCTAGGCAAGCTATGGGGCATGAAAGCACTTCTATGTGTACTTAAAACTGTATTATAGGGTCACTGGCACTATTAATCTTCTACCTCTTTTGATATCAGACAAATCCAGTGCTGAGTCTTTCAAGATACCTAAAGCTGGACTGTCTTTAGAGTAAGAAATGTTGTGTACCATCTCTCTCAGTATTTTATCTCCATAAAATATATTCTTTGTTTGTTTGGTATGTACATTTTTATACATACATAACCACCTTCAGACTGTTTCACTTGTTGACAAGGCCTAGATGTGAGGATTTACAACTTGCAATCTTATTCATGGGCTACTGCTCTGGAATTAAATCCTTTTATCAGTTTACATACATAAAATGTTATAGATTGTATTACAGGTTATTCTCTTTTAGTGCAGCTCCATATCTAGTAGACAGTTCATAGACAAAGTGTGCATGACTTGCAACCTTCTTCATAAATTATAAAAACATTTTGAAGATGTGTAAGAAAGAAAATTTAGTAAGTTTTGACTTTATAATCCATTTATCAACATTTTGCAGAACAAAGAATAAAACAGACAAGTTATTACAAATTATGTGCTTAGTTCTATCTTTTACTTAAATGATTTGTTTCCTTTTAGCTTTCCTGAACAGTAAAATAAATCGTTCTTTTTTCTTACTTGAAAAGTCAAACTTCTGAACTCTGTTATGAATTCAAAAGAGTGCAAGACATTCAGTATTCCCTGAATTAGTGAACTCTAATGGTATATGATCCTTGAAGATGTAGTAATAATAATGATAATAATAATAAATATTACTTATATTAATTCTACTATCATTACTCTAGACACAGTATGTAAAACCAACATATTAAAATACAGTGAAGATCAATACAGTCATGTGTAAGCAGATCACTGTTCAGTACTTTTTAGACAAAAAGTTACTCTTTTTCTACTGCAGAAATGCATAAAAAAAAGGAAAAAAATATCTTAGTAGGGCAACATAAGCTTGGAATAGTATATGAAACTGAAAAATTCTTGGTATAGGTCAACAGTCCAATAATAAAATATTAATCAGTAAGTATGGGATTTTTAAAAGCTTGTTTTTACACAGTTTGGCTCCTTTCAGATCAGGGAAGCAGGACAGGGCACTACCATACTAGCCAGAGCTGTTAAGTGTTATGGAACAGAAATGTGCTTTGTAGAGAAAAAAAAAAAACATTCAACCAAATCTAGAAACATCATCAGCCTCTTGGCACACATAACTAATGAGCAAAGGAGTATGCTGCCTTTCTAGAACCAAAAGAGAATAATTGCTTTTGAGCACAGTAACGAAACATCTTTA